>NC_141865.1:7826050-8531675 GCF_024713525.1 Acromyrmex echinatior | reverse complement strand
TGCTTGTAAATACCGTGAACGCCGAGACACAAAGGGTGCACCAAAGCGAAGCGGGGTACGGGCAGACTCTCAGAAAGGGAGAGGGGGGGAGGGGGAATGGGAAAGGGTGGGGAGGAGGGGGCGATGTACGCGGTCGGTTCATCGTGTGCCGGGCCAGAAGGATAGCGCGCGTGGTGTACCCTCCAGGAAAAGGAGAACCGGAAAAGGGGTCGGGGGTAGCAGCACAAAGGGTTGTTTTAACAGCCTTTTGTCGAGTGCGGCGGAGCAGGAAGAAGAAAAAGTAACGCCGCCGGTTCGCAATTATTTAGCGAACTTGTGGAGAATGAGCGCGAGAGTGGCCCAGCGGGACAGAATGAGGGGAAGGATGATGCCGAGAAGGGATAAAGAAAGAGAGAGAAAGAAGGTGGGCAGAGAAGAGGGCAGAGAAAGAAGTGGTTTCCTACGACGGAGAGTCGGACGCGGCAGGTAGAAGGATCAAAATAAGCGTAAATAAACGACTGCGGTGAAGCTGACCGCGAAGAAACCAGGGAGGGGAGAGGAGGGGAGGGGAGGGAGGGGTACAACCCATCGTAAGACGAGGAGCGACGAAGGAGGGGGAAAAAGGAACAGTTATGCGAATTTGGCGTGAGGCTAAAGGGACGAGAATGAGAAGGAGGAGGAGGAGGAGGAGGAGGAGAAGGCGAATCGCTCGCAAGATCCAAAGGAGAAGGTAATGGACTTTATCAGGCCGCTAGGTGGTCGACCTTCCGTTTTTTTCTCCCCTCCTCTTTTCCTTCTTCCACTACTTCCTCTGATCCTTCGCCGCTCCTTCCAACTGTGTATTCCTTCCCCCACCTCCGTCCCCTCCTTAATTGTCTTCCACTCATTTTTACGCCCGTTCCACTTCGTTACGGTCCGAGTGCCGGGCAGGCCTTGCGAGACATTTGCGGTGCCGCACGGGTGGGCCGGATAAAAAGCCGAGAAGGATAGCGGAAAAAAAGAACGGGAAAAAGCGGAAGAGTACCTGCGTTCGTGCCTTGCCGAACGTGTCGCTTCTGAGGACATTTTGCAAAAAGAAACCCGTCAAAATCGTATATACTGTGCGTTTGTCGTAGTAGCAATTTAATAAAACGGTTACAATAAAAAAACTTCAATAACATAAAAATAAATGTGTGCAACAAAAAATTAATTTCTCTCAGGATATCGTCTTCAAACGCCAAAAATACGTCGCAAGAAAAACACCATGTCATAATAATGCCTTTGCAGAACCGACTTGTCTTCAATTTACTGCGGATCGGCTCTGATCGGGAATCGCATCTCCTATGCGATCGAAGAAAACCGTGTTTCGCTTCGGTATTACTTAGTGTGGCGAGAGAACTCGTGCGCGTACAGAGAGGACATGAGAATTAGCCGAGTTAGACGCTGTTAGTCGACCACCCGGATCGGCGATCCCGTAATGGAACTGGATTTAACCCCAGGGTCTGTCAGTGGGGCTTCTCTCTCTCTCTCTCTCTCTCTCTCTCTCTCTCTCTCTCTCTCTCTCTCTCTCTCTCTCTCTCTCTCTCTCTTCATACCATGCGAGAGACTCCCGCAGCCGATCTCGCGGTAAGGCGCTCCGTGCATCAGTAAATAAGCTAACGCACGAACAGTGTTCGTCCGCCGACGGCTTTCAGGAAGGATTAACTCGCAAAGTGTTAAACTCGGAGCGAAAGTTATTTGCTTTCTTTACCCTCCGCTAATTATCGAACACGAATATTATTCACGCGAGTAGACGAGCCAGATTAGGCTTTTAATTACAAAAAAAGAATCATTGAAGTGAACTCTGATCGTTCTCCGGTAAGAGATAATCTTTTCTTGTGCGCACTTGTCACTCTTCTGGTTCATTCTTGGAGCTCCGTTATTACGAAAGGTTCATACGAGGCCGCATAACACGTGGAGCGGCGATTAATGGACAGCGTTGTTTCTTTTATGCATTATTAATAACGAAGCGGAAAGATAACCCGTTGATCACGCGTGTATACGCGATTACCGTATACGATGATCATGTGTCGAGAATTGGCATGGTTAAATGTCGCCGCCTTTAAGAACGAGTTATTTATTTTCATCGTGCGCGGCATGAGACCGCGTTCACAATGACGAGCGATAAAAGAGACGGGCTGTGAGCCGTAACGCACGCACGCACGCACGCATGCACGCGGACAGAGAAGCCGCGCAAATATCAGCTAAATTAGCCGCTCGATAATCAATACGGGTCACTTAACGACAAGGCCTGTCCTGCGAGCGTGCGAGCAAGCGTGACGATTGCACACACGTCCAGTTGCGTGACGCGACTAAACACGATGACGGTTTGCAGAGCGAGCCTGCGGGCGGGCCAGAAGCGTGCGCGTATCTCTAAACAATTGCACGAGGTTAATGAGGGGATCGATTACGACCGCATTCGCGGAATTGGAAGTACCGACCGGTGCTCCATCATTGTTAAACCGTACGCAAATTATCATTGCACGTTGCGTCCGTCAGAAAAAATGTCTACTTTCTACAGACTTTGTTATTCCATTGATATGGAGAAGTTGGTGAAATCTAAATAAATGATGAATTTCCAATCCTTTACTACGATGAGTCGTTTATATCTGGGTGAATTTTTATCACGTTTAGGTCAGCTTTTTCATTTTCTAGTTAATTTGTGTATGTAGACACAGTGATCATTTTAACTTCGTTTAATTTGATAGTAATAAAAGAATTGTTTCCTTTATCTATAATTAATTACTAAAGTAATGATTTTGTAGTAACTTTGGAAGTTACCATTATAAAACCCATCAGTTTAGTAATTAAACGTAACTAGAAAAAATAATTTTTTTACATCATCATCGAGTTAAGTCTAACCACAAGTTAACCAGAAAATGAAAAATCAGAATACAAAAATTATTAAGTGATTTCACATAACATCCTGAGTATTTGTAAGAATGGATAAAAAAATGCATAAAAAAAAGGAAAGGATAGATCATTATTTTAGATTTTAGCATAAAAAAAAAATGCGCAGGACACTAATGACCCATCGATCTAAACGCGTATTTAAAAGGTATAGCTTTTACATCCTGCGTGAACGACCGTGAGAAAACAAGTTACGACAGTAATGCATACTGGAAAGGAAGAAGAAAAAGAATATCCATACCGATCACGGTAATTACGCAATATCAACAACTGTCGTGTGTTAATCGCGTTTTAATCGCAGGTAGAATTACTTTCGTTAATCTAAACCGAAGCGAACACATCGCGCTCGTGGAGAATCCGAGATAATCTAGCGGCATGCGATATCCGGATTGTAATCAGTCATGCTTTTTTTCAGCTTCCACTTTGGGAATACGATATCGCAGCTTCGTTGAGTGCAAAAAATGCGGGCTCACTGTCCAGCCGTATTGATAGGTAATTAATTTTTCGCGCGGTGGGAAAAGTGGCGGCGTCACTCGAACGTCCTTCATTTTATCGTTCGTCCACGGATAATCGAGAAGCTGGGCTAGAAAATGCTGGGAGTGAAAACGACTAGACGCAGAACGGAGAGAGGCTTTATTATTATTAGATAACCGTTAAAAATCTCGGTATATTGATAAATAGTTAATTTTTCGCGCGAAACGTCAGCGGGGAGACGAAAAAGATGACGTCACTCGTACGTCAGATCGTTTTATCGATCGTGGTGGGTAGATAACGGAAGAACGAAAATCGTTAGGAAAGATGGCGAAGGGAAGAAGCGTTTATTATTGCCAAAGGGACAATGTCCGTCGCTCGGCTGCGAAGTGATTTACGGTTCAGGCGACAGGCTGTCTCACCGGCAAGAAACGATGTCGTTTGCCGTGCAAGCTGAACGATCATCGAGAAAGATATAAATCTCGAATAAAGTGGAGTTAACCTTTTCCGACGTGAGAGAGCGATTTCGATATATACGGGGAATATTTCCTTGTACAAACCAGCTGCAAGAGGATTGTAATCACGCAAGTGAATCTCGATGATTTCCGCGAACCGTCGTTCGCTCTAACGGCGTGGGAATTTTTATATAGAAATAATAACCATGGCAAATATGCGTGGGAGTTGCAAAGCATAGATATTGACGTGTTACATAAATAAACGTGGGACGTTATCGGTTCGGCGTTAAATAGATGCAGCTCTCTCTCAATGCTACCTAAATACTTGCAAGTATTTCAGTGCTAACGTAAGTATGTGATAATATGCGAGCGGTATCAAAGGTAGCGAATTCAAATCGACATGCGTTGCACGGAGATAGCGATTCATGCGAATACGTATAGGAAAAACGTTCGTCGTAACCCAAGGCTAAACTTTTTTCTGCTTCTCCAACAGCGCGAGGTAGAAAATATCACGATGGAAAATTTGTAATATCGAAGCATAAACCTGTTACAATATCGAAATGGCGCACGAAATAATTTTATCCGTTAGTTTTGCCCCTGATATTAGCTTCCTTTGATTGCAAAAGTCAAACGGTCATCATGTCATTAAAAATATATTGATTCAAACTTGAAGAGAACACTCGACGCCGAAATGTTTCGATTTTGATTTAATAAACAACTCGTATAGCTGTTATCTCCGGTTCTCGATATTAAAGTGAGGATTAGATAGAAAGAGAGAGAGAGAGAGAAAAAAACTGATAAATGAGAATGAATACACAGGCACGCATGTACACGATTGTGGCGCGAGTCGATGTGCCAAAATAACTAATTCGCAGCGTTAATATTTATCTCTGAACGTTCGATAAAAAAGTCGCACCCGCGCAATTAATGATGTTATGCTGCATTAATAAAGACTAGCTCGCAACCGATTCCCTCGGGCGAGCGAGAGGAAGCGGGGAGAGAGAATTGGAAATTGCAATCGCGGCCGGCTCTACTCATATCGTCGCTTTTCATTTTCCTGTGCTATGGTATAAGCACCGAGCAGTTAATTCGCACGTTTTTTTCCGAAACGAGCCATCGACCTTCCAATCGATACGACGATGGCGTGCGTGTGTGTGTGTGTGTGTGTGTGTGTGTGTGTGTGTGTGTGTGTGTGTGTGTGTGTGTGTGTGTGTGTGTGTCAGGGGAAAAAACCTGGTGACTATAACGGAGGATGTTCCGAGAGATTGGCACGCTATCGACGGCAGACGCTTAGCGGATTCTCTTTTTCCGCTCGGTAAAGGACCACGTACTACGTGGATTTATTGGTATTTCGTGGGATTGACTGGTATTTCTCTTAATAGACGTGAAACGGTAAACCATAGCGGACTCTGTACGCTTCGACTCTTTCTAAAACATCTCTAGCGAAAAAAATCATCTGGATCTGAGGAAACATTAAGTGCTTCACATTTGGTGACACAAGTCGATACATAAGTGTTCTGTCTTTGTTATATACCTACTCATGAAATTTGAAGAAAGATAAAACGGCAGGAACTGTATTTTCCGGTACATGATTTTTGATAGGTTAATCTTTCTCTGTTCTTTATTTCCTATTCCTTCGATTTGTGCGTCCTTAACGTATACAATGCATCTTTTAACATACCGAACATCTTCGATTGTTTGTTCATACGCAGTATTAATAACAAATCAATATTTCCGCGACCAAACGTCGACCAACACGCTGCGTCACCGGGTGCTTTTCCGGATGCAGTCGGGGAAGATGTCACGTTGTGCGGGATACTTCCTCTTCGCGGTCGTAGATCGGTAAATCGCGGGACAACGCAGAGTCGTACTGCTCGTTCTGCTGCATATCGAAATTATACGCGTAAGCAAACGCGCCTGCGAAGTGCAGCGAGGTGGTTAAGGAAATTGCCGACACTCGGTTGGATGCGCGGTGAGCGAGTCAAGTTTGCACGCTCGTTTCCTGCGTTTGCCGCGTCGCGATGCATCCCTCCTCATCTTCCTTTCCGCTCTCCTCTCATCAACGCTGTCCATTACCGTGCAAAAAGACATCGCGCGCGCGGAAGGCCAATCCTGGTAAATGCAACAACGCGGTGCTGCAACTTCTTATCACGTGAGTGCACACGCGAAGGTGCGAGAACGGGGTTAATTTAATCGAGTATGTTTTTCCGACGCAGCATTATCCACGCGCTACTTACGAGGCTTATAATTAACTCGCGCCGACAAATTTATTGGCGGTATATAATAAACATTATATATAAAAACATTGTTCGGTATTTATCTATTCGGACGCGAAATGGATTCGACGCAATGGACGTTCGGATACGAAATATGCAAAGGAATGCATCTCGACTTTGAAACGACACGTCACGAGAGGGGGAATTCCGGGGGATAAGAGGTAAAAAATTTACCGAGATATGAATTTACTTATACGATTATTTATGAATTTATTTATACGATATGTTCGATTCTGTTCGATAAGTTCGATTATTTTTTGAAACGACATATCACGAGACAGGAGGATTTCCGGGAGATAAGAGGTAAAAAATTTGCCGAGACATGAATTTACTTTAGACGATTATTTATGAATTTATTTATACGATACGTTCGATTCTGTTCGATAAGTTCGATTATTTTCGAGTGAGTGATCGAAACTGGAAATAGCACTTTAAATTATCTTTTTTAGGGTTGCCATCCGTCCTCTTTTTCTTAGAGGCGTCCAGGGATATTTGAAGGAATTTTCCAAAGATGTCTGGGATAATTAGGAGTATTCGGGGTTTTAAGGAACTTTTAAATATTTTTCTTTGATCCCTCCCGCGCTATCTTGTAGTCTTGATTTACAATTTTTTAGTATAATAATCCTTAAGCTATGAGAAACTAATGACAATCGAAGGTAAGAAGAATAATCGACAATTAAAGGTGAAATAATTATTCATTGATTGTTCCGAACAATTATACTAAATTCGTATTTTTACAATGTCGGTGTTGCAAGCAAAATGCCCGAGATTTTTGGCTCATAAAGTTCCAGCATTAAAAATTATGATACGTCAACCCTACTTTTAATACAATGCCCCGGAAAACCAATTTGAAGAGAACAGATTGCCGAAAAGAGAATAGACCGCTTTGAGAGAGCGAGACGAATTCTAAACACATTTTTGTCAGCAGGGAATGAAGTGGAAACTCGGGAGATGCGACCTTATATGTGCTTGAACGAACGAATTTTACGGCTGCATAAAGAAAATAGGATGTATGTCGGCGGTCAAGCATTTTACCCCAAGATTTGTTCCCCGGCTTTCCCGCTCCGTTTACCGATTCCAAAATCACTAATTTCAGAGGAAGCTGCAACGTGTATTCAGAATACGCGATCGAAATAATTCAGCATCGATTTCTCCGTTAGAGCCTAATCGCGTATTCTCGATGCACGAAACCATTCTCGCGCACAATGCACTGCACGCGCGACACGATCTCGACATCACGCGCGCATTAAACGTGCATCGCGTGTTAACTGGTGTCGCGTGAATGGCGTTCGTCACGTCGCCGATCTTTGCGTCCTGAGGCTCTCGCGACTCGTAACGTCTTCGCGCGAGTTTGCGATTCATGTTTTCAAAATCAAGAGCCGAGCGGTCGAAAAGTATCAAAGTCAGTACTCAGAATTTACATCATCCTTTTCCTTTTTAAAAGAGAATAATTTAAACATTTCCAACAATTTCTAATAATTTTCGATCCGACAAATAAAAATAATTCAGATACTTTTTATACGATTGTTACGAATATCATGAAATTCGTAACGATCTAAACAATTGAAAATCTTGATTAATATCTCAAAAGAATTCTACTTTTAAAGTTACATTTTTTGCTAGTACATTATATATGTTACAAGTAAATTTATCCTTGATTAGTTACACCCTAAAGGTTCGTTTGGATTAAAGCCGATCGATTGGCTTCTTTTGCTTTTATAACAAACAAAAAGAAAGTAGTATGCCGGCACAATCCGATTTCAATGAAAACGAACATTTATAAAATATAAGAATATAAAAATAACGAACTGTAAGACATCTGGATAACGTTTTCCGTTTTTTTTCTTAGAACAAAATTTTTCAAGAAAATTATACCTGTAGCTACCTTATTTTTTTAAAGGTTAACGGTCAAAATTTTGTTCTTTCTTTCTCCAAAAAATATTAAATCAGACATTAAATTTATATAAAACGCAGATATTAAATTTATATTTAAAAAAAAAAAGAGAAATACTGAGCCTTTTCCGAAGGAAAAGAATTGGTAATAAAAAACACTAAGTATACCTGGATAGTAATAAGGGTGTCCGACGTGCAAAGGGTGCACGAGCGGATGTGGCGCCCGGAAGTCCATTTTGACAGCTGGTCTCTCGCCGCGCGGTGGCAACACGACGAACGCGGACGCGGTTTGCGTAATAAACTACACCAAGGTAACAACGGTGACAATGACGGCGATAGTTCCGGCGGCGCGACGACGCCGACAAGTTTCTTTCGCGAGTCGTGGCATCCTTCTGTCCTTCAAGCAAGGCCGCGAAGTTTGTTTCTTCCGGATCTTCGGCAAATTCACTAATTCACACCATACACTTCGTAAAATCACGTGAATCCACGCGACGAGGGATCCAAGTTCGACGACGAGGATTCTCGCTCACCATCCGAAATGCAAACCGAAATTGTCGAAATGCGTGAATCCTAACGAGACGTGTAACGCTGCGTGTGCGGAGCGGAATCCCTTCCGGAGCGATAACCGATCGGTCGAATATCACCGGCCGGCGCACATTCTCGCCGGGTGTGTGCACCGACTATTCTCCTCGTCTCTTCTCGTCCACGCGTGATTTACGGCCTCGGGCCCGCCGCGGGTGTTCGTTCTACTGCCGTACGCAGGCGCGCGCGCGCGCACGCACCGACGTGAACAGAGGCACCGTCGAACTCGTCGTCCACCTTCCAACCTCGCGACACGGTAACGTTCGCACCGAGACGCGCGTTGCCCTCGTCCTTATGACGAGAGAGTCTTTTTTTTCCACTACGTTACTCCACGTTTACTCCAAAAGCGACTCGATGGATAAGCGGCACGTATATGCGCGCCTGTGGAACGAAGAGAGAGAGAGATAGAGAGAGAGAGAGAGAGAGAGAAAGAGAGATAGGAGGAGCACGAACGACGGCACAGCCCGCGCACTAATTACCACTTAATTGACCGAGACCGACGCGGCAGGTCGTGCCATTACGGCTAATTGACTGAACGGTTCGGCGCCGCCGCCATACGGCGAGAGCGTATTTTCACGCGCGCGTCTTTCGTCGCGACGCGACGCGACGCGACACGACGCAGCGCGACACGCGGAGCCGGAGCCGAGGGGGTGCGCGCGCGCGCGCGAACACCGCGCCGGATGGGTTCCAGCGATGCCACGATGGTGTAGGACGAGAGAGAAAGAGAGAGAGAGCTTCTCTTTTGAAACGTTGCTCTCCTCCGTGCGGCGCGTGCGCCCCGTTTGCACGTACACCGTCTGGCCCGCCTACGCGGCGTACGAGAGAAAATCCATCATTAACGAGACCCACGTCCCCCGGCCGGCACACGTCCCGCCTGCTCCTGCCGCTATCACACACATACGAGACGCGCGTTTTTTTCCTTTTCTTCACTCTCCGTTTCCTTCTCCCGCTCATTCATGTGGCACACGGAACGTAACGACCGCCGCGATCAACTACCGACGGCGGCTAGCACTGGACTGAAGAACAGTGCGGTGGCGGCGAGACGTCGTTGCCCTTCGTTCATCTTCGCCCGCTTTCGCCGTGTTCGTCGATCCCTACCACCTGCGGCCGACGACGCGTCCGCCGCGCTTCGACCAAGATCGAATTGCCGCCGGGACAGAGAGTGGGGCAGTTCTCTTTCTCTCTCCCCCCCCCCTCCCTCTCCCCATCGCAACCCTCATCTCACGACGGCTCGCTTTCGGCGAGAGCGACGAGCCATCACACGTTATTACATGCATCTTCGCGAATCACACCGCGAGACAGCGACGACGACTGACTCTCTTTCTCTCGCTTTCGGGCCGTTCATTATTTCCGCTTGAGTCACATAATAACGCTCGATATGCATCGACTCTCGTATCATGTAGAATTCTTTTTTTTTCCTTTCTTTTGTTCTTGAGCTTAAAAGAATCTCTCAATCGGATATCTCTTACGAAGAAACATGAGTAATCGTATCTTGCATAATTTCACGATATTGCATAATTCAGAAGTAGCAATTGTGCCTGTTTTTTTTTTATTCGTTTTTGCAAACTCAAATGCTTATACGGACTTTACACGATTAATGATACGGATCAATGATATTGAATCGATAATCCGTATAGTACGCGATAATACTTTTGCAACTTTACACGAACAATGTTATTGATAATGAATTCTTTTCATTTAGGTGACACAAGTCAACATAATTATCGTTCTTTGTTACTCATGGAGTGTCAAGATAAAACGTTTGTGTCATTATGTCTATTTTTACCAACGTAGAGTAACTTTAATCTTGTTTAACTTTAACTTATTTTTTACTCTTTTTGAATTCTTAGAATTTAAAAAACATGATAAGTTAAATCAAGATTAAATTTAATCTACAGTGGTTATAAATAGTTACAAATGGAAGCATCCAATATTTCAGATTAGTTTTGTGTATATGATTGTGCAAGTTTACTCATTTACAGACTACTTTACATGAATAATATTGCAGTTACAATGAATAATATTGCAGTACCAACAAATGCTGACAATATTATTGACAGTAATCCGCAGTTAGATATCAAAAGAGTAATGATAATCCAATCTCTTGAGTTAAAGAGCATTTTGTTACATAATTTCCACAGTATGTCAAAGTATAAATTAAGCCTCTGTGGTTGGTTCCAAAGTAAACATCGTCTAAATTAACATATTTATTAAATAATAAATAAATTCGAATTTAATACATTTTCTTAAGTTAAATTATTTAACTCCATTGTTTTAGTCAAATTAATGACATATTGGGAGAACAATGGCGACCTCTAGAAATGATCGAAAATAATATAATAACTCAAATTGGACATAATTTAACATTATGAACAGGATTTCTTGATTCTCGATCATCGTTGTAACGCTTGAAATGAAGAAATCAGAATTATCGTCAATATTCTACCTCAATGCACCAATATTAACACACGATCAATAATATAACCAGTATTTGTTGGCACTGACAGCATTATTGATCATGTGAGATCCGTATTTCATGCCTTGTACAATGTACCGTCAGCGAATTCCACCTTTTGTAAATGTTTGAAAATATAACGTAAATTATTCGCATATCTAAATATACAACTCTCGTTCGATATAAGACTCGATTGAGCATGGAAATGCGCTGCATCGGAACGACGAAATGCATTTCGATGTGATAAGAAGATAGTGTTAAGGAGAACGTGGGCACGTAACCGACGGTCGCTATATGACGCTGCGGATGAATAAATGATTCCCGACACGAATGTTAGCCCCGTCCCTCTGTGTGTTCCCGTGTGTTCTGAGAACCCAACGTCAGCCTTATTTCTTCCTACACCGCGTGCACCCATAACAATACTCGCTTCGTATGGACACACCAGCACGTTTCCCATTAGCATCTCTCCACGCGAGCTATCGCCACAGACTCTCTCTCTCTCTCTCTCTCTCTCTCTCTCTCTCAACATCGATCGTTTGCAAAATAAGCCTCTTCGTCACGAGAAACTAGATAAGCAAAATATAATCGTCGCGTCGGGGCCTAACTCGTTCCACTTGAGAGTTCAACGGATCCCGGTGAGTAGGCAATCCCTATGCCCACCCACGTTAACGGAAAGCGACCACCTCGCCCCTATACAAGAACGGGATACCCCGAAATCTATAGGGCTAAACGTTTCTCACGAAATCCCCTCGGTAGGAAAAAAGAAGAGGACGACTCCGCGTTCATTCCAGGCCCCGAGTGCTGTCCCCGACATCTTCCTCCTTGCCATTCTTTTCATCTTACGCAACCAGCAGCCTCGAGCTAAACGCCAGAGACGAGCGGAGTCTTTCGTCTCTTTCTCTCTTTCCCTCTATCTCTACTTCTCCCTCCCCCTTTCTCGTTCTATCTCTTTATCTCGCTCGCTCGTCCTTTCGGGGCCATCTGGCACTGAAGCGGCACGCGCTGTTCAACCAGCACAAGCCACCCCCTCTTCTGCCAATCTCTCAACCACCGCAGTCGCTCTCACCGTCACATCCACCTCCTCGCCATACGCCCCTACCCTCCACCGAGGTCTGAAATCCAACCACTCTGCACTCCGTCGGAGGTTCCGCTTGCGCCACCGACGCCGCCGTCATCCTCTCCCCCGCCCCTTCCTCGTCGTCGTCGTCGTCGTCGTCGTCGTCGTCGCTGCCACTTCACCCGGAAACCCGAACGTTAAAGGGATCGAAACGATGTAAGCGCGAGAGACGGATTGAGAGGTGGGCGAGTGGCAAGGATGACGGTGAGGGCGAAAGCCCTGACGTGGATGGAACGATTACGAAGTCGGTGGCTTCCTAAATAATTCGCGCGTGTCGTCACTTTGACATACATGCGGATCTGTGCCGTCTATATCCGTCGCCGTTATCGTATAATTTGACTTCCGCGAAGCAAGATAACTCGGCGAAATCGGCCAACGACATCCGCGCGTTCAGTGTGCCATTATCAGTTTAGCCCTTTGACGCATGTCTACCTCTAGTCTGGCTGCTACGTATAATTCCATTGTCACATGCTATGCAAAGTTGACTTACCAGACGGTTTATCTTATATTTTAACCTTTAAGTAGATAGGTGGTTGCAGCGCGTCTCATGTGTAGTTATCTTAAAAACCTTATTCTGGGAAAGGAAAATAAAAAGTATTGTCCAGAAGTCTTAAAGTTCATTATTTTTACATTCCTCTATTCTTTAAGAACCACAAATAATGTAAATATAATTTTATACATACCATTAAAAAATATAACTATAAAAATAAAATTTTTTTGAGGTGTTTTAAGCATCCCACTTACCTACTTAAAGGTTAATAATGCAAAGATTCATCTATTATCATTCAGAAAATTATTTAATCGTTCATTTCTTATAAACGTCGCGCAAGACCGTTCACAACCGCCAGCAGTTTACCGAATACTGCATAGATTTTATTACAAATATATAATTTCGTATACACGATATTCCTTCGAGACTGTTTTAATAACAATTACAGAAATTTTGATCGATCCGTGTAAACACACGACATTAGTATTTCACATTCTTATTGTGAAATGAAATATCATTCGTGCATTTTCTCAGAAAATATTTACGATCTCTCTTGTGTACCCATTGCGTTTTAATTACGGGGTCAAGGCTGCTGTTGTTATTCGCTCGGACGAAGGTAATTTAGCTCTCCATAAAATGCGGTTTTAACGGACGTCACTCGGAAAGATTAGAGTCCCTGTGTCATCGCTTGGTTATGAAAGTTGCACAAGTCGCCGAAGTCGCAAAATACAATCCGTGAAACCGTCATGGTCAATCGTTGTTAAATAAAGATAGATAGTCATTTATGCGAGGTCATGCGTGCAACGATCCTGAGGCTGTGTGTTACAACATTTAGCGTGTGAGAAAGCAAACACTAAATATTTCCACAAGAAAATATTCAAGCTAATGTTCCTACAACATTATACCAAGGGAGCAATGGCAGTTCAATCCGTTGAGTTAAATAACATTTTGTTACTTTTAACTTCCATCTGTGCCAAAATGTAAATCAATCCATTTCTGGTTAGTTGCAAACATCGTTCATATTAACGTATACTTGGTAAATAATAAACTATTTGAGCCAAATTTAATACACCATCTTGAGTTAAATTGAACTCCTAGTTTTAATCGAAATAATAAGTAGGAGCAACGACTCCTACAGATATGATTAAAAAAAAAAACTCAAATTGAATACAACTGACAGTATGAATTTAACAATGTAAGAGAGTGTAAAATTGTTCATTTCGTTGGAAAATGTGAGACAGTTAGACACGTGCCGTTTACACTGTCAGTAAAGTCTTCGTACACATTTTATTGCTTGGTATCGCTCCAACGAAGGAACTCCAACGCAACGACATCGTCAATATTTACCCAACATGTCTATTCGTCGTTACAAGATAGCTTGGCACGATTATCTTATCCGCGTATAATTTACCGTGGCTATTAGCCACGGGAACAATTACCGCCATCGATCTATTTCGATCCCAAGGCCAAAATTACCGATACGCTAATTCTTGTAAACGGGTAATTAACTTCGCGTCGCGGCTTACGGCATGCCACCGACAAAATACGTTCCCGCAATAATATCCTCCCGTTGCCGCGTGCACGATACACGTTTCACGTATCCGCGATGCGATTAATTTCCCCTTTTCGCGGGGAACACACTCGCGGCTATTGTAGCCGAGCAATCCAATAAACTGATGTGGCCATTAAAGTTGATCGTTAAGCCGATAACAACGTATCGTACTCTTTCAAAGTAGCCACGTATGTGTATATTAAAAGCAGCGCGCCAATCGATCCGACCAATATATAATATAAGACTCAATTTTTGCGATGAAAAATCATTTGCCTCGCGCTAACAGCAAGTAAATGGAATCGGGATGGTATTCATGTATAGATATGTAACGACAGTAAAATAATGAGTGTACTTTGCACCACGTGCACAGTTATATACAGAAATATGCGCTCGAGTCGTAGTTATTCCAACAGAGAACTTGGGGGATTTATCGTGCGAAGTAATTTGATACGATATCGAAACATCAGATTGAAATGCGAGTTATTCGGAAATAATTTTACTGTTTTGCAAATATCGTCAAGCGCATGTACACGCTTTGTGCATTTGCGAGCGCTTGCTGCATTAATTGCTTCGCAGTAGGTTGATAATTAACTATTAACGCGTACGCTATGTCCATGTCGATTACAGCAATATACCCCCGTTATCGATTTTGCTGCAAATTACGCTCGTGTCGGACGCAAGAAAGGGAATAATTAAAAGGTCTTTCTCTCTTTCTTCGGTAGCAAAATGCGCTAGTCTCGCAATATCAATCTAAAATAATTGCCGAGAAAGAACTCAAGCTGAGAGCTATCGATCGTTCAGTATCTAGGACTCTAGGCGCAACAAGTTTCCGTTAACACTTGGAAAAATTCTACGTATTTAACGCGCGAATTTTTATCATGTCAACTACATACCAATAATTCTTTACATTATTATTTTGCAATTAATATTATACCTGATTTGAATGGACAAAAAATAAAACTGTTATTGTTCATTTATCATCAGTACAATTTAAAGTCGATATTATAATAATATATAATTCTCGTAAAATAATTTGATATAATTTCAAACATCTTAAAAGAGTCACTTAAAAGATCATCGCGATCTTGATGAATGTCTTGTAGTTCTTGAGTAAGAATGATAATATAAAAATTCGTTCAAACAGCTGCGATATCATATCTTCTATATTTTGGACGTAATCAATCAGCGGATCCTCGATTAAACTATCGTCTATCAATGATAAACGATCCTCGTGGACGTACGAACTTGAAGATGGCAAAACGAGCTCCTCCGGAGTCACTGAATTCTCAGGGAGCGTTACACCATCATTCGCGATGGGCGATTTATTGCAGATGCAAGTCGTGTGAAACAGCTTCTCGCAAGGAGCACCGCAGCGATGAATGGCGGCGGCAGTTGTCATGGTAGCTTGCATGAGTGTTTCGCGGACAGGACGGTGTTCCATATTCAATGATCAATTAGCCCGTAAGTCGACGCAATCCTGTATACGATGTTCACGCAGTGACGAATGTTTCCGATATATCTGTTGCTCACCCGCCGTTGTATTACCGCACGCTTGGTATACCGCGTGTTCAGCAGCTCCAGTGTACCAGCCGGTGAACGATATTTATAGCTTCCTCAGGACTTCCCCGGAAGAGTCGGACTACGCGATGTAGATAAGCCGACCAATTGCTGCGACCAAGTGACAACGTACTCGACGAGTGCAAGCCAGGGTAACAGGCAATCGATATCGAAGAGGACACACGTCTATCACGGATACGATTTGGAGACGAACTGACAGCGAATAAAGGAAAGGATAAAATGGAGAAAAAAGAAAGACTTGAAATCCGGAACTTTGTTATGGATTTTATAATTGAGTTTTCTGATGTTCAGCAAAAAAAAATTGTGAGAACAAACAAGATGGAAATAAGTAAAAAAAAGATATTAATCTGCGTGTTTGGATTTATTTTTTTTTTCGTTTATTTCCTTATTGCAACAGCAACATTATTCTCTGAGAGCCTTGACAGCGATATTTTACCGCGCATAACTGACAAACACGCAACGGCACCGCGTAACGCTTTGACATTTTACTAGGCTCAAGTAGGCGCGCGTGAAATTGTGAAATGAAAGAATTGCTGTCTAAAAGAAATTTCCTTACGAAATCTATGTATTCCTCGCGAACGTAAATTCTAATTATAAACTCACGCATCTCAGAAATCGCGCGAAGGAAATCCTTTGAGACAGCAATCAGCAGTCGGCAAAAGTCAGTTTTCTGAAAGACGCAAAAATTCCTGGAATTCTCCGTTATCTTAAACAAACCGTTTCTATTCTAACTGTCGTCGAAGAATATGCGGCGCCTTGCAGCGATCAACAGAAAATGCCCTTCACACCAGGAGTGCTCTCCATGCGCTCGGAACCGTGTCATCGCCCACTCCATGAGGAAGAAGAGCAAAAAAGAGCTGGGACCTATGGGAACAGTTTACCCATGTAGGGCCCACGCGACATCCCACAGAGTGGTGAGTTAGGCTTATGAGGCAGACAGTCCAACAGCCGACTGTCTGTCGGACAAAATCAATACGTGGCGGCGACAGGGAACTTTCCCCTCGTCCCTTCCTTTTACCCTAGACTACTTGACTATCCTCTTTCATCTCCAACCTCCGCGTCTCGGTCGACGAGCTCTTTTGCTTCCCCGTATCCTCTTTCGGGGTGCCGTTCACTTTTTCTCTCGCTCCACCGCCGAACGAATGCGCGTTCTCGCTACTCGCCCCCATGCCTTCGTTGCCTCGTCATTCACAACCGCCACCCACTCTCTATAATAGCACATTGACATTCTCCAGGGGGTTAATAAGCTGTATTATTTTTATCGCGCTCGAACGAGAGTAACCCCGCATACGCAAGTGCTGCGGAACGCAATTTACCCTTAACGATCGTGATAAAGAAAAAAATAACCATGTCTAACCGCGTACTAAAAATATTATGTTGGAAGAACTCTGTTAAATTCATAATGTCAAATTATAAGCAATTTGAGTTATTTTTTATCGTTTTTAATGTTTTTATAGGTCATCGCTGCGTCTACTTAATATATCGTTAATTTGACGTTAAATGAAGTTAAATCAAAATACATACATTAAATTTGATTCAAATTTAGTTTATTATTTACTAAGTGCATACGTTAATATAAACGTTGTTTACTTTGAAACTAATTACAGAAATGGATTGATTTATAATTTGACACAGATGGAAGTTAAAAATAACAAAATGGTTTTTAATTCAAGAGACTGCATTGCCATTGTTCCTTTGATATCTAACAGTAAAGTCGAGCTATATTTTTAAATTATACTCTGGGAAATTATACTCTTGCTCTCTCTCTCCGTCATTTCACGAAACATAATTTCCTTATATAAATTTCTGCGAAAACGAAAGCTAAAATATAGTCATGTGCCGATAGTAACGGATAGAAACATCGTTCCATGAAAAGAATCGTTTGTCGAGCACGTAGACTTTGACGGACGAATCGAAGCAAAAGAAGGAATGACCGATGTACGAGAAAGCAGAAAGCAGAAAAGGGGAGCTAACCGGAAGGCAGGTTTATTCACGGTGAAACGAGCCATGGAGCCGCCTGCAAGCGGTTCTACTACTTCGTAAGGCAGTCAACGGTGGTTAATTATTAACACGCGCCAAGCCAGAAGCATACTCTGTTAAGAGAACGCGTTGAGAGGTATACCTCGCTACATGAATTCGCGGCATCCGCTCGCGAGGCGTCTAAACGTAGGTTTCGCACCACGGATATCCGATTAAATTGCTCGCGGAACCGCGACATCATCCGAATTGAATTCAACCCTTTCAATTCGGAAACAATGCGCCCTTATGAACGCTTAATGTTTCGCTAGTGTTGGACATGCCTATATGTGTACAAGGCGTTACTTATTTAAGCGATATAGTGCGTGCCTAGCTAATATTATAAATTCTTCCTTTAGTTACTAAACTTGAATTAGATATCATTTCTTTTTAATATTTTTCAAATTTATATACTAAAAATATTTTAATAAATAAATTTCAAACTAATGTTCTATTAAAGAAAAATCCACTAGAAATGAATTAAAGAAATGAATTAAATGTTTTTTCTTTTTTTTCTTTGTATATCATATTTTAGTAGTTAAACGATGCATATAATACTAATAAAGAAATATAGTAACACACGTTACAAAGTAATATCTGGAAGAGAAGCTGGAGAGTCGATCGGATCGCGCCTTGGCACTGATTCCACGAGACAGCGGTGGGCACACGAGCGAAATCGAGCCTTTTGGCCACGTGCCTGACTAGAACAGCTACGAGTATATATGCTGCCGGTTATCGAGGGATAAGAAATGTGAGAGGTAAGTCGTCGATGACATTGATATCGATTCCCGCAGGAAGACGACAGGCAGGCAACACAGTTGAGCGAGTACTCTTCTGCCGATTGCTCTCTCCGAGAAAGAGCAAGAAAGAGAAAAAGTAAGGAGGAGGGTCGCAGATGGACGTCGTGCACGCAGACGGACGGGGTGAGAGGGCTGATATCTCACATCGTACGTTTACTGTGAAGAGGGTCGATGGGCGAGTGGGCGAGGAAGAGTCGAGGAGGAGACGAGGATCGGGACGAGGACGGCAGGCGTGTTGACGAGAAACGATGGGGCTGGCTCCCTAATTCGAATTTAGGTGTTGGGCGGGTTGGCAAGTGGGCGCAATGCGGTGTCACGCTGCGGGCGTTTGCTCTTTCTCCTTTAGCCCCTCCAAGCCTCCGCCAACCCGCCACCCGCCACCCGTCATCCGCCTTCACTCCTCCGCATCTCCTCACCCACGATACTCCACCTTCCGCGCTTTAACCCCCTTGCTCCATCCACGAGCGCAAGCTCCTCGCTAAGCCCTCCGCTAAGTCCCATCTGACACCTCGAGCGCCACCCCCGGTACCCTCTAAGCCAGATCGACCGACCTTAATCGACCTCCTGATCTCGACGATCGTATTATACCTGCCTGCGCGCACTTCCTTCCTCCTTTCCTTCCTCAACGAGAACGCGATACTCGGAGTTACCAATGACTTCTGCGTTTTCTTGTTATATTTTCAAGACTTCTCCAGCTGTAGTAAATTACCGTCGCGTTGAACTTCCGTCGTGAATTTAGTTGCTTGCACATTTGAAAAATATTTTTTTAACAAAAATACATTTAAAAAATGGATAAATTTCAATTACGAAAGTAGTTAAAAAAAGATTCTTAACATTTTAATTAAATTAATATAAAATATTTGCGTTTTTACGCGCAGTGCAGACTAGTTAATACTTAAAACAGAAACATTGAGAGCTAGCTATGGGAACAGCATTCAATTAAATTTTAATGTAGGCAAATTAAATAAATCTACTTTCTAGTTTCCAGTTCATTAAATGTCATTATTCAAGTATAAAAATTTGAACCATGTTATAAGCGGTTAAGAAGGATATCATTTTGCCTGACCTATAATTTTTTATGATAATTATAGATATTACGAACGTGACAACATTCTGTCGACAATACCAGGTACACCGTTTGATTATATACAAGGCTTTATTGCAAAAGTTTCGCGGAACGGAAATTCGAAATAAAGAAATCTATCGTTTTGCCAACAATGATTTCCCATAAAACGTATCGTTCACGATAATGATACTAAAGCATCTCGAAAGAGTCACGCACAGCGCGAAATTATAATAGCGCTAAAATATTTGATACATTAAACAATAGGATTTCCGGGATATTTCGCAGTGCTTCCGATATATGTACATACAATATCTCCGGTTTATTCCCGATAGGGAAACAAATGAAGCGTAAAGTTAAATAATCTCTTTATTTTATGATAAATTTTTTCATGGAATTATCTCTTATGGATTCAAAATAATCGCGATATTTGCGGAATGGGAAATCACCAGTTATCTCCTACGGATTCGAAATAATGCGATATTTGCAAATAGAAATTTCTTTATATATATATATATATATATATATATATATATAAAGTTTTTCCGATAATCGAGCGAATTAAAGAATTCATAAAAGAGGGCGTGATAACGTTGTGAAACGCCCTGTACGAGAAGGTTACTTGGTTAATATATTTTTTACAAGCTTGTCTAGCGACCGGATTAAAAAGGCGACTTCAACGGCCTGCTCGAGTGCAAGTTTACGACTCCTAAATGGCAGGTTTGCACGGTGGTCTCACGCGTCCAACGGCGTAAACTCGAGGAGACGTACCTTCCTCCGTGCTACAGGGGCGTGCACGCCGCCGCTAAAGTCAGAACGAAAAAGGAAGAGAACAAAGCGAAAGTGTTACAGGCTAACAGCAACCAAGCCACAAGGGAACCTTTCGCGGCGAGAAAGCTTTTCTCGGGCGAACACGCGCGGTGTCAGCGAATAAAAATGTAACGAAATGTACCACACCTCGAGCGCAATGTTCTCGCGTTATAATCTTTTGCATTCTGAAATTTAATCGTACAGTTAATATGTATAAACATATAAATTCAAATTATTGTTTAAATGTAATGTAATTAATCTTTAGGATATGCGTAAAAAAAAAGAAATGTCACAAGATGTAATTATAGAGCGTATACAAGGTATGTTTACAGCAAGAGAGATACTGCTTATAACTCAAGACACACTTAAGAAGGGTTGATGGAGATATATAAGCAGAAAAAGAAGATACAAACAAGGAAGAAGAGAGAAAATCAGAAGAACGATGGAAAAAAAGCGGAAATTCGCTCGAACGCAAACCATCAGACTATATTCTCGGACTATAGCTCTTCACAGCCAGTCTCCTTTTGTCTGTCGGATTTTTAGAGCTACTCGCATCTCATCCATCCTTCCTTTTCCTTCCACATCCATCGTACCTTCCGCCCTGCCGAGTCTTTGTACAAATGTACATGCGCATTAGTATATGTATACACATACACACACACGCACACGCGCGCACACATATATATTTGCTACGCTTTAAACGTGCGGAGTAGTGAGATCAAAAGACATTGCCTTCTGTTTTAGCACCGACCGATGCACATCTCTGCACTTCATTAACCACTTCATTTCACTTTAAAATAAAGATAAAATTTCAACGAACGAGAATTCGCGGGGTGCAAGAAATATAATTGTCATTAATGAGTTAATTAAATCCAAAGATTAACAGTGTTTAATTGTGCGATCGCAATCTTCGCGTTTCAGAAACATTACGATGGATATTACGATGGATATAGCGAACTCGTGAGAGAATTATTTCATTCAGTTTTTATAAGAGGAAGTTTTTGATCGGAAAAAGATAAGCAATCCAATTCAAATCTCAAAATCACAAGTATATCCTTAAGCAAAAGTAGTAGTGACGAAAAAATATATATATAGTATATTCTCGCCATTACTAGTTTTGCTTAAGGATATACTCATAATTTTAGTTGTATATGTGTATATATATATGTATATAAAATCATAATAAATCTAATAAATACCAATATTTAAACAAATTTTTCATGATATTTAAAGCAATCAAGAATCGCTAGTTATAAGGGACCTTATATTTTTGTATAATTTCAATTAAACACGTGAATAAAAGATTTTTATAAAACGAGAAGTTTAAAGAGATTAATCGTTCCGCGCAATTTCATAAGAGAATAGTTTAAAAAGTATAGGTTAAATAAAAGTCAATTCAGTATTATCTAAATAATGGAAGTATGCTTCAACTATCGATGCTAGAGAAAATCTTCCGAGAGCTGTTGTCGATTCTTTAATTAAGAAGTAGTAAGTGCATTACTGTGCAAGAGACGAGAAAAGTTTAAAACTCGCTAAATATACTTTTAAAAATGTTCCAAGTGCACTAATCGTCGTCTTGAGACGGAATAACGTAATAATTTTTATTTCGTTTTTTAATCTCCAAACAGGAAAGTTAAAAAACGTCGATATATACAAAAAAAATGTTTTCGTAAGCGTCATACATAATACGAAACTCACTGCACAGTAAGCACATTTCATTTGAATTATCACTTACCTTGTTCCTTCTCCGGAATTTTTGCAGGTACCTTCTTTTCGGGTGCCTTTGGTGAACAATTCTTTCGCGCTGGCCTCACAGTTAATGTCGGTGGAACCTGTCAGAGATAAGCAAACATAACTGTAGATTCATTTTTGTTGGGATATAATAGGCTTATTGTTTATTTATGTACGTGTTATGCCATCGAAGTGCGAACATGTAAAGGATATACTCACCACTTTCTCGGACCTTTCGCCCGACGGTAATCTGGCTATGGCCGCATCAGGACTGTCCTCAGGCGGTGGAGGTTGCACAATCCAATTGTATTCTCGTTTCTCAACAGGCAGGCCCCATCTTTCGTACTCGAGACTCTGCGTACGCAAGGTCTCGTAGCAATCCAAGCACACCACCGCAAAATCGCCGTTTTCTAACAGTAGGCTTTTCTCTGGTTGCCTGTGATACCTCAGAAACGGAAAGTCCTTTACTGGCAGCGCTCGTACCCGTTTCCTGTACGTTACAATGCCGCAAACATAACAGCAATAATCATGGGTGTTATATTGGCGCTCGGCGGCGTTCACTTGCTGACCACCGGAGAGAGATTCATGCTGACGCCATTGCGCCAACAATGAATGATAACAAAACGTGCAGACCAGGGCGGAGCCGTCCTCACGGAGCTGTTCGGCGTTCGGTGGTGACTGGTGGCGCAACAGTTCCGGGAAAAATGGCGCGTTTCGACCCTGAGGACGGCCATATAAGACTCTTGCTAAAGTTAAATCACTGTGTAAACCGCATAAGAAACAATAAATCGAGCTGCTTGATGTGCCTGGATTGCTTCCGAACGTTCGATCCGAACTGGAGCTCGGTGGGGTAGCAATTGATCGATTCACATCACCGTTTGGATGTGGACTAGGAATATCATACCTGGAATTTAACAGACATTACAAATGTTATAATACATTTTTTAATTCTCATAATATAACATTTAATGAAGATATTAATTTTAGAAACAATTACTTTTTTTTTCAATGTAAATTGTTCACAGAATTATGTAACTGTTCATCTTTTTATAAAGATAAAATTATAGATATTTATACAAATGTGATAGATATAATTATAGATAAAGCCATTTTAATCAACACACAAAACATTTCTTGCGGTATTATTAACATGCATAATATATGCAAATCATTTAAGATTTATTAAGATTGATTAACAGTTAATGTAAATTGGCGGACTAACCTGCGACGTTCTAAGGGAACCCGTTCAGCATCCATGCTTTCCCACTGTTGCGCAAGATGATTTACGCAGTGACTACACGCCAATACTCTTCCATGACTATCCATGCAAGCGTTTTCAGACGTACGTGCCATTCCTCGTAAGCAAGGAAAATGCATAGCATGTGAATTCATTCCCTCCGGACTCGTAGATAACCTGATAAAGATAAAATGTAGAATTATCGATATTTCGCTACAAAACTGTAATCTCAGTGATATTTATATAGTAGAACTTACCATTCCATATGAGTACGAGGATATAATCTTTCACAAATATAGCACCTATAATTTTGGCCAAGCGCAACAGTTCCATTTTCTGCAGGACCGTTGCTAGGTGAATTTCGTTGCCCAGGCGTGGGAGCTTTCACGGAGGTACTGCTTCGTTGCTTATTTGTAGCAACCGTTGACTTGTTTAAGTCGTATGGCTTAAAGCGAATATCGTTACCAGCTAAATTGGCTGGAGATTTTGGAACAGCAGGCCGTGGCGAAGGACCTATAGCAAAAATGTTCAATTATTTTAGACACATCTGTAAACATCAATATAAAGTGTAAATATTTTTCAAGATTAATGAAAATTAACCTTGTTGACGGAAATCTACATTTTGTCCGGCTGGCTGTGCCTCGTTATTTTCTCCGCCAAACACTTGCTGCTTTTGCGGGATAGCTTTGTAACAAATGGAGCAAACCTGCACCATTCCCTGAGGACTAATAGGACTAGCTCCTGACGGAGGTCTCAGAGAATAAATAAAAGGGAAGTACACCTCCTTCTCTGGATTAGGACAGCAATACAGAAGTCTAATACTGGATGAAGGGTACTCAAGAGCGCAAGTGTAGCAAATAAATGTGGTTGTATCCATTGTAGGTGCTTGCCGCTTCCGAAGGGTATAATTTCTATCACTATGCGGTACTCCTTGCCGTGTATATGCTTTCCACTGTATTAAAAGATGATTCTGACACGCTGAGCAGGCCTAAAAAGTCAAAATATATGAATTATTATAAAAATATTAAAGATAATTTTTTACCAAGAAAATAAATATGTCGGAAAATATACCTGTACTCGTCCAGCACTGTCCATGGGTCGACTTCTGCTCGGTCTAGGATGAAGCATCAATGATGGAAAAAATGGCGGTGGACTGGAAGCAGGATGCGGTGGAGTTGGCAGTGGCTTCGCAGCGATATGACTGAGAGATCCTCTCTTGAATTCGTCCCCGCATACATAACAGACTTCTGTGACCGAGTTTTTGTCTGGCATCGATAGATCCAGGATGTCCGTGCCGACACTAGATGATGATCCACCGCTGTAGATAGCTGCAATCGCAACGTCAGACAATTGATTACACAGTTCGTTCATTGTCGACGAATGCAATTTACGCGACGTCGCGTAAAATCTGTGAAACGCGCGGCGATACAACTGGCTATCCTATTTGTCCCGAGAATCGCACACGCCTTCGACATTATCATCGCGCTTCACGTGGCCCACTTAGAAACTATTTTTTGTATTTTTTTGTGAGTTTATCTCCATGTTATATTCACGCTATATTCGAATACGGAGAGTGTTGATAGTTTCTCGCGCTTTCATATACGATAGCGAACATAGTGCTTCAATAGTTCCATTTCGAACGACCCGGTTATCTATCGGGGCACCCGCTGACTAATGAATATCATATCGGCCGGATCGAAATTGTAGAGGTCACCAAAGCTCAATAATCCGCGAACGCGGACGGAGCACGGGAGGAAAATCGCCTAGAATCATCACTCAGATCAGACATGCACATTGAATGAATCGGACGACTCTTTGCCGCAACTTTCATATAATTCTTATCTACAAAACTGTTAACCTTTACTTTCAAATGTTTACATTAGCGCACGGAAGGACTAAGGCCAGCGTAAATAATGACCTGATTCGTATATTTACTGCGTACACATTCTGAAACGAGATAACGTAATAAGAGTAAAAAACAGCTTTTACTCCTATCAAATAGCGCTTGTCCAAGGTGATTTCATCCAAGTTATTTCGTTAAGTGTACACTTCGGACCCGTTTTATAAATATTAAAACGCTTCAGCACGATTGCCACTAAATATTTTTTCATTCACACTACGTCGTATATATCTCTCTCGTCGATACTTTATCTATATCTAATTGTAAGTACACTGCTGTTAAAGATGTCGGTCTCTTAATATAGGATGGCCAGTAAGTTGTAATAAATCGTAATAACCGGTAAAGTAGTGTGATGTGTATCTTATCGAGGATTTGAGTATCAGAAAAAAGACAAGTATCTTACTATTTAATAAATACTAATCTCATAATCCATATTCGTTACCAATTTTATTTTTTCTTTTATTTTCGTTGAAATAATTTCTTGAACGATTATACCACAATTTACCATGCTATGAACAGTACATTCTTTGATTCTCTCAAAGTTAGGAATAAAAGCAGTAAGTTGACCTCAGATAAAGATCCAATTAAACTCCCTCGGTCAATTTAATAATTAGGAAGATCCCAATAGTTGCTTTCGCGTCTTGTTTTATATATACACGTTTCTTTAAAGAAATGCTTCTTATCGATAATAATATTATCACCCGAAATTAATTTATTAAAAAAAAAGTAAAAATATTTTTAGACAATTACAAAAAATATTTATTTGTTATTTTTGTAATTAAAAAAATATTTGTACTCTTTTAATATGTTGTTTCAGATAAACAATAATGTTTATTGTAATTTGGAATGTGTAAAACAAAATATAAAAATTACAAATAAATACATAAAAGTTAGATACACATTTTCTTTCTCTCAATTTCAAATATAGATTAATAGACGTGACTTGATGAATAGTAATTAACCTGCAGGCGGTGGTAAGGTGGGTTGTGGCGCAGGTGAGCTTCTAGGTGCGTGTCTTAGATCCAATGCCGCCTCATTGGATATTCTAGCGTCTTCCACGGGCTGTCGCGGGCTCTGTAACCTTTGATGAGGTGATTGCAATCTGTGGTGGGGAGATTCCATTGTGAGTCTTGCTTGTTCCAAGTGCCTATGTTCTGCCGTGTTAGAATGCGGCCTTGACACCTCGACAATCGAATTCGATGGCGGTCTAGTCTGCTCGATTCTCGGCGAGGGCGAGGGTGGTAATCGAGGTGAGACGCCAACCGGTCGACTTTCCTGTCTGAGTTGTGGCGTCTGATCGTTCGTCAAGCCCAGGACTTGGGCAGCGTACTCGCCCTGAAGTGCCATTTCTGCTCCTGTGAATGGCCCACCGTCACATCTCTTCAACCAATAAATTCGCTGACTGTGAGGTCTAGCTTCTCGTTCATAGCTCTCCCACTGTTGTAACAGCAGAATGTAACATAGATTGCAGGCCTTAACAGCACCGCTTCTAACACCATCGCCGCGATAGCCATTTGGCGGCTCATGTGATTCAAGAAACGGAAAATAGGGCTCATTGGGTGAACCACCTGTACTTGGTTTCACTCGTAACCAATGTTGCTCGCTGTGGCCCACGGCGCCGCAGACGAAGCAGATTCTTATTCCGCCGCCGTCCTCGAGCGGATTAGGCTGTGCATTCGTGAGCGATTGCCCCTCAAGTCCCGAATCATTCTTCACATATAATTTGCTTTCCATCATGTCAGGAAACCATTGGATCCTTTTTTAACGCCCTCTTATATCTTCGTGTTTGGCACGCATGTACGATCAGAAATCACAGTGATTGATAGAGCTTTTATCTTTTGTGTATATCTGAAAATACAGAATTAGGTTTATAAATAAATTATATATGGTGTACATTTGTGATTCTAATATATCATTTATCAATCTATATATATAATATATATATATAAAATATATATATATATATATATATATATATATATATATATATATACTTATAGTAAGCGATTGATAAATTAGGAAATCATGCATTTCTCTGTGTATCTGTCAACTTACACAAATGCATATCGAGCACATTATATGCAAATAAGATTATTCGAGTGCAAATGTGACATAATTTTCTAGATTATATCACTAAATATCTTACGAAATAATAACAGCAAATTTGCAACAGTCATTGATATATTTAAAATTCATAAAGTAAGTCTCGTTTCAATAACATCAAAACTTTTAAAAGTAATTATGCTTTAAGCATAACTGTTGGTTTGAACAGTAAACTATTTACGATATTCAAAGAATCCTAGCACAATCGACAAGAATTCTCTGTAAAAATACAAGGAGAGAACAAGAATTTTTTGAATTAGTTTCTTCACATTCAGAAACCGTCTAGTTGTAATCACTGCCACGGTTCACTGAATAATTTGTTGTTTATACTACTTGATAATAAGTTGCATTCACTGCTGCAACAATAAAATTGCAATACATTTTGAAAGTAAGCTTTATCATTTTCAATTCCTTTGCACGCGCACAATGTTCTCAATATCAATACGTCTATAACTCATTATCAAGCAGCATACAAGAACAGAGCAGTAATTCGTGCGCAAGCATCTGGTAAACAGACAGTCCCACAAAGTGGCGATGATCAACTGGCGCGTTGAAAAGAACCATTCGTAAAATCGTGACGATACCACAGCATTTTATCCACAGCATCTATATATGATGCATTTAGACCACCGCCGGCAGGCATGTGGTATATTTTTGGAGCATCGACGTTTACCGAGCCCGACCAGAGATCAATTTCTCGGTACATCGGTAAGCAAGTGTTAAGGAATCGTCGTTCAAGGAGAAGCGTGTGTGTCACCCGTGTGTGTTTTCAGCAGCGGGGAAGAAGAGAAGGGAAATTGGAATGCGGGCGAAACGCAAACGTAGGCGTGGAAGCGTTTCCTGATCGCGTCTCGACAAACTCGACGAGCTGATCGCTGTCGCGGTCGGGCCGCCGATGACAGCGGGGCGAGCGGAGCGGAGCAGAACGGAGCGGAGCGCGATGCTCGCAGCGAGAATCGACGAAACGTGGTTCGCACACAATGGTGGTGATGAGCTTACTGCTTGTAGCTCGCCTTCGCGAGTCGCGTCGCACGTCCTCGGCGATCGCACGTAGCCGACGGCGTTCGCGATCTCAGGACGGCGTGTACGAGGTGTTCCGGAGATTCCGAGACGACGGAGCGGACGAGCCAGCACGAGCTGGGCGGCGCGGTGCGGCGTTGCATCGCGACTCGCGTCCGTCGAATGAATCTCGTCTCGTCTCGTCGCGCCGCGCCGCGCCGCGCCGCACCGCGCGATCCGGAGTCTCGCCGATTCCAAGATCTCGGCGATTCGCGCGAGCCCGCGACCAACCTCTCTCGCTACCGAAATTACGCGCAATAGTGGCGGCCGTGGTTGGCACGCGCGCTGCGCGGCCTGCATCCGTACATCGAAGATCGCTCGCCTGTGCCCAAAGCGTGCGGCGCACGACACTCACGTTCTCACAGTTCGGCAGAGCTGGCCACAACATCGCGTCGCTAATCGCTGCTCCTGTTTCGGCGGCTGCCGCGGCTCGCTCTTGCTCGGATAAAAATGGGACTCCCTTATCGCGAGCCCTAGTCCCTGCCATACGTGCTCGAGCGGCGCACGATGCCGCGGGGTGTCACCTTCGTCGTCGCGCTGCCGGCCGTCCCCTTCATATTTACACGCGCTAACGCAGCCGGTACACGACCGATACCGGGCACTTGAACACGTATCTCCACTGTCGCGCGTGACTGCGAGGTAACGACAGGATCGCTACTACGAGCGACTAGGAAAGATACATTTTCCGATGGCACAGCACCCGCGACTTCGCCCTCACTTCACCGCCATGTTGCAAAATCGCGATCCGCTCGTCCCATCATGCCACGCAGCTCCGTCATATGACAGCGCCGCCGGAACGGCCAATGGGAGCGTGCGGTGCACGCGCGCCGTCGCGAATTAGCGATTGAACTGCCGCCAGTGAAAGAGCAGCGCGAAATTTGAATTTTACATCGCACCTTGGCTTCATTGCGATCGGGCCGATGATACATTTTACGCTGAAAATATTTTCAAACATTCTTTCATTGGTCAGTTTGTAAAATTCTTTCTTCTCATTGGTCAGGAGCATTTGTAGCGTTAAGTCAATCGTGTCCCTAGAGTTAGTTATGGCACGCAAAAATATTTATAACGTAAACAGTAAGCGAACTGGCCAATCAGTAGAGACGATAACATAAGCAGTAACAATTCCAACATGTTAATTTCTTTAGTCTGCTTAAATTTTTTTGTATTTAAAGCCTTGCGTTAATGATATTAGAAATCGATCGGAAAAAGATTTCGGATGAAGAAAGAATTGTGATTAATCACAATCATGTGATCAAATGGGATTTTTAATTTCTTTTTCTATCCGAGATTTCGGAAAATTATTATTAGAAATCTTATTTTATTAAATACTTACATTTAACGTATAAAAAAATATATCCCCTTCTCTTCTATCCTCAGATAATTTTTTAACGTACAATTTTCTTGTAATTCAAATAGTAATCCTAATCACATGCTGATGTAAAATCGCATCTATCTCATATCCATGCGAATTGATTTACAATATTCGCCGTATGCGAATTGATTTACATCTCGAACTTTTAGATTTTTCGAAAACTGACTGATGAGTTAAAAATCTTTTTTGTTATAATCTCTTCTCATAACAATCGCCATGGAATTTATTATCATTAATAACTGTTTTCTCTTTTATTAAAACTGATTTTTTGAAACATAAAGTTTGATCAAGATAATGTTCCTTTCGTCGATTGTCATTATTAAAGACGAATCATCGACTTATTTAACAAGAGAATTTAATATTGAGATTAATTAGAAAAAATATGTACTTTGTGTTTAATCCTATCTTCAGAATAAATATGATCATTTATTTTTTGCATTCATTGGAAATGATTGTGCTTCAAAGATCAATCAAATTTATTACTTTCAATAAGAACATGTATTGACTGAGAGGATAAATATATGATATCGAAACGGTAAAAATAACACTCGCCATTCTTTCGCTATTATTAGTTGTCCCTTTTTCTGCGATTTCATGTCGATAGTATAAACCGTAGAACTTATTGATTAGTCTTGCGAAAGAATTGCGTTTCGTGGAAATACGACTATCTCGATACTACGTCTTGATTTTTATTTGATTTATTTTTATATGTATCTTCATTTTTATTCAATACTACAGATAACACAAAGTTCGAAATCGGAAGACGTCTAAAAGTTTTGCGAGAATTGTCTAAAAGACATCTTGTGTCCCGATTTTAGATTGAAAAATGCAAAAAAAGCAGGATGAAATCTACCTCAGGTAAAGAAAATCGCGTCATCGCGATAATGTTAATCAAAAAATTATTTCAAATTAACAATTAGACAATAATTTTTTGACGTTAATATTACGATCGCGACGGCGCGATTTCGAAAATCGCGGTGTTAACACGAAACTGCCTGAGGCAGATTTCATCTGCCTGCTTTTTTTTTGCACGATGTGTAAGTATAAGAAAGAAAAAAAGAGTAGATGGCTGTAGTACGAACTCGCTTTCTACGAACGTGCCGACAACCGAACCGGTCGTTCCACCGCGCGATGCTAATTTTTACGCTGACACACAATATCTGCTGAATAGAAGAAACCGAACGTGCGTGAGAAGCGTCGTGACAAACGTACGCCTCTTATGAAACACTGAAACATTTCCCAACGAAACAAAATTAAACGGGAGTGTGATTTTAAAATATGCTTTATCGCCCGATGCGATAAACTTGCGCCTGTAATCATTTAAATTTAGCATAATATATACATATAATTAATATATTATATTAATTATATAATTACACAAATTGTATATTTTTTTTATAATTAATATAATATATAAATGCATATTTATATATAAAATTATAATATATTAATAATATATTAATCATTAATTAAGTGGAAAATTTGTATAATATAATCAAATAATATATAAGAAATTTTCATAATATATGAAATTGTACATAGGACAATTGTTTATATAAGGATTAATATAGAGGGAAAATAAAAAAGAGATAGTTCAATGTTTTACGGTATTTAATCAACAGATTGGAACATCGTATTGAACGCTAAAATTTACGTCTTGTGAGTTATAATTTCATATGTATACGCCCGCATTTTCCCACCGTCTCACGCATTAGGTGGAAATTTGATATAATACTAAAAAATAATTGGAAATACTTTAAAAATACTCTTTGCAAATGAAAAACTTTTAGAAATAACATTCACACATACACACACACACACTCTCTCTCTCTCTCTCTCATTCTCTCGGATCATTTTCATATCTACCATATAGATCTATTAGCTACAATATTTTGAATTACTTTTTCTTATATGTTTTATACAGAGATTTAAAATCACAAGAAATTATTAATCGTAATGTGTAATAATAGTGTTATTGTTGTGTCATCATTATTAGTAATCTTACAACTATCGAGACACGCAGTAATGGTACAAAGTTATTTTGTTTTCACATTCGCGACTGCAGACGATTATAATATTTCGTAGAACGTAATCGCGTAATATCGATCATTTCCAAAGCTACTTATCGTAATTTGAGATTATTCCACGGTAGTTACGCGATATTTTACGGCAGAAATATTTTGTCTTCACGCGGACAAAACAGTTGCCTATATCTTTTTTTTTTTACCTATTGCAGAATTGCATTGATTTGCATAATCACAATTTTAACTTAACGTTTTTATATTGACGCTCACGTTAATATCTAAAAGAAAGAATAGATCACTCAAAACGATACTCTAATCTTACAGATACAGTGCAGTACAGTTTCACTATCATATTGACGTTTTAAAAATTCGCAAAGCGTATCTCATGATAGTATAGAATACTAAGTCTACATTTTTTCAAATAGACTACGCTGTATCTGAAGAGGAGTCTCTCGAAGGGCGTTAAACATAGTAGTGTGTAAATACATACTATCGTCTGCTCTTATAAATAATTACAAACTAAAGTCTGCTTTGCATTGATAAATGACTATAATGATCATTATTTTTTCATACTTTATCTTTCTCTCACTCTCTCTTTCTTTCTTACTCTCTGTCACTTTCATCACTCATACACAGTTCATAGAATGCTATTAGAAATAATTCATTACAGATTATTTTTTCACAATTTGCTAATATCGAATTTCTCTCACTGACAGGAAACAAGAAGGAAGGTCAATGCTTTGGATATTTAGCTAGCTCAAGACACACAATTTAAATAAGAATACGTTATTTTTATTTACGAATGGTCTTCCTTTGTGTTTCCTTGGACATAAAATGCCATTGACTTTTTACTCTACAATTTATCTTTTAGGTGCAAAGCACAGACAATTAACTCGTTTCATTTTTATTATTTGACTTACTCGAAGAATGACGTATGCGCGTAGTATATTAAAACAGATTTGACATTTGGTGAACTCATGACTTTTACTCACTTGACCCTACTCTCTGCTGCGGGTTATCTCATTTCTTATGTACATATAAACAGATATTATGGTAATAAAAGTTTCCTTCTTTATATGGGATATTTCAATAAAAAAAAGAGGTAAGATATAATTCGCAGGGAATCATTTTCGACTAACAATTCTGTAATGATTACATATTTAATTCTACTTTTTTACTATATGTGTGATAAAAATAGATCCACAATATATATCTAAATGTAATGTATTGTGTTGCCTTTATCACTACAATCTACTGTTTAGTTAAAGTGACAATGTAATAATATTTCTAAGTCCATTGTAAACTGTATGTAAACATCGTAATTAATGTAAGTATATCGACACGATTTAAATTTTATTCCATCGAAAATCCGTTAGAAGCAGCTATATTGTAGTAGTTGTTTCGTAAACGATACCGCATATGTGAAATGAATAACGAATGTAGTAAAAATATGCTGGGTCACTGATTCCGATAAAAGTTCTCGACCCAATGCGTGTATGTATAACCTGCGAATGTTATCTAGATCAGAGTAAACATACGACCAAAAAGAAGCGTATCTATCCAAGAGGAACACAGAAGCATTGAGAAAGATCATGAAATAACAAGGAAAAAATTGGTCCGATCATCAGTTAGAAATAAAAATTTACTCCAAGTGCTTTTAGATCTTGTATAATATAGTTTATATCTTTGTTCGCACATGTCGGCAGCACTGTTTCTTGTTAGATCCATGCTGCTAATAGCACTTTTCGGCCGCTCGATTAAAGGGATTATTTGTGAATACCACCATGAATATGTAAATACAATAATGTAATCCCATGATTCCCTCGTTGGATTTATCTCTATGCTACCTTCGTATCTCCCGTGCCTTCTCAACAATATCATCTTTAATCACAGTACCATCATTTCTCAATTTCAATGTTTTCAAACTATTCACCCTGTTTGTTGAAACAATTAATCATTTAAAAAAATCATTTAACTATTCTTGAAAAATGTATTTCTTTTGTCTAAGAACCAATAAAAATCTTTCTTAATAGTTTTAATTAATTTTTATTGAAGGAGATCAAAACTGGTGATCAAAATACGTAATTTTGCATAAACTAATATTACATAATAATTTCAAATAATTTTATAATAACTCCAAAATAAAAGGAATATCGACAATAATGTTAGTGTTAACCATTCTATTGGTAACAATAAAATCATTTCTGTAAAAAAAAAAAGAGGATTACAGTAATCTTACGATATAAATATCATAATACAAATCATAATATAAATATCATTTTTGAAAATTAAATAGGTAAATTAAGAATAAAAACAAGGAAGTAGCATCAAATAATAATAAAATATGCAATTGTACGTAATTAAAATCATTGCGCAAAATAAAATTTTTTAAAATCGGATGAACGTCGTTGAGGAATACGAACGAACGTCGAAAAACTCGGTCGGTCGCTCAACGGATAAATAGAAAAGTGCTTCACTTCTGTATTTCAGTACACCCTTCCTGCGCGGCAAGTGACAATCCTAAAGAACCTTTCAAATGCGCCGAGTCTGACTCGACGTTCTCAAATATTACTGTCGACCGATGCCTCGCTGTCTAAAATCCTTTTGTCTTTTATCTCCTCCGTCAGCGGCTTGCTGAATACAGGTTCGATTGTCTCCGACAGCAATTTCGGATTGTGCTTGTCGATGTGCGTCAGTTCGATAGGGAGGTATATCGTCCGGCAATAATCGATGTCAGCCCGGCATAACGGGCAACGTTCGCAGCGACGGGCGCAGTCCAGACAGGCCACAGCGTGTCCGCAGGGAAATAGGGCTGTGTCTAAACTTCGATCCATGCAGATCCGGCAAAGCATAGCGTCCAATAATCTCGCTAAACATTCTCGAGATTCCTGAAATCGTACGAATCGTTTGTATCGAGTGCGCATGGTGAATCTTCCGATTAGCATGGTTCATTGGTACGAATTCGTCGCTTACCTTGCACTTAGGATTCTCGCACTCCCCGCAGGCATGCCTATCGAGGGTCTCGTTCTCCTCCGGCAGAGTTATGGTCGCCGCTTCGCAATAAAGCGCACGCCGCGCATTATCATATACTTCTCGGCAGGTCCTACGTATATCGAACACATATTTCTTGCCCAGGGTCGAGTCCTCATTGAAAATGGAAATTATTGTCCCCTGAAAGAAAGCAACAGCGATCGATTATAGCATTCGAATTTAAATAAAAGGACTTAGGAAAACGAGTTGTATCAAAAGAAAAAAAAATAGCGCGTAAAAGAACCAAAAATAAATCAAATAGAAGAAGATACCTTTAAATCACGGATAAATTGTGCGGTAACCGCGCTCCTAACTGTCTCGCAGCTGTAAAACGCATGTTTCTCGGTGATCGCTCTGTAAAGTCCGCTGGCGGACTGGCTGGAGTCTAATTTAAAGTCCAGTGATGTCTCCTCGCCGTCAAGTGAGAGGTAAACCAAGTGGAACATCCGCCGTTGTGATGTAGCGCTTTGTATGGCTGTATACGGTATACTGTAACGCAATACATAATACATCGTATAATAAATTAAACCATGATGGAGGTAAAGATAAAGTAAAATCTTGATGCTAATCTTCCTTTTGCATAATGGATGGAGCAAAGCTCAGAAGGACTCTATTGATCTTATCGCACATGAGCATTTTCCATATATTAATATTATTTTCTTAAGAATTTCATTAGAGGACACAGCTTTGTCATTTTATATTAAGCACAAATTGATAATGAAGTTCTCTCAGTAACAGCTGTTCCGTTGAACGATCATCTCGGCGGATGGTATAACGTGGAGCACAGCCGGTACGTGCCGTCTCCTATCGTCGAAAAGCAACATTAAAGTCGATCTGAGATTTCACGTTGATAAATATGTAATTTAACGAAACACAATATTACTTGGATGAATTGATTAATCAATGTATAAAAGCGCTCGTTTAAGCTTTCTATTTAATCTGTGTCCAAATTTATTATGATGAAAACGCTTAGTATAGTTTTTAATACTACAAAGTTTTAGATTTCATCAACTTAGCTATTTTTCTTAAATTTTCAAAGAATTTGTCGAGGAATTATTTCGACTGCGTAAATCAATTTTTGTTTATATTTCAAATATATATGTATATAGTTGAAATATAAATGATATATTAATATAAATGATATATTAATGCATAATCACTTTTGCGTCTCTTCGTCCTGATTGCGGTAGACCGTAATTCCGTGCGGACCAACGCCGATCATAGACACCCCGTTGTATCCAAATTTACTGTGAAACATTTCCTGTCCGAATGCGTCGAGGTTTGATATCTCTTTCAAGAGCCAATATTCAGCGGTCGACGTTTTCATTCCCTGAAAATTCACATATCTCTATTATTCATGTAGATCGCACGACACATATTCATATTCAGCAATATTCAGTTATCAAATTGTAAATTGTAAAAAAAAGATTGTTGTCAAAATTTTCCTCCCCTTTTTCCCATCTCCAAAAAATAATAAAATCGTATCTCTCTGCAAATGCAACTATTCAACAAATATTGTGTATTTCTATTGAACGCTGTCACATATTCTATTTTAAATAACAAATTCAAAAACATAAAATTAAAAAAAAATAGAACAATAGATAGAAAAGATTTATTAAACATCGGGAACGAGAGAACACAAAGTTGGATCGATGTGGTAGTAAAATTTATTAAATAAAAGGAAAATAAAATAAAAACACATGAGAGGTTAAGAAGTATGAATAGGTCAGAGGAAGTTGCTAAATTGGCTGTCATTTTGTATAATAAATGGATAAAATAAAATAAATCAAATATTACAGAAAAAATTTATTATTTTTATTAGCACACAGTGCAAAAAAATGAACATATATTTATGAATTTGAAAAAATAAACGTAAAAGAATTCGACTTGCATAATGAAGGTCTCGACTTGAAAATTAATATTACAAAATTTTAGTAATTCTTCAAAACATTCAAACTTATTTTCTAAAAAAAACTTTGTTTTTTTAAATTACGCCATTGTTGTAGCGTTTTTTCTACACTAATCTTTTCCGCAATATAATATTTAATTTATTTTTTCCGTTCGATTATTACATAAAAGAAAAATTATTTAATTTCAATGACTTTCAGATCGTCCCCGGATGTGCGATAGCGTGCGTATGATAATCAAATTATAATTAACACTTCTTCCAACGCACTTTGATTTCCTTGTGCTGCTGGACTATCCGCAGCAGGAAGTCTTGCGGTTTCGGCTCGCATGGTTCCGCGGGTTGTATGTGACAGCATTGAGAGTAGAGCGCGTGCGGCGGTGACAGCGCATCGTAATCACCACCATCGGCTTGCGCTATCAGGGCGACCAAACGAGCAACAGAGCCCCAATCGGCGACCTTCAGCCTACTCTCGATCAGCTCGAGACGAGAATGCAAGTAGAACTGATGCCTGCAATCACAAGATAGAAAGGGGACGACGATGAGATGACGCTCAGATGTGTTTTGCGGGTAGAGTTATTAATTGCAATTAGTTCAATTTCGTGCCGGGTATGCAGCGGACCAGCTAATATACACGGTACTCCCCGGCTAAAGTAAGATTGATTACTCTTCCCTTCTCGGAGAGCATTGTTTTAAGTCTCTCCTCCTTCCCCTTCATCCCAGCCGAACAATGTAGTAATACAATAATGCAGAAATGATTAACGATCGAAACACGTTTGCAATGGCGAAAAATACGTTCGCAATTTAATCGCACGCGCCGTTTAGGTATTATCTCGCCAGGCGAGAGAGTGTTTTCTCGTCTGTGCGTAACGTGAATCCTACGAAATCGCGCTTTGAGATGGTATTCGATCGTACGCCGAGTTGGCGTGTAGTGTTATTTCCATTTTCAACATTTTATACTTTTTTTCCCTTGACAAACCACCTACCGCAAGAAAAAGCTTCGACAGAGGATATTTTTACTTTGGTTCGCCGGCTGAATTTCTGGTTGACAACTTAAATGATTCATATCCTGCATTTCCATGGTAGTATGACTCTACATTCGCATGAATATTTGAAGAATAGCGGAGTGCGCGACCGAAAGAAGGGGTAGCTCTCCAAAATACCTCCGGGCTCCTTTTACATACTCCTGAATATCCTTCAGCTGTACAATGCGAATACATCTCACGATAAACATGTTGCCGTCGGAGAAGTGGAATTACGCGTCGAGAGGAAGTGAATAGCCCGTTCGCGAAGTACCAGAATACGCTAAAGAATCTGCATTAAAATATACCGTGCTACCATTTTTCACGATTCTGCATGTCGCTGCATTTCCTTTTTTCCTTCCTCTTTTTTTTTTTTTTAAATTCTCTCTGGCAAACTCACATCGTGGAAATAATGGATAATCGAGAAGCATCAAAAGATTCAATTGTACGATGGCTATTTGGTACAATAGGAAAACAATTTATTGCCCATACTTCCATTCGCGCGAGCATTGACCTTGATTCAGCTCGCTCGTGATATAACACTTAAAGAGTGCATCCAATTCAAATTTATCATTACTTCAACGCTATTATCTCAATTGATAAAGAAAAAGAAATTATCTGTGATAATTTCCGAGCTACATGGTTGGTTCGCTATATTCTTAAGAGGATTCTAAAGTCGTCTTTTATCAATTTACACGTCATTGACACATCACTATACACACTACTATATCATACATACAAATTTTTTAACTAATCTTTCATATTAGTTATGTAAAATCTTTCATATTAGTTATCTAAAATATATTATAATTCTAAGAACTCAACATTGTTTGTTTCAATTCCTAGTCCAAACAAAATTGTTTTATCCGTATAAAGTATAAAACTTGTATACAAAACAAATATTGTTACGAGTTGACGCCAGAAATCGATAACAAAACTCCAATTTTTTTCGTTTTTGACATAAAGTCGATCGGTTTGCACTACATTACTGTTTATACTTTAATTGTGAAAAAGGATTTTTAAATATGTAAAAGCAGAAAAATACTTATTTATTTGAAAAACAAATGATTCTAGAATCTCCTTAACAAGGAAAATATCAATTTTGATTGAGAATAAATCAGATAGCTGCGACAAGAACTAAAACCGACGAATCGACAAAGATTCGTATTAGCAAGAATTTGAAGAAAATATCAATTGTCGAAGATATCCGAATTTTTAGCCAAACGTAGTTGGTATCGAGAAACTTTCTCGTGTTCAACCTGTTTACAGCCGGAAAACTTCGGATGACCTCGATATTTTTTCTGTCAGAAAATTATCAAGAGGACATTCTTGGAAAAACGTAAAAGAGGAATCGTGTCAGACGGTTGCGTAAAAAATTAGGTCGCGATCGAAATCTGCGCCCGAGCAGTTGCAGTTCCAACCAACCAGTCGCATCACCGTCGCATCTTGAAATGCATTTCTTCGTGAATCGCCGTGTAAATTAAGCGATTTTTCCCGCCATAAAATTTCACGGTACTTTACTCTCGAACACCTCTTCCCTCCAAAAGGAAAGACCTTATTTACGGCAGATCATTTTCCTGGGTCGCGAATGTGCGAATCAGTGCGAACAATCTTGTTCTTGTTGGACAGAATTTCTGTCTTCGTCAGTCTCGAACTTCAGCGAAATCCGCAGGTTGGTAGGAAGTGTTGGAGAACCCAGTGACATTTGTCACCGTACGAGAGATATTGGTTTTGTCCAAAGTTTCCAGAGGGAAGATCGAAGAGAATGCCGGAACTCGATGAACTCATCGTTAACAATCGCGCGCGATGAAAATCGTCGCCGTAAAATCGAACTCTTCCGGCCGATGATTCGCGCGAAGAACAAAGAGGGATGCGATTTGAACCGCTTTCGCAAATTAAGACTCGCAGACCGAACTCTTAATCGAACGACGCCGGCCTCGGCCTGAGAGTTTCCAGCGATATTCCAACGACCGAAATTACTTTCTAAAATTACGAAATCGTTTCGCTCTTCTTCGTCCGCGAACATTCGAGAACATTACCTGAAATTACACAATCTCACGGAGTAGTGACCGTAGCATCTCGATTTTCAGGATAATAAAATTATCAGAATAGCAGTCTAATCGAGTTCACTTAATCTCGATTTGCCTCGTGGAGAAGCTTCGGATAATTAAGCAGAGTTTGCACTTTGCATCTGCAATGATATCATCTCTCTCGTTAATCTGAAATGACACTGAATTTAATATTACTAACGCATTTCATATCGTTTATCGTTCTCGTTAATTCTCGAGCAGAGATTAATTTCGTTAACTGATCCTTCCTTTCGCTGAAGATTTTTCTGTTCTGCTAAAATCGAGACGAATAATAAAGAAGCACATCGAATTATGAACAACACTTCTAACATCGCGAACTTATATACGCGGCAAGAAGATCTGACTAAACGAGGCTAGGCTGAGTGCTTTTAGAAAGCTTTCGAGCCGCCTTAAATGCTGCGAAATCCCTCGGTAGAATAAAGCTTTTATTAAGCGCTATTACAGACAAGACTATTTTGGGAAAATTCAGCGCGATACTTTTAGTACCCAACGAAATATTTATTAGACCGCATGCCGAACGGATATCATATATCATGCCGTACTGTTTGACAAATATAACCGCGTTGCATGAAGGGATATTTGAATTAACGTGAGTCGAGTAACTCCGGTAATATTAACGACATCGTCATAGAACGTCTGGCTAGCGACGTATTCATTCATGACGTGTATACAGCACTTTCCTATACATTATTCAGAAATGGAAACAAGGTCGGCCCTTTCGTGCAGTTTCAAATAGGGCGTTCCACTCGATTGTGTAAGAGGTACTTATAAATCAGTCATACTGGACTAACACGCGAAGTGTTGGTAATTTCGTGCATCATGGATCCGTGAACACACCTGCGAAATTCAAGGACGGAGTCACAGTGAATGTTTTATTCGAAAATTGAACACTTACAATTAATTTTTGTTTTTCTGATACTGGTAAGAATTATAAGTCATAAAAATCTTAGGGAACTTACATTCGGAATAAATCATATTAGAACATGATGTCACAATATTTCAACCAATCAGGAGGAGATGGTAGTTCTCAAAACAAATAAATACACTGTGTGATTGATCAGTCATAACGGAACCTAAGTTCTTAAATCATAAAAAAAACGGAATTTGATCATCTCTAGCAGTCACTGATTACTGACTTATTATTATCATATGATGTATTACTGACTCGCTTACAATTCGCTCCTGACTTCTGACCTATTACTAATTACTCACTGATCAGCTTATTGCAAAAAGAATCTTTTATTTAAAAAAGAAGAAAATAAAAGATTTAGATCGATTCATTTTTTATGCATTATGCGTTATACTTTATGCATGACTGTATACTTCCGCCTGAGAAACATAGCAAATAAACGAGAGCAACATGTAAAAAATAGAGCTGTAAAATATCAATTTCTACGATGTGATTAAATACAATATTCGAATATATTTTTTTAAATAAAAATTATGCGAGTAAAAGTGACGCGTATCGTCGATACCAGCAAAGAGCTGCTCAAAGAGCGTGAAAATTCGAGCTGACGGTTTGCAGTCGGGCGAACAGGATTGTAGTAAAGCTCCACGACCTCCGCGGTTCTGTATCCGCAATATTTCCTAGTAAATAATTCAAAGGTTATTTCCAGCCGGTCCCGAGTAATTTTGAAGTAGTCACCGTGGCTCGGACTTCGTTTGTCGGTTTTGGTCCTGGATGACACGAAAGGTGGGTACAGCCGAGGGGGCAGTTACGAATAAACTGGCAGAATTTCTTAGAGGAAACGAGCGCGTCGCAATTCGTCGAAACTCGTTGCGGGCGAGTCAGCAGCATGCGGATTAGCATTAGCGTGTAGTTGCTACGCTGCATGCGGACTGTCACTGGGTGACATTAGCTAGCCACATTGTAAATGAGTCAACACCAGATCCGACAAGCCGTGAATTTCAAAAGGCTTGTTCGCGGCCGTTCAGATTTGCGCGTGGAGAGTTTCCACGTGGCAAAGAGGATCGGGTTTGGTAGTGGCTGTAAAGACCGGCTACAAAGTGACCGCGAGGCGATCCCTTGGAACGCTTTAAATTAGGTTTCATAATTCTGGCACGAGAAAACGGGAACGTCGCAGGATTCACGTGCGCGGTATTAACCACTGCATTAATAATATATACGCAAATTACGAAGTTTCCTGTTGGCCGAGAAGAACGGAATAGTTAAGTGAAAATTAAACATTGAATTTACTAAATTCACTCTAATCATTAAATTATTTTTTGTGGGATAATTAAAAATTCAATTGACTGCTTAAATTAACTGATCGTTAAATTATTTTTCATTCGTTGCGCATACAATTGAAATAATTGCACGAGAGATTTTGGAAAGATTAAAGATTAATAATATTAAAAAATATCTCGTATTAACATAAACTTTTAATATTATACAGGATTTATTCCATACAATACATATAATTTATTCTATTTTTAAAATTCGGATCAGTCAGATTTGTATGATAAATTGTAAACAGATTTAAATAACATTGAATTTTCATAATTTAAAAAAATAAGCTTCAAAAGATAAGCGGAGTCTTCGAAATAATGTGTTCTTATGCAATGTGTTCTTTTACGTTTACGTTGCATTACTTAGCATATTTTTCTGTCATATTTATTAAACTATACTTATAAAAGTGTTTTTTCTTGCAGTATATACATAATCTTTATTTAGCCTTCCAATGTGTTTAAAATTCTTTGTGACAATAAGACAAAGCCGTGATAATGGAAGGCATGGAAAAACACGATGATAATACGATCTTACTTATGACATACTTTAAACGTGCGGCGCATATATCTTTCCTATTACTGTTTTTTCCTTTTTTTTTATCTTTTTCTTTAAAATTCAAATTCTAGAATAAAAATTCAAAGCGTGAATATATAATTGATATTCTTCCCAACTCTTTAGTTTTGCGATTCATTTAGCATAAGAAAAAAAAGATAGAAAGAAGGAAGAGGGAAAGAGCGAAAGAGAGAGAGGAGAGAGAGGGGGGGGGGAGTATTCATCAAGAATTTTTCAATAAAAAAATATCTTCTCAATTTCTAAACTCCTCAATTATGTAAACACCTATCAAAGCAGCTTAAGAATAAAAATAGCGACGATATTCGAGAATGTCTTCGCACGTTCATTAGCGACTCGGCGGCCGAAAACCTCACGGGTGCTCCAATTATGTACACGCTTTAGAACGCGCACATACAAACGTGTATTAGTGTGTATTTATTCTTGTTCGTGCCCGTTGCACAATGCTTTAATTGTACCATACGGTCTTGCCAGCAATTTTCAGGCACGCTCGCCACAACGACCACGTACGGTTTTGTATCTAATCGGACCGTGCGTAATTAATTATTCCTCGAGTCGTAATTAACGAGCCAACCCTTGAAACAAGTCGTAATTACTTTTGCTTTTACGGCTGTGACTCTCTTTCTTGTTTCCACTATTTGATTTTGACGAAATAATTTATGTCTTTCACATTTGATCTTTCTTTACAAGCACCAAATATGATTGTTACTTAGCTTATTAATGAAATAAGAAAGTGTCAAGAATTTCGTTACTTGATGTAATATATGGATAATTATCGTAGCGTAACATATGTATATAAAGATAAATATATATTACGTATAAATAATTTAATATTGTGTAGATTTTCATTTCAGATTTAATTTTAAATATATTTCCTGTGATCGTCGCACGAGTTTCTGCTCATTATAATGTTGAATCGATAATTCATTATTATCGTATTTAACCGGAATAACTAAAGTTCATAACTGCGCCCCAATACCGAGGATTCAATTTTGCATTATGTAGCTCTCTTCCTCCTGGCTAAATACGCGGGTACGCAATAGAGTGTAGCCGTATAATTCAATTATCTCGTGTCTCTACAATTTTCTGCCACGAAACTAACGCAATCACGATCCTGTTCTCGAAATAATAATGGACTGTTATCGAAAGTATTGGGAATCAATGAATAAGAGCCGATATCGGGTTCCATTTTATTTTATGAAAATTTGGTGCGGAGAATATTAAATTCTTCGTGCTTATCGGAATTTTAGTCTTTATTTTAACAGCTTTTAATGCTTATCGAAGAGGAAAGGCAATAATAAAAACCAATAAAATTATAATAACCCACATAAATTTCTTCTTTTCTTTTCTCGCGTCGGCTATCTCGTGACTACCGCAATAATTGACTTTACCTGTTCTTCGTTACCTTATAATAGAATTTTCTCTTTGGATCCATCCGCGCATTATGGCACGGCAAGCGTGAGATCTAACAGGAAATCGTGTCAGCTCGCGAGTAATTAATTCTTGTCGAAGGTTATACGCTCGATAATTAAAGTTCAGGAGCAAGTAATCTGCGAAACGTATACTCGTGATACATACACTTTCTTCTCGTATCGATCGATCCATATATCACGCCGGCCGCTCGTGGATCTGCTTATTATCGAGAATCGAGATGGAAGTCCGTTTCGGAGAACCTGCTACATATTTTCCCCGAGAGACGCCCAAGAAGCTTTCCCAACCGTGAAAATGCAACTGATCTCAACCGTTGAATTTTCCACCACAGCGTTCCGCGACACGATCGCGTAATGAAATTACCAAAGGGCTGATTCATTGCGCCTGGGACGTTGTCGATTGATTTAAAGTTACTGCATACTAATAATACGCGACACATGCGAAGCGCAAATCCTGGGTCATTTAAAAAGTATCCGCGGGTTTTTCATTCAAAAATTGAACAAAAAACCGCGGATACTTTTTAAATGATCTAATATTTACAAATATTTTTGGCATATCACCAATTATCGAAAATTGTAACAGAAATGACACTGATCAATGCGATTCAACGATTATGACGGGATAATAAATAATAAATTTAGAGCCATTGAATCCAAAAGTGCATATTGATTCTAATAGATAGCCTTTTAACATTTCATATTTTTCACGAGTGGCGCATAGAGGGGGTCCACGGATTTATTTTGCTCAAAATGGAACTTGCCAATAAGATTATGGAATCCGCGTGGGAATACGCGGGAAAACGACGAGTTACGTGACACTGAATAAAACAAATCTTTGACCTGATAAAGTTCGTGATCCGAGTTACAGCAAGGGTGGATGATGGAAACTTGAGAACCAGGAAAGCCTCAAGAGACTGTCTTTTCGTCGATCGCAATTCTATTTGCGTGTGCGCAGCAACCGAGGGACGAGATATAATTCCTACATATATAACGCACGAGAGTAATTACGTTTCTACAAATTCACGAGTATGTTCACGCCTGTTATCTATCTATTGCGTTACATGGAAAGAATGATTCTACCAAAATGTCTAAAGATTCAGCTAGATACAAATCTGATAATAGTCTTTGTTAGTCTATTAAAGTTTGTGTACAAAACTTAAGCATAATGAGCAATGTTGCATAAAATTTTGATATTCTGGCAATCAGTTTGCAAAATTATGTTGACAGTCCAACAAAATTTATTTTCAGATCTAACTAAATTTTTAGATACTTCAGCTATTGTCGAATTTGTACAATTCTGTTGACAGGAACTCAACTCGATTTTATAAGATTTCAAACAAGAAATCTTATACAAACAAGTACTTGTTTTTACATATATAAAAGCTTAAGCGTTTCCACGAAATTATTTTTAACGATACAAAGCGGGTTTGAATACGTAAAATGTATGGGACAAAATATGACATTCTTATGCTGTCAGAAAAGACTTTACATTTAGGTAACAATTTTACACATCAAGCAATTTTATTGCAACACTAGTGATTTTTTTCTGTGTCACGTGTTTATTTAGAGAAATGCATTCACCATGCAATTTAAAGTACACAAGTACACTACTCATAAAAATACTAAAGCCAGGATACTCTCATATTCTAAATGAATCTATTACGTTACACGCGCGCAGAGAGAGAGAGCTCCGTTTTTATACATTTTGCGTAAATCTGGAAGGTAATATCCATTCACTATGGGATAATGAAGTACTGCAAAAAATTAATTGAGACAAATAAACACGAGACTACCGCGAGATGCAATCTGAGCGCGCTAATAAACATCCTCCGCCTGTAGTCTCCCCAAGGGAAACCACTCTGGAGGTTTTTCCTCTGTACACGGGTTGTCTCACTAATAGCGTGTACTTTAATAACAAATTCCTTAACGATGATAAAGTCAATTTACTTTCAAAAATTTAAAGAGAAATTATATCATAGGGATTTAACAACCTTCATTAAAATATGGTAAATTTATCTATGAATTTTTTCATCTTATTCTTCTGCGAAACAATAAAATATAATGTTTCTTGTGAAAACTTTTTGTTATTTCTGCTCTATTCATGTTATTCTTTCTCAATCATCTTGAAACGAAAAATCTCCGATGTATATCGATATCTCTCGCGAAAAGGAAAATCTTTTCGAGAGACAGTAGTTTTGGATCGAAAGAGATCTCTTCCGGAAATTCGGTCGGATTTATCTGACGAATTACTTCCGGTGCACTTGACTGAAGACGAGTTAGCTCGGTGGCGAGTATTCGGATTCTGCTATTGCCGCTAGAATCGCGCTGAAATTTCAAGTAGCAGAATGGATGTTTAAGAAAAGGAGGAGGAGGCAGAGAGGACCATCTACAAGCACTTACTGACGTTTACTCGCAAAGTCCTTCTAGCGGCGGACATCATCGTTGAATTCTGCCCGATTAAACTATCCGGCGAAATTAAGCTTTGAAACTGCAATGTTCACGAGCATCGCGAAGCCTGTTTCAGCTTTAACCCGCGAAGAACTTCAAGTACTTTTCATGTATCTACTTGTTCTTCCCCACCGCCGGATCCATTTATCTGCCTATTCATTCGAGGCGAGTTTAGCCATAACGAGTGTCTGCACGTTAAAAACTTATACGCAATTTCGACCTTCCGCATCGCGGTTTGACCGGTAAAAAGCTCCGAAACCACATTAACACGTCCGTGCGATGTACGACTACTTCGTAGTACGGCGAACGATGTAGTTTCGAGTTCATTCGACGCCACTGGATTTGGGTATTTCGTGAATTCGATTAGTGAGATAAATAGCGCAGACAACGTCCCAAACAAGAATTGTTTAGTATGAAAATTTTAGATATACAATACAATAAAATTATCGAATTAAAATTTTCTTTCAAATCTTCATTCCTATGAATTATTTTATATTTTTATGTGATATCAGTCTCTAAAAGTAGCTCATGAATATATATATATATATATATATATATATATATATATATCGATTTATGTATAGAAGAACAAAACTACATAAACGGAAGTGGCACCGATCGCATCTGGTATTCGACTTTTGGCTCGACTATACGCTCCTAAGCAAGATTTGAATTTGTAATTTTGCAAACCAAAATTTATACGAAAATGGAAACCGTTATTATTCCCGCTTAATTCTGCTGCAGCAATAACGTCGAACATCACATATCGATCCATTCGGTTAAAATTAAACAGAGAAACTATTCAGCCGATATCAAAGTTACGCGAGATCGTTCGATTTTACCACAGCAGAAGTTTTCATGGACTCTCTGAATTTCGTTTGCCGCTCTTTGTAGGAGATGTTAAAATGCAATGAATTCCACGATTAAAACTAGCAAGTGGTACCTCCAGAGAGATTTCTTTAAAATTCTATTACTTGTTAGCTATTATAGAACTAAAACTTTTTATTCAATTGCATAGATTTATGCAAAAACTTAAAAATATGATATGCATTTCATGAAAACAAATAAATAGAACAAATATTGTAGAAACAATATAACTGTAACATTAATACCATTAAATATTGTACTAAAATTAATATTATTAAATATTAACTTCAGTATTATTAAATAATATTAATATTCTTAATATGTTTGATACATATACATAATTTGATATGCAATATAAATTATTACACTATTAAACAAGCGGCGATTATTTTAATATTTTGTAAAACGCCGTTCATAATTTTACGCCCGAAGTGACACAAGCTTCAACACACTATCTAGTTTGCTATTTCGATAAAATCAATAGCGCCTACAAGAAAGAAAGTGACGTGCACTGTAAGTTATCCTACGCTCAACAGGTTTTAGTTTCGATTTATACGCCTCCCTATCCCTTTTTGTCTTCATTTTATCGCAACATGACGCAAGTAAAACTTTCACAGTACCTCCGATATTTGACCTGTCTATCTCGGGTTTATCAACTAAACTTTTGTATTTTTACTAAGAAACTATATTTATATAATTCAATGGAAAAGGAAGTATTTTTAAATATCGATAAGCTATCTAAATAAAACATTCTAAAAATACTTATTACATTCTAAGATTTATTAAATTGAAATGCGCACATACACTATATTTTATAAACTATTCGTTAATATATTTACCAAATATATACAAAAAATCAACACTAATTGATTATTCATATTTTGATCGCGAACACGACATAACGCTATCATATTGCGACAGTTTACTCTTGCCTCGAACAATAAGGTTTACCGTTACAGTATCGTTGTGTTACAACGTTATTACATTACAATATCATATTGGAAAACAGATGTCTTTTCGTGCAAGTAGATAAATGTAAGATAAACGCGGTTGCACTTATCCAACGCGGAAAAAAGAAACATTTATTCGCACCATAAAGAACATTATACCGTCGCTTATCCTATGTAACTTCTCGTTCCGTCCGACTACGCTTACATTATCATGGAATTACAAAGCCGTGTGGTCATTACGTTCGAGACGCTTTCACGAACAATTAAAAAAAAAATCCCCTTAATTTTAACGGTTCCGGAAAAACTTTGGTGCAGCCACATTTCTCAAGAACCACTCCTCCGCGACGTAACGCAGTTCAAACAGGGTGAGAGCGAGAGAGAAAGGCAGAGATAAGTAAAAGAGGGGAAAAGGAGTAAAAAGCATGCTTCTTCGCGGCGGCTGTAATACCGTCAGATTACAACGCCGAGAGATGTCAGACAGCCACGGTAAACGAAATCTCGGGAGCGAACGCCCTATTTTCCGGTATAGCGGTGCGCCGTCTGCTCTGTTTTCACTTCCCTCCTTTCTAGCCATCCTCTTCGAGCCATGACTGCTCCCGATAAAGGCCGAGATGCCGACATACCTCCGCCTCCGTATCTCTTCCTCGCGTTGAAACGCGGAATTAGAGATGAGTGTTCATGTCGATAATTTTCGAAATTTCCTTGGCTGTCGCCGTCAGATGGGCTCGTGGCTATTCATTAACTCTATGAGATTCAAAAGCTGTCTCGTATTAAAAGCTCTCTTATTTTCAGCAACGACGATAATGGTGGTAGAACAATCCCGAGTCAATTAGGGGAGGATAATTTGGAGGACACCGCAGACTAATGCTTATAACAGGATGCGCCGATGCTTCATTACATTTCAATATTAATAGGATCGGAAAACCAATTATGCAGTAATACGTATAAACAATATAAATGTCAGTAAACCTTGTCACTATTTAAATTGAAATATCGCATTAATATAAACGCATTAGAAATTAACGTATTGGAAATGCGAGAGGATATAGACAGATCAGATTGCTGTAAATGTAGGTGATTTTTTTTTTTTTTTTTTTTTTTTTACGATATTGATATCTTTTTTTTACCATTATTTGATAGCGTTATATACAAGGATAAAGAGAATATTTAGAGATAAAATCAGAATTGAGAAATTAATATGTGACGAGAGATTTTAAAGCATTACAACCCTCATAGAAATCAATAAAGGAATATGTGTTAATCACATTTCAATAAATGCGATTAACACGTATTCCTATATATATATATCAATATTTTTATCTCCTTAGAAAATTGTAAAACAACTTCAACGTAATAGAAACACGATAATTAAGGCTTAAGGTACATTACTAATTATATCACACTACTACGTACGTCACCATGTAATACTAATCAATTCAAGAATTAATTATGTCTCATAAGCTTCCTTCGAAGCTAATCTTTCAAAGCTCACTGCGATCGGGCAATTCGCTCTTCAACGCAAGCTAATCGTCTTCTCTTACTTTCATCCTCTTCACTCCCTTTTCAGCGGCTTATCCCTTTTCAGGGACATACCACAGAAAACGAGAAGAAAAGAAGGATATCGCTTCAGATATATCGTTATAGCAGGATCTCAGTGGAAAAAGGGCTTTCTAAAAAGAACTCTGGGCCAACTCCAAGCGTTTAACTTGACGACGGCCGCGATTGCCATCCTCGAGATCGCTCGCAATTAAGTTCGCGGTATTTAAAAGCGTTTGAGACTTTGGGACAAAGTTCTCTCTTTCCCACTTTCGCGCGCAATCACGCCAAGGGATGTCCTTAATATCAAAAGTTGGTTCGTGCACGACGCGCGCCGTAAAAGTCCGAAAGAAGCTTTTACGAGCCCCTCTCAGATCGAGATTCCGCTGTAAATCAGATTAGCCTTTTACGAGGTTCACTTCCGCGCGATTCCCGTCGATTTTCCGAGATCGTAAACGGTGCGGCGCGCGTCTAACAATGCCGCCGCAAAATTGATATTCTTCTATCGCGGAAAGTTGAACGAAACCGGAGGTGGAAGAACGAAGGAGCATTCAACTGCCGGTAAAATGCGAACGACAGTAAATCACGAGCGTGTCTCCGATGCCATCACTCGCCGTGCTTGCCAGTATACTCGATGTAATTAACATACGATGATAGACGAAGAGTGTAAAAAAGATCTACACTTAAAAAAGTGATCTTGCAGTTATAGCGAAAATTATCTAAGTACGAAAAATTAATTAGAATAGATTCTAACAAGTATTGCGGTATTGAATATGTATTGCATCTAATCATATGGATGACAGAAATAGAATTTAGATTTGTGCCACAAATTCTATGCGTATGATATATAATTTTCTATCAGATACAAAAAAACAGTGATAATTCTAGCTGGAGCAAAATATTTTTTTGCATGGATGAAAGATCTATGAAATATTGCTATATATCGACGATCATTCAATCAAGAACTATGATATCAATGGCTATAATGTTCTACCAGCAGTATAATGAACAATATTTCTATGTAATAACAATATCGAAAATCAAAACTCGAAAAAACGCGTGAATACATAATATTGTATTTTATTCGCTGGAGGATTTTCGCTTTTCGTATGAAATGAATATATTGTAATTCCGGGATAAATATATCATGTAGAAAAAAGTAGGGTTTTACATGTTTTTATATAGCTTGTAACTATAGAAGTAGTAAGATCATGCCATAAACATTTTATCGGAACATCTGTTCCAGTACAGCATGTAATCTCTGTATTTTTAGAACAAACATCTCGTTCGACAACGAAACTTTTTTTTAAAAATTAATTCGATGAATGAAAATTTCTCTTATTTATTTTATTCTTTTATTTTTTTCTGTATATTTTTAATGCAATTTTTAATGCATATTCCTTGTTGAATTAGCTCAGATTTAGGGTTAATTTTCAGAGAATTATAGAGGTGAATATACGATAAACACGCAACGACACGAAGAGACTCAACTCCTTACTCGCGAATTCGATTCACCCCTCCCCCCCCCCCCCACACACACACACACATACACAGAAGCTATAAGTTTACAAACCATTACCGAAACTAGTATTTCACCCCTGTCTCATTCCCCAACTCGGAATACAACTTGAAACTCATCGTGTGCCAAACGAATAAGCCTCTCCTCGAGCTTGGCTCGGTCTGTACACGCCATCGTTACATTAATAATGAATTACTTATATCCCAAGCTGTGGCCGTTTCGGAATTTCTTTGTCTCACAGCGCGAAATACACGATAATACGCGGCAATGTGAATTAAGCTACGCATCAACGGATAAAATATGCAGCTGCGCGATTTGATATTCCCAGTGAAGAATCGGTGGTACTTTTTCACTTCCGGAAGAATGTGCTTTTGCAAAAATACAGTGCAGTAAAAAAATATGCCAGAGTTAAAATACGATAGCTGCTATCTGCGCGTATTACGCATATATACGGTGAGTTACTAGAAAATAGATGATAAAAGAAGATTAAAAATAGAAATGTAAAAAAGTTTAAAAAGAAAAAAAATTATAATTTTCAAATGAATGTTCGTGAAAATGAATATGCAAAATATTCGAATAATATTGACAGAATCTCTACTTATTGAATCAATTTGAAGTTGATCTTTCTAGCAAAAATATTTTTTCTAAAATAAATAGTTTTTATATAAGAGTGAATAATAATATACTTTATAAGCAGTAGATAAATAGAAAAATTTTATTCCTCATTTGATTTGAAATAAGATTTAATTTCATTTGCACATTGTTTAATATATATAATATTAAACAAAATATTATATATTTAAATTAATTTTAAAACATTAATAATGTATGAAAACAGATAAAATTTAAAAAAATTAATTTGTTTCACAGAAAAATGAAATTAACTATAACGAAATTATTAACTAATCGTAAGTATACCTCATATGAAAAATGAAATATCATTCATTTATAATTTCTTATAAAAAGATTCAAGAAAAATTCAAGAAATATGAAACAGTTGAAAACCAGAGGAAAGATCTACATATTAAAAGTCATGTATATTAAATAATAAATTCAATAGTTAGGCACTTAAAAGTCAAAACCGGAGAGAATTTATAAATTTCGCTCTTTACATCGTTCCAATTGCACCAAATTGCGAAATTTCTCCGTTCGCAAGAGTGCACCGCATTCACTTGGATGCGCGACGTTACAGTAACAATGAATTATGCACTTAAATCCGCCTTGCGGCACGTGACGTAGAGATTTGCCGGAATTGTTATAGGTAGTTGTGCGGGTGAGCGTTCGCACAGCCCGAAAATTGTTAGTTTATATATTCAACGTACACACATACATACATGTGTATCCATTCCGTCGACAAGAGAGATGCTACGGGTGGACTTAAGTACGTTTTTCTTTTTCGCCTGACCTAAATCGCCAACGAAGTTCCCTACACTCGTGAGCGGATTAGTGCATCGTGCAAACATCGCGAGGAAAATGTTTGGAAAGGAATGAAAGTTATCAAACCGCAAATTAAGAACATAACTGCCGTCGAAAATAATCTAAAGATCGAATGTAAATATTCTATATCTCAAGAATGCATTGACATATCCAGAAATTTATCAAAAAGGTCAAATGAAATTTTTTTTATAAGGTCAAATGTATAAAGAAAATTGAATTATTATGTAAATTATTACATCAAACAAGTGTTATTTAAATATATAATTTTAAATAAAACATTTTATTTAAAATTATTAACATAAGTTATACATACAGTATATTATATTATAAAAGAATAATATAATGAAATATGTGTTTTTATCAAGTATCTTAGATTAAAAAATATTTTTGGAATATCAAAAGAAATATTAAAAATATATATAACATTTTATTAAAATTATTTTGAAGAAATGTGAGATTCTAAGGCAAATGATCTCCATGTTCCCTCCGTGGATCCGCCACTTCAAGGATGTATGTTTTTATAGAGCATGGGTGTCTGCCTGTAGTTTCATTGAATACATAGCATTGAATACTCTTGCAAAGTAAGCACAAAATTATGCCGACATGCTGTATTTTCATGCGCATTTTCACATAAGTTTCTCTTCGGAATCGTGTCGTTTCCCATGCGATAAGAAAGCTCGATATTGTAAAAGAGAACAGCCATCGTCAGCGTGTCGCTGTGAGAAAAGATGCGAACGAAGGAAATATTCTTGAGTATCTTCCCCTATTCGATGGTAAAAGAGTAACACAGTCCTAACATCGCTTTTGCTCGTCATCCGAAAAGTCATTTTCCATCGAAACGATATGGCGCGATGAACTCCACGCGTTCGAAATTAATCGATACTTCGCCCCGAATCCTTGAAAGTTACACAAAAGCGAGTGTCGAGGGAGAGAAAAAGAGAATTGATGAAACTCGGAGAAAACGGAGCTTCAGAAGCGAGACGTGGTTGTTATTTGTTTCAACTTCGACATATCAGACGCGAAATCGACGCAACGTATCCTCGCAAGATTTGCTTTGAACGACGAAATGCTACTCAAATACGCAAATGCATCTTGAAAGAATTTCCCGCGCAATAACGAATACTTTAGCACTCTTCCACGAGATTTTATTTTACAATCACATTTTACGCTTGTGTTAAAATTTATTCAAATTTACGTGGGATATCGTTCTGGCAAATGCGGCGTAATAAATTTAAGCATAAAGCGCCGCTAATTAACGCGACCCATGTACGCACTGGATGGCGTTCAGCGAATTTAACTAAAATTTATTTAAAGAATTACCACGTGACAGAGTAATATTTCATTTAATTTCTCGCGGTACGCGCAGTGACACATGCTCAAGTCTTTAACCCACCACCCAGCCAGGTTGATTTACAAACGACTAACTCCCTGAATTATGTCACCCCTCGCTAATGAACCCGCCATCTCTTGCGAGCTCCGCCACCTTTCGCATACAGCCGGGGACAAATCTCTTCCGAGCAGGATGGTACTCGAAAACGTATCCGTCGTTGCGCGATGCGTCGTAAACGCATTAACGTGCGACTTAAGATTTACACTGCAAGCTTTTCGAGGGAAGCCGACAGCGACGAGAAATACGCACGTAATCGTGGAAGTTAAGAGCGTTTGAGATGCCATACATTAAAATGTGACATATAAGAAAAATGCGCAGCTCGGTAAAAAATTTAGCGCAAATTATACATATATGGAATTGCCGAAGTTGTGAGAGTCGTCATTCCATGGTCGTAAAAAAATTTAACTGCGGAAAAAATGCTGAATGATACAGTTGGAATAGAGTTCGCTGATTGAAATGCAAAGAGATAAAAAATTCGATGAACCAAAAACTTTCTCGCGTAAAAAGTTAAAGGATTTTATTCCCGTAATGGTTAATAAAATGCCGTACGTAAAATTTAAATTTAATGTTCTATAATTAAAAAATTCACCGTATATAGATCAAATACTCTCTTTCAGAGCGTTAGCCAACAAATCCGAATACCTGAGGTAAATTCTGGCGATAGGAGAAGCAATGTATCTCATATTTTGATAGATCTTGATATTGCTTCTTGACGGTAAAATATAAAATCGTTGAATATCGAAAGAATTATCGACAGAGAGAGATATATATAATATATATTTTTAATATATATATTATAATATTTTACGACAAACATCCTGCATTACAATGAATTTTGATTTCTATTCTTAAAGCGACTCGTTCTTTCGAATTTCGCTATCTCGTTGCCACGGCTATGTTATTTGTTACATCGCCGTGCTATTTTCGCCCTTTTAGCGTTACACATGCACTCGCATCTTTTCCTCTCTCAACCTTTCCGCCGCGCGATTATCTGTTCGATTTTCTCGGCCGAAAGTTTTTCCAAGCCGTCCTCTCGATACTGTCCGCTTTTACTTGAATGCGCATCCTTTGTACACTATTATTTTTATTTTATCGACGAACGTACGCTTCAATCCGCGCGTGTTATCCGCCTCCTGGCGTTCGGCCCACCCTTACTTTTTCGAAAACCAGCGGTGAGTTTTGCCTCGCGCGAAAAGCTCGGCGAAGAGGATTGAGAGGTCAGAGCTGCTGGACAAAAGGGAGAGCAGACTGAAAAAGCCAAACTTCCATGCTGTTGTAAAACACTTGCGCAGCGTTTCGTGCAAGATCCATGGTTTTTGCTGCTCTTTACAACTTGCGTTTCCAACACGCTTCAATGGTCACTCGAAAGATTAACGGCAGCGCAAATATAGGTGCAATTATTTCACGTCTTAAGAAACGTTATATATAGTTACAAGCGATTGCCGTCTAGCCTTGTTTCCCGATTGGAAGCGTAATTAATAGCGAATCATTATTCAGAGATTTACGTTTCGCGAAACTACAATGGGGCTTCTTGTGAGGAATTAGCATATATTGTGGGAGATTCGTAGATTCGTGAAACTACGCTTATTCATCAAATAATGGCCGGCTATGAATACCGCTGTTAGGTATAGTTCGTCCGGTCGACTGTTTCGCTCTTGTCAAACCCGGATTAGTGAGCGGAACATCATTGAATACATATACATATACATGCTATGCTCATATTAATGATATTACACAAATATTAATATTAATGAATATCATATTTTCGAATTCACTCATTTATTCAAACTTTATCAAATCTGTATAGAAAATAATCATGAAATAATAATAAAGATATTTATGCGTTAAATATATAATTATAAATATGAATTTTAATTCTCGATGTTTCTTATTCAAAATTGTTGAGACTTCTAGCATCGATCTTCTTGAATTTTTGCGCACGAAATATTAGCACCGTATTACAAGTATCATGGTTTGCGATATGTTGAGACAAAAAGGTTCGCTCGCGAGTGCAATGAACTCGAATTTCTTCCTTTGTAGTGTCCCCGTTTCTGACGGTCGCACGCCGACGACATTTTTCTTTTCATCAGAGTTAAGCCGTATCCGGGCGAGAGATAAAACTTATAATTTATAACATGTAACACGTGCCGCACTACTGGCCTTTTTCCACACGGCGTGGGCGCAATTTTAGACGCAGAACACTATTTTTTTTTTTTTTTGCAAATACACAGACGATAAAAAACGGCTGTTTCCTGTCCGAGCGTTTTCTGCCGATCGATTTTTTTTATATCCGCGCAAGTAAAAGCGCGGGACACATATTTTATTTTATTCCGTTTATTACTGCTACGAAAATGTTTGTTTGATCTTTAGAACGTATTTTTTTTTTCAATGCTACGTTAAACCATGTAATCGCAAATTTGCAGTATTTTAACCATTTTAGTGTCGTTGGGTTATTTGATGTTACAGACTTTAATACACATTCATATATTTCCATCGAATTGTCGAATATCATTCTGATTCTGACACTCTCACTGATTGTAAAAATTACGAATGTCATATTCTAGTGTCGAAATAAATCTTGATTGAAAAGCAAACTGCTAATAAAAAAACATGTGTGATTCAGATATAAATACTGAAATATAAATGTAAAATTATAATATACAGTCTCCTCATATATGCGAATGAAGATCTATGTAAATTTAGATAAATGTGCTAAAATATCAAATTTGCATATCGAATAGTTAAATTTGCATACAGGAATGTTAATAGTGACTATAATTCTCAATTGTGTTAGTTTTTTTACAATTGGTAATTTCTCAATTGGTATTTACATAATTATTTACAAATATATTACGAGCTGCAAATAATAATTTACGGAATAATAACTTTCTCAAAGGAATCCTAAATATCCTAAATATCCGATCAAATAATATTTACGATAAACACATAAATTACTGTGTTCTCTTAAATATTTGAATTTGTCAGAAAGGTAGGTTTTAACGATCGCTAAAAGTGACAATATTGTTTGTAATTCTCAGTCTTCGAGAGCTTTCTCCTCAAACGCAAATCCTCGAGATCTTTGTGATGCGAACGAAATGACGAATGACTTGCGCGTTATAGTATTCTTATAGAGAAGTTGTAATTCTGCGGATTAACTATGAGTTCCGACTGCCTCGGATACGGAAACACTTTGTCTTTATCAACGTCGCGACTTCGCGGTCGGAAGAAATGGGCTGCAGCGATCTCTCTCTCTCTCTCTCTCTCACTGTTACGACGTATGATAGACGATCCTGCCGGCGACATTTCGCTAATGCAGAAGTGCAATGCGAATTAATAAGAACGGAGCGATGGAGTTTCGCTCCTCAATCTATTCGTGGCATAAACTCGACGGTGTAAACCCAACAGACGAACAGGCAGCGTTCATTGAAATTTCGCAGCGAATCATTATTACGAAATTAATTGCGCAGTCCGTTAATTTTCGCTGTAACGTCAGTCGTAAAATATGGATATAGCAATTTCCAACGCGCTGTATTTTTAATCATCGATCACGCGGCGATGCGATAATGGCGAGACGTGTCACTTCGCGCCCGTATATCTTCCTAAAATTTACGGGCAAAATGTGACGGGAAAGTCGTGACGTCGTTGCAAACGAAATGTAGATCGCCGATAAATCAAACGCGAGCGCCGTGTATGAAGCGTCGGACAGAGGTCCGAATTTCCGATCGGAGAATCGTGTTTTTGTTAGCGGATAAAAATGCAAATCGATAAATCACAAGCACACAAAGTCGATAGCGTCAAATAATTAACGTGATACCACGTGATTTATATTCTGTGATAAAATATAATGATGAAGTACTATAAGTAAAAAAAAATCATTTTCGTTTCGCAACGTTTTTGTATTTTTACGAAATTTTCTGCGCATTTTGGAAAATGACAATGGTAGATGAAAATATCGCCGTTATAAAAATAACGAGCTTAACGTGAACGTCAAAATAAACGAAATATATCAATCAAATAAACGGAAACAAGTTAATTTCGGCAACTCGTAAATGATTAACACGTCAATCGCCAGTTTCTCGTCGATGCAATAATACTGTGAGATAAAAAAATAATAGAATATGCATTCACGATGTAAAAATAAATAGTTACAACTCGACGTTGCTTAGCTGGTCACCATTAATGTTGGCACTTGTACAAGTGCGTCTAATGTCAACGTGTCGGTCTAGCAAAACTTTGATGATATTCTGCAGTCCCTTTCATGGAAAGACCCGCATGAATGGCACGGTGTAACGCAATTAAATCTGACCCACACGTCGGAATTAATTTTGCAGTATCTTATGTGGCAGCCCCGAGACAAACCTTTTTGCTCGAGTTCATGCCGTATTCCACGGATTTTACCGCCGTGCATACACACGATTATACGAGATAGTCCGGCTGAAATGGAAAATAAGCGCGACGTAGTAATGTCGTAATTTTGTTAGAGATTAATTCGCTTATACGTCTGCTTATACTGAAGGATCTGCGAAAGATTAATTGTGATTCGCCTCAACTAAAAACTCACAAAATAGAGATAACGTACTCGAGTTGTAATAAAATAACCTATCTTTTGTGAGTGATCTCGTGCTGATGCAATACCAGAAAGTTCCCCCGCCAATCGCATTTGAAAGCGCAATGTTAATTCGCGAGAAGTGAATCCCTCGGTAGATTTCGGATTTAATTCGGTCGACGACACGGTAACATCAAAGGACACACGTCGGAAAGAGACGTTGAAGCGTTACGGATTAAGAGGCTTCAAGAGGAGCTTGTGAAATCGGCTTTTTCGACGAGGCGTAATCAGGTTAGGCGTAAAATTTCACTCACTCGTACTTGTGTAAAAGCGTGATTTCTTAATTAAATAAAATTTCGCTTTTATATTTTGTCTATTATTCATTTTGTTTTTTGGAATAAAAGTAAATATGCAATAATTATTAATTTAATTAAATAAAAAAAAAATCCTATAGATTTATTCTAATTGGTCGAAATTCGTAATATCGTGTAATTATTAATGCTCGAACGTTGCAGAAATTAAATGTCATCAATTTAAAACATTAAAATAGAATATTTTTCAATATTAATCAGTGCGCTATAAATACGCAGACTGATTTAAATATGACAATTCACTTTCTGGAAGTTTGAAGGACATTATTTCTAGTAAAAATATTTCGCAATATGTGGTTGTTCAGACATAACCATCACTTTTTTTTTTACATTGCACGTAGAGGAAGAAGGATTCGTTGTAAATTTAACGAATTACATATTGGACGAGGGAGTTACGTCGCGCCAGCTGACGTAATTACAACAGCAGCGTCGCGTTACCAGTGACGAATTAATTCGCATGCCGGATGCATTACTCTTCACGCATTTAGCTTCACACGGGGTAATTCAAGCGACCATGATTAAATTGAAATTACGTTTCGATCCGTTGAAATCTGCAAACCGCTACTAATTACGAATACCAACCCAGACTACATTTAATCTTGTGTCGATTCGCTAAAAACTTTCGACATAAGAGCGAGCGATCGTTGCCGGATTGTCGAGAATTTTTTGCCTTAAAAACCGCAACAAATTCTGAGAAGTTAGAAATGATAAAGAGCCACTTTCGTCGCCACTTTCCGAAGCTCAATCGTCAAAGGGAAGAATCTACCGACGCGAAATTTGAATACCTATACAACTGCTTCTCGAATACACACATAAATTAGAGTCTTAGATCGACATTCATAGTTGGTTCTACTTGAATGTTTGAAATCTGTTATTCCCTGTTCGTATTCTCTATCCCTTTGATTGCGCAAAGTCCCTAACAGCTTCAGCAGAGTCAATGTAGAATTGTCCATTTAGCAGTCATGTATAACATCGATCAATCAGTTTCATGATTGGTCATTTGCGATGGCCAATCAGAATACGTACCACCGGTCCGCTTCTCTGACTAATTATTCAGGAATACTCTCATTTCAATGACACAAGTCGACAAATACCATTCTATGAATGTTTTCCTTTCTTGATGTTCAATGAGAACAAAGATAAAAGGTCATTTGTATTGACTTGTATCACCAAATAAAGAGCATCCCACTCCAATATAAATAAATGAGTCTAGAGGATTCACGGGAATTGCAATCAAAGTCTACCTATTCACAAACTATTTTTTCATTAAATTTTTCACTCTCGAACGTGATCCGTTCGATGGAAATCTACGATGAGAAAACTCCGCGAAAGCTCCCCAAATATTCTCTGTTCTCCACCGAAGCAATTCAATTTCGTGACGCAGCAATTGTATTGAGGCACAGTCGCGAAAATGTCACGTATCGGGGTGGCGCCGATAGAAATGCCGCGAATAATGCAAAATAAATCGCACGGCGCCGTGCATAACATTATTTACCGTGTGTCTCATGCGGAGAAGCGCCCCGTCGATCTCGATACTCCTCTACGAAAACACATATTCGACAAGACGATATCGCCGGATATGCAATCAGTACTTTCACGGCGACGCCAGCATGCAATTTCGTACGTGCTCGCTGGAGGATCGTATCTGTTTCTCTTCGTATCTGTTTTCCATCTCTTGCCACTCTGTTTTTCTCCCTCCCTCTCTTCCGTTCTTTCATCATTATTCTTTTCCTCTTCCTCCGAAAAAGAGGGAGAGCTTTTTTTACGGCGGAAACAATTTTCAATTCGGACGAAAGCTTCCGTACTCCGTACTCGTCCTCTCGCCGTTGCGTTCGCACGAGTGCATTCGCGCATCGGATTACAGCGGACGCAATTCGCAAGCGGAGAGTTCGCGGCGAGTCACGCTTTGAATACGGCGGCGTCGCGCCGCGATAACGAGCCAATCAGAACTTCAAACAAAACGAGTTTCTGCTTCCCAGCCGAACATTCGCGACGTATATTTCCCGGAGGCAGTTTCTCATTCCGCAGTTTACGATGTCGGATGTCGGATGTTGATTTAAAAAATACAACCGAACGGGGGGTTGTATACCCTCGTGGGATTTATTACATATATTATTACAAGCTACGTACACAGAAAGCAATATCGTACCTATATTGTGAATTCGTATTGCGAAAATATTGCATTAACGGAATTCGCGATCGTGCAATAGACATTACAAAGTGAAACTTGAACTGAATTTTAAAACTAGTTTCCCGTATTAAACGTTCGAGGATCGATAAGAGGCACAAAGGGGTTCGGCTCTGGTGATATCGAAGACAATGCAAATGTCCTGCAATTAAAGCGGCGACGGTAGCAAAGAGGGATTGGTCTAACTACTTCCAGTTACCGATACTGGAAATTTATTTCAGAAAAAGAAAGATGATGGGACGCTTGGATTAAAAGCTCTTCTAGGATTAAGAGTGTTTTAGAGGAGTCTTATTGTAAGATTATCATGATCCCATTAGCCATCATCGACGTCTAATTTAACTCTAGACAATGTCGCACGGTAATCCCCGAAATAAGCTTCTGCTTGAAATCACATCGACAGCGACCAATCAATCGAAGGATCACTTGTCTGTCGAGCGTGTAAACTATTCGTCCACTTAAATCTCCCGACTGCCAAGAAACGACGAACATTGCGAGCTCTTCGGGGAGTTTACGAGATTACATGTAGATCCCCTTCAAATCTTCGTTCGTAGACGAAGCTATAAACGCAAAATAGAAGCTTTACTAAATTACTGCGTCGTTAAACAATCATGTGAAGGTATATATGGAAGATAAAAGCTGTTTTAATTAACATTAGAATTGCCAATGATATCCGGCTGAAACAATGCCAAAATAGTAACATGAGCGATTTTAGTGTTGAACGAATCTGAGTTCAAGGAGAAATTTTTAACGATGTTTACGTACCAGGCAAATTAATATTTCAAACGTTTTGTACAGTCCAATTATAACTGTTTACGTTTATTTAAGTCGCTAAAGATATATTTACGAATTGTTTCTTAAAGAATTTAAAACGTCTCGATCGCGACAAATATTCGAACAAACAATAGTACGGTTCGTGTCGATTAACTTTCCTTACCTGGTGGCTTCCTGCAGCAACAGGTGAGGCGGTACCCAAAACTTAACCCTCAGAGCGAATCTTAGAGGCGCTACACCACCGCCGGTCTGCCGCTCTATGGGGTTCCTCAGATTCAACCAGAGTTCCTCGCCCTTCGCATTCTGATACTTCAGCCCGAAGTAATCGCACTCCTTGCTGACTCCCAGGCAGTCGCAGGCCTGCGAACAAATCAATCGATGTATTCTTCTGCCACGTCATCGCCAGACTGAGAGCTTGCTCGCGTCGGGACTCTATATATTTCAAATAAACTGAATCGATCGCGCCAAATGCGCTTTTTCACTAATCGGCTTGCTCTCGGGATACGACCCAAATTTTCAAACGACCCTCTACATCTCTTCGGTTTATCGTCTATAATTAATCGTTGATCCGCGACACTTCGATCGATTAATCCGCACGGGATTCTCTCGCGGGCGAGTCCGGAAGGCAAACAAATCGCCAGCAATAATTTAGAATGGTACAGTACGGGAGGTGCGTGGGGCACCTCCGACGTGGTGCACAGATATCGCGGAAAAGCGCTTCTCCACCTCCGCCTCATTTCCGCCATGGCCGTCGTTTCCCCATTCTTGTCCGTAATTTTTCCTCACCGCGGTCGCCGTAATTGCTGACCGGGCAAAAATATCGCGATCGAGGTGGCTAACCTATGCAATTAAATCAAGCGTGTTGTTTGCGCGTTCGTAACTTTTTTTTTTTGCATAGAGCGTAATGATTGCTGGAATCTTTCAGGAATGCCGCTTCGCGAAAAATGGAACTACAATGCCAATCGAACGGCAACTTAAAATAAAATATTTGCATTTTTCTTTTATATTTCATTTGGATTTTCTTGAGTATAGCAGGGAATGATAATAAAACCAAATTGCTTACTTTGCGAACTTTAAAGATATCGAGATTATTCCATTTCCACGATTCCAAAGAGACCCAATTTTTTTCCTCTGTATTATTTTATTATGGATCTTTTCATTTAATAGATTGTTTAATAGATTAAATACGACTCATTTTTTTCCTGATAGAGATTCGTTGGCGATTTGACGACTAAAAATCTCTCGCGAATCTTTTCAATATTCATTATTAGATACTTATATTGAGAGGCAGCTAAAAAGCATTCAGGATAAATTCTTAATAAGCAGTCTTTTTCATTTGCCCGTGTTCTACTATACACTATCGAAGGATTCTATTCATCCGCAGCTCGGCTCATTTTGCATTATAAAATCGATATTCACGGTGATATCGGCGATCGCATTTTTATCGTAAATTATCCTTTAGCGTGCCGCTCGACCGGCGTTATTGCCAGCTATTATATCCGTTATTTATGCCGCGAGAATAAATGCCGCAAACGGCGTTGGAAAAATCGTTAAAAACATTACGGAAAGCGACACGTGATGCTTGTCTCTGATCCGCAACATCGATCTCGCTATTTAAATAAAGCGCTTTCGTGCCACAACAATAGCTCGTTTTCTTGAATAAATCATAGAGCGCAGTCTCGTTCAAAAAAACGTGAAAAATTGCGGAAAATTTGCTCACCGAAAATCACGGCTGATAATAATTATCTATTATTCACATAGGGCCTGGTTGATCCAGATAAGATAATTTCGTGTGTTGCACTTTCACCCGTAGATAGAAGCGTTTTAATTTATTTACCGTAATGCAACCGCGTAATTTCTTCTAATAAACGATCCTGATAAATTCAACCGGCAACACGATCGGTAATTGACCGTACGTGGTGCGGTTATGCGTTAAAAATATCTACGCGATATATTACATCGTGGTAGCTAGGATTAAATTGTGAGATATTAAATTACTGATAAAAAAAGAAAAAAATGGTTGATATATCGCGAAAGTGTTTGACGCAAAAATTTGACACAAACGAAATAGCCGGAAGGCTAAGTGGATTTGCACATCGTATCAGCGAATTATAGAGAATAACCAATGTTACAACCAATCGATTATTTCTATAGCTGAATGTGTGCATATATGCAGTATATACTATATTTATATACTATATATGAGCGATAAAATAAACTTCGAACGCATACAATTTTGATGAAGAAATAGAGAAAATATTAAGCATTTCTGCTTTCATATTTTATTTTCTTTAATCTATCTCGTTTCAATTTCGATTCAGAAAATATTTGTTATACTGAAATTACAGTTACAATGTACCAAAAATTTTCAATCGCCATAACATTTCATGTAACGCGCCAATAAATTTGTCAAAAATGTTTTTAAAACATAAAAAGATTGATGGGCCAAAAATAGAGGCTATTATTTTTATCATGTTGACAGAGTACCATTTAATTGCTCTTAATGTAACGGTAAGTGACACACAATTTGACGATATAAATAAACATTTTATTGGTTGTTATTAATGGATAGTCGATTTTATTAGATTAATAATGATACCGACACTCAGCAACTAGCGAAGCTAAAATATCGCTGTTAAAAATCCAGTTGTCGGTGGAAAAGCATCAATACTTTCTGATACTAAGCGAAGTTTCTAGACGAGAAGTATTGCGGGTGTTGCGAATTTTCGTAACGGTTCTCTCTCTTTCTTTTAGAAGACCGGATTTTTAAGACATACTGATGTTACGAGCAAACTCGGTCACGTGCGTTGTGATAAGGAAAATTCACGGAGAATGCTCGCGCTCGTTGTCTCCGCGGTAATTTATCGTACCAGGCCAGCAATGTCAGCCGTGGGGTGACTTTTTCCGGAAGTAAAAGTGCACAAAAACGAATAGCCGACTGACGATGAGCGTCATCCGTTTTGGATCCATCCCTCGCGGCGTCGCGACGCGATGTATTGCGATCGTATCAGATAATGGCACAAAGATAACGAGGAATGCGCGTTCGAGTTCGTATTTGCTCTTGTAATTCAGAATGCGTTGCAATCGCAATTGGTTCAAATGCATAGAAGGCAAAATTCCTTCGCTTTCTTATGCTTCTTTCTGTTCCATGTCAAGAGGAAAAAATAAAATTTTGAAGGATAGGATAGAATTTTTGTACGCTACTTCCCTTCCCTCCCTCCCCCCCCCCTCTCTCTCTAGTTTCGGCTAAACTTTCAGGAACATATATACGAGAAACAGAACTTATGTGAAAACTATAATACTATGTTAATATAATAGAACAATATAATAAAATTTGTTACATGTTTTCTTGCTGTAGCTAATTTAATTATTACGATAAATGCAGTAATTAAGTTTTTAGATAAAATATTAGGTGTTGGAATTAATTCGTAGCGTTTTTTAATGAAAGAATGTTATTTATTTCACATGAGCATTAAAAAATACATTAATGAAAGTACTTCCCATCACTTGTAAAACGCTACGAATTAATTCCAACACCTAATATTTTTGAACAAAATAGATATGAATCTGTCTATCTTACGAACGTTGCTCGTTGATACGCCTTTTGATCTCGTGAATATGTATAACATATTCACTTCTCTTTGTGTTACGAAACGAAACCGCACAATGACGCGATCGGCGACGCATGAATTATAGGTTCGTAGACAAACACAGTTCGGAAACGAAATTTATTATTCACTGAGATCTTATATTTACCGAAGGATTTCGGGAAAAATGTTGCAGCCCAGTTTTAGATGAACACCAGACGATTTATTCAAACGGAACAAAACAGTCTCGCTCCAACCATTGTACGCTCAAGAACGATCATCTATTTCTATTTCTCTTTCGAGATATCCTTTGAAAGATATCAAACGATCCTCGAGAATTTCATGCAGTACGGTAGAATAACGATACCGATTCTCATAATTGATCGCTCGTGACTATATTTTATATGTCTTGATATCTTTTTGACGTTAAATATTTTAAATCGACGTTGACAGAATCCAGTTAAGCGCGCGCATCGATAAAAAAATGGCGAAACCTTCATCAATATTTAACTGACTGATAGAGAATAAAAAAATTTGAAGAATTTTCTTTTACAAAACGACAAGAGAAAATCGGATGATTACTTAATCATAACGTAATGATTAATGATCGACCTTCTATCGTCTATAAATAATCAATAGACCCTTCAAAAGCGCAATATTGAAGCTTTCATTGTTGGATAAGCCGACAATTGCTCCTCCATTGTACCGAGTAAGACTACAAACAGGGTGCAAGGCACTCTCCTTGTTTGTCCATCCTTGATTGCGTCGTGAATCTATAATAGGTTAGAACCAGTTTCTCGCCGAACGCGCAATAAGAATTACAAACGCAAAATTTATTCGGCATATTTTTATCGTTCGCCAAAGTTGTTTGCATCGTCTACTATTCAATGAAGACTTCGGCATTGCGTATCTATAAGAATTTCTCTCTTTCTTTCTCCCGCTCTCGATCTCTTTCTTTTTCGCCGGGAAAAGTTTCCTCACATTATTTCGCCGTTGGCTCACCGGGTTCGTATAAATTTTTGCGACGTGAATCGACTTGTGTAGCTTCCAAAAATGATTATGTAAATTCCCGAGAATTGTACGCTCTACTTGATTATGAGTATTTAATCAAGCGCCGATACAAAAGCACCATGCAAAAAAAAAAAAAATATTTTTGCAAAGCGAGTCTATTAGAAAAGGTTTGTCTTTTCACAAAAAAATTATGAGAACATGATAAAAAAAAAACTAGCAGTAATGAATACTCTATGATGAATCGAATACTCTATAATCGAATATCTCCAAAACGGTGAAAACAATTGTATTATTTCTGTCATATCTGGATCTGATTGTTGTACGCCAAATATAAAAATGATCGCAACTGATAAATCCATTATTATTACACTCATCGTGCTCGACGCGTATCTCACGATGGATTTGTTAACGTGTAAGGATAAAGCGATATTCGCTATCTAACTCGATGCGTTTTACGCATCTGCTCGTGCGCTTTCGCCGTCGCAATTTTTCGCTATTTGCCTCACTCGAGAATAAAACGACGTGATAGCCAACCGGTAAATCAGCCCAGCTATAGGTACTTCAAAGACTTCAGCATGTGCAATTTCCATGCGTGCTTACGAGCTCGTCCGCGCGATTATACTGACAGTCGATTTTTCAAACAATTCGCATATCGCAGTTCCTTTGATCCTGGGTTTCATGAACATATAACATGTATTTTTATGAGCGTCAATCATCGGATCAAACGTATCGTCGCGTTATGCAGAATAGCTCGAATTGCCGTCGTTGCCGTCTGCGAATAGTAGAAGTAATATGGAAATTTTCTAATGTCCGTTTGACCAAATTAATACTGTGTAACCTTTTGATAAAAATATGCTTTAGATAATATCTACGTTCCGTTTCGCACGAATACGCAAAGTCAGTAATAATTTTATAAGTTCGCGAAGTACGTGCGATACATTTTCCGACTTGCTCTTCGCGCAAGATAATATATTAGAGAATTAATGAAGAATAACGTAATATTGAAATAAATGTGAGCATACGTCACTGCGACTGCTTTTTCTCACTCGCATGAGAATGACGCATATAATTTCTCTATTAAACTTTGGAGTAGAGATGAAGCAGAGAAGCATTTGACAATATTTCATTATTCTAATTAACTGCCCAATTACGTCCGATGAATATTTTATTTACGCTAGGATCTACATGACAAATGTATAATATTACGTTGTCACAGACACATGTTTGACATTTTATGTCCTATTATGTTTTACACACTTATTTGCATGGGTATTATACTTGGCGATATGCAAAGTAACGAGATAAAATAAATGATTAATTGTTGAAAGCATATTTGCATCGCACATTTAATATTTCTCTTTATTTTCTTGAATATTTCTCTGATTTTGATCAATTGCATATATTAAATGTATCCAGTATAAATAAAATATGGACTTTAGTCGGTTTGTGTTATCCTCTGATCAATAATATTAATCGACGATAATTTATTAACGAAATGTGTTCAGCAATTATTATAAAAAGATAATAAATATTTCATTGAAATACAAATACGCTCGTAAATCAAATTCTGCCGATTATTCCACAGAAAAGAGCCGATATATCTTCCACTCTCGTCTATACATCTACATACGGTAGAGTATTAAATTGCTCGGTTTATTTCACTGGCACATACTTACGTACAGCGCACATGAAGATGTTCGCAATCAAAGTTTGCAAGATGCGAGAGGCATCTTTACCTTCCGTCTTTCATCTACATTCCAGTTTCGCGCACATGTTATAATAACCCTTCATAAATACGAAAACGCGTACTCGCGCTACTCTCGACTTCCTCCCCGTCGGACTTTCTCGGACTTGTAATTACATTTTGTCGTGTGTAATTATTAGTGAAAAAACTGACTTTTTCTGCGAACGTATCTCGAACAGCGGTACGTCTCGATCGCGACACGCACTGCTATTCATATGATAAGCGAGCGTGCGCGCGGTGACTTGTTCGCTTTTCATGAATATTCAAGCATGTGATGCCAGTGGCGGTGGCGGTAACTCGTTCTGAAAAATCGTCGACATAACTTTCGCAGAGACGTGCTTCTGCGTGCTCTAACGTCCGCGTTATAACTGCCACGGTGATTTAATCGTATTCACGATTAAACGCGCGCGATTAAATTTGTGAGTCAAACACGACGGTTACATTCGGCTAATTTAACTACTGTCACAGGGGACCAATTTTATTCCAATGGATAAATGGGATTATTATATAATTTGCGTTAATTAAAGCCGTCAAAAATAGAACGTAAGAGAAACATTTAACGGAGAGGATAATCGTCACACGTTTGCATGCGTTAAATTCGCACAACGTGCGGGTGATAGTAGACGTACGTTACGATTTAAACGAAACAATTTGCATATGTCACCGTAATTAATATCTCTCCCACGAGCGAATCACGTGGACGTTCATAAATTCGGCAGAGAATTCAAAGTAAACAAACTTTATTGCGGTCCATGTTAACGTTCATCATGGAATTGCGTTACCGAATTAATCCGCGCGCCTGTTGGCGCCTGTTTCAACGTGAGGGAATCGAGAAAAAAAAAGCGAGACTCGGCGTAACAAGCAGAGAAATTTCACCCGCGGATTGCTCCGCGTACATGTAACTTCGGCTTCATCACGCGAATTGCATTGCGTTAAAGCCGTACGCGGTTTTGGATTACGCGGCTCGCAAAGGTCAACTTCGTTTTTCAGTTTGATTGCAATCGCGGTGGTTCAGCGCGCGCGCAGAGACGCAAATTGCAGTTTGCACCGGTGGAAGTTACGAGCATGTCGCGAAATTAAATTTCTGCGCGTTAAACTCGTTCGGTATTATAATCTCGTGGCACCGCCCCATTTCCAGCCTCTCTCGCGCGTGCTTCTTCCGCCGTGGGTGTACACGTACGTGTGTGTATGTGTGCACGTGCGTGTGTTGCATAATGGCCAAGTTCGACGTTTATGAGTTTCTTACTTTTAATGCGATTTATATAAGCGGCGCAATATAGCACCGTGCAGCACAGTGTAATATTCATTATTATGCATTATCTGTATGCATAATATAAATATCAACCTCAGAAATTCTTTACAACGAAATCAACATAAAAACCATATATATTGTACATACAGTGAGTGCAAAAAGTATTCGTATAGAGAAAATATTTTTTTAAAAAACTTTATTTTTTTTTTAAAAGTATAAATATTATCCAGCGAGAAATGAATCATCGAATTGATCTCGAATTGATATGAATGATTTCTTTTTGAACTCAATTTGACGCCGATTAGATTTAATTGATGATTATTTCTTGTTGGATAATTAATTCATAAAGAATAAAATAGAGTGTGTTTTTTAAAATTATATATACCAAAAAGATGTATATTAATACAAAATATATCATAAATAAGTGAAAATTAAAAATTATATTGTTTGAATGCTCAAAAAGTATTCGTACAGACGAGAAATTTAGCTTCTAAAATCAGGAATACATGCGAAGCTCGTTTGTTTATTAGAACAGAATGTATTCATTGTATAAAATTAATGTTTATTTACAAATAAGACTTTTTTTATAACAAATTTCCTTGTACGAATACTTTTTGTTCTCACTATATATTACAACAAAAATTTTTTAAGCTTAGCACTCTCTAAATCTGAAATGGATAATCACTGATATCAGTGCCAAGTATGCCACTGGTAATCAATGAATTAAATGTAATTAAGATCCCTAACCTAGTTAATCTTTATTATGTAATCTAATCTTGTTTTAGTGCTTAAATTTAATGAATATAATATTGGAAAATTGAAATTAACGTGCAAATATCAGTATTTTACTTATATAATGCTTAAACATTCTTCCTTTTTTAGTAGAACTTCATTGATTATCAGTATGCCACTGAATAATTAGTGTTTACCACTAAATGCCACTAAATTCAAATATAGAGAGCATTATTAATTTGTCTTATTTATAAAGTGATAGATATCTATCGTATGTTAAATACATACAGAACGCATATTGATATGGCGGTACGCAACTCAAACGTATCTATGCGAGTTCCCTCAGGAGAAGACAATAATTGCTATGTATTATTCGGTTGTACGTTACGTAAGAGCGTTCAGGGTTGATTAACGGATGCGCATATTGCCTGGCGGATATGCAAGTGACGCGACACGGATATGTCAACTACGTGTCGGGTAATAAATTCAACCGAGAATGTGTTTCCTGTTAAACAACTGCTATCTCCGATACAGATATTAAGCGGTATCGATGACGATTTTTGCAGCAAAAATAACTCCATACGAAAAATTATATCAATATTTATTTGAATATTCATAACCTGTTCTTATTTCAAAACCGCTTTAAGATGCTAATACGATTAACTTATGACATCTTAAGGAGAGGAATATAAATTCTTGCATAAAGCGTAAGAAAATCAATCAGGATCTTTTATTTAATGGAAAAGAAGGAAATGAAAGATTTTTTTATTGGCTCATTTTCTTATGCATAATATATTATGCGTTATGTAAGACGCGGTACTTCCACCCTTAGACAAAATATTAATTTCAATTACTCTAAATATATACTTTAGACGGTCTTAAATATAAAAATCAATTATGAATATCGGTCATGTATATAAAATTGGTTTGACAAAAGTATAAAAAAATCCTGCACACAAACAAAACGGACAAAGTGAAAACGAACGTATGCCAAATTGTGGGTTTAATTTGTTCTCAAATGCCTGACTAAAATAGCAGTAATAACACGAGAGAAACAATGATCTCGAGCGAAGTCAGAGTAGCTGAAATAATAGCTACGATAAGAAATGGCCTCGTGGCATTCGACGCGAGCGTTTTCGCCGCGAAAGTTGCTACGCGGGAGATTATTTTTCTACTTTTAAAGTTCACTTCCTCATCCTCCGAAAAGTTTCTCGCTCAGCTAGAGACGCAGAATCGGAGTAATATCCGGGTGATCGAATTTCCCGCGGGTTTCCTGCCTTCTTGATCTCTCCCTCAGAGATATTGCCATTCCGGGAGCATTTCCGCGCGCGTTTCTCACCGATAAATCACCGCAAAATTCTGCACTAGTCACATCCTGATACTTTCAACGTGATGGCCGAAATCACAATGTTGCTTCCTTTATTGTTCTTCTCTTGCGCAACTTGCGAAAGATTATATCTTATATGATAGATAAAAGATTCTCGGAAATAATATCAATTAATAAACGTAAAACTTATTATTTCAATTATCCAATTTTTTCAACAATTGGCTGCATTTATATCAAAACTTTTAATATTCTCGATCTCTTTCAAACTGCTTTAATTGCTGTTTCAAAGAGAATAGAAGAGAATGGATCGGAGAATGGTTAAAAGCTTTTACGTCGCTAAAATACACAAGTGCGACACGTCTCGTGCACTATGCATTTCGGCTAATTATAGTAATGGAAGTCCTACTGTTTCTGTATGCTCGTTAATGTTCGTTTGATTTTCGAAAGACGAAAATGGAATGTCCTGCCACTATGCATAAATGACCGCGCACGTGACGCTAAAATAGCATTTGTAATTGATAATTTGTGCCGACTCTCGCAGGCAGCTTGCACACTCACTGCAATTAATAGTACTGCACTAAATGGACCGCATATTCGGTATATATTGCATATATATCGTTTATGTCTTACGGGGATATACAAAATAATGATTTAGCCCGCTTCACAACTTAACGTTTAAGCGAGTTTTAACTTATTTCTTATAGAGATGACAAATAAATTGAACCTCGATTAAATTGTGAAACTCTGCTTTAAAGTCTTACATCAATTTACATAAAACGATCGTAAAGCATCATTTATCAAACTAAGCTTGTATCACAAAAATTATTTATTCGATACTTTGTATCACGAAATCTATATCTTAAAAATTTATTCAATACTTATAGCATACGAAAATAGCAGCTCATATCAAAATATCTTGGGAAAATTGCAGTTGATACAAGGATGAGAGAATATCCAGTTCACCGTTAGGAAAAGTAGAGAAATGAGAAAGAAAGTATTTCGCAGGAGAAAGAGTGAATTTCTATCTCAACTTTCTTGCTATATTTCTCACTCGAAAGTCTCGCATCGAAAGAATATCGGTTGGAAATAGAGGAAGTACAATAGCTATCATATGGCAGTTGCGTTGTTCTGATGAACGATAGATATAAAAACAGAATTTTATAGAAAATACTTTCGCATGTCAGCAGTTTGTAAGTCCTTTTGCAAAATAGAAAAAGTATAAAATGAGTTGAAATATTTATTACAGACACTTAAGGAAGTATTTGGATAAAAAAAAAACACTCCGAAATAGCATCGATAATCAAAAGTATGGTCAATAGAAAGGTAAATGGAAAAATATATTTAAAGCAAATTGTAATGAAGTTATCCCTACAAGGTAAAAATATTAAAAACGTTCTATTTAGAAAATTTAATATATACTATTTTCTCGTAAGTACATGTCTAAACACATAAGTAGCCCGTATAACAAAATGCATTTCTAAGAGATGATTTCTAATACATTTAGAAAAATTATCACGTAATTCAAGCATGGCAACGATTATTCAAAGAACTTATCCATTACTTAAGAGATGTCGACACATCTTTGCATAATACTAAAGTGCCAAGGAATTGGAGGACCAGTGAGGTGCAACTAAAGACCTCTTAGAAAGCCAGCATTGTTTACCACAACGTTCTTGCAGAGGAATTCTAGCTGTTGTTGGTTCTCAGGAACGTCATTACGCGGAACAAAATCTCGGACTTAAACACTGTTATAAATCAACAGGTATAACTCTGAACTTAGCAACAAAAAAGAATAGACTTGAAATAATTTATAATAATGACATCAGAAAAGAAAAAGATAACTTAATGAAATGCTTGATTAACATATAGGAATAATTTGATTATCAATTGTAAAAAAAAAAGTACACGAAAATACATATAAATCCGTGGACAATCTGCGACACAAAGTGTCGCGGTCGAACAATTTTCGTTAGTCGAAAAGGAAGACAATATAACGAACGACGTCCGAAAGTGAGAAACTCTGCGTACCAACGAGCGCGTAGTTTCAAAGTAGCGCACTTTAACTGGGATATCCAGAAGGAATTCACCGAAGCTGCTTACTACCGGCAAACTTTTCTCGCGCAGCGCACATTTTTCTACACCACCGTCCCTGCCACGTGCACGCGCGCCCGTTGAACACTCCTTACTTTTCCGTTTCTACCTCCTTTTGCACCCACTGTTTTTCTCTCGACCCTCTCTTGACACATCCCACTTCGACTCGCTCTTGCCATCCTCTCTCGTTCCTGTCAGTTCCCTTTTGTCCTGGTCGATGTTTTCGTACGAGAACCATTTATTTGTCTGTCGTTCGTTAACCCCGACAACACCTCGATGGGCTCCGAGTCAATACTAACGAAACGGCAATGCCCTAAGTGCAACGCACGGCGTAAATCAGTAAAGTAAGAACTCTCATTGTTTACGCGACGATCGCACGGCGTAGTCTCTGAGTCAGCACCTCGGATGCGACTATCGACCCGAGATATCGCTATACTTTGTGGCTCAATATATTCTGGATTTTCTCTTCCGGAGAGGAAACTAAAGATATTTCAGTCTTTTTCTAAAAGTCTCTTATTCCTCCTTTGTTCTTATTTTATTTTATATCAACTTAATAATCATTGCGAAAAATGAATGCAAAATTATCCTTGCTATTTAACGCGCGGGATTTTATCGCGTTTCAAGCGACATGACAATAGTGACAGACTGTTACAACGTTACAAGCGCATGTTACTTTAAAGTGGATGGATAACGCGCGTGTCGCCTATGGAAATATGTATAATAAAAATTATCATACGTTTTACATCTCAATGAAACATATGGATGCGCGTGTCGTGCTGTTCGCAATTGTCGACTTTCAGAACGAAATGTCAATTAGGAGCATCGGACACACTATTTTCGATAATTAACCATTCATGTTCGTGTCTACGATATCTATTCACGAATCAGTGCGGCTTGTCAAACATTTTCACAACGTTAATTAAGCATTCATCAAGGCTACTTTAGCATGACGTTTAAATTCTTTTCTGTGGCAAGTAATTGGCGTAACGTTTTATCGATTCGAAAACGTAAAACAAAAAATTTCTTTAATGTCAATCAATTCCTTTGTATAATAAACAAAGTGAAAAATGCTGGATACGCATAATTAGTATTTTAATTGTAGTATATTAAAATCTACATGTATTAAAATCTACATGTGTATTAAAATTTATACAGACAAATTACACGTTTTTTTCAAATGATAAGCTTTAATTAATAATAATTTCAATAAATATCACGTATGAAAATATTGAAAATAATTTTCAAATGTTGCTGTTTCAGACGATGGAGAATATTAATGCGCCGAATAAACAAATATGATTTTGCATGGTGCGGTACGAATATCAATTATTCCTCCTCTAATCAATATCTATATATTTCATTATGTTTCAACCGTAATCAATATCATATTCCATATTCATTTTGCAAAAATGATATGCGGCTTCGTATGTTCTCGCAAAATTACAAATTTTACTGAAAAGTTTCACGCTATTACTGCTTGCAACGACAAATCAATAGTCATACTAGACTCTTCATACAAGTATATAGTACATTTCATGATTCAGGTAACGTATTGCCATTTCATATACCACGGAATATGACCGAAGTTGACCAAAACTCAATAAATACAAAGCCTCACTGTACAAAATGTTCATTTCCAACCGAAATCCAATAAATATACTCTCATCATTACACGAGATATTCTATTTTTACATTAAATTTCCTAGAACAAATAAAAAATCAATAGGTAGCTACAAAACAAAAAAAAAAACTTATTAGAATAATAAAATCAATGGTAATATTATAATAAGAATAATGAAATGATGAAAATAATTATGCAATAAAAAGAAATAAGAAAATTAATACTAATAGAGAAATCTTTTTGCATTGCATAACTTCAAGCCTGAGAATAGTAGCACAAGACTATCAATCTTCATAATCCACGAGTAATTGGCTTTCAATTAGCAAAATTTCAGCTAGGATCAGTAATGCCTGAATAATTGGCCGTCGCGTATCTTCATCACGCGCGGATCTTTTAAATTGGAATGCTTTGTCGCCGCGTTAATTAAGATAGGGCTTAGAAACATCTCGTTCTGAGATGGCCAAGATAAAGATTCCCGTTCGCAAAGACCGCCTCTCATCGTTAATAGCGCAAATTCAGTAACACCTGACTATCGATCTCATCCGCGTGCAACAATTACGTGACTCTCTCGACGATAGCTGTGACCGACGAATCCTCGTCGTTGAACACTTTAAACGTTCTAGGGTGAATCGAGTCTACGATGAATACCACCCGATAGCTCGTCGCGTCGATTATTTCTGCAAGCAGCAGAGGTAATCTTTAAAGGAACCGCTGACCTCTTTCACTCGAGACACTTCATTAGCTTATATCGCCTAACGTCGGGGTTACTCACGGTCGAGGAAAAAAGCAACGAAAGAGAGAGAGAGAGAGAGAGAGAGAATGATAGAGAGATATGAAAGAAGGGAGGGACAAAGAGAGGGATGATAAAAAAAAGAGCCATCCACCTCGTCTCGCGGAAAAGCACCGTAAATTCTTCCGCAAGAATTCTCTTCCTTCACCTGGAATCTTGAAGGACGTCCTCTCTGCACCGTGGCCTTTCGTTGGCTTCCGACAACTTCCTTTCTTCCTCGTCTTCTCGACCACGAGCAAGTGCGGAGGACGACGCTTTAATGACTGTCGCGTAATTGAGGTTTTCCAGGTACAGTGACACGGTCGGTGGCTACATCGGCACGTTCCGCAACTTTTTCGACGTTCGTTCGTTCCCGTTTGTCTCCTTCCTCTCTCCGAAAAGAATGAGGAGATCGTTAGGGAGCGGTGTAGCGCGCGATGATAAAAACTGGCCGGATATCCTCTCTCGCCTTTCTGCATTTCTCGAACCTCGACATTTACTTATCCGTCTGCCCTCGCTTCTGCCTGTCTCTCCCTGAGAATGATGTTTATTATTCCTCAAGATATATTTCTCGCAAAATTTGTCCAAAATTTGTCAATGGTATTTTACATCATGTAAAATCATAATAATTTGTAAAAATATTTATAACTGATGTATGGTTTAATTAGGAATTCGCTGCTTTGTGATTAATATCGATAGAAATACATTATAATTCTTTGAGGACTCTTTGAGAGCTCTTTTTGACAAAGTAACTTATAAAAAATCTTGCTTTCTAAATGTATTTGGAATCGCTTAATTTGATTCTGGTTCAGATTTTTTTTTATTTTTGACCTCAGATTCGTATAAAGTATCATCAAATCACTCCAAAGATCAAATTTCGTAAAAATTGATAGCAATCAGCAGTTTATAAAATAAAAGGGATCGTCGGTCTACAAAAGAAGAGTGAGATGTCGCTCTCTATTTTCTAAAACGTTATTTTACCAGAATGCAAAGGGCGATTGAATGAATCAATTTTATGAAACGTTTCAAACGGTTATCTTATTAAAAAAATAGCAGTGTACGTTAGAGTGTATTACGGCTGAAAAATATGCTTTTCCGATAGAAAGGCAAACATACCAGGAAGCAAAATAATCCGATATTTACACAATTCTGGATTAAATATAATTTACTAATACCTCTCCGCGCTCGAAAAGTGACAGAGCTGCACGACAAACAGCCTGGTATGCTGATCCTCTATAGTATCGAACGTCGAAAAAGTTGCGGGACGTGCACTTGTTTTCACAATATAATATCGATTTTTAATCAATCCTCTAATCCTCTAAGAGGCACCATTGCAATTTTCATCTTATGCAAAAGTTCTACACCTGTGTAACGTAATTTAACGCGGTAATTTAATTTTGAGAAAACGCGTCAAATGCAATAACATCATGCACTTAAAGATTAATGAAAATGGCGAACATGCAAGAACATGCACTCCGAACAAGAACGCCTGTAATACGCACACAGACATTCGCGACGGTTGTCACAGTTAATTCACGGACGGTAGGTATATTGCTCGACCGTGATCTATCGGGTGACGGAGGCGGCGGGGTCGGTTGCAGCCTTGCGTCGAGACGAAACAAATTCTGCTTGAATTCCTAAGCAGATTATCTCCCGCGAGGGAATTTCCTCGGGGTGTTTTGCGACGTCGCCCCGCATTCGGATCACGGAATGTGGGAGATTTGTCGCGCGCCGCGAGACAAATCGTTTCCTCCAATGGCCGAATCTTTTCCCGCAGGAGAAAAGATAGCCGGAAGTGAGGCTCTTCACAGGCGACGCACGTCCCGCCTTGCTACAATCGCGTCCGTGCTATAATTTGCCCGCTGCGCAACGTTTCTTTCGCCCTGAGTATTAATTTGTACGTTGGGAATAAGGAGAACGTATGAGAAGACATTTTCCCGACAATGGGGAGGGTTCACACAGTTTTTAACTTTCTCAGATCTTTGGAAGTGGAATCCAATTCTAAAGAGTGACAAAAAGTACAACAATTCAGCCAGTGTTGAAAAAGAGCGGCTCAATTGTTAATTTTTAAGGGCGAGATTTTATTCTTTAGAGTTCCACTCCAGAGATTTTACAGAGAAAATTTTGACCTTGGTATAATATTAGTGGCTCGATTTCACGATAAATAGATTGTTAATTTCACACGCAAAAACTATACAAATTGAATGTCAAAAGTCTTATTAAAAAATTAATACAAAGTACCCCAGTTTACACTTTAATACCACATTCTTCTCGCATTATAATATCAAGCGGTTCAAGTGTGAGTAGAAGAATTTTAACATTTATAAGACAAGAAAACCACTATAGTGGCGATAAAACAGTATCATATTTTAAAACAAAAAGTGCAAAAAATGAAATATGAATTATAACAAATCTTACTGAGAAAACCTGTTTTAAAAATAAACCCTTGCCCTCTAAAGATTAAGTATTAACTAAGGTGCTGGAATTGCAATTGCAAATTCCGTGTTCTTCTGATCACAATCTCAGTAAAATCATCCTTGCGAATCAATGAATTCGCAGACGTAGGTACTAAATTTGTAAAAAAAAAAAGTTCTGCATTAGACTTGATTCATTGAATAATATTCGCGTATACAGCCATTCAACAGATAATTTTTATTTCTCTCTAAAAAGATTGCTATAGGAAAATCGACTTTATCTTCTTCCCAAAGGGAGTTGATAATAGAACCTGCTCGCTCAGTTGAGAAAACGGCATTTCGCTTGCCGTAGGGGCGCGCGATGGTAATGTCCTAGTATATCAGCCGCAAAGATATCGCAGGAGTATCACGCGGGGTGGAAAAGCGGGTGAAAAACGGAGAGAAATAAACGGGAAAGGGTGAGGCAAAGGGTCGCGGCGTTCGCGGTTTATGCGAAAAAGTCTCAGATGCCCCGTCGGAAATATGATAGCGCTTTCCACTTTCCTATCCCCCTTTCGTTTCACGACTCGACTGGATATCGACTTCGCATTTAGTACATCGATACGGTTCGTTCCGACGTGCAGCCGTCCATATTCCGCACGTGAAAATTTCCACGCCTCCCACACGTCCATCTCATTTTTATCATCGCAAACATATTTTCTTCTTTCATTTAAGACCTATTCGAGCGGAACGAGTCCTCCTAGAGGATAAACAGCACATGGAAAGAATGGTTTTATTGAAGTATCTACAAATTTAGCTAAATAGATCTGAAAATAATTTTGGATCATTAAAATAATAACAGAAATACTGTTCGAGCGAACAGTGCTGCAAATAGCTTTGAACTCTAGCAATTAATTTGAGTGTCCTACATAATTATTTTGGTCATCTAACAAAATTATTTTAGATCTATATCTAGCTAAATTTTTAGATTTTTAATAAAACCATTCTTTCCCCAGTAGTATTTACATTTCTTTGGTTAACACACAAAAATTGTAAAAATAAATCCTAAACGGAGAACAAAATATTAAAATAAAATTTTTGTTTGAGATTACACTTATATAATACGTATAAAATCGCTGTAATGTTAACTTAATAAATCTTTTCGTTTAGGTGATAATTGTAGGAATTTAAGAGTAAATAATTTAATAATTTAATATAGTAATAATTACATATAAATCTGCTAACGCAGAGTAAAAAGTTAGTGGGAAAGTAGAGTTCGCTTAAACGCTCTCGTCATCGTGAGATAACGCCACGCATCATTAACCACTTATTGTAAATAATAAACACGTTATGATGGCCGTTGAGCACTAATAACTTGCAAATCACTGCGTATTATCGTATGCAAGTAAACGATGAATACTTGTATAGACAGGCTTTCAAACGAGTATTATAATTAATTACATAATGAATTATTGATCTCGCGCTTATCCTTTTTCCATACGCGATAATGATGCGAATATCGATTTAATCTATGATATCATGATTTTTCCGCTATATTTTTGCGAAGAAAGCCGACAAATCGGGCGTGTCAACAAACTTTAATAATTAAAAAAAAAAGGAAATTGTTTTTTTAATGCACCTATGCAGGCATCGGACGAAGCCGAGCGCGCCGCGAAAATAAATGTTGCGCTAGAAATATGCATATTAATGTCGGAGTGGAGCTTAAATCACGATTACATTAAATCTCCATTTATTCGAGGCGCGCGAATGGTCGTTATATGATGCGAACCGTGTCGAAATGGTAACGATCGATGCAATCGTTCAGATTTTTCAACTGGGAATGACTTTTCTTTTGCCGTGAGCTAGCAAAAGCGTGAACGACTTCACCAAATTTTTTCTGTGAGACAAAAAATTTAGATCGTGCGATGAGGATGAAAATGCGAACGTAAGCGGATCTTAGAAGAAAACTTATAGTAGCTATCAAATTAAAAAGTTAGGTAGAACTATCAAAAATTAATTTTTTTAATTTTTTTAATATTACATATATATATATATATATGTATACATAATTTTTTAAATATTACATATGTATATATGTATATATAAAAGAAGGAAAATAAATTGATTGATGTAAACATTTACATATTGCAATAAAAGTAATGAAAAATTTCAGAAAATAAAATATAACTTTTATAAATTAAAGTAATTAAAGTAATTAAAAACAATTACGAACCAGCTATTTTGTCAACAGCGATATTTATACGAGATTATAACAATTGTAAGTAAAAAATATATAACGAGTAGTTCAATGGCAGATAGAAACAGTTAAACGCTTCGCACTGTCTCTTTTGTATTCGTCAAACTAAATTCATGATTTTCACGCAACAACAAAATTACCGATTAATTAGACTTTGCGCCGGTTTTATGCACGCTCGGGAATACTAATTATGGCGCAACTCGTAATTTTCATTGCAGTTTGTCATGCGGGATAGTTGTTACACAAAGCGGCAATGTAGGAACAAATATATTCAATACAAATATATTCACCGAATTTTCATAATGTACGAGTTTCCACCAAACATTCGCAAATTCGCCGACTCACAAGGGCAATTTATTCGGATATTCGTCTGATCAAGGAGTAACCGTAACAAATATCTAGAATAAACGAAGTATTATTGAAGTTCCTCCGTTGAGCAAACTTTGTTCGGCCCAAGGGGTGCAGACAAATGAACGGATACTGCGAGCCGGTGTTATTACTTACTACGTCATCCGGGATTATCCTTTTATTTGCTGAACATGGTCAGCGTACGCATTCCATTTCCGCGCATGATAATATCGTTACGCGCAAATACGCAAATTACGCGCAACTCCGCAATTCGCGGAGTATTTGCTGTAGCCCGAAAAGCTAGTACTGAAAGAACAACTTTAATCGACTGATTAAAACGCGTAATTGGGATTTAAAAATCCAGCAAATTTATTATGTGTTTAAGGAACACATAAATCGACCAATTTCCACGATGTATAGAAGTCGCACATGAGGTAAAAAAAATTTTTTCATTTTCTACTTCATGTTTGTATTTGGTTCCCTTTTTCTTCTCTTTCTCTCTCTCTCTCTCTCTCTCTCTCTCTCTCTCTCTCTCCCCCCCTCTTCCTCCGTTCCATGCGGTCTCGCACATATTGACGTCATACTCGCGAGTTTCCGCATGAGTGAGTAAACCGGGACGGGACGGCGAGCGATATTTCATCTCCCGAAAAGTTCCTTAAGTACCGTACGCTCGAATTTATGCCGCCGACTAGGTGCAAAAACGGAGCGGAAAAAAGTACCGGCGAAAAGTTTCTTCCTCGGAGGAAATGGAGCCTTTCTCTTCGCGTCGTCCCATAGTGCTTCTAATTAATGAAAAGCAAGTATAGCGCGTTTATCTCATTAGAACGAACTTTTCCAAGAATACGTTGTAATTGGCTTTATTCTCGATATCCTTGTCTCGTTTCATTTGATAAGAGTAGATGATAATTCTCGTGGCAGATGGTTAACAATAATTTTTGAAAGACAGAGATTTCCTTTTTAAGATGCGTTCGAGGAGACATTATTTTGTGTTATTCTATGTTTTATGCTTAATAAACGATGAATAGAATGACACAAATAATTCTGTCTTTGTAGTTCATTAGACATAAAACGCTAATAATGTCTCTTGAAATGCATCTTTAGAAGCAAAATATGGTATACTATGAGAAAAGTGATTAATTGATTTGTGATTATAATTGTATAGTAAAATGATTGTGGTCAGGAGCTCCATTTTTATAATTATTATTATTTTAATATTAGTAGTAACTATATAATTGTCTCAAATATGAAAAAATTGTACCGTAAATTAGGATAATTTCACATATTAATTTAATAAGATATAAAAGGTAAATAAAATACATTTCAGTAAATGTAATCGCAATTATATTAATAATGTAACTATTTTCTTAAATGCACTTACTATTTATATGGTAAGCAGCTAAAAAATGTGATAAAAAAAAATTAAAGATTTTTCAATCAGTACTCGTACTATACTATTATGTAATATACTATTATTAATAGCACAATTGAATACATTTGCATGATTAAAATATAAAGTTATAACAATATAAGATCATCTATAAATTATTATCTAAAAAAAATAGTTATCTAAAAAAAATGACTAAATTATAGTTAAATTATGGTAATTGCAACCATTTTTTTTTCAGTGTAGAGAGATTATTTAAATGTTATAAAAATTGAGATATTGTATTAGTTTTAAAAGAAACAGCGCGTATTAAATGTATATGATATTATGACGAGAAACTAGTTATACTATTCACATATTTGCCGTCCAAGACGGACGAAACGTACGTTTCGTAAAACGACAGCTTGGTCGCGGTCATAAAAATGTTTCAAGCAGACGAGAGTCTTTTGTGCCAGTTATTATATGTCGTGGCTGGGCGAGCGCAATAAACGCGAAACGCGGACACAAAGGCCGAAAGAATTCCACTGAACTTCCACAACTTTGCTCGCGTTACATCTTAAAACGATACGGCACTTTCACGATCGTTGACGCGCCGCTGCACTTTTATTATATATCCTCATCTTGAGACACGATTCTTCTTTGCAGCTTTTCCCTCTTTTCGGACCGATCAAGTTGGCGACTACAAACTTTTCATTTCTCGAAAAATTTTCCGTAGCACAAATTTACGAAACTATCAGCAAAGAAACGGTTCCTCCTTGATATGCTTCTTCAATTTCTTTAATCATTCCTATGCTATATTGCTTATTTGATGATATGAATATTTGCTGCCTTGCTTCAAAAGTGATACACAAAATGTAATAAGCAAACAATTTTTTGCTTAACAATTTTTGACTTTTGCAAAATGCATAAGAAAAAATTTTTCGAGAGATTAATTGCCAATTCAATCCAAATATAATAAAAAAAAATTAGATAAAATAATTACATATCCAGATAAAAATATATAAATAGAGATTATGAAGATACAAAACATGTTTTTATATAAAAAACACAGAATTGTTTTCTATGTAAATAAAAATCATCAAATTTTTAGATTAAATTATTGATCTGTAAAAAGAAGAATCTTTCTAATCTGGAAAATTGTATAGATTCGAAAAGTTAAAAAATAACAACAAGCAGCAGAAGAATCGTAATTTTTTCGAAGCTCTTCTAAAAGAGTAGAATGTTGCGTAAGAGAAATATTTTTACATCTACGCGAGCAAAGTACGGAACAACTGCGTTTTATATCATAGTGCTTCCTGGTAAAACTGTATCGAGCACTCGTATTTTGACGCTTTTCCGATACCAGTTTCATGAACCCACCCATTCCCACACGTTCTCAGCCTTTCAATCCCTTCGATTCTACTCCAACGGTCGTTATTCGCAATATTTATTGCAGACAGTTACGTTCACGTGCACAATTTTATAGTTGATAATTTAGTGAGACACCATCATGACTTTTCAAACGAGCGAATTAAAAATCTCTTAAATCGTCGATTGTACGTTAAAAAGTCTTACTCTATAATATCTATTTGTATTTTATAAGATAATCAAGTTGTATAGTTCTTCGATTTTCACTACATTGTATCGTTTAGCGTAACTATACAAATGTATATGTGAGAATACATGTATAAATAAATAAAGAATCATGTCTTGAATAAACTATTATTCTAATTACTTGCAATAGAGACCGAATAAATTTATTTCACTTTTGACTTATGTCGACGACTTTACTCGTATTTCACCCTTCACGCGTTCAATCTTCATAAAAAAGTTAATTTAGAGAAAAATATTTCATTACATTAGTGAAGAAATATATCTCAGGATTGATTGTGACAGGATAGTATATTCTACCTTTTCTTGAAATATGAAATTTTAGATAAACTTCCTAGCGACATTTGCATATTTGTCCGAATAAAAGTCTTCTTGAAGCTGTCTTTCTAGAAGCTTGGTAACTTAAGAGGTTTGATTATGGAATCGATAATCTGAAATTGAACGGCGGACCAATGGATTCGTATCGCACTCGGGCGCTTTTAACGAACAAATTCTATGAAACGATCCGATTCACTCGACGAACCATTCAGGGATACCTTCTATGAGGTGATCTCACGAGATCGAGGACATCCGAGGCGCTTTCCCAACTGCACCTAACGATTTCGACCTTCTTTACTCGGTATAAATCGATTTCCGCATTTCCATACCGCGGCAGCCTTTAAGCGTATCTTTCTACACTTGGCAAGGATATGCTTTTATCAGAGATTCCTTGAGAAGCCGAGCTCGCTCCGGCAACTTCCAAAGGAATATGGAAAAGGCACCTCCTTCACGTCACTACGCCACAAAAGACGCCGTGGAACCTCCCCCCTCCTCCCCTCTTCCCTCTCCCCATCTAATCTCCTCCATCTCCCCATCTAATGCTAACTAGCCCGTTAACATTCCTATCCGATTTACTCCAACGTGAAGAGTCCAGATTAAAACAAGCGAAGTGATTCTACTACTTGGAGTGCTATCGTATTCAAATTTCTGTGGGAATCTATATTCTTCTTCTCCTAGCTATTTTATCGAAAATCCGGCATCTAGCTAGATTTACTAGATTATCATACTTAGATTTCACATCTAGAACTATTTAAATAATGCAACATTTTTTAAAATGGAATTGCAAATTAATACGTTTAAGGAAAAATCGAAAAAAGCGTATAACATTATGCTTGAATCATAGATTTTATTGTAGGTTTCGAGATTGTTCAATAAATATAAATATATATATATGATATAGATATGCGTGGAATTAATCTGCAATTCCTTTTAAACAATGTGGATTATTAAACGACAGATTAAGGTGCATCAAAAAGTGGTTTTAAATTAAATATCCATAGTTCCATCAATTCACGTAAGATTTCATTGAAATTTGTTTTTGCCGTATCTACTATATTTATTCTAGTTCTCATATATCACGTCTCCTCAGTTTCACGGCTCATCAAACTCCCAATTCACGTATCCTCGTCGCGACGCATCAATTGCTCGCACTTGCGTAAAATGGATTACTCTCACCGCTGTCCTTAATTATCCGGTAATTTAGACGCGATTCCGAGAGTCGTCAGGGAGACAGATCGCAGGCAGCAATTTGCGTAGAGTAATGGATAAGCGTCATCCAGGATTTGCAGTTCTCCATTTTGAATTTTGGATCGCGTCGCAACATTTAACGTTCTCAAGAAGACACCTATCGTGGTGAAAGAGCAAGACATAAGTCGACGATGCTGTGTATAACATGCTGCGTAGTTCTTCGCACCGTCTCGTCCGGAGCATTCGCCATTTCCAGCGTAATTAATGAAATTTGCCGCCTTGCCGGTAGTAGCAGAAACCGTCTTATCATGCTTGCAGACAATCGCATTCATTTACATTTATATTACATTTATATTACAAAAGTCCTTGTGGGCCAAAAATATCATCGATTATATGACGATTTTTTGTACCTTATTATGAAAATAAAAATTATAATATAATAATAATTCATTAACAAAAAAAAATCAAATTGGAAAAAATTACACAGATGATCAGAATGTTAAAATTATCACAGATATAAAAAAAATTTATAAAAAATATTGGACCTGTTCTATATTTCATTTATTTCTATTTTTTGCAGCTTTAAAGTTATTCAACAATATTTGCCAACAATATTATTCAATGCCGAAAGAACATATTTCTTATTATATTATTTCTTATTATTATTATTTGCAAAAATAATCGAGTCACTTGTACGGAATTCCCTTACGCAGAAACAATTGGAAGATTGAGATAAAATATTTAAGGCAAGATACGCGATAGAGATAGAGAGATAAGAGAATGAGTCACGATCGACCTGTCGTGCATTTTTATAGCTCGTAAAGCACGGCGAACGAGGAAATGTTGCCAGATAACCGGCGTCTTTCGCGTAATGTATCACGCCGACACACGACGACCAACGGCGAGTCGTTGGTAACTGCTGTGTCGATCGTTACTGCACTTTCGTGTGATCGCATGGAAGATAATGTGACATTTTTGCCGATAAACATTGTGCACGCCGGCGCTCGTGCTAGAAAACGAAAGACACAACCTAATAATGCCGAACCCTCACGTTTCTTTTTTAATATTACCCTTCATTTAGAAGAAATTTCGTTTATACTTTGGTATACTTCATTTCGAGATAAGAGTCATTAATCATGCACGTATCATTATTTTAATTATCTTAAGTTTCCCTGCTTGTAAAGAAAGTTTTCTTAAAAACCAATCATAATAAATCAAGAGTTTCGATACATTACCAGCTCGCTTCTTCCTTATAAATAGAGAGAGAGAAAGATATATATATATATATATATATAAATATAGAGAAAGAGAGAGATGTTCATTTCTCTTCTCAACTGTCGCTGATTAAAATCACGTATGTCCCATAGAAAATTACGTTCATATTGATTAATTTATGATCTGACAATATAACGTATGATCAAAGTTTTATTACAAATACTTTGAAGCATTAGATTGATCAATCAAAAAAAGGAATTTTACGAATTGTCAATCAAAGCTTTAAAGCATTTATAGCACCGCGTTGATCGTATAAGATAACTTATAAATTAAAAAAAAAAATTGAAGATAATCAAGTTATGAAAAATATTCATTTGTGGAATTCTGTGCAGCAATATCGATATGCATTTCGCGAATTTTTATATACGTATTTTTTAGACACGTTTCTCACGACACTGCTGCAACATCTGCACTACCTTGAACGCGTTTACCTTCAATACTGCTCGTCGTTTCTCTCTGTTACTCGCTAATTCGAAGTTACGATCGCAGTGCAAAACTACAGACTAGTCGCAGGGACAAGAGCCAAAAAAGCGTTACTCTTGCTGAAATATAGTCTGAGCTACTTCGCGGCTATTTTATTGATAACATTGCTGGACGATCAAATTCCGTGATAGAGATAAAATGTAGCAAGGATTTTATTTTTTCTAAAAATCGCTCAAGACATTGCACAATTTCTTGACAATTTAATTAAAAAAATTATTTGACTCAAGATACCACAAGAATATTATTATTATTATTATTATTATTCCAAACTGATTGCGCTCAAAAAATTAAACAGTTATCAATATTTTTCTTACATCCGGGATCTCAATAGTTAAGTACCTTCTTCCTTACGAATCACGGTGACACTTATCTGAAGATCGGCTTATACTTTAAGACGAAGAGGACTTGGATTGCTACTCTGCTGACGGCGGTGGATTACAAAGCAACATCATCGACGGACGGATGGAACGATAATCGATTTTATACGAGCGTAAGTTATTTTGGGAGACAGTAAGAGGATCGGCCGCGTATTTGCATAATCCGTCGAAAGGCATCGGAGATGGAGCTGGAAGGTGGAAGGTCGCAGGTCGATAAGGCAACATTGCCCTCTCGAGTCTTGACGCCGAGGGCGCAAATTTGCGCTCGGATAGGCTCAGATCTCATGAATTATGCTAATGAGCGACCTGACGAATTTCCACTGCTTAATTCGAGCGAATCTAGTCGCGTGCGTGCGTTCGTGCGTGCAAATGTGTTGCGTTGCATTCTGCCACCGTTATTGCTGTTGCTGCTGCTGCTGATCGTGTCTCGGTCCCGCGCGAAAGCAGGCGTGTAACGTTGTGCGAGATTAATGTGCGCGTGTCGAGCAGGTTTCGGCCGGATATTAATTATCCCGTTCTAATCAGCTCTAGCAATTACGCACCCGCGCGTGAACTGTGCGTATCCCGTACGCAACCATGTCGACGACCCCCCCCCAGTAAAACCCCGAGTGTATCTGACGGGTGTATTCTCGTTGTGCCGACGTTGCACCGGTGAACTTAATTTAACAACTGACAAAGTTCATTTAATCCGTTAACAGAAGCGCACGTTCTCTTGTTTTATTTTTTTATAATACCTCGTAGGATTTTAATTCCTTTTAAAACGTGTTTTCTTCTATCATCTGAAATGCATAGACAGGCGTGCATTCTCATTCTGTCAGATTTGTTAAATGTTCGATATTTATTATACAATATCAGACTTCGATTTTATTAGAACTTTCGACAATGTGTCCAGTCTGTAGGCTTTCAATGTGTAGGCTTGAGAGGAAAACGCTTAGTGACTTTTCATCGAAACTTTTCAGCACGACGATCCTTTTAGCATAATGGTCTGCGAACAATTTTATGGTGCATTAGTATATCGCGACAGACGGAGCAAGCTCGTTAAAAGTTTACATCAGACTCCGATGTTGTTTTCATGGAATTAATCAGACGAGACATGTAAAAACTAAATTGACAACTCGATCGGAATTGAGTTTGGTCGATGGTTGCATAATCTGTATAATTTTTGAAAAGTTTCTGAACAAAGCCTACTGAATGTAAATTTGATCTTGATTTTGATATTATTTTCAACCTCGTATTTTTACTTCTCTACAATTATTTTAAAATTAAAGGAATATTTTACTGGCCGTTTTGTCTTCGTGAGGCTGGCGAGTTGTCAATCAAAGAAATAAGAAAAAGAAGAAACAAGTTACGTAATTGTGTGCGTGTATCCTTTCATCTAAGAAACCACGAGTTTCCTTATTTCGTCGAGTTAGAGAACTGGTACGAATCTAAAGTAAATGACAGCGTCATTAAAAAAATCTAGAAAAAATTCTGAGTCTATTTTTATTCCCTTTTTATCTTATCTTATAGTTTTCCATCGTTTAATCGTAAGAAGTTTTTTTAAATATTTATATCTAGCAAGTGTATTATGTATTATTAAATTAATAAATTAACACGCGAGGGAAATACATGTCGAGAAAAATTAATATTACTAATATTGCTCTTCGCAGTCGTATATTCAGCCAAATTGAAGATTACGATAAACGGAAAAAAGATATCAAGATTTCAAGGGTTGAGTTATTTCGAGTAATTTATGGCGTCTATTATACCATAAAAAGGTTGTTCTATGTGTCATTAGGGTATCGTGATACTCATCTTATACAAATAACAATCTATCCCCTCGACAATAGTTCTCTACAATAGTTCTCGTGAATACTGTTATAGTCGCCTCGATTCGTGCGATGTTTTATGACGCATATGGCACAGCCATAAAAACAATTTGTAGAAAGTAACATTTGTCATGTTTTTATACAAAACGAACAAATTTTTGGAAACCTATTTCAATGTGATTACTCTTTTGTGTTCAATTTTGGCGAGTCTACTCAATCATATATATCACCCATCACAATAATTGATAATAAAAATACTTTGGACGCGTTAAATTTTCATTCTATAATAAATGAAAGAAGATTGTACGTATTGCACTGAAATGTATTTAAGTAGTTAAATATGTCGAATCTCTTTTTCGTTGCAAACACAAAAGCCTCATATAAATCGGTAACATTTTGACATTTAAATTTTCATTTTAAATTAAAAAAAATTACATCTATATTGCATTATAAAATGCATTTGAATAATTATGTGTTGAATCTCTTGCAAACACAAAAGCCCGACATAATGTCGATGGCAGGTGAAATGTCACGGATTACTACGTCGATGATGACGATGTATTAATCTTTGAAGGTACCTGCACAAGTAACGTAATAATGGCGTTAATCACCGGAAAAAGAGAAAGAGATAGGACTACTCTATTAACTATTCTGTTCATTAATCGTACACAACACATGGCAGTGGCACACTGCCGCGTAATAGCCACAAGCACATGACAGCCGGTTATTATGAGTTATTAATAAAGTAGTTTGATCTAGTAAATCCTGTTTATGACGTACTGTATGCAAATAACAAGCACATTAGGGCACAAAGAACATTCCCGTTATTAATTACTGGTGTACGTGGCGCAAGTTTCATAATGCGGTTTCGTATATAATTCTGGCTCGAAAAAGAGGACGGAAAATTTCGAAAATTTTTATCTAATTATTCCTGCACATATTGATGAGATCTTACGATTCGACTTACCTCCTGCAAAATGTATAAAAATGACGTCGACTATATTTATGTGATCATAATATGCAAATCATAAATGCAAAATTCACGAGGAAAGTTCGGGAGCTATTTTACGATTTACGTCAATGATCAAGAGATTAATGGATGATACCAAGAACTCATTTTTCTCATAGTAATGGCGCTCCGACGTTTAATTTATGTCAGACGAGATAATCACGTCATCAAAACCCGAGAATTACGTTATCATCTAAGAACAATTGAGTATCGGACTGGAGGAATCTCATTGAAGATCTCGTTAATCCGTTCGACAAACAGGAATTTCTTGTCGCATGAGAGAGAGAGAGGCTCAAATAATAAAAGTTCCTTTCAGCGAAATATGAAAAGTTTTCACTTCCATCGAGTATTCTCGTACAGAAGAAGAGTGCACTTCAAGAGGATGCAGCGATAAGGACCGCCGTCGTGAAAAGAAATTGGGACATTCATATATATATTTTTTTTATTAAATTAAATAAAATATATTCGCATTTGCAGTAAAAAATAGATCAGATCTAGCTACAGGAAATTATATATATAATAATTTAAAAGCTGTAATGAGACATTGATGTGCTAACTAAGTATGAAGTGCATATATAATAAACTCAATTGCACAAATAACGTACATTTTGATTGAGGGATTTGTAAGGGAGAGAGAAAGACAGATAAAGAGGCAACTATATATCATTGATTTATGCCGACATCAAACCTAGAGAGCTCATTTCTGAGTATGGAGCATCGCGCAATGATTACAAAAGATAACAATAAACATTGTAACATTTGTGACGTCCAAATACATGCGTTACGTATGTTATTGAATTTTTCAGAGAAAAAGTGTTCGCTGTAACATTTCTTTTTCATCCGCAGAGGAAATCGTGCAAAAGGAGCAACCATCTATCTGGCGTAGTTCCGAAAGGATTATCTCGTTCTTACGGTGATGCGAGCTGCGGTTCGAGAGGAAAACAGAGGATTCATGTACACCAGTAGAAATTATGAGGGAGTCATGTCAGGATGATTTATCGACTGTGAAACATCCGCGGCGGGTACAGACACGTGTCACGCGAAGTAAGGCGGACTTGTAATATTAAGGTGAAGTTTGCGACCCCTTCGGAACCATGCGTACATTTCGACACGTAACACATAGGCGAACGAGATACATAGCTCAACCGGCGTATATACACGATGAAACAGGGTTGAAAGGGGGGAGAAGGGTGGGAATATGCACATTGCAAAAGCCATATTGCATTTGTACATAGACGATGAATTCTCGCCTACGTGAGCGCACATAAAGCTCACGCGTGTGTTTGTATAGTATGGCAGATCGCTATACAAGTTACAGCGAATGCATCTGCATGACGAATAATTAATGAGTTTCGGGAAAACTAATTTTCATTTCGGATATAATTAACGCCGCGCGTCCTTCACAATTATAAAGTTCTTCTTTTCGTAATCTCTTGATTTCAGCTATTCACACCTGACTGTTTGACTCAATGTTTAATATATATTTAATAATACAACAATATTCAGTTATTTCTTAGAAAATATTGTTAAAGAAAACGAAATTACTGTGTAAATGATTTTTATGGATTGACTCACGACCAATATTATAAAAAATAATTGAGTATAATGAAGAGAGTACGATTTATTTCGAAATTCAAGACTAAAACAAAAGTCACTGCCGAGAATTCTGCTGGATTGCATGATCAAAGGATTACAGTAAAGTCAGGCAGTTCAGCGTTTAAAACAGTAAAATGGTGATTCGCTCCAACGACTTTACGAAATTTACGAAACAGAGAATAGAGATCCATTTCGTTTCACCATTCTGCAGGAGACTATTTAAAGCGCCAGTTTTAGCAACGTCTTGAGAATTTTGATTAAGTCGGGAAGAATGAGATACGCTCGCGCCACGATAAGGAGATAAAGAATTGCTGTTTCCGGCGTGAGAATAATACCGCGCCGGAAATTCGCAACACTCACGAGCACACCCCGCTTAAAGAAACGTCTACGTGCAGTCGCATAGAAATACAACTGCATTTCAATTCGGATGACATTACACAAGTGGAACTTGCCGACTCTCTCGAAATATCGAGCCAAAATACGTAATTACTAGCGTGATTCCTAAACGTAAAGTACGTTCATTTGAAAATTTATGCGAATTACGAAAACTTAGTACAATTAAGTATTAAGCAGAGTTGAATTTCCACGCGAATTAGTACTTATTTTTCAGCTTGTATTATTGTATCTGATAATATTAATCAATATAATAATGGAATTTTATTATGAATAATAAAAATTCTATCGTATGAATTGATTAATATAGACACCTCATGCGAGATGTATATTTATATCTGTCACGTTTTATTCGAATAATGTCAAATCACTGAAAATGAAGGACAACGAATGCGACGAAGTATAAAAATACATAGAATGTAAATTCAAAATATCGTATTAAAATATAAATAGATTTCTGCTATCGCGTCATTACCATAAGACTGATTAAGATATGCTTTTTTCAGTTAGTCGTTTTAGTCGCTTATTAATAGACTGAATTTGTAAAACGAATTTAGTAAAACGAATAAACCAAATAATATATAGACTAAATAACAAATTATAAATAATGATGATGTACTAATCGTATATGAGATAAAAGAATTGATTAGTAAAAATTTTGGGAATTATGCGTTATTATGACATTTGCATTTGCAATTTATACGGAAATTATGAATCAAGAACCACGTGAAATGGCACGATGTGGACTTCAATATTTACAGATGGTCAAAGATGCAACCACCTCAATTAACATCTATTTACCTCGTAAACAACAAACGACAACTCAGCTACATTGGATAATATATTCCAATTTCAATTATAAATTCATGATCAGTGTTGAAATTAACAGCGATAAAATGCGAAGGATAGACATTTAAATTCAATATAATAACTATATTTTTAGAAATATAATACAACAGTAAACAGAAACATACGATTTCAACAGAAACTAATCATAACATTATACCTGCATGTAAAACGCATGCAAATCGAGTAACGATTTGTATATCATGAAAATAGATCAACAAACATTTGCAATTGATCACATCAGAATTACTGATGTAGCGCACCATTTGTAATTTTCCTGAAATTAACTCGTATTTTATCGCATGTTATCAGTGTATTTTCGGCATTTACTACGAATATAGAGATAAGTTAGATTACGTAATTACGCAAGTCATGTCAAAGAGATAAATATTTGATGAAAAAGAACTATATAGGATAAGCTTATCTGTAGCGACACTCAACTACTGGCGCATTTACGGTTTCATGAAATTAATGCAGAATAATTAAAAAGGTTGGATGTCTATGTGGCAAATGACATATTTAAAAATCCAAATAGGATAAAAACGCAAAAGCCCCTTTGTTAACAAAAATTCCGCGGAATGGTGATTTCGAGGTTCGAGTGATTTCCGACAGAAATGTTAAACGGACCGCGAAGGCACGTAGTTCGCTGGAATTTCGTTATCTGAATTTTGTACGTAGGTCAGTCCGGATAATTTTCGAATGGATTTCATGGATTGCATCGGGTAAGAAGGATCTGCCAGTAATGCGCACGTGATTTCCTCTCGATTCGTTCAAGTCCGGCAGAGAGAGAAAGAGGGGGGGGGGGAGGAAGACATGCAAAAATTGTTCCTATTAAAATTGTTATTCAAAAAGACTGCGCATTTTTCTTCAAGTATTTTCTAAATTATAATATAGAGAAAAGGCCCCTATTATGAGATCATTTTGGGTAAATGCTAGAAGTTTATGGGCAGAATTAAAAAAATAATAGGTCATTTTGAAGGGAATTTATTAGGCTTTAAGATAATGTTATATAAAATTTAAAATTCAAATTTTATTTTTTTTTTAATTAAAGAAATGTAAAAAATGAGTAAATCACAAAATCAAAAAATTGTGCTTCTAATATGAGATGTCCTGCGAAATCAATAGTAAAATGCAAAGTATATCAGTATTGCAACTAAAAAACTTTATTTAATGTTTCTTAAATACAAACAAACACAGCAAGGATGCGCGGAAAATGAATATATGATACATTATACCCAAAACTCGTCTTCAGATAGTTGAAATCAAGCATCACAGAAATAGGTACTCGAAGTTCATTCCAGTTTTCCTTTTTATTATTGTACAATAACATTTATACTTTAGCAACGATTTTCATTATGACATGGGAGCATAAATTATTTCATATTAGAAATACCCTGGACATCTCATATTACGATTTCCATTATTTGCTTTACGGTTTTGCGATCATCAAAACTTCTGTAATTAAGCAATTTAATATATCCCGTATTTTTCTATTAGTATGACCTTACTCTATCATTACATGAAGAATTTATTGCCAAATATTTATTTCTTAAATAGTAAACAATGTTTAAAAGCTCATCTCAATGAAACTTGAAGATATCCAAATTAAAAAATTTTTTTTTTACGATGACTATAGGCATAATCTAATAATGAATTTGGTACTAAACAGTTTTCAAGAACAATAAATTTAAGAACAATAAATTCATGGTGGAACCAATAGATAACGTCTATTAGTTTAGCAGAAACGCCGTTATCTCATATTAGGCGCCTATTTCTATAATAGGAGGCTTTCCTCTATACATTAAATATATACAATAAAAATTTTATAGGAAAGAAAGTTAATTCTTAACTATGAGACCACATATTTCACATTAGCGGATATAAAATCTCGCGGATAGGGATCTCTCTTATTTTCAGACGCGAGAAGAAAAGGAATAAGAATAATTACTTAGAATATGCCGCAGTGAAAGATGCTTCGCAGTGCGATTTACAGTTCACATCGAAATCAACAACTTTTAAAACTTTTATTAATCTTGGTACGTGCTTTCCCGACACAATACTATCTCTGTAAGTCTCATAAATTATTCTGATATTCAGAATAATCTATCTCTGTAAGTCTATCAAACTATCTCTATAAGTCTCACAAAATATTCTGATATTCAGCGGCGGTTTTGCCGCAATAAAAATAGTGAAACATACAACGGTGAATATGCACTTTTTCAGTATTCATTTTCAATTAAACTAAAAATATATTACTTGTCTAACTGCGAATTGTTATATAGCTTTCAAAATGCAGATAGGTCAATTTTACTAATGGAAAAATAATTGGGTACGGAAATTTATATACACTGTTATTAGCACTATCTAAAGTTTATTGCGGAAACTTATTTACTAATATATTTGCCGCTGTATTTTTCTTTTACATTTTTCAGCATTAACTGTGCACAGAATTAATTTTTATTGGCTCTTCTAAAAAAAAAGACTATTAATAACATAACTAATAAAAATTACAGAATAAATGTGGTACAAGTTCCATAAACTCCACAGATTCATCCACTATACAGTCAACAGCATTTGATTCATATGCAAATCCAATTCATCAGTCAACTCAACAAAAAAAGATATATCTTTCGACAAATCAAAGATATGTCTTTTGCTTGCTACGAAAATTTTGTCGTAGTTCAGTAACCGATAATTCATGATTAAATATCTCGTTAATGATAAAAACTCAATGAATGGTATTTACTCCTCCTGTGCGTCGTTTTCCAGCCGCTGGTAGGCGCTGGTAGGCCATTCGTTCGCGTTTGTTATACTCAACTCACTAACTGCGAAAATTTCTCGCATGAGCGACGACAGAGTACTGGTCTGTTTATCAACAACTGTTGTATTTTTCCCAGCGACCGTGCACGGACGTTCGACGACGAAACCGACCGCGTAATTGGCGTTACGGTCCGGTCGCATCGCGGATTCAAAAGAGAGGAAACTCGCGGGGAAATAAAACCTATGTTGCCGTTCCTTTTGCATCGCCGGCAGTCGTTACGAATACTACCGATGGTATGCTCGGCAAAAGAGAAGGAGAGAAAGAGAGAGAAAACCGTTATTGTGTAGCAAATTTTTATTTTCCCATTTTTCGTCGGTAAAACTCAGTGAAGCGAATAACCAACGAGAATAAAAATTTGACGATCAACCGAACCAAGTAATTTTTTCTATTTAGAACGATGTAGAGAGAAGATAATGGTATTTCGCAAGTGCCTTCAATGAACGTGGAACATAGGTGAGAGAATCTACGAGTAACTTTCAGAATAATCAAATATATGGAAACATGTCTATTACTTAATCTAACTGAATGCATGAGAGAGTTGAGAAATTATATTATCTTGATTAGAAATCCTCCAATCAGGGATTAGACATAAAAGTCGCTCATGTTTTGGCAAAATCCTGCGAATGAAAAAAGATATGTTCTATTTTACTCTGATTAATTACTGGAAAATATCGGACTAATCAAAAATCCCTCTTATAAAAAGAAATTGTAATAAAAAGCGGTGGGAGTCAATCAACGCAGTTAACAGTACAATTATCTTATATTTATATATTAAAATTAATACATAAACCTTGATGTAGTGATATCAATAAGCGCAATTATAATATTTAAATATAATGTCTTTAATTATAATTTTTCTGAATTATTATAAGTCACATTACAAGTAACAATGTGCGAGTTTCAGATGTTCAAATTCATGTTAATGTAGTTAATATTCAACAGACAAATGTTCAACAGACACAATTCAATTCATTTTTTAGTCTTCTACGAAAAGATGATGTTACTTTTCCAAATCGTGTGACATATGTTCGCTTGTGAACTTTTATCGCTAATCGAGTAATATCTGTGCCGATGATGCGAAAAGGAAGAAAGTAGTGCTAATGTAGTTCATATGATTCTTTCTCTCTCTCTCTCTCTCTCCTAACTCCAGGATAAATCATGATTTATCATAGATCGAAGTTATATCGCATTAGATTAACTTCTTTCGAGAGTAAACTTCTTTTCGTCATCTCAAGCTAAACTCCTCGTAAAACGCGAAAAATCGGGAGGTGTCACGTACAGGAAAATGAAGAAGAGATAAACGGTAAAAGATGGAGAAAGATCGAGAAAATCCTGTAGGGACTTTGCACTTCGAGGAGGATCTACAGGCCCTTTTACTCCGCTTATTCTCTACTTACAAAATATTACCCTTTTACTCGTTGTATATAGAAAAGATATGCGCGAGAAAAATAGCTCCTATCGCATTTAATTCATGAAAGATGATCAAATTTTATGAATACAAATTTTTATGTGTCATAATCAAATTTTATGTATCAAAAATCATAACGTGAGCTCTCTTGTCAAATCAATATTGTACGAGATATTCGTTGTTTCGTTATCGCTTTGTTATTGTAATAAAAAAAAAATGTAGTTGGAAAAATTGACGAATTCATATGGGGTATGAAATAAAAGAATATTATTTTATTTAAACAATATGAAAAAAATTCCCAGGTTCAAAAGAGACTATTTTTTTTTGCTATTTTTACCGTGTTTTTGTAACCCGCATGTGTCGTTATTAATATTGTATTCGTCAAAAATGAATTTTTTTGCGAATGTAATATATTCGCCAGCAACGCGGATAACTACGACGAAAAAACGTTATGCAAATTTTCTGGAGGATTGCGCGACGGAACTTGGGACGCACGGGGGGTATTCCGAACAGAATAAGATTCAAAGCCCTCCTAAAATGGTTTACCCGGCACGGCTCAAAAGCACTGACGGGTAACAACGACAACGAAATTAAACTGCATGTCCGACACAAAAGCATGCAGCTTCGAAATGAAGCGCCCCGCTGTCGAGATGCGAGCGCGAAGACATCCGCCTCAGAGAACAAAATCCGAGCCGCGTGGCGCCGTCAAACCCGAATATCCCTGCAATAATTTCCGTGATGAGAAAAGTGTTAACGCTAATATTATAATGTCGTGTTTCAACCGCGGTACTTTCGCCGCGTTTGCACCGTGCGATTAATCGCGTTTGCAGTAACGTATATAAATTGTCGCTTAACGAATCCAATGAAATTTCGCTTTTAACGCACGACCGTCGCGCGTATCTATCGTCGACATGAATCGCGTTATTATTTCCTCGTAACGGTCAAAAAACGCAAAATGGCAGAACTTTTAACGATTAAATATCAATTTACCGAATGTCGTTAGTAACGAGTAACGAGTTTAGCTCACGCGCTAATAGACCGAAACTACAATTTCGCGCGTTTACTAGGTGTATCGAGGAAGTAATTTCAAATTACAAATTTAAATTAAACATTACAATGGAGGTTTCTTCCAAACAATGGGAATGTCACTTTTTAAACTGAAAAAATAAAATGACATCGAAAACGTGATGCTGTCTCGCAAAATGGATCTTGCGGAAGAAGGGAAAGGACCGAGAATTAGAATATATTGAAAAAAAAAAAAAAAAAGCAGCAGCGGGAGGAAGGAACATGTCGCTTTTCCGGGCTTCGACAAAAAAGCGTACGTTCCCGAATTTACATTAGCAGGACAGACGTGTCTATCGATTCTCGATCGAAAGCCGATCGGGAAAAAGAAGAGCAGAACCGCCGCCGAGCAGGCAAGGGGCTGCGGCGGCAGAATAAATCGGCGGTGCGCGACAGCAATCCGGTTAATTGAAATCCAGGTGTTCCCTGCGCCGTTCGATCTTGCTGCTTGAAATACGACGGCGGCCTGTAACGGATTGGGCGCGGCTACATCCAGCTAATTGAAATTATTAATTACCAAGATTGGAAGAGAGATACGTTGATCCATATATCCGTCCTCTTCATCCTCCCCTTTCACGCATCCTCCGTGGTTCGTAAATCCCGTCGGATTCGCTCAGATTTCGTGCAATCGGTAATAAAATATCGCTGCACGACGAAATAATTGATGCGCCGATATATCCAAATATTCCAAATGGGATGTGATCGCGCCTGATATTCTCCCAGAGGATATTGTGAAGCGCAGCGCACATTCAAATTATGTGATTAATTCTGGAATTAATCGAACGATTAATCCAAACGAGAGGAGATTCGACAGTGAAAATATATAACTTCGTATGCAATTATCGTTTTTCATCGCTTACTAAACGCTAACGCGTGTTTACTCACGTTAGAACAGAAATAGAAACAGTTTGTAACTAGTAATTAGTTACAAACGAGCCATGATTAGTCCTATACTATGGTTTACGATGCACTGACACGTACCTATAATCTACTATATATTGCTATTCTGCAATGCACTATTTGTATCCGCAGTTGTCCAATGCGATAATTATTGTACGTTTGAGCTTTACAGCGAGAGAACGTGTAATTTGAATTCACCCCAACCATGCTGAAAGGAGTTTTAATATTGTCGATGAGAGAAGAAGGATTCCCTCGTATACCTTCGAGCGCGGCGAGAAAAACAGGTCACGCAAAATGAAAAATCCCTTGATAGCGAGCCTATCGCGACCTCGTGTCGCTGTCACGTCTCAGCATATCTATGCTGCAGAGAATCGATCGATTAACGTAATTGAATCGGGTGAGAAAACAGGAAAGTCGCCAGAATACACTCTTGAGCACGTAGCTGGTAGTTTTCCCCTGATGGAAAAGAGAAAAAGAGAAAAGGGGGAGGGAGAGAGAGAGAGAGAGAGAGAGAGAGAGAAGAGATATCAGTCCACTAACGACATACGTATACTTTCTAGGGATGTCCCGATCTCCAAAAGATCTTTTTAATAGTGATTTTAAACCCAATCTATATGTTGAGAAAAATTAATTTTTCTAACTAAAAGAGCTAATTAAAACCAATCTGTTTGTAAAGAATCTACTTTTTTAACAAAGAGGTTAATTCGAAATAATCTTTTTATAAAAAATCGATTTTTGCCGAAGAGTTTTCCGGAGATCGCACATCTCTAATACTTTCATGAATATTGAAACGTAAACGTTTGCGGTGAAAATGTGCCGTGAGTGAAATAGTATCTTCATCTGTGTCAAACAATAAATTGAAGCAGTGAGGTGCTGTTTCTCATTAGTGTGAAACGAGATGAGACTGTCCTAAACAAAGTTCGCGTTTCCAGTCGAGAAATTGAAAAATCTGCTGAAATCCGACGATAAGCGTTCGATGGCTGTGAGTTTCTACTGCACGAAAACGCGTATGCTCGTTCTACGGAAATACGATCACATTCACACGAATGATCAATAGTCGTTTTTTGAAAACTTGTGTGCCTTTCGAAGCGTGGAATATGATGAACGCACGTGTGAAAAGAGTACAGTAAACGCAATCTACTTCCATTTTCCAAAGAGTAGTAATGAAAATGTGTCGCATCAAAGGTCAAATCGGATTTCCCTGAAAAGAAAACCTTTCACTAATTGATCAAGCTATAAATGTTTAAATGATCGAAACAGAACCAGATTTTCAAGACAAAAACTACTTTTTCACTGTCAAAATATTTCCTTCGTAACTTTCAAAAAAATGGTATGTATATATATATATATATATTGTATTCATAAATATGGTTCTATTTAGATATTAATATTTAATATCAAGTATTAACATTAAATATTAATTTAAAAGCGATTTTCTCTCCTAAAGAGAATCACTGCGACAGTTCATTAAGTATGCAAGCAAAACCATTAATATACCCCGATATTTTCAATTTTCTCAAACTGTATTTAATTATTCCATTAAGTTCATTAAATACTCTTAAAAAGAGGCAGCGGTGAAAAAATGAAAACGGTTTACTCCTCGTCATTACATGGTCGGTTCAAAAAGACTGCATTTTCGTAAGTATTTTGCGAAGTTGGTGCCGCGTGATAAATAAAGTTTCTCTCTTACCAAATACCTCAAGTCGAGAATCGGCTTATTAATACAGCTGAGTTGAATGGAGAACTCCGAAAGCAAAGTTTACGAAATACGAGCGGTCCGAGCGCAGTGTGGCGAGTAAATCCTGTTAGTGCAATATAATGTTCAGTAAATTCCGTAATTTATCGCGAGATAATTGCTAACTGGAATATGTCAAGAGAAGCCAAATCTTCCTAAAAGACTTGCTAAATCATTCAGTTCGTGAAGATTAATTTAACTAGGTCAAAAGTGCTTATGTAATATTTATGTAAAGCATCTATGTGAATAACAAAAACGATGTGGCGCATAATTATTTTTATAATTATATGTTATTTATGAATGTTATTTATAAATTTGTATCATAATTTAGTATCTTAATATTACGCTCGTTTACTGAATTGTCAAACAAATCCCGAATCGTCCACCAAAAAACGCACTGTTATAATATTTAATAACTGTCGTTGTTTCAGAATAAATTTGAATGTAAAAACCGTTTTTTTTTTAGGGATAATTCATAATTTTTTGACAATTCAGTAAAGATGTTAAATTGTTATACAAATTTGTAAATGAAAATTATAAAAATGATTATATGCTTATACTCATTAATATGCTATTCATAATTCTCATATTCTAGATCATCTTAAGCATAATTTCGAAACGCTGACCAGAATAAATCTTATTGAGTAGTCAATAAAATTTTGAATCACTTTTCAAAAAACGATTTTGACATATAAATTTATTCAGAAATAATTATTAATAATTATTTTTCAATAATTCTTATTTGATAAAATTTAATAATAAGAGAGTTCTAGACAGAAAAAAAATAATGATTGATAAAAGACGGAATACACTCAAAGAAGAAAAATCGAAAGAGACAACGAAAAAAAATCGTGATGAGAGAACATTTGTTCAGACTAAAATAAAATATTAAGAACATATCAAGTATTGCAAATTGTGATCACACAATGAATGTTTAATTTAAAGACTTAATTGAAATTATCAATTTACGAATCAAACATTTACATAAATACATAATTGCAATTTGCCGCTAATATCACTAAACGACAAATTCAAACAATGATTTTACTTGTCATTAAAAATTAATTTTTAATTACTTCGAAGTACAATCAATGCTTGATAATGAAGTATGTTGAAAATGAAATAAATTCAAAACTGCGAAAATGCCAACACAGAATTAAAATGATATCATTAATACTGAAATACAACCACGATTATATTTCGGTATTTTCTCTCTGCTTAGTCGAATCAGAACGAAAAGCTCTTTAAAAAGAACGGGAGAGAACAGGAATATAGTTGAAATTGACTAGCATTTAAAATGGATAAGCGTCGCGACGATTTATTCATCGAATTTCGTCGAGCGTGACGGAAAAATTATGCTGCTCGCACAGCTGGTCGGCATTTAATGCTAAGTGAATGCAAGTTCAACAAATATCATAAAGGAAAAAAATGCAGAGGACTGATTGGGATATTTATGGATTCTCTGTAGAGTGAGATGCGACAAATATTGATCTATTTCGAAATGTTCGACAATCTCACACGTAAATTCGCTCGATCTAAATTCCGTAGTGTTCGCGATATACGAATGATTTAAATCACTCACTAACAATGCGCTTTAATTTCGGTTCTAGATGTGGTTGCAGAAAAGTGCAAATTTCTCACGATCACATCGAAAAAACAAACTAACGGCATGCGCTCTCCCTCCTCCCAATAATGTGTAACAAAGTTTACTCGCGTCGAGAGATTTTGTGAGTTAGCCGGCCAGAATATTTACGAGACAGTGAACAGAATTAATTATCCGCGGACAATTCCTAAAGCCTCGGCACGGCAGTGGACGTGTTGACCGAAAAAAAGAGGGAGAAGACTCGAAATTGTTCGCTACGAACGAGCGAAACGCAATTTCGTTTCCGCAAATGCGCAATGAAGTTACGAAGTATTCCGATGGGGGACGTTCGAGCGGGTCTGATTTTATTTTCACCAAGGTTTTCTCGCGTTTGCACTTCCGTTTAATCGACAGAACTTCAATTTTTTCATTTTTTGCCTCTTTCGCTCATGGAAACCACCGAAATGTGTGTTAAAAAAAAACTCGACAATTATTTAGCGCAAGCTAAAACTTCATTAAAGTTTCTGCCGTAACATTTGCAACAGCTTGCCGTAACAAATGGCAATCGTGAAACGTTAAAATTATGCAGCAGCGGAATATATTCTTTACATGAAAAATCTACGGCACAACGTGATTCGCTCTATTCTTTATTCCACTAAAAGGCTTGTTGAGTGGAGCGAAAAGTGAACGATAAGAAAAACTAAAGTTGCGTGTCACAAGTTGGAAACTAAGCAACTTCATTCCCGCAAACACTTTGACCGAGACTTGGTCTACGATAAATGAAGTTTCATGTGGACTTCCTGCATTACGAATCACAAAAGCTGGAAACGCTTCTAAATTAAGAACGAAGAAAGTTTGCGGACAAGCTCGTCGAAATGTTTACACGTACCTAGGAAAATTTATTGTCCCTCATCACACATTTTTTCATAGAGAAACACACGTGTTGCCATAAAAGATTTGCATTGTAAACTCGTGTTTAGCAATTCTTCATTTAAAATAAAATATTATGTCAACAATGTTTTCACTTCAACGTAATCACTTGCGTATATAGGTAGGTAAATTACACTGCACAGAAAATACTCTCTCTATGACTGTATATTCTAAATATAAAAATATATTTTAAAATATTCGTAATTTTACAATTTATAAAATAAAACTATAAATAAAATGTGATATAAAAGTATCACATTTTATTTATAGTTTTATTTTGTATAATATTGTTGTGTTTACATATCAAGAAATTGTAATGTATGTTATCAAGAAAAATAAATAACAAAAAATTAGAAAACCTAAAATCTAAAATTGACAAAGTAGATTAAAATAAATACAACTAATAAACATTAATAATCATTAGCACATTTTTAAATATAATAAATTAATTAGGATGTGAACACTCGATGTTAATTACACATGATATTCAGCACTTTATCTCATCGTAAAAAACCAATAAAAATCAAATGTTTGAAAACCGAGTTAAATACATATATGAAAATTATAGTTTATTTAACGGATGTTTCTAAAATGAGAACTTTGTATTCTATAATTTTACTTTGTGATAATTTTTAAGTTGTCATTTGTATGAATGACACATGTAACTATTCGAGTTACTAGCAACTATACGTGTACCGGATGTATACATTCACTTCGTTTAATAAGTCGTAAATTATGTTCCTCACCTATTCTGATCTGACCTACTCCAGAGGAACCGCGCATGCACGATGGTAATTATCGGCTGCCTAATTGACATCTCGTACGATAAATTGGACGGCCGGAGTCAACCCGAATCGAAATTCGATAATGCTCTTCTCGATGGTCGACATATAATTTCATTTCGGTCGGCGATCCCTCGATCATCGCGAATTATTCCGATATCCCAACCGTCATTAATCTCATTCGTTATCATGATGAACAGTCACGAATTATTCGTGATCGTCGAATAATGACTTAATTGATGCCTTATTGCGCGATTACTTATAAATCGAGAGATCAAGAAGGTTTTATTTTTACATATTTATTTTTTAATATATAATTGCAAATTTTGATAAATACCACAATGAGAAATATGTCTGGTTAAAAATAAATGAATCAAAAGAGTCTGAGGATATCAGAATTTGGTTATCTTAACTAGAATTGCAATAAATTCAACTAGAAAATTCTGATTTGTTCATTTTCAACTAGAATTCCAATTAATGAAACCAGATTTTTTTCCAATGCACGTATCCGAAAAAGTAATTCAATTTTATCAAATACCATACGTACGTCTTTTTCACTTTACCATAATTTGCACATATCAATATTTTAATACAAATTGTATAACATTTGTTACTTGAAACTTCTATGATTTTTGTACGCATTTACATCCTATCAATTTGATATAATTAATGAAATTCTTGAAATTAAGGACGACTTTTTTGGATAAAATCAAATGACTCGCATCAGTTTGCGGATTGAATGTTCACGTAATGACCGACGTATGTCATTTCCTTCGTCGACGTTCCAGATATTAATTATCGGTTACCGCTTACAAGCTATCCTTGCGTGATAATGACTAGTTGCGCAAGCTGCCGCGTGCAGGGTACAAACGCACTTGAGATGCATCGTTCGTTAAGCAATTATCACGGACGTTAGACCGGCCGGATAACAGCGAACCAGATGTCAAGTTCAGACTAATCGTTCAATTAATGTGTCTTGAACATGGTCACGGTCTCTCGCTTGGCTACACTCGGCCTGTATTACGTTTTTTCCACACAATTGATGTCAACGAGATTGCATATGTCGAGTCGAACGTGGAAGTAATTCGAGAGGCTCGTATTGTCCGCGTAATATCGCGTAATATCACTGATATCACTGTATCCTGTGTGTAATAGCTTATCGTTGATAACGTTTTCACGTACTCGGTATACATCGTAAAACATTAAAGGCTCCAAAAGAGCACGAAATTAGATTGAAGTTCGAAGAAGCTTATTTTTCCACACTGTAACGAGCTTTCTTTAAGACCAGAATTGTTTCCGTTTCTTTTGTTTCCTATCCTCTTTGTCGTACAAATTGAATTGTGCAACTCCGTAGGAGGTTTCACGAGCTTATCGACAATCAATTTGCAACACACGTACGGAAAAAGAGCTGACATATCTAAACTATCTTATTTCTCTCGCTACTTTGTATCGCCATGTAATTAAGATTAAATTTATTTTTAAAAATTTATCATTCCATTACTACATAGCAGGTCGGATTTTACAACACTAGTATATCATAAAGAGTCTCCAAGTGTGCTGCGAAAATTTTAGAGAAGATAAAAAGAAGCGAAAAAATTTAGAAACAAATAAAAAAGCGAATGAGGCGCAAAGTAAAAATATTTTAAAAACTGTGAAAATTACTTAAATAATATATTTTATTTACTCTCATTTTAATCAAAGCAACATTTTATCATTGCAATAAAATCACTTTCAAAATAATAAAAGTAAAAAATAAAAACTTTAGAAGAAGTATTTTTTATTTCTAAATGTCATGTTGGCAGTATCTGATGACAAATTTTCTATGTTAAGCGTTGAAATGTATGCACCTAATGACTTCGACAAATTTGATTCGTCATTTAATATGCCGTGAATTGAAAAAGATTTTTAAAAAACGCTAACATATGGCACTCTTTGCTTAATTCGATCCTCCAATTATAAACAATTTATCAAAATTGAAGAATAAAAATTCATTATAACACTCCAAGAAAAACCATGGTGTTAATTAAAAAGACGAGAATTAATTAGCAAATTTGACAGACTGCTTCAAATTTATACGCACTTCTCAACGATGTGCTAATTGTTCAGCAAACAGACGAGGTGAATGAAAGGGCGCAAAAATTTCACGGAGAAAGAGACGCGAGACGTCATTTATCCCGCGCTTTTATTGTAGTTTGCGGCCATTTGAGCTTATTCGGGCCATTATGCTTAGCCGCGGCGCAATTGCTCCGAGCTCGTAAATAATCCCAATAAAATGGTACGCTCATAACAATATGAGAGATGCGGTTATCTGGTCTCGCTAAAGCGAGCGCAGAAAAACGAACGGCACGTCTCTGTTTCGCCTATCGTCGCGTAATTCTTATTATTGCCAATGCGACGGCAAGTTTCGTCGCGCGAAACTTCAGGAACGAAAGTAATCGTCCTTGCTATTGTACCGGCATTTTAAACTCTAAGTATCGCACCTTAAAGATCTGCTACCGCGGAATAGTTTCTCCGTTTCCTCGAGGATTCTTCTCCGGTCGAGTAATCCTGTTAACCTCCTCCTCCTCCGTCTAGGATCTCTTGACTGGACGTGCAAAAAAAAAAAGGAAATACACGACCTGTAACGACTTGTTCGACAGATAAGTTCTATCGAACGCTTTTCCGCTTTGTTATTTTACTTTCCTCTCGCGATCCTTAATTACCGGTATCCATCTTCGTAACTCGTACGGTGTGGATGACACAAAGAATAAAAAATGAGATTTTTAATATCGTAGTATTTATTAAACTCGGTATCTTATGATTTGCATATCTGTGCTTGTATAAATATTCATAAAGGGGTTGAAAATAGTGCTATATATATTACACTATCAAGTTGAAAATATACATTCCGTTGTGCTTAAAAACAAAAATTACGAATAATTTATGTATATTCGTTTTGTATAAATATACATATAAAAGTATAAGTTTTTACATAAATGAAATGAAAAAAAGACAGTTTAAAATCTCGCTAGAGTACATACCGCCGCTCTTTTAACCGCGAGATATGAGTACTTTTTATGATAATATATTTGCCGTATAGGTATGTACATAAATTTTCACGGAGATATAATTCCTTTGGACTTTTTCAATGTTCACCTAAGTAAAACGACGTTGCAGCGGAAATTATGAAACTAAAGTGGCACATATGTAGTTTTCCGACGATGTACGAGACGTTAAGTACGTACGTGACCAGTTTTCATCTTGTCACATTCACCGGCGATATCAAAGACATCATATTCGTTTACGTACAAAAGGCAGCCGCCTTAAACGCGCACCTTGTCGCGTATCGCGCTGAGAAATGTTATACCCGTGCCGAGAAAATTGAACGTGTCGTGAGGGTTATAAGCAGCTTCGAGTCCGCAAATGCTCTTTCTTCAGCGTCAAATTGAACGTTTCATAGAATAGGTCCGTCCCGAGGTTGTCCGAGAGCTCCGCGTTTTTCTCCCGTTTATCTTTGACGTCGCGTAAAAGTTAAGTCTCATACATACAAATCGAGTTCCACGCCAAACATACACCAAGCGATTCCCGCGGATACGTGTGTATAATCTGATATTTCGCCGCTCTGTACACCGCCCCATCAACTTTACATTTTTATGTAATTCATCCATTTAACACACCGCATCATCTTTAATATCCGTCCCACTATTCCCCATAGGAATGCTGACTTTACACACATTTCTTGTCCCCGCTGTGGCTTGACAAACTCACGAATCATTCTACAGTTATATTGTACTTTCGTGTATTCCACCGAGTTAAAAATATATGTCTTAATAAATTTTTATTTAGTTAGAAAATAATTTTGTTTAACTATCAAAATAATTACGTAAAACACTCAAGCTAGCAATATAAAAATTTTTTGCAGCATTGTTCATTATGCTTGAGTTACCTACATAATTATTTTGATGGTCCAACGAAATTATTTTTAGATATGTATTTAACTAAATTTTTAGATATTTCGGCAAAATCGTTATTTCCATGTAAAATATAAAAAGCGTTTTAACATTTACGTTTTGTCGTTGACTGATGTAAATTCCATTGTAATTTTATCATAATTTCCGTGATACTGTTGCAACAAAGAACTGCGAAGAAAAAAATTATCAAAAACGTGAAAATTATGTCTCGTTGAATTATGATTGAGGTAACATTATTGAAGTAGTGAATAATTAATGTCGAGAGTGTCTCGAGATATTAAAATTAAATTTTTGCGCGATAAATAATGAACGAGAACAGTTTAATAAGTTTAATATATGCGAATTTCGGGCATACGTGATTGTACAGATGCAGAAATATATCGAGAGTGTGTTTGGATTATAATAGCTTGCATATAATTAGGAGTAGCTTAAAGCGGCTTTGCCGCCAATTTATATACATACGTATACACATTGACATCAGTAATGAAGCTCCTATACATGAGACATATCGATGCGATGTAACTAAATACATCGAACACAATTATCGAAACTGGCAACAATAAAAGTGGTGATCGCGAACGGTTGATGAGATCGACAATGACCGTCAATTTCGTCACAGTGTGTCCAAAATCACACGTGATTACAATAATTTGATGTCACCTACTGGCGGTTGCATTGATTAATGCTATGCGTTTGTACTACTCGGTTCGTGTAATTAATTTCATCAAAATCCGTAATCAAAAGTCGATTGAAGTAACAGATGGCATCTATAATAGAGAGCTAATTTTAGCAATTCAAAGTTAGTTATTTATATAATAGAATGTAAGAATAATTATAGATTTGTTTACATAAATAATGCTAATATTGCTAAATGTCAGGATAAAAGTAATAAAAATTAAATTGGATATTTGTATATATCATATAAAGTATAAAAAATGTTTTGACATTCCGTTATGTAACTGATGTATTTTCTCGTATAAATATTGTACATATACAAAGCTGCACTGTAAAATATTTCAATGTAAATTTCTTCCACTATTGCAAATAAACTTAGTCTTAAATCAATACAATAAAAATATTCTCGATAAATACGTAACTCTCCAAAAATATGTAACTCGATATGCGCATAACAGTGTAATTGAAGACTGATCGGATGAAAATCAATATTGAAACGCAAAATAACGACAACTCGATACAAATAACGGAAATATTCTTTTAAAGGAAAGAAAAATACCAACGCAGATATACTTAAACAAAGTTCCAATAAATTATGTGTTTTAATAAATTGTAAAAAAAATGTATATTTGCCATCTGTCAGAAAATTCGCAGTGTAGATATTACTGTAGGTTTTTCTAGAATAATAGAGAGAATAAAAAAATTCTGTTTAATAAATATTCCTTTCCACGTCAACATATTCTCTATATAAAACTATATAAAAAATATCTGTATATGTTATAATATACAATTTACGTAATAAAATATTTTAGATAAAAAACCGATTCGAACTTTCACGGGCATTTTTCAAAGATTGACCTAATCGATGGTCTTGCTAAAAAAAAAGCTTTCGTAAAGTTCCTGTTTACTTGACCTAAATAATCGGTCGACAATAGGGATCGATCTCCACTGCATCGCTTTTATCGGTCACAGATTTTCAACAGATTTGATCATCGCAGGGGTCTTCCCTAACTAGAATAATCTCTTTTGGAAGGCTTAAGCCAATTTCCCTAACACAATCGTATTCAGTTCACAGACAGCGTGCCATATCCAGAGAGATTTTTTTATTCATTTCTAAAATAGAAGAGATATTGGTTTTAATTCTTCCTGTAGCGAGCCTTTTCTTAAAAATTGCGCGCTATATTCTTGAGCAAAATACACATTATCCTCGATCTGAACAGAGACATAAAAAGCTTTCAAGTGGTTGTAACCGAGGCTTATAACCTGATACAGCTGAAAAATCAACCGGATATCAGTGACAGTTCCGACTTGACTGAAACAAATCGTCTGTCCATCACCCGTCAGGAAAATAGAGCACTCGACGAATGCAGAGGCGAGCTCGGGGTATCCACGGTGATGAGAAAAACGGGTTACGCGGACAATCACCGGGCAATGAGACGTCGGAAAAACCGCGTACGTGGAATGCGACGCGGAAAGAAACGCGGTTTTCATCTTGCGATCGATACTCGACGGTATCATCCGACATTCTCTCTTACGCTCGGTCTTACTATCGGTCGCGTGCCATTCTTGCGAAAGATCGAACATCACGATAGAAATGCGCGGTCGAGGAAACGTATAGTGAGCGACTGTAGAAAGGGTTGGCGGTATAGAAAGGGAAATAGCGCGCAATGGAAAATTGTGATCGGACGATTCGACGATGCGACGCAGTGCACTCGAAACTACGATGGTGCTCATTCGTTCGTTTTAATGAAAGCAGTCGAATGGAAATTGCGATTGCGTTCCACTTCGGTAATTGCAATTATTGCGCCGGACGTTAATTAGATGGGCACCACTTTAATAACGTTTTTAATTAACCACAGTCGCGCGACAAAGCATGGTCGTGTATACGATATACTTAAGCCGAAAGCGAAATCGACATGACAAAACTATAAGTGATTTGTTATGTGTATTAATATATTTATTGCAAATTAATATCCGATGAATTATGCAAAAAACTTTTTAAAACTCAAATTTTTAATTGCATTGATTGTGACACATGCATTTTTCGCGCATTATTATTATTTTATTTTATTATTTTTTTTCATATCAATTTATACAACTAAAACTAAATAACTACATAACAAAAATATAAATAAAGTGACTTGTTGACGCGGTTTGAATTTTTCCAAATTATAATTGTTATTTAATTATCCACCAGCTCATAATAATTTCTATGAAACGAGAGAAAACGCGTGCACATGTACAATAATGATGCTATGTACAATAATAATGATATCGAATTTATACGCGTCTAGCAATATCGACGAATTAATCTCTCACGAGCAAAATCCCTATGATTCGTCGGTCCGAGCAGCGGAGTCGGAGCGGTCGGTATTAACGTACGTGACTAATGAGTTTATTTAACTGCGCGGCGACAATCGGGCGGGTGTGTAATTCACGGGATACACCGAGTTTGAAGAGCGATTGCAATCACGCGACACACGCCCTGTGGTGCATGCGTCCGTTTGTTTCCTCGCGTCGTAATCGCGAGCAGGTAATTTCCTGCCGCCACCGTCGCACGTCGTTCGCATTTCATAAGACGTATGTGTGCTGCGAATGTATAGTTTCGAATGTGTAACACTAACGGGAAGTTTCATGAAATTTATCGAACTAATTCCAGAATACGAGAGTTAGATGTGTTATACAAGTACTTATATCGCGCTCTCGCGACACTGTCACCAACAGCTTCTTCCAAATATTGAATGCATTGTAAAATGTACATGAAAAATTAACTGAAAGATCCTTTCTTCCTGTTTAAATTGCTTTGTATAAAATAGAATCTGCTGTCGACATTAATGGATGTATATTTCTACTATTTAAATAAATTATATCGAGTATACATGAAAAAAATAGTTTTGCTAAAATATCCAAAAATTTAGCTAGACATATATATATATATATATATATATATATATATATACATATATCTAAAAATAATTTTGTTAAAGCATCAAAATAATATAAGACGCTGAAACTGGAGTTGCTAGAATGTTAAAACTTTCCGCAGCGTTATCGTTTATATAATTATAACGTTCTACATAATTACTTTAATGGTTCAAGAAAATTAATTTCAAATCTGCATCTAATTAAATTTTCAGATACTTCAAAATCGTCTTTCTAAATATATATATTTTTGAAAGAAAGAAGAAAAGAATAAATTAATCAATTTAATCATTATATATTGCAAGAAAAATAAATTATAAATTTGATAAAAAAAAATTACAAAAAGTAACCAGTGATTTGACTGTTTTCTTTTGAAAGTTTTATACTATTTAATCGACACACACACACACACATCGAAATTGCCATCGTATATAACGTCTCAATTCTTTTCGATAAGCAAAGAATGATCAACACTGCGATAGCAACAACAGTCTTGTCTTTCAAAATCTTTCAGTTTCATGCTGTTTTGAAATTTACTGCAAATACTGAAAATCTATAGTTTACGTGCACTATAGATTTTCAGTACTGGCAGTAAATTTTGAAACACAGCCTCAATCTGCAAATTCATTATATTTGCAATTAAGTTGTAACTTTTTCGCAATTTCGCGTTTCAAGGATTCGAAGGTGCGCCGTATCTGAACGAAAATGACTTGCGGCACAATAAGTAAATCGGAAATGTAGAAACACGCCGGATGGAAAATTTTGTTTTCCTCCTTATCCGCGAGCGTCCATTCCGCGTAATGCTCTCCCGTGGGAATAGGAAAAGAACGGCGCGGAAAGAGGACGAAGGCAAGAGAGCAATTGTAACCTACTTCCGTTCCTTTTGTCATGCCGCTGTAACGTGCGCTTTCTCGTGCAAGAAGCATTTTCCTCTTGCCATTCCACCCAGTCGGTCACATACGCCCACCCGAACCGCAAGGGACTCTGCTTGACTTATCAGTCCCGATTCAATTAACGATAAGTTATCCGAAATGGTAACCCGATGGAGAATCGAATCCTTCTGCACAGCAGGGACTGTGTGAGAAAGAGAGTTTAAATGTCGAAACGGTGATGCATAACGATGCGTAGATGCATAACGAATGAAGCTTTTTTGGTGCTTAACCGACTTGACGAATGTAGAATACGATCGAACTGCAACTGTATTCTATTAACGTGAAATATTCGTTCTCTTGGATCTCAGATTTTACAACGCATAGGTATTTTCCTCTTATTCGACAACGTTACACATTACGTAACAGGCTCTTTCGAAGCATCTCAAGGCTACTGCCTTCAACATCCAAAGTAATGAGATAAACACGAAACAAGTATCAGACTCTCTGTGTAAGAGAGTCCTATACTTATCCTAACTTCGATCAGAGAAGAAAAACAGAACGAGACGCGAAATAACATTTTCTTTTTCGCAAAGATCTGATAGAATACGGAACACCGAGAGAAAAAAGAAAATGTCGCGTTAACGTATTATCATATTTTTGTCCATTATATCTCACGGTGCGCGGACGTAGCGATATCAGTTAGCGAGTTGTCTTTAAAAATGGCATTTTTCCATCAGCTGCTCTTTAATACTTCAAATGTTAAAACAATGAGAACAAGGAGCTTGCAAATGAAACGGAAATCGTCGGAAAATTCAAAAAATTCAAGACGCCATAGAAACGTAAAACCCGAGATCTCAGTAAGAAAAATAACATTAGCATATTCTTATAGCATATAGGATAATTGAAATTAACGTTGTAATAAAAAATACATAAAATTTCAGAAATCTGTCCAATTTTTATTGCAGCGATATAATTTTTAGCACATCTTCCTTCGATAAATTAAAATTAAAAGAAAGTTGAACATTTAAAAACAGTATCGATTGTATTTCTAATTTCTAATGTTTTTATGTGTATATAATATTTAAATATTATATAATCTTGCTTTCTGCAACCAAATCGCTGTGGTGACGGTTACAAAGAGAAAAAGAAGTAAATTAAAGCATAGCGTGTTGAATTCAATATATTCAATTTATACTTCCGACGAAAAGAAAAATAGTATTATTTCTATTCGTTCCACCATTCTTGATAAAAGAACGTTCTAAATATGTCTCGAAATATACCTTATAAAACGACCTCATTGAAATGAATCGTAAGTTCTTGCCAATTCCACCATTTCAATCTATGACGTACAATTTTACGCAACACATTTCGTTTATGTAAATTGTCAATCTATTAGATAATGATTGATCGCCTAAGTAGGAAGCGAATGTAGTACTGTTTGTTTGACAATAATGCAAAGCCTTTCATGCAAGGATCAATGATACCGACTGTCAATGGCGATAAGCCGTAATGTAACAGAGAAGTGACATTTCGTCAATATTGATATTAACGTTACTAATGTAATGACGAAATGTTACCTACCAAATTATTTTGGATATAACTGTTAATTTTCAAGGAATTGTATCAATTAATAAATCTATAACAAGTGTTATCCGAGAAAATATTTTTGTTTGTTTTTTGTAACAAATAAGGATAACCATTTTTCTCATTGTACATTTTAGTAATAATAATTGGACTTGTAAAAATTAACGATGGAAAGAGTCGAAAAAATCGGTGCTCTTCTTATAAAGAAATAATGTGAAAATATCGTCGCAACGAACACTTACAGTTGTAATATGATGAAGATAACGTAAATGAGCGTACAATTTTTGAAAGAGATAGGAAAAGATCCTCTTTGGGGAGCGGCGAGGCTATTAAAGCGGCCGTATTCAATGGTTATGTTACTTTGCGATATTAGGGAAAAAGAAAAAGAGAGAGAGAGAGAGAGAGAGAGAGAAAAGCGTACCGCAAAGAGCTGCAACCTATTTCCATTTTCTTTGTCGCACGAATAGAGTCGACGGTACGTTTCTCGACATTCAGGACATTCGAGGACTATTTTCCGACTATCCCGTCCGACGATCGCTCGTGGGGATGTGAAACTCTCCTTTTACGTCTTCGTACTGCGGATACACGCTCGCATAAAGCTTACGGCTAGTGCTGATTTCGTGGTCGTTCTCCAACACTCGAGGAAGGGGACAAGTTTCGGTTTGAAATTGCGCCGGTACGAGTTGGTTGTTCCCCTGAAGCGGATCCATTTCGGCCTGAAAGTTTCAGGAACGATGCGAACGAAAGGAGAGAATATTCGCGAACAAAATGCAACACGGTTGAAAGGACGAAAATCGGGAGATAACGTCGAAAGAGAACGTCGAAAAGTTCCGTTTTCTAAGCGTTAAGAGAAAAGAGAGAAATTAATCTTGGTCTTTTGATGCTCTTAATGATTGCAGATTAAAATAAGGAAGGAATTAATTTCTAAGAAAGTTTGAGCTTTGAAAATTTGATCTACTAAGATTCTTGGATCTGAAATCAGTGTTTTTGCTTTTTTTTGCTTTTTTTGCACATTTTAACGAAAGACAGAATCGATTTCCTGTCCTTTTTACATTTTTTCCTGTCCTTTTTTATTTTTCTCGTAAAGCAAGTGGAAAATAACTAAAGTAACTAGAGTCTGTGAGTAAAGTTTCTAGAGATGCCATGACGTGTTGTTGTATCAAAATTCTATTCTAAGAACTCAATGTAAACACAAGATTTCTCTCTCAAGAGAACTCGCACAAAATTAGAAGCACCGAACTTTAATTAACATGCGATAACATAAACTTTGCACTTCGCAACAGCACTATCGTAAGCCCTTATCACAACTTCGCGATTTTCTTAAATAAAACGAAAGGCTACAGGGAAACTGTTATCTGTTTATTATAAATTAAGCGTCCTTAACAATAAAATTCATCTGATATTATATATCAATATCACAATAAAATTGCTTTTTTATTGTTTTTTTTTCATCTTTCATCTCATTGCATTTTTCCGTAATCGTCATGTGTTCTGTCACAAATTCATAAATAATCTCATAATTATAAAATATATTTCATAATTTTCTTTGATTCTATTGCTATCTGAAAATATATTATTGTAATTTTGATTGTAAATAATAAGGAAATAGGAAATTAATTTAATATTTGAAAAAAAGCTGGTAATTTTTCACAATTTGCTAGTGCTCGAAGAAGAGTGACAGCTGTGCGTTTCATTTCTCTAATTCTATTTTTCAGAGCCGACGATAACGGATCGACACTTCATTCCCGGAGTACGATGGGACCAATCACGGGCCATTCTCACTTCGCTGGTTAATTTAATACCGTATTTCATTGTCCGTTTACTGCGACGCTCGTCAAGGGGTAGCACATTCTCGCGTAAGTCATTTGCTGAGATTTAATTGCGATAATAGAATTTATTTCTTAATGAATCGAAAAACTGAAACTGCTAAAAAGAATCTAATTGTCACAAAAAGAATCGCATTTTCATGAAAAGGAAAATACAAGCAACAATACACTATAAACATTCGAAAATTAAAATTCTTATGTTCAAGATTAATCATAAGAATTACAAAAATAATACACAAACATTTAACGATAGTAAATATCTTTGTAGAATCTAGAGTCTAGAGTTTTTATAAAATCGGTAAGAATGTTGTAACTTATTTCATCTGTCTCCAATTTTATTAATCGCAGTAAATCTGCGTCAAATCGTGGGTGTCGATCACTTGCAATTACAAAGTTATCAATTAAGAAGCCTTTTTGCCGGTGAAATATGTCAGAAACGTTAGGTGTAAGAGCAAGTTTTGGCTTGAACCTTTAACGGTTCCCTTCAAGGCAACCCGCACCACTCCGTTCACTATGCTTGAGGTAACGACCATCGCGGAATGTGCCCAATTTAACAGGTCGCTGTATTTCAGCAAAGGTGCATGTAAGTACATACGTACGTACATGTACATATGTATATACGTGTAGATATGTATCTATAAATGAAGCGGGGGAGAACCTAAATTGGGGCGAGAAATTCCACTCGATTTCGATGGAGTAGTTTCAGCCCTCGATTACTTAAATCTTAGCACGGAATGGAGGACGAAGTAATTAATGATAAAATTATGAGCTATGAAACCAATTTCTATCGCAATAACAACAGCGTACTTTATTAAATATCTATCTATAAATATATAAAATCATCTAGCATCGAGTCAATAAAAATCCTTTCCGTATAAATGTTCTACAAATATTTTATTTTTAAAGAGTAAAATTCGATTTTAAAGTTTTTCTCAAAAATATCGTATATGACTAATAAAATTTTTGCCGCAAGCGAGATATTACCTGCGAGAAAGAGAGATTGAAGAGAGTTTTCATTAAGCTCATGTAATACGGCTTTTAACGAGAATCACTTTTCTGTAGGAATCACTTTTACCATCGTCTAGTTGCGCAGCTTCGTCGTTCCGAAAAAGAATTTCAAGCTCTTCTCTCAATTCAACGGAAAAAAGGGCAGGCGAACTGAGGCCAAGCTACCGAGGTGAAGCAACAGTTTCTACGAACGGACTGAAGTACGAGCTAAACTTTAATACGCCAATTAAGAAGAATGGAAATCACACGTTTTCGATCGCAAACCGAATGCTTGAATGATTGAATAATTTTGTAACATAAAGATCACTTTTATTGTTTAAGAACTATCGATTTCGACAATATAAATATTTCAATATTAATGTCTTTCCTGAATATATTTTGGTTATTGGAAAAGCTGTCTCCTTTTGTGGTAAACGCGGCGGTGAAAAATTTGTGAGAAGGGCGTACGCGAAACTCATTAAATTTATTAGACCGATATTTATGCGGCGTATTAAGTTCTCCGCCGCGCGATTTACGGTCCTCGATATAACACACGGCCAAACGGATGTAATTTCGGAATATTAAATTTTCCCCGTCGACGAATACCTCGTATACGCACACACATACGCGTACGCCAACCAACACGTGTATAACGTCAGATTTTCCCGAGAAATACGTCAGATGCTTCGAGCGAACAATAAAAGCAGATTAACGAAGCGCATTGTCAGTCAATGGGGATAATGCTCTTAATCTCTTCAAGGTGCACTCAACGGAGAAAATCGATTTGACTTCGATCAATAACGTTTCAAGGAACGTTAACATTTGTTAATTAATTTGTCAAAACTAGTTTGGAGGAGATTTAAACCGCCGTATATCTATAGATTCTTGATATAAAATTATGCAAGTATTACACAACTAAACATGAGTAATTATTAAATTAGAGGTATAATAATATAATAGCAATGGAGATAAATGCAAGAGTAATTATCTTTCGATACGTGATTTTGATAAAAAAAGAAAAATAATTTTGTATTTATCTCGTTCAATTAAAGCAGAATAATTGTATTTCGTAAAGCATTGTATTACGATTATAATATAATCGTACGCCAATTTCGTCGGTCCGTGTTATATATGTTTCACAATGAAAATTTTCCAGCACAACGCTCTTCCAGCACGAGAAGCTATTTTCCAGCGAAGTATCACGGTGACTATAGGCGATTGTCCGTCCGACGCAAGCTGCTCCTCAAGCGGGCCATCCAATAAATCCATTCTATCTTGAGCGAGCACATTTTTCGTTGCGCCGCAGATTTCTCAGCGCGGGATAAGACCGTCTCGCTTTATCTCCTCTTCTCGCGAACGATGAAAAATTAAGAAACTTCTATTCGTTTCCCCGTCGTTGTTAATATCCCGGCCTGATTTTTATTAAAACTCAAATTATAAAGTTGTTCTAAATTTTAAATTCGAACGTGTCCATCGTAGAGAAAAGCTTGTTACGCGAACATCTCCTTTATCGATAGACTCGTTCCGTCTCGTACAGCCGTTCTTTTCTCCAAGCCGTTTCATTTCGCACGAATTTAACGCACGAAAATAGGAAAACCACATTTCTCCTTTTTTCATGAGAAAATCTAAATAAATTAACGCCTCGCTCGACTACCTATTGCATCTTTTCTTCCGCGCGTGTTCGGCTGCCGGATCCGCAAGAAAGCGTGCTCGAGTTCAAGGGCCGGAAACGAAATCAAGAAAATGGTACGTCGAGAATTCATCCCGAGGGCTCTTTTCTCTCCCGCTATTGTCGCACGGATCCTTTTTTTTTTTTTTTCATTCAAATCACCGCGCCATGACACTGCTACTCTCGGCCCAGTCACTCTCCGGCACAGAAAGAATTTCCTTCTCGTCTCATAAATACTTTGACGGCGATCATCGCTGTCGCTTCGTCTTTCTATGCCTCGCGATTAATCCGGACGTGCTTTCTTCCCGTCGGTTCCTGTGTCGTCGAAATATGGTATTTTCGATGCAGAGCGGATGACGCGGCCTGTCATAAATTTCACCTTAAGTAGACTTTCTGAAATACTGACACGAAACGAATAGGAGAGATATATCCTCATGCATTTTTTAAACATTTCCCTTTTTTGTCATCTAACAGAAAATAACGGTTCTGATTAATAACGTTAATGCGATTACCGTAAAATTTACATTTGATCTGAATTTTGTACATTTAACAGAATTCCGAGTCGAAATTTTGCTCCTACTTTGAATCTTAGAGTTTTAAGACGTATGTAAACTCTAAAGATTTATAATTAGGACATATGTCTCTAGAGATTTATAATAGGTTCTAATCCGATAAATTGAGCTCCTATAGTGAGCCTGTAAATGGCAGTTATCGAAAATTTCCTACTTTTAGGTTCAAAAGAAGTTTTTTTAAATAGAAGCTCTCTGATTAAATATTATAATATTAAAAGAGGTCCTATTTGATTGTTCAAGAATCAAAACAGATTTATAAGGTTTAATTGAGATTGAAAGAGATTCAATGTAGGACTAAAATTTCGACTCGGGATTCTAAGTTTTCATTTTGTCTATTAGAGTTCTAGATAATCAGAGAAGTGAAGATTGACTTATGTCAGTATATAATACTAGGAAATAAATACTAGGAAAAGTATTAAAAATGGCGTTGTTTTCAGATTGAAATCCGCCCTTAACATTGAAAAATATTTACTAAATCTGACACATATTTCTTTGATTAGTACTAAGTAAATATTTACTTACAGAAAACAAATATTTATTCAATGAAAAAAATGATAGTTAATTTAAATTAATGGTTTTTGTATCATATATATCGTTATATGTAAATAAAATATTCTAATTCACATAGCTGTTGGTGTAAAATTATCCATTCGGCAGCCATTATATTGGTCGTGTTACGATAACTTCTCTGATTATCTAGAACTCTAATTCTAATTATCTAGACCTTTAAATCCTGAAGACTAATTCCTCTTAGAAAATGGAAAATCTCGAAAATTGTCCGTTCACACTCGGCATCCATTTTTACATTTGAAATTCAATAAATTCAACGTCCTTCGATCCACTGTCGAATCGATTCTCCTTCGTGCCTTTTTGATCCCGAGAAAAGGATTATGGTAATAAATATTTTCACGAGTATCCGACGACATTGTTCAATTTCTCTCACGAACGAGTTCAAGTCAAAGGTGAGAAATATTTTAAATTGTTCTCTTCGAAAAAGAGTAATGTTTCAAATGGCAAAATGCCTTACGTCGACGCAACGCCCAACGTGAATGTAAGAAGCTATCGATTTATCTATTTTATCCCATAATCGTATTTTCAGCGTAAGTTGTTTGTGACACAACTGTCCAGTAAAGTGTATATTATTTTACAGAATTTTAACGACAAATATTACATAAGTAACATAAAATAATTTTTTTTGCAATAAAAAACTTAAATACAATGAGATCCGACGCACGTAATAATTTCTAAAGCAGACAATTTTTCATCTTTATAATATAAATTTTCGCAATTAGATAATACGGACGAATTAATACGATATAATAACAGTAATAAATAATAACACATCGTGAAAATAATTTTTATTTAATTCTCCAACGTAAAAGTTCATTTTAATAAATCATATTTCCACGGAAAAATTAATGTGAAAAATTACAGTGATAAAAAAAAAATAAATTCGAGATTGAGCAGATGAATCAAAAAAGAGAAGAGTGAATAAAGTTCAATGCAAAGATAAAATTTCATGATGCCGTAAGAAAGCGCGACAATCCAGACACTCACGTAAAATCCCAGTAACTAATGCGGAGCAGCGATGCGGCGTGCCAAGAAGAAACTATATGCAACTGGCACGGGCAGTAAACATTGTATCACGACAAGCATTTCTAAAATTTTCCACGCGGTCATGGAAATAAACAAATCACAGCCAGTGAAAATGAATTCACAAGAAATACTTTCATCCCGGTGAGAAATCATTTTATTGCAAGCACATACGAGAAACTGATCTTTAATCTTGAGCTTAGTAAAAATGATTTGAAAAAAATGATGTTGATAATTCGCGTTAAGCTTCATGCTGCGAGACCATTCGTTAGAAATAGGAAATGCAACAAATCAATATAAATTATTGCAGTACGTTATATATCATGAGACGAAGAAAAATAACGGGACTCTTCGTTATCTACAATGTCGAGTTTTATTAATTTAACACCCGAGTGCACATGCAAAAAATACAGTTTTATCTTCATTTGAGAAACAATGAGTTTGCACAAAACAGAGGGTAATTAACAATTCCGTCGCAATCATGAAAAATTGAAAAATACCGTTTAAAAGGAATGACAATTGCAGTCGACTCTGGATAAATGGCAAAATAAATATATAAAGAGAATTAAAAAAAAAATCGAAAAAGAAAAAACTGTTTAATGCAACGTATCAGTCGTCGAAGAAAATTATTTAGCGATAATAGATTACTTGAAAACGATTTACATCATCGTGTAAAGATAAACAATTTTTTAACGAACTGGGACGATCGATTGCATGCAAGAAACCATTGAATAAAAGATGAGATCGTTTATATTTCGTACAAAGTGCATTATGATAAAAAGTTGAGCTATTATTGCGCTAATTGCAGGGGAACAAAGGTGCCAACAAGGAAAGTAAAACCTCTAAAAACCGAGCGACGACTAGGCATTGTGTCTGGGTTATTTTTGCACGGTTACGAAATACAAGAGCCCAGGAGCGAAATCGTTAGAGGCGGTAGAGCGCGAGTTAACGGTTCGTAGGATGCGCACTGCATCACGCACGCCCGAGTTTTCTCCACTTCGCGAATGCAACGAGCTAGCAATCCCTTCCGATTGGCTGCATTTGCGCGGCAGCCGAATGGTTACCAGTGCATTCGTCATTGCGAGCACGCGAACCCGTATCTCGCGAAAGAGGCTTTTCGAATTTCCACCGACAGTGCACGTCACTCCGGAGCGGTCGTCCATAAATAATACTCCATACGCCATGTCACCGCACTCCCTGCGTTCCGACACGCGCTATAGAGAAGTCGTTACCGTTTATTACACGTCGTTTAATTGGCATCGTTAATGCCACGATTGCTGCTGCTTCCCACCATCTTCGCGTCAAACATTTCTCTAATGGATGCGCCCGTTATTACTAAATGTGTTTTTTAATCTTCCGCCAACAATATTGGACTTTAAAGGCACAGTCGATTTTTTATTGTGAATTGTGATAAATTTAAATTTATAAAAATTAAGCAAAAAAAATCCGACTTCTATTGTGGCAAAAGTTCATTGTTAAAATTTTCATAAATGTATGAAAAAATGTTTTTTTTAATTTTAACATTTTACAATTCGGAAAAGTAATCTGCAATAAAGTTCAAAGACCCAGATTGCGGATAAAGGCTAAAAGTTTCGCATGTCAACGAAAGGATTAAATTTGCATGGATATGTTAAAGCTGTGGAATTTATCTACAATTTGAAATAGTTAAAATATAATATAGATATATAAAATATAATTTGTCTAAAATAATTAACATATTAAAAAGGTGTAGATTAAAATCAGTTAAATTAGTAAAAGATAAACGTATTTATTCTTTTTCGCAGCAGGTTTTGTAAATTTCCAACCTTCCTGTGTTAGGTCAAGATTTATTGGTGATATTGTGCATTACATCGATGATGGCTTTCGCATGCAGGGTGTGTACGCTGCTGATAAAGCACCGCGAATGTTCAGAGACTGGTCGCCGTGATTATCGCTGAACAAAACCGTTTGTTAACCGTGCCGACCACCGAATTTGGACAAGCGCCAACGGATATCAATAGCAATGCCAGACACAATACATGAATGAACTTTCTTCCCCGCGTGCGCAAACAATGAATATTTGCGTGCGCGTTTGAAAATTGAATTAGCCGACGTCGAGAGAGGTTGGCCGGATGTATATTATATGAATATGCTCGATAATCGCGCGCAGACACGTTGAGGCATGTAACGATGACAAAGCTACGACAACTAACGACAATGTAACTTCGTACGTTGATTAGAACGGAATATACTGTTATCGCACCTGCGCTTAGGGCTCAAATTACGTTGAGAAGCGTATGGTATATACATGCGAAGCTGACAGTTGAGATCACAATTGAACAGCTGTTGGAAAAGTTAAAATTAATGAACCAAACGTTTTCGTGCTAACTAAAGTTCGATTTAAAAGTGATAATGTACTTCGCATCTCGTGAAAGTACTGTTAGTAGTTGAGCATCAGATTAAAATTCCGTTCAAAGAAGATCGACCTTATTAAAGTCAAACCAACAAAGTTTTATTATTTACTTGGAATGTAATCGAAAAAAAACTTTTTAATTTTTGATCGCGCACATTTCAGAGACTATATCGATGCATTGATACGTTTACTTTATTATTGTATAAAAATTAAATGGCAACGCAGTTTTTTGTTAACGTAATTTCAATTGAGTGAAGAGAAAATTTTAAGACGAAAAAAAATATGTTTTATATCGAATAGACGAGCTCCGACATTAATGACGTATATCAGTGTTTCAATAACAGAATGCCACAATAAGCTGGCTACATATTTAAACACGAGCTAAAGTGTTTCGTGGCTGGCACGAGGAGAACGGCGCTCAATAATGGAAGTTCGACCTGCAGTTTCGCCGTTGCGGCGAATGAATTGCATATTTGCACTGTAATACTATGTAATACCGCCGGATACCAAGTTTGTTCGAAAACTGTCGCGTTATATCCTGGTCACGTAGAGCCTTGAGAGTTTTGCCCCTTCCGCTCCTTTCCAGCCGCCGGAGCCAAGCTATCGCACGTCATCTACTCTACTTCGCGAAATCCACGAATTTTCGAAGCTGTGCTCGACGCCACGGCAAATTGCTAAGAGCGTGCGAGAGCTTCCGAAATTGCGCGCACGTCGATAAGTCGTTGACAAACATCAATTTTGCACGAATAAGCAATCAGGATTTATTTTCGGATTATCCCGGCTCCAGCAAGCATACTTTTACGTCGTACACATTGAACGCTAATCACTATCTAATTAACAACGTATAATTATCGATTTATATTGAAATAAATTCATTCCATCGGCATTAATCGATTTTGCAGATTCTATCATGCGTTCGCATGTATTATCCGATAAGTAAGCAAAGATTATGAATATAACAGGAAATTCCCGCTTAATACGCATTTCATAACAACATATAGTAATTATCGCGTACATTAAAAATGCATAAAAAAAAAACAGACAAATTTATTCAACTGTAACAAGACCCATGTGATCAATAAACCAATAGCCTAGAGTCGTCTAAATGATTGACATACGATACAAGAGCAAGATCAGCTGTAATGAAGCCAATGCCACGATGAAGGCAATGGCAGTGATCGACGTTAATAGAGGCAGCAGGACGATAATCGATAAGTCGGAGCTGAATGACATAATCCGTCCGCGATCACGTTACAGCTTGATTGAACTTTCGTCTCGGGACGGACATAACGTACAGTACGGGAAAGTAAAGTTTACGTGGTGCACAAGAAGTGCGTTAATCCAGCGCGATTTAAACTATTCTGTCCGTCCGATTTATCCACGTGGCTTTAAAACGAGTTTGCAATTCACCTGCAACACATAGGCCGGCTTAACTGTCGGGGTCGCCCGTTTCTCGGTTCTTGTAACGCCAACGGTACGTCAGGGATTGTTTTTTTTCCAACAAGACGAGGGAAGGAGGGGGGGGGGGTGTTTTATTCCTAGCGTCACTCTTGCACTCGCGAGAGCGCAACTTTGGTTTTGTCGTTACGTCCATGTTACGTCACGTGTAAAGCCAGGAACACAGAAAAAATGTAAGAAAATAAGCAGTAAGTGAATCAGCTAATCAATGGAGAACGTAAGATTATTTACCTTCTCTATTGTGATTGGCCAATTACGCTGATCGATTACGCCTTGCTTAATTCCTCCCGTGACAATTAACGCCTTGATTTCGTCGGTCGAATAAGATCGCTTCGTGATTCTTACGTCGACTTAATTGAAATAATATCAACTTGTCTCAACTTGCTCACGTTTCGCGCTTTGTTCTTCGACAGGAGTACTGCACACGCGGAAGCGCCTTTTTGTTGCGAGATATCGTCCTAGTCCCAGATTCGAGTGTGCAACGCACATTCAGATAAAAAAATTTTCTTTGATTTGTGAAAAAATTTCTTTGATTTAAAGAAAATTTCTTTGATTAAAAAATTAAATAAAATTTGTTTGATTTAAAGAAATCATGATTTGAACGTCGTTTCTTGGATTTGAACATAATTTCTTTGAATGAAACAAATTTTATTTGATTAAAAAAAAAATGTTTAAATCAAAAAAATTTTTTCTTTAACCGTATAGAAAATTTCTTTAAATCGAAGCAACCTTTTCTCTGAGTGTACGTCTGATAAAATTCAGTTTATAATTTGTACGATACTTAGAGAGGAGACGACAATAGCTACATAATTAATTTAACACGAGAAAAATTGTACCACGAAGAATCGAAACCGTGCGTGCAGTTTTGCGACGCTCTCGTTTATTAACTGCTCTCTCGTTGCGGTAACCACGAAAGTAACGCAAACGCATATTATGTATAATGTTACCCATTTGCGACATATGCATTTATCGCGTACGTTTGCGCTGACCACACCACAGTTATCGACGTGGCTCCATTACGTAGATTAAAACACCATGTGGACGCTATACGTCAGGCGATCGGTAGAGTCGCGTTTCGTGACGTTTGAAATTCTCAGAAGAATGGTTAGGCGAATCGGGAAAGGTGGTATTCATCGCGAGAAGATTAATCGATCGATTGGATTGCGTCGCGAATTCATTTGGCAACGAATCGACAGATAAGATGGATGTAACTTCGCTCTACTTTCCGTCTGTTCTTTTCCTTTACCCCATCCAATCTTCACTTTCGCAAACCGATATCTCGATCTTCGTCACTACCGATGAGATGGCGCTTGTCAATACGGGAGAACGTGGTCCTTGAAGTTGGGTAACAAAATCGCGACAAGATTCGTAATTATCTGTTGTAAATCTCGCTCGTTTTGGAAAACATGCATTCGCGTCGCTCCAATTCACAATTTAATATTACGAGGGATAAAAATCTTGACATTTAAGTGCAGCGCCAAGAACTCTTTTGAAGGTCAGCGCATTGTCCAAATAAAATATATTTGTTACAAAACGAGCGACGTGTGTATATATGACGGCTTTGAAACTTTGCCAAGAATGGCATTTCGATGCTACTGACAGTGTAACATAGAACACGCTTGGAATTCTCCATTTTGCGATTGAATAAAAATACCATTAAGCTTTCCCGCTAATTAAAGGCCGCTTGAATTAACGGATAAAGGGGCTCGTGTTCTATTTTCCATGTAATGCCGTGGTAGAGTATAATATTTCAAAAATGTATTCTATTTCACCGTTAGAGAGATAATCGCTTATAAGATGATATGGTTATTCATACATGTTCTTCATCATAATAATTAATCCTATTATCCGATATACTAATTTTTCTTCTCAAGGAATTATTAACAATATTGAAATAATATGATGTATAATAATAATAATGCAAAATAATTAAATTAGAAAATATCTATTTCGAGAGATATTTGCATGATAATTAATTAAAATAAAAATGCAAAGTAATGTGTGTGTATGTGTGAGTATATATATATAAAACTATTCTAAAAATTTTCGAAATTATTATTTTTTAAATTAATTTGTCTAAATGTAGATCAAATTTGCAGCAATAAAAAATGTAATAGTGGATCGATTTATAACGCATATTTTCGCATAATAATTTAATATATTTATTAAATGCTTTTAAAAAGCATTTTATTTTATTTACCTTAAAATATCTTATAAAATGTATTTTATATATTTTTCATTGCAAAATTTTAAATATTTGAAATAATAATAAAATATAAACACATGTTTATGACATGGTTATGACATATTTTTCTGGACAATGTTAGAGCATATGTATTATTTAAATCATTCATTTAATCGAATTAGCTATTAATATCGTTAAATATTCATACGTGAGAAATTATGAAAACATTTTTGTTAAAAATAGTATTCAATGAACGCAACTTTCTGCATTTTGTTTATTAATCGTTTATTATTACGATAATAATTATGTTTTGCCATATTTCTATTGAGAAATATTGTATAATAAAAGATAATTGATTAAAAAAAGAATAAAAACGAATAAATTATTCGTACAACGTAATTGTATCTCGGAAATATTTTTCCATTGAGTATAATGGCTATCTCTTATACAAAGAATCTATCCTATAACAGAAATTTCACGGAAGAAAAAGTAAAAGAATTCTATAAAGATAAATCATATTAAATAAATACTTTGTTTCAAAGAATTTGCTTTAATAATAGATAAAATTTAAAATTTTCTCTTAATAATCTTTATAATTAATGTCCAAAAAACGTTATTGTTCGGCGAAGCTTTCTCACTGACAGCGACTATTCTTTATATGAAGATCCGAAAAGCGAAAGAAGAATAAAAGATTACTAAGCAGACGGGGAGTATGCGCTGGATTTTTATAGCTTGAGTGAACGTAACTCTGGATAGCCCGGCAATTTTGTGGTGTCGTTAATCAGAGTCGACTATTCTCCGACGAGTGGCTCACCACGAAATGGCTATCGTCACTCCCATCCGAGGCAATCCCTTCACGATAACTACGTCCTTTCCGCAAAGCGTCGAGAAACGCATTGCGCCTCGAAATGTAACAGCTATTAATGCTAGAATATACGTCTGTTTGAATATTTGAGAACTCGAAAATATTTAAATAAATTTCGGTAATGAGAAGCACGCGTCCAAAAACATGGCAGCATAAAACTTGTATAGTTCTTGGTAATTTTTAACACATCACGTCCAGACGTCTCTGGATGTGACGCGTTGAACATATTCTTTTCCAAAGTCATATACGGTACCGTAATGCATAACAGTGGAATAGCGTAAAAGTGAAAACTTTGGATGTGATTCTTACTGCGAAATGGAAAGAATATCGTTTCAATTTTTCCTCGATACACGAAAATTAAAGGAAGTCATAATTGCACATTCAATGAGATTGATATTCTAATTAATGTGCCATTAATTCGAGGATGCGATGCAAGCTAAATCACACCAAGTTTCACTCAGAAATTACAGAATCGATATCTCGGTATTGTTATTTGGAATCGTATAAACAATCAAACAAAATTGCATTCTATTGTATGTATATTGTTTTCTCTACAATCACATTAGTGAGGCAATTTTTGATACATCATTCATAATAATGCATCAAAAGCGCCTTATTAATGTATTTCTATATTTGCCTTTTCCATAAAATCCTTGCAAAATTGTTATTAATTAAAAACAGTTTATATAATATTAAAAGATATCATGCTTCCAATATATTCATCTTTTATGTAAAGCTCTATTATCATTCTTTTATGCGTAAAACAAAATTATTCCCAATTTATCAATAATCCATGTTAAATGATTTGACACAATTAAAATGAATATTAAATTTATATCGTGCTTCGAGAAGTGTAAATATAGGATAGCGAATTTTCGGTAGCGATGTCAAATTAACCGGATAGAGAGCAAATCGAAACAATGGCGCTCATTTCAATTCGGCCTCGCGATACTAGCGATAAATCAGAATTAGACATTGTTGGTAATTAAACAATCGACGACAATGGAGATTGGAGGAAGTACCGGCTCGACCCCGGCACCGATTCGGGGTTGCAAACGAAATTAGTCTCACGGGCGTCGCAGTACCGCGCGACGTGCTGATTAAACTTAATTTATGTAATTACACTTGCCAAGAAGTGCTATTGTGTGCTCTACGAACTTTCTCTACGACGTAATATAATGTAACGTCGCGCACTTTGTCGTGGTCGATGACGAGGTAATGGATTGCATTGTTTCGTCGTTAATGCGACGTTAATATTGAGAACCTATCGCACAAGTTAAACCCCTTGAGTTTAATATCCTCATTGAAAGTTGCGTATCGCAAATTACCTTACTGTTAATAAAGATTTCAAGGCAATACGTAAGTAATTGGAATAAGAATCGCGTACCTTTGCATATTTTTTTATTCAACCAATTTACCGATGTAACTACATAAAACAAGTTAACAATAATTAAATCACGATGAATTCAAATCACTATTAAATTAGTGTATGTTATTTTATAAATTGTTATTTTCATGATAAAAGTATTTTTCAATTTAATCAATAATAAATAAAACTAATTGTTCTGTTATTATGAAAATCAAAAATCTGCAAGTTAAATAACGTCCATTCACGAGTCTAAAATAACAACGTTGACGCAAAAAAACTGACGTCAATCGATGATTAATTTATGAAAGAGTGAAATAAAAAAACATTAGAAAAACACTGCTGGTGACTGCTTTGGCAATCGAAATAATGGTATTTCTGGCTATCAGCCCATACATGGAAACGCTATATGCCGATATAGTCGGCGGATATCTTGCAGTTTCTCGCTTTACCGCGGTTGACCAAGAACGACGAATAATCTCCGCGTTCAGCTAATGATAGTTTCCAAGTAGTTTTCGAGGTACTCTCCTGATTCCCGAGTTGCCGAGAACATATCGCCACTACTAGACGACGATGCACCCACGAATTTTGCACTACGTGTACGAGATGAGGTAGCGGTTGATCTATACCGGTCACTTCGGGACTACGGCAGACGTAATCGTGTTATCGTTCACCGCTAACAGCCATCCCGAGCGAATCCATGCATCCAGACATCACCACATAAACTCGTCGGTTTAACTCGCTAACGACGACAGAACAAACGAGTCCAGATGTTCTTTGTTGGAACAGTCTTTAAAAAAAAAAAAATTCTTTTAAAACCCTATTGGCAGCAGAGTTTAAAGTTACGGATAAAAGCACATTCGAGATTCTGCGAATTTCACGATCAATTAAATCACTCATATTTTAATACCCAATAGTAAAAGCCGCAAAATAAAAGTCCACGTTTAATATTTAACTTTACTTAATAAACTCTCACAAAAAAGAAAATTAATTTTATTTTGTAGATTGAAATTATTAATTAATTAAGACACGTATCATACAATTTATATATATATATATATATAAAACATGAAAAGTTTCCTATGTGCGCATATTTAACGTTATTATTATTTTAATTATGACGTAATATTATAATTAATTAGTAATTTATTTTAGAGCGAAATTGGAAAATGATTAAAATAATGGTAATTTGAAGTATCTCGTATATTTTTCCATTATTTAAATTTACTCGCTTGAATTCTGTCGCAATATCAGATGATCGTTTTGGCACAGATTCCACTCGATTGCGCGAGAACGGTCGGTCGAAACAGGACATACGTAAGCACATTAGTCCCATTTAACACGTTCCAGTGGCTTTGTCTACGGTATCATGTGTGTTTGTGGTATAAGCGTCGAATAATTGGGTTGTCGGGAGCATGTAGGAGCATTCGGACGTAGGTGGAAGAGGAAGATAGTGTCTGTGAGCGTAAGGTAGAGATAGATATAACGTATCAGTCGCACGTGACTTGATGCATGCAAGCGATTGCACGTGTCGATATGTTACCGCATCGCTCCATCGAGCAGGACATGACGAAGATCAAAATGTCCTGTGCTCTGTCACGTAGCGCGAATATCAAATAAACTGCCTCGCGATATTGCATCAATATCGCGAAATTGACGTGCAAAGTTTTTTGGATCTACGCATTTCTCTCTGCTAGTGACGAAATTTAAAACAGTTAAAAATTTTTATTACGGATGAGTAATGAGTATTAATTCTCGCAAAAATGTGACACACTTTTCTCTCTCATCGATTTGCGGCATTAATTATCAGGCAGAGTAAACTCGGGAGAGATAAGCAACGGTCGCGCTACAAGTCAGAAGAACTAACTTTGTAATACTTGTATTTATAATGAGCTTCTCTTGAAACGACGTATTCTGTTAATCAGCGAAGTGCGCGAAGAACGGAATACGCTGCGTTCCTTTGATGAGAGATAGTAAGGATGACGACGCACTGTAAGCCGACTGTAAGGAGACTGCGTGTAACTACGGGCCGTTTACAACACAGCGGGTCTGATCTTGCAAGGGAGCCCCCCAGGGCGAGTTAGACTAGACAAAGCCATTGAGAGGATGTCGCCCGCTGGGGGGTACAGATAGGACATACGATGCTCCCTCTTCCTTCTCCTCCACAAGATGATATCGTATCTCCTCTACGTCCCAGGATGATGCTTCGTCTCGTTCTAAAGGTTAGCTGCTTTGCGACATCAGAATCTATAGGGCCGTAAGGAATCTTCGCTCAAGAGTTCGAAAATGGCTCTGGCTTTGAACTTACGGCTTTGTAACTTGATAATTAGCCCTTGACTAACGCGCTCCCATTTTCTATCTTAATTGACACATCTCCCTCTGAAATACTTTACTTTTTAAGAGAAAAAAATCTTTGTCAAAAAAAATCTTTGTTATAACGCTTGGAAAAATTAGCATTTAAGATGGAATCAGGCTCTCGCGTAATACGTAGCTAATAGCTTGAGATGTAAATCACATCTATTAATATTTATATTGTGAGTAATTAGATAAATTCTATCATTTTCGATATCATTTCTAACATTTAAAGCTTAGATGCTATCGGTTATTGATCGTGTCGTGTATGTTAGAAATTTATTTTAAATTAATTTAAGCTGCAACGCATTAGTCATGACAATTGCGATACTAATTGTTATAAAATATTTTAGGTAGTATTATCCTTTGATATCAAAGAAAATTTCTTTTCGATAAAATATCTCTCTCTCTCTCTCTCTCTCTCCTCTCCCTCCTTCTCTACAATTCCGTATGTTGTTTCCTTGGTCAAATGAAGATTCCGCAGTAAACGACAGCGAGATTGGGAGGCGTTTGTGCAACGAAGCATATTTCGCATTCAGTCGATAGCAGACTCAACATTGCCTCCACCGCAAGATTTGAGGCTTGGTGTCGGATATAAAGGATATGCTACATTCCTGAGTATAATATCCGCTTTCGAGGAACGACTAAATCTGATTTACGTCTTTAATAAACGGAGTGAGGGGAAGCGGGAGAATGTGCAGGCACAAGAGAAACAAATAATTTTACAATCGCTGTAGCGTTACTACGTTAAACCGTGAATTCGTTTTGTTCATTTAAACTCAAACGAAAATATCAAACGCACTCACAATGCAAACAAAATTAAATTTTGCTGAATATATTCCGGTACACATTTATATATCTTGTGGCGAAATAATCATAGATTATTAAAAAAATTATTCAAAAAGATTTGAAAACCGCGAATCAGTTTTTGTATAATTTCTTTTATTTTGTATATTATCTAAATTCACAGAAATTAGGAAAATAAATAACGATTGATAAAGGTTGAGAGAAGCCATCCTTACTCAACTAAAAGATTAAATGCCTCTTCGACATTCTAACTCTGAATCTTGTGTATATTTTTTCGCGAAAGAGAAAATCGAAATGACGTAATACGACAGATTGGAAAGAGCCATCACTAAAGTCCAAAGTGCACTTTAAGTTGCCTCCCACGAGTAAGATTCTGCACACATATAGGCCAACCAACCGACTACTTTCACCCAACACGGCTGATTACACTTCGAAAACATTCTGTGGTAACTAACGTTCGCTGGTGTCATCATCTCGCCAGCTTCATATGTCAAAAACTCGAAGCTGAAACAGAGAATAAAATCTCGAATTTCCTGGACTTTGTCACCCGAAATTGATAAAAATATCACTTGTATATTACAATATACCTTTCAACGTAAATTATCATATTTAAATCATCTTCAGATTCATTTTTGTTAAGTCATTATTAAACATTATGGGAATATCTTGGCTAATTGGAGAGTCGTTGTAGAATTAAAATATTGTCATAGCTGATTACAAATTACATGCTGAATTATACTTTTATTTTCATTTTTTTTTTAGTTTATTAATGAAACAATTTATCAATTAATTTATATTTCAAAATGTTTTTATTGCCTATAAATAATTATTATTCTTTATATATTTGAATATGTATTATATATTTATATATTTATATATTTTTCTATGTTACCCTTTCACAAAAAAATTGACAGCTCGTTTGGAATTGAATAACGAGAGTGTAGCAGCTACATTCTTAGTTTGTCGATAGACTGACAAAAAAATAATGTCTATTTATATATTGTATATATAAACACGGACATTACTTTATTTTTTGTCAGTTACGTCAGATGTACAAAAATCTATCGACAAACTAAGAACGTAGCTGCTACACTCTCGTTATTCAATTCCAAACGAGCTGTCAATTCTTTTGCGATACTAAATTTCACATCGTGACACTGCGCGATATGTGTAACCAACCGAGACAGAAGGAGTAACGCGGTTAATGGCGAATGACATAAAATACGGCGTGAGAAAGTCACAGGCAACCTGAGACGCTCTCGAAGGAGAATTCGAAAAGACATCTGCCATTCGATTCTAGGCATCAAACGGGACTCGATGCTGCTAGATCGAAGACGAAGAAAAATGAGCACTCCACGCTGAGAGAACGTGCAGCATCCCAGATCCCGGGCACGTGTCTGAAAAGTTTCGGGCTGGAGGAGATGTGAGAGATCTCAAGAAACTCGAGCGTAAGAAATTGAATAGCGGCTAAAGTGTATGTACCGGTCCGATCTTCGATAGCCAACATAGCCACCTTCTCAATACAGAATTACGATACATCGAAGTTATAGTACGTCAGAGTTTCGTTAAGACTTATCTACTGAAACTGATCGGCACGATCTTCATCGACACGAACTTCAGAGTAGAGGCGAGTCTTTACGGAGCAATAAGATTAACAAATAAAACATATAATAATTTAAAAGATAAAACGTACAATTACAATTAATTGCCGTGCAATTATATAATATATATAATAAATGGAAAAATGTACCACACGTTATGATTATTAATAACGTTGTACGACATACGGAATAAATGGATGAACAGAAAAACTAAATGGAAATAAGCGAACGATTAAAAGCAACGATAAATCAGACTTTAATAGTAATCGCAGTAGTTAGAGTCAACGACCCGGAGCAACGGTGATTCCGACCTAAAGCAACTCCGATCTCGATCAGGGCCACCTACTCAATCTGCTGGTCGCCATCCTTCTCTCTTCCTCTTACCCTTTCAGGTTCTTAATCGTCTTGAGCTGATTCGTATCCGAGAGTCGTTCGTCCGTGCAGATGCTCTGTTCTATTGCCGTAGTATCTTGCTTGTTCTCCTTCTATCTTCTCTGCCTTTTCCCTCGACGCCCTTACTCGCGTCGATCCTCAATTCCTTCTCGCATTTCACTGCGATTGCCAAGTATAAGCTCGGAAGGTAGATCAGAGGAACTCTGTAATATTGCAGAAATCGTGGCTGCATCTCCTTTTCGTTGTCTTATATAGGTGTTTACACTCTTCGCACAAGAGCCTATTCGGCGTGTAATGGGAGTATTTCGCGAGGAAATTGAAATCTCTCGACTAACTCGCGTCGAGAAATATTTACTCACGCGTACGCTTAAGAGAAACGGAAATTGATTACTATTATTGGGAAAGTTTGCAAAATATAATACATTAACAGAAATCATTATTTACACTCTGTTTAATCGCGTAAAAATCGCGTAAACTCACAAGCAAACTGTAATTAAACCGTAGATATAATCAACTTCACGATAAAATGCTCAAGACGATTGCATTAATATTCTTTTGATAAATAATTAGAACCACAATCTGTCGTTTCTCGAACGAATCGTCGGGAATAACTGCGAGAGAATTGTGGAAGATAATCGATAGGAGCGAGCGAATCTCAGTAACAGAAATGCGGCTGACGGCCCGAAAATTGATAACGGGATAAGATAGTTTCCATTTACTTCACGTTCTCGACTTTCGCTATGATTTACAGCCACACTTGAAGATATTATCAGCCGTTACGCCCATTTACAGAGAAATTATTGCGCGCCTTGTACCGAGGCGTAGAACGTTTTCAGATACAGAGTACGACTCGCGACCGCAAAATATGTTGTCATACGATTTTCCGTGTTGTTTATACGACGGAAGGATTTTCGAGAGAATGTTACGATCGCAAGTAAACTCTCAGCAATTTTTCTGTAGTCTATAATATATCATCTGAGCCGTGTTTCTACCAACTTCCATACGCAGCTGCGGCACAAATTTGCATGCTCGAGTGAAGTATATTCAGGCATTTGAAAATATATTCGGAGCGGATAACGTGCGATAAAGATAAATTATGCTAAATATGCGCGATAAAAGTACGCATTAGCACAAAAATTCTTCATAATTTAAAAATACTAATCTAGAAGCAAAAACTTAAAAAAAGTCGTAGACATATACGGAGGAAACGATTTTACTCGTATTCAAAAATTTAGCTACAGATTTAAAAATAATTTTGTTAGATCATCAACATTTTTAGAACATTCAAAATGAAATCCGAATGCTAGAATGTCAATATGAATTCAAAGAGAACAGTCAAATAGATAAATAAATGAATGATTGCGGACAAGGTTCACATCACTTCAAATAAAATGAATAATTAATGAAGTTGAAATCCAGACTCCTCTGACGTGTTACGTGGATAACAAGACATCGTCGCTCGCGGCTATTTACTGCGGTATTCCCCGTATAATTCTCCGTAGAATAATTTAATTGCGGTTCTGTCTAATTTAACAATTCTCTGCGACGTTCTCGCGTGCTGAATAAAGTGCACGTGATTTGGCTGTGATCCGCAGAAAATTTCTCGCGTTCGCGTAATAGGTGAATGTACACGCAATGAGAACAGCTGGCGGACCACGTGGTTTCTTCTGTTGCGGCACGCTCTGAACGCGTGGTACGAATGTATTCATAGCCATGACACCTCCTGGCTCTTCCTCACCAGTTCCTCGTCATCGTCAAATCGAGATCTGTGCGCTGAAATAGACGGCTGGGTGCTATTCACCCGAGCGTACGCGCTTGAAATAGTTAATACTTCTCGCGTTATAAAGCGCTCAATCAACACCGTTTTCCCTCTAGTGTTCTTAGTAACACGTATGTGAAAGTACAATATAATCTTATAATTCTATTTACTTTCGCCTCCGACTCCCAGGAGTACGCTAAATATTTTGAAACCTCCGCTTTTCCGGCGAATTCCGGCAAATTATATGTCATGTGCTGTTAGAACAGTAGCTAAAAATCGCAGCTGGAAAAAAAAATATATATATATATTTTACCGAGAATATGACGCTAATAAGGCTTCTGTCTTATCACGAGTGAAGCAAAAGTACGTTTTCGTGAAGATCTGATAAAATGAACAAACAGTCGCGTTACGACGTCAGAGAGGACGGGACCTGACGCTGCCTGCAATTTTCCTCAGCCGGCACTTTTAATCAAGAAACGCGAGGAGATGGAGAGAGAGAGAGAGAGAGAGAGAGAAGCGAAGCCCTCGAAATAGAATCTCAGTTACCGCGTTGGGACGCGGTAGTTCAGCATCTTCCTCAGGGCGAATACATGTCCCTGTAAACGCCGCGAACATGATCTCCGTGGAATTACATTTCGCTCTCAACCGCTGGAATGTTTCCACCATTTGATTTTCTCTCCGCCGCGCCGCCGCGCGTCTTGCCGTATCCATGAGACGCAGCATCACGCTCGAGAAGATTCCTGAAGAGCTATATGCATGATGCAGCATGTGCACGGCATCTACGACAATTTACGGTTTTGCAAGCATGCGTTTTTGATTTTCGATTGTAATACTTGGACAATTCGTTGCGATATAAAGCAAAATCGTATTTGAAAATTTCTGTTCGCAACGTATAAAAAATAACGCGATTGACTGGGGATGGAAAATATTTATAAATATTTTCGTGGTTGAAAATATTCTATATTTTGGATAACGGCAGAATTTTGCTGTATCTTCGCGTTGATCGTGTAGGCTAAACACGTCATGAGTAAACTAAAAATGTCCTCTTCTGGTGTTTCATCTCGGTATATTTTTCATCGTAAAAGTGCCCGAGGGAAAGGCAGAGAAAGTGTATGTCTAAATGAAGAGATCGTTTGAAAAGGGTACGACTTGAGGTTGACCTAAGTAATTGCGCTTCGGACGATCTTCATCCTCCTGGTTAAATGAAAAAAAGAAATGATCATTACGACCTTTGTCCATTCTCCTCTTTTTCGAAGATTTTCCTTTACTTGTCATTGGTTATTTTTTAACAAGTTTGAGAAAGAGAGGAGAGAGATTGGCGTTTAATCAATAAAAAATTTACAAATAAAACGGACACAAACAAAGCGTGTAAATCTTTGAAGCATACAGAATAATTTGTAAAATAAACTTTAATGTCTGACGTATGTTATTTTCAAAATAAATGCTAAAATGTGTAGTTAAAAGATAGTTGAAAAAGAGAGGACGAGTTAGCAAAACGTAAATGTTTTTTTAAAATCCCAGCATCGTTAACTTTTAAGACGAACCTGAATGACGTTTTCGCGCGTTAAAATATCTGAAAGGAATTTCACGTATGCAGTTTTCGTGAAACTTTGACTCTCTAATGAAGTGACACCGGTCATAAACCTAGAATTTCCTCTCTAAAATCTCTCTACTGCAAGTGCTCTTTAAGTTCACGTGATTATCAAAACTGTATCATCGGTACTATTTTAACACTTTATGCATATATTTTATTGCCTTTTCAAATCTCGTAAATTATTATTCACGTATTTCAGAAAAAGCCCCAGTTTGGAACTCCAGTTTGTAGCTTCGCGCTAAATAAACTCATCATATTTACAAAATATTTGTCGTGTTTTATATTTATTCATCTATCCGTGATGAGCAACTCGTTGAACTTGGAAAAAAAAATATCAAAAAAAAGCACAGCGTCAAAACCGAAAAAATACAAAAAACCGAAGAATTAATTAACATTTTTCTGACATTCAATTTATCAGAGATAAATATAATCAATGAAATAAATACTTGTTCAACTTCCTAAAATATTTGCGAAAATTCTTTTGCGAGTTTATTTCGGTAGAACGTACATTTGCAAGTGCAAATATTTAACGAAGTTTCTTCGGTATTTCCAAATAAACATCTCTACTATAAACGGCCGAACAGTCCGAACGCCGAAGAATGAGCACAATTCGTTCTTAGAAGTGTTCTCGTTGTAAAGGCTTTACACCATACGGAACGTTTTATATCCCGTTGTCTTGCGAGGATAGTTCTAGCACCTATAGACCCATGATCAACGCGATCAGATAGAGAAGCTATCAACGGAAGATAACGATAAATCCGGAAAAGAAAGAAAGAATGGAAGGCCACTTGAGCCCTTCGATAATGGCGTGTCGCGACCACGCGAACACCGATTTTCTCGGTCGACTTGCCTCATGCGCTTTCCTTTTTAAGATAGATAGATCTCTTTAGGGTTGGCGTGCCATTACGGTCAGTCACAGTTCTACAGTTCCTCGTTTCTTACTTCCCATTCTACCCTCGTATTTTTGTAGGATTTTCGAGTAATAGGAACAATCGTGGTGTTTGCCGGTATTTTCGACAAAGATTATTTCAATATTATATTAAATTAAGTCATTCACACGAGATGACGCTATATTAGTGACACATTCATACATGGCTTTGATGAAGTATGTAAAAATTTAACTAAATATAGAACTAAAAATAATTTTGTTTTTCCATCATCGAATCGTAACTACGTAAAACGATTAAACATTGATGATGCCACAAAAAATTTTAACATTCATTATTAGCGGCTAGTTTAAGCGTCCTGGAAATTATTATTTTAATGTTCCAAACGAAATTATTTCCAAATTTGTATTTAGCTAAATTTTTAGCTATCTCAATAAAAACTTTCTTTCATATAACCGTAGAGAAACATTGTAATTATATTCCAATTAAATTATTTAAATTAAATAGAAAATTCACTTCGTTACCTATGCCGTATAAAATTGTATTAAATATTATTGTTATCATAATATTATATAAAGTTTCAAAGTTATCCCAAATATTGTCGAACGTAACTTTAGCCATCTTCTCGATGGACTTCTGTACAAACTGTTCGTTGCGGATTTCCTATTCTAATTAGCGAGGTTTACTTCGCGAATGTTCGCGAATTAAATAGTCGTTCTCGGAGGACACGAGATAAAAGCGATCTCTTATAAGAACGGCTTGCATTTAGTAAACGGATGTACGTGCCAACGATATACGCTGGAGGATGAAGGTATGTCGTATATGCGCGCGTGACTCACCTTTTGAAAAATTTTTCCATGGCGCTCACGAAAGAATTCTCAGGATGCACACTACGGGCGACTTAAAAAGTACGGGCTGTAGACATACTCACCTGAAAAATAGAAGGGATCTACATTACAACCACATTATGTGTTACACGAAGCGCGAGTTGAAGAACAGCTCATAATAACAAAACGCGTAATTTTCTTATATAAATTTAGATGCTATTAATTATTATTTGTAAAAGAATATCGCAGTATCATAGCTGCGTTCCATTTGTTACTCACACTTCTTGAAATTATTTCCTTGTTATTTATTGAATATTAAACAAAGGTAAGTGACGCTTATAAACGCTGTAAGCACCTAATGGAACGCACCATTTAATACTAAAAAAATTAAAGAAATTCTGTATTTAAACGACACCACTATTTTTTTCTCACAAATCTACAACCGATTGCGACGCTAGTTCTTCGGTTTTGTACATAGATATCCTGTCGCCCAGATTTACACCGATAAAACGCGAATACTCGCGAATATCGCGAATCGACAGAATTTCCTTCCTTGTGGAAGCGCTACATCGGTACGACCAAGTGGGTCGCTTCGTCGTGTTATTTCCGGTTTGTTCATGTAATGTAATTTCCTGTATCAATGGAACTCCACTAACGGTGGCTTTGCAGAGTCGCAAACGCTTTCTAATACAAAACAAGGGAGAGATTCTTCGCGAATTTTACGAAACTATTATTAGTAAATATTATTGCTATTATCTAAAATGTCAATATCATGACTTAAAAAATATATAATTATTGAATAAACTTTCTCCCTCTCTTTCTCTCTATTATGAAACATGTGACGATATTTATCTGGAAATTCTGTAAGTGAAACTTTAACAATCCAATCCATTTATATTCGATATTTGCAGAGCACTGGCACAGCCAGTTATCAGCAGAACGACTATAAATATTGTTGCAATGTAAATGTACTTATCTAAAGCGCACAACGAGTTATGGTCGGTGGTTTCGTAAACCACTTGGCTGTTTAATCGACATATAAAGACATTGAGATATTGATGATAATTGTAAAAATAATTATTAGCCGATTCGTTTCAAATCAAATGATTATAATGTTCATGTGCCAATCAATTAGTGAAAAATATTCAAAGATACCATTGCCATATATATAATATGCACCATTTACATTACAGCACCACTTAGTCAGTGCTCACCGATATTACTATACCTGTATTAAAAAAAAATCGATTCCAAATAATACTCAAATGGCAAAATGATTTACAATAATCGCTGCCCGCGTGATAATTGAAAATGTAACGCAATAATCGTTTTCAAATTCGTTGGCCATTATTCTCTTAATTAGGTTAACTTATCAATTAATCGCGGTGATTGATAATTCCCGTTGAAATACAGTTAAAATGGGCGCATAGCAAGCGGTCAATGGTATGTATCCACCGTAGATATTGCCGTGGCATGCAGGTGACGATTCGATCAACCGCTTCGCGGTGAATATTCGGGTGCATTTTCGATCGTCGACCCCGAAATCGCATTTAAACTCATTCAACAGAAGTCCATTAAGAACTTTCAATTCCCAACTGTAACATTAAACTTAGTTTCCAGTACTGAGAAGTTCGGAACACTTATCTATCTCGAGACGAACAATTCTTTAAGGATTCTTCTTTCGATCAACGAAGGAGGAAAAGCCTCATTTCCTAAAATAGGCTGCAAGTGCACAAGATTTAATCAAAGTGATAGACTCTCGAACAATTTTACTAATTTGTCATTTCTAATTCGTTAATTCTCGAAAAAAGTTCAACATTCCATGAATTGTTATAAGCATCACAATGTAATATTTTGCAATATCTTTCAAATGCGAATTCTTGATAAAACAGAAATAAAATCCCCGATTTTTCTGTATTATATTCGTATTTATTTATCGAACATATTTTTCATGCGCGTTATTGTCAGTCCATCAACGATATGCTATATTTCAATTTTATTAAACATGATAAAATCGGGTTAAAGCCCTATTAAATCAGTTGGATCTATTAAACGTTGATGTTTCAAATAAACAAGAAACTCCGTTACATAATCTGTAAGTCCATAATATTTTACGCCGCACGATATCGCGAGATTGCAAATCCAATTTGGCGCGATGTCCAGGAATGGAAATTTTATTTTTTCATCAATAAGAGAGCACGCGGTTATATCCGAGCATCATATTGGTGCTCCGCTACAGATCCGACCTGGATTGAAAGCCGGCGATTGAATCGCGTGCTCTCGGAAGCGATTAGATTTTCCCTTCGGAAGAGAAGGGGAAGGGCTGCTCGGTTGTAACACGTGTGTTACCGAGATTCAAAAACCGATTATTGTTAAGCCGCGACGACACGGTCGATACGGTCGTAACGGGCATAACGGACACGAAATTTGGTGTAGAACGATAGGCAGAGGCTGCATTCATGCATACAGCTAGACCGAAAATGCAGTTTACGATGCGGCTGAACGCCGCCATGTCGTGTCGTGTCGTGTCGTGTTGTAAGCGTTATGCGCGTTTTCGCTATTAACCTTAACTGTCCACCATCGTTGTTCGCGATGAAACGATACAACTAAAGAGTAAAGTGGTCCCCATTGCTGTTTGTTAAACAAGTTAAAAAAGAAGCGAAAACTAAACTACCGAAAGAAAAAATATCTTGAAGTAAGCAAAGAATAAGTCCTATTAGGATTCACCGAATAAATAATTTTCTTATGTTAACAGAATTAATGTATCAACAGGGCAATAAGAGTCAAATTAGTATAAAGTTAAAATTAAAAAGTTGCATATATTGAAGAAAGCCATTGAGATGAAGCTATTCTCATGTATCACAAAATTACTGATTTTTTTTTTTGGAGAATAATGTGAAACGCAGTAAAAAATTAAATTTTAAAAATTAAATATTTCTTATGTTAACTATGTTAACTTAAATTCTACTGTATCTCTCTAATGAGAGAGATATATTAATAAAAAAATTCTACTCGATACAAGAAAATTATTTATCCGATTTTAATAACTTATTTTTTTGTTATTCCAAGATATTATGTCATAATGACGCAACATACACAGATACATAAATTCATATATTGAAGATATATTCAATCGATTCGGCTCATTTAAATTCTTCGAGATTTCCTGTAGTTTTGTTTTTTTATTTATGACTTCTACTGTGTCTCTAATTTTTTTTTATGATATAACATCCATTTCCTTCACATCTACAGTGACGATATGGATAAAATATCAATGTCAAATTAATTATAAAGAATCAGATGAAGGTAAAAGAAACAGCGAGGTAATACAGATATTACATTACGGAATTAATGAATAGTTGAAAGACGAGAAGACCTTCTGCTGCCTCGATGTCGCGCGATCAGATGGCTACATTGCAGTTATCAACCTAATTACGCGATTATATCGTATCCGGGACTCGATTAATCGGATGGAGATCGCAACGTGCCGATGACCTAACCGAGCATTGATAGGACGGAACGTCGACGCATCTGTGCGCATCTGTGTGCGACGTTATCGTCATGTTATCGTCACGTTATATTATCATGAACGCCGAAAGGATAATGCGTTTACGGTAATGAGAGTTGTGTCGCAGTGCTGCATATAATCACCATCGTGAGAGAAATCGGTATGAGATTCGTCGGTCGTTGTCACTTTCCAGATATTTTCGCAAACGCGTCGCGTCGCCCGGAAACGCGATATCGCGACAGATAATATTTATTGCGATGCTGTTATTTATGAGCCCCAATCGTGAGAGGAGAGTGCCTTTTTTTGTTCTCATCCAGCTGCCTTTTTCAACCTTTTCCGAGGTATCCCTTCGCGATAAAGAGAGCACGCGATTTGCCATTTATCACTCGAATCCGCGCGGCGCAAAAAGAACGACAACGATTCAATTCGGCGCGAGTGATAACTCGAATCTCTTCCACGGTGCGAAATGATAGAGACGTATAATCATATTTCAAAGTATGAATTCATTTCGTTCCCTTCATCCGTCCGTGACACAAAATCAATGAAATGACAATTTACATTTGTCTTTGGGACAGACTATCCAGACCACTTTACACAGCAGTGTCGTTCCACTTTACACTGTTATGTGAATAAACTAGGAATTGTTACAAAATTTGTAAAATTTGCGAAGCATCGTGACGAGCGACTTAGAGTTTTACACCTCGAGCGTGCAATAAAGATTTTCGCGTGAACTCAAGAAAGACATTTATAGTCGGCTTGTGTACTGTGCGTAAAACTCGTCAATGATCAACAAGTGAAACCGAGTCGGCCGAACCTGTTGAGCATACATCACAAAAAAAATATGAGAGGTAAAAAAATTATCGGTCGAAGGGAACGAGATGTTAAGACAAGGAAGAACGGGAGTATCCGGTGCGAAGGGCACCGCGCTTATAAGAGAGCCAGCTGCTCGTCCCGGAAACAACCCCTAGGACGAAATTTACGAGACGAGCAGACAACCAAAGACAGGGTTATTATGCCACACGAAGTGGCGTGCTGGTGCCCTATAAAGGGAATCAGGGTCTTTCCCTAATGGACCGCGCCATTGGTTAACCTCGGGCTCTTATTCCGTACGTACGATGTTCGTGAAGCGAGAATGAGAACGAGGGTAGCAGGATGGTAGCGACGGAAACTATTGGGGATGTTCGCCTATCTATACGATGCGGAGCTAACCGTCGGAAACAAGCCACGACATCGTTACTTCGTTATGACGAGCATCTCGCGGGAAATTCTGAAAACAATGTAAACGTACAGGATTAATCGGCGGTATGCCCGCAACGTTAACCGTGACGCTTGCACGCACGCATTAATTCGAATTAATCGCAAGGTTGACGAACAAAATGATGGTACACGTGTGTATACGTTACGAGATGAACATTGTCGGGATTGTTATTGCGGGATTAACGAGAAGCAATTTCGCAATAACAATCTACACGCCGAGTGAAGCGTGTACCTGCGATATCTCATGCTGACGTTCTATCTGCGCTATCATGAAATTTTGGTAACTCGTGATGTCGTTTAGAAAAGTAGAACTTTTTCATTTTGGTATTATAAATATTCATTTAACTTCTGTGTCTCCATGGCTTTAAGACTGCATCTTTATATTGATGGTGTTAAAACGAATAACTCCGCGATACGTAAAAAACGAACCGACAAAAGAAAGGGCAGTTATATCACAAGGACTGATTAGATTCATCTTAAATTCAAAGAATTAGAATAAGTCATATCTTAAAATCGTGATCTTATCCCTTAATCCCATCAAACGGTCTGTATACCATAACGTTTTACGAAGAAAATTTTCAATAATCGAGAGGTCATGTAAATTTGATGCATATGCAAACTGGATAATTCGGATACGATAATCGAGAACTGTAGTATAGACAAACATAGGAAAAGAATAGAAACAGAAAGAATACAGCCCGAGGCTTCCCGGCGGACTGCTCTGGGCGTAAACTTCCAGTTTGAGCTCACCAGACTCAATAACAAACATCGAGTGCTGCCCCGAGAATGCTGAACCAAGAGAGAGAAAGAGAAAGAGAGAGAGAGAGAGAGATCGTACGGGAAATAACAGGCGGGGAATCGGAGGAAGCGAAAACCAGTCTAAGCTGCAGACAAAATATACGACTCGACGTTGCAGTGGCGCGGAATGTTGTTTTCATCGCAATTCACCAGTGCAAAAATCGAAATTCCTTCACTCCTGCAGTGGATAAACATCGATCGAATGATACTCGTTTTCTCACATGGGCGGTTGTACGCCTTTATGCAATCGTAAAAAGCACTTGACTATTATCGGTTGTATCGCGCCCGGATTCAGCATTTTACTGAATTGATCGAACAGGATGTAGCTTCTTCAATACATATCAAACGAAAGTTCGATATCTCGGTTGTCGCAAAATTTTACTTAATCCGAGGTAAACACTCGACACTGATCTTTTCAACTCTTCATATCCAAATCTAATAAAATGTAACAGTATAAATACATACACTGAAAAAATGTACTAAATTGAAAAAATGTATCAAATTTCAATAAATATTTGTTTAAATAGTTGCTAAATGTATATCTATTCATATAAAAACTATCAATTTGATTTAACTATCATTTTTTTTTATTAAGTAAATATTTATTTACTATAAGGAAATATTTAGTTAGTACCATTTAAGCAAATATTTATTAAAATTTAGTAAAATTTTTTGTTCAATGTACGTAGTAAAAAATTGAATGATTAACGTATAATAAAACTGAATAATTAAGTTTTAATGAGTCAAGAGCTTCGAGGATTTTTGCATGATAAGAAAGTGAGATGTCGACCTCCAAATCATGTCAGGCGGTTAAGACCAGCAATGTTAAGTCGGCCAGACTCGAGATTGGCGCGTCGCCAGATGCTACATCTTGCACTTATGATACTACAAGCCACGCTTCTTGCAACATCTCAACTGTATTCTTCCACGCAAGAATATGCACAATGTTTCTGTTCATACTATACGTTGTATGTATAGTTTCTTCAGAATTAATACAACATATTTTTAGTAATCACAAAATAATTCTATTATATTTTCCTTATAACAGCTCCTTATCAAAATATTCAACAATTTAAACGTTTTAAACCGAAATAAATATTCGTTCTTCTTAAAATTCAGCGTGACGTAAAGTTGAAAAAGCTTCTTACATACAGATTTGATTAAAATCATGAATTTCTTTATTTTATTTCAATATTATACGAGAAATATTAAATGCTAGCTTCGCTGCACGTTTCTAGCAGGAAATGAGGCACGTATACATAAGAATAGAATTGCTGACTACTAGAAAAAAATTGCAGAACGTCAGTTTCGCTTCTATATTTCTTGGTTTTAACCTATTTCGCAAGCTTACTCCAGTAATTCGTGATGCTCATGACTTTCATGTAAATTCAAAACATTTAGCAAACGTCATACATCAATCAACCGTAAAATTCGATAATTGCATTCCGCCATGTAAATAATTTCTTTATGCTGCTACATTGTGAAAAAAGCGGAATTCGCGGTGCGTGAGAGAAAAATGCTTGATATCGCGCAATAAGTAAAATCATTCGCATTGCGCTCGCTCATAAAACTATGCGCGTGGTAGTCGCGAAATTTTACCAGGTTATCGCGTATACAACGAGATTTTATGAAATCCATTTTACGACGATCTCGTAAGCCCTACTAAGAAGGGCGGATTGCATGAGCTTATACCGTGTAATATCACGATCGTGCGTTTAACGACCTCACGCCAGAATTTCCGTCTTCTAAATTGCGTAAGCATCTCATTTTATCTCATTTTTTGTTGCTCATCGTATTGCTTTCTCGCCATGTAGAGTTCATTAAATCGCGTTATACGATCCTATAAAGCTTACTGTGATTACAACGAAGCGAGTTAAATGCGAGTTAAATATGTGAATATAATTTGACAAAAGCAAATTGTAGCGAATGTAAATTTGTAGAAATAAATATGCAAATGCAAACAAAATTATATTGTTAGCCGTCGTTACGGCTGACGAAAGCCACGGGAGATTTGAAAGAAAAGCAGGGAGAAACAATCCCGTCGAGGCGAATAAAATTTCGAGCGACATACGTAGCGAGCGCGAGAAAAATGAAAGAGATCGCCGATGTTTCCCTTCGTTCGTGGCAGCGGTTTGAGCGATTACACCATTGTTTCTCACAGCCGCGCCATTAATTATCTTCGGAAGCGCGAGAACTTTCATAATTCGAGAAAAATCTCCACTGGGCATCGTACTCAACGTTCATATCGCGTTGGACGGAAACGAAGCAACAACATGCCACGTTTCATTCGGCGAGAGTGATTTACCTCTCGTCTTCGCTCAGCGCGCACGCGACGCTAACTTTTGTAAAAAATGAGTTCTTTATTAAAAATGTCGCGTCAGCACGCCCCAATCAACATCAGCTTGAAAGCAAGCGCAATTACGCTCGCTGTTAATTAAAGCCAACGCGGAAACTTTGCGCGAAGTCCATGAAGGGTCCCGATAGTGATCGCAGCTTCAACATTGATCGCTTCGGAAAATTTGCTATCATAATATTTCCCCGTCCACTGATGTCGCTGTGCAGTTTCCGTAAAATTAGAGAAACTTGTGAGAATTCAACTAAATTAAACTTGTAGAGTACACACAAAGATGTGAGGAGACGGTTGAAAATGTTTAATTTTCTAGACTCCTAGTACACTTCGGCAAATATTTCAGAACTATTTCCTCTTGTTGTGTATATCGCAAACAATACTCTGTGTCATTACAACACATTTCTTATACATATAATCTTCTTATAAAATATTTCTGCTTGTGATTTGCAGAATCAGATTATATAAAATTCACACATGCACGTTTCTAGCAACATAGATTAATCTCGGTTCAACTTCCTTTTTTTGTTGTTAGAACTAGAAAAAAATGAAAAATTAATTAAAGAGATTGAAATGAAACTACGTTGGTAGAAACGGACACAGAAATATTTTTTTTTAACCACTAAGATCCGCTTTGACCGAATACAGAATTTTTCTTAGTTAATCAAATAATTCTATTCAGTTCATGGATTCGAAAGTTCCGATTTTTGCAAGTATGAGGATGGAAATTTTTTCTATCAAGACACGTAATCTAATTTACACTAATGTGTTCTCCGATTTTATTTCGGCGATATAAAGAGATAGCTAATGGTTTTGCTATCTTGCTTAAGATTTTTCCCTACAAGCGAATAGGGCAAGCAAAATGTGCGATTTGTCTTCAATAGCCAAGATAGCGCATGATCGGATTAAATCAGTGCTTAGATTTACCGGCAGCAGCGCCATCCTACACTTAATTAGAGTCGAGATCGTTTTTCACGGCGACCGTGTAACATCAGCGATGGAAGCTCGATACTTCTTATCGACGAACCACCGTGGAGTTCGCTAAAAATGCGACTGCCAGCTGACGTGATTTTAATTAGTTCTTTAATCACTCGCATCTGTCGCTTAAAAGAACTGATAACTTTACTGGTAAGAGCTTACTTATTCGCTTTGGATTTATCTTTCTTTTTCTCGCTTTCTTTTCTCATCCCCATATTATCATTTATAATAAGCAAATTTGTCTTTTTCTTAAGAATTTTTTAGTTAAATTTTAGCCTAAAAGCTTAACTTCAGTTTAAAGATGATTGAATTATTTGCTTAACTGTTGATCCTAACATAATTAGTTTACATAAATGTTACAAGATCGTGATTCTTACAACGCAATAAATTGCATCGATATCGATGATACAGTAACGACAATATTTTATATATTTGTATAATACTAAGCAATACAATTCTATAAAGTGTTTTTCCATTTTTCTCATATTACGTTCGAACTGAATGTATTGTTACACGAGTCACTTTGTTATCTTTAAAAAAGCCTCTTAAAACGAAAGAAATAGATCGCAATAAGATATTAAAATATTTTTATAAAATTTTTCAACAACACTTTTCTGTTTCTGCACGAAAAAAAGATTATGTCACATCTACAAATTAATACAGATGATTGATAATCAGATAATAAAAATTCATTCCATTTTCTCTTATGATTTTTTACAGATGATAAAATTTTCTACAAATTAATTTTCTATACAATTCTATACACAGAATTATCTTAAACAGGGAAATTCGTTCTACTCGTTCCTACTAATACGTATATGTATGAAACGATGATTCATGAGCTCCAGAATACTCATCAAAAGCACACTACGCAAATTCACCCTTAACTGTTAAGCACGCGCATGCAGCATCGAGATTCATACATGAATTCGTGTATGTTTCGTCCTCAACTCATAATCGCATTCTGCATGCATCGACTGTATGCGCCAGTTTACGCGTTAGGATTTTACGTGTTCCCGCCTGCACTCGTGCTGATCCCGTTATTAGAGATGCATGACGGCGGTAACATGAGATGAATGATCGTATCTAGCTGCTAATTCCTCATTTCCTATTGATCGGCTACCTTTATCCCTGTATATAATCTTATTCGTTACCGAGCGTTTGTCACGTGAGAAAAAAATCTTTGAATCTGCCCTTAATTAACTAGAATGTAAATAATGAAAAACAATTTACATCTATACATATTACTATACTTCTTTGAATAGTACTAAGTAAACGAGTTACTAATAAATAAATATTTACTCAATAAAAAAATGATAATTAAATAAAATTAATGGTTTTGATATTAAATATATGTTTATGTTTAATATTTACTTAAAACTATTCAAACGAATTTTGTATTAAAATTAATAAATATTTGTTTTCAGTGCAAGATTTACAATTTATACAAAACATATATCTATAATAAACTCATGAATATTATGGTTAGTTACCATCCTTTGTCTTTCTCTATCTCTTTTCTCCATTTATTTGAAATATTTATTCATAAATACTAGTTAAAAGTATATAAAATGTATATCAAATGTTTGTTACAACGACAAAACATTCAAAGATTAAATTATATACTAAATATTAAACAGTCAACAAAAAATAAAAATTAATATTCGTTTTTAAAAGTTCTGTAAAATGGAGCAAAATATAAAAATATGACGTGCCATTAAATTTGCGCTTTGTAAAGTTATTGTAGGAAATATTAATTATGATAAAATCAACGCGTTTAAATTTTTGCGACAACTTCCTTGTTTGTAACTAATCCGCAATCTGTGGAAATTCGCAAAGTTTGCTTTCAGTGTAATACCAAACACAATAGCAGTGAGTCGACAGATAATCCAAGTAACGTACGCGCGGAATTTAAGTCAATTAAAAAGTGCTTGCCTGCCTTGTTAACTCCATTGAAAATTACGTTTCGACAACTCTTGTTTTGTTTCTTTCTGTCTCTCTCTCTCTCACACACACACACACACACACACACACACACACAGAATTTCTTTCTCTCTCTCTTTTTTTCTTCCCTGTTTCAATATTTGCGGCGCGTCCATTCAAACACCTTGATTAGTTTTCCAGCGTAATGTGTCGCAAATGTTTCGATCTCTATTGCGAATTAAACTTATTTGAAGAATTGAAAAATCTTGACATAAAAAAATTATGTTTCATAACAATGACAAGGATTTCTTTTCCGCAACGAATATTAAACTACGAGATAAATTCACAGAAGAAAAGAAGCTCTCTAAAAGTTAATAAAAAGTCATCGCAATATTTTTATTTCTACATCTTTTTTATTTCCAATAACGTATTATGTTTATTTTTTATTACGAGTATATAACATATATAATACTTTCCAGATCGTTTATTCGAATCTAGAAACGCTTATAAAAGCACTAAAGATAAAAAAATCGCAAGACTTAAATAAAAGATATAACAAAACTGATGACAAAAAATATAAAGAAATCGTTTGTTCTTGCTCAACAAATATTACAAGTATTATCAAACGGTATTTATTACAACTTGGTTGTCGCAAGTTCGATAACTCTCGTCCGAAGACCAGTCGTTCTCGAAAATCGTACACATCGATAGAAAGGCTGATGTTATGCGAAATATACCTCGTTCTCCTCGAAACATGTCGATGACGCGGTTGCTGGCAGCAGAGATTATTTCATCAATCGCAATGGACATGATCCGTACATATATAGGACGGACCGATAATCGTTACACGACGCATGATGTATTGTACGTGTGTGAGTAGCGCAAGAGCGATTTGCTCGAGGGTCTTTGATAATGAACTCTCGCCCCGACTGCTCGACGAACGGTGCCGATGCCGGACGGCATCGAGACGGATGGACGGATGGACGGACGGTACACGTGATCGCACACGTGCATGTACCATCCTATGCTGTATATCGGGCAGACGTGCTGCTGCAGTGCTGCATCCGATTTGCATGCGCGAGGTCGTTCAACTGTGACGGGAAAACATTTGACCCGATCTAGACCGCGTGCGCGTCGACGTCGAAACGGACGATTCTTCCGCGACGATTGCACGAACGCGACAGGCTGGATGCGTGCATATGTGGTACATTTCGGAAATAAAACCGCCGTCCGTTATCGTCGTTGAGGGATATGCACAGAATCCAGAGAACGGTGCAATACGTTCGGACGAGAACGAATAACTTTTGAGTTTTAACATAAATCTCGATCGCGATTCCGGAAGTCTGAAATAGTGTTTCGCAGATTGTGAAATACTACAATGCTGCGATGGAAAACCCGGCATGCAACTCGATGAAAAATTGAAAGTTTGCACTGAAAAGAATGATTTAACACGTACGATATCAAAATTCATGCTGACGCGTTTCCATCTATATAATAAAACAGCATAAAGCGACTATATATTCGGAGAATTATAATACCAATGCAAAGCATATTAAATAAAAGAATAAATACATCGACGCAGAGTTTATTTCATTTAATCATTAAACGTACGGTTTTTTTAATCAGATTTTCGCAAAATTAATCGACATCCGGTCAGCGTTAAATATGCTGAGTTCTGCACTTTTTTTCTGTTTTTTTTTTTTCGCTTGTAAAGTAAAATATTCATTAAATAAAGTTAATTGTTTGTTATGGAGAAAAAAAAAGCTTGAATGACACTCGAGGGAGTTAATTATTAATAATTCCGAAAATGAGTTATTGAATAACTGTGTTAGTTATTGGATAATTCGATCATAATAGAATCATGAAACATGTTACATCGCGAACAAAAAGTTCCTTCGGTTTACGGAAATAATGAGAGAATCGCTAGAATTCAGAGTAAATTGTACAAAATTAAATACCACATCGGTTGTTTTTCGTTGTTCAGTTTAGTCATTCTGCCACTTAATTTCTTTATGACACAATACTGTCTCCAACATATCATTACTATGCTATTAATATTCCGACATTAAACTTCGAATCGGCTGGCTGTCCGGCATACCATTAACAGAAAACGGAATTTTTACATGAGTTAGCTTTCAAAATTTCATAGTGCAAGTGGTTTTTACGTGAACACAGCAAAATATAAATATTTTGCAATGTATAAATTCGTTCCTTTAAATAATAAATATTTCTTTTATATTCTTTTATATTGCATTTATCTTGCAATATATTTTTGATAATATTTTTTATTAATGATTTCTATGAGAAATATACGTCAAAGATTGAAATTAATCGAAGACAAAGTTTATACAATTTTAATAAAATATAAAAAACGCGATATGACTAATATGTATTACTAAACATTCTTTTGCCGGCGATTTGGATCACATTTTTCTGCTGTCTAGACGTACGTTATTTATGCTTCCCGTCCAAGGATTTCTTTTTCCATTTATTCCCTTTTAATTCACCAGAGAAACCAGTACAGCTCGATTCTGTACAGAAACCACCTTAGCGTGATTTATACCCGTTAAATTTTCTTTTATTCGTCACACGGAAACCTTCGTGTAACACAGCGAGTCGCGAACATTGTTCGTTAACCTCTGCCATCTTTGAATTATTTATCCGAATTCGTTATCAACTGAATGTTCTTATTGTAGTTCGCATTTCCGCGAAGTGAAAGGAGAAGAGGAAAATTGGAAGGAAAGTCGACTATGTTCGATTTACAGTGTTTGCATTACAGCATACACGAAAAAATTTATGAAGCTGCTGAATATGCATATTTCATTAAATGAACCTATATATATATATATATATTTCATCTTAGCTACTTTTTATGACAAGTTGCTTTTGTTGGTGTTTTGTAATATGTACTAGTAACTTGTATCCGATATGCATTATATAACGGAGATGCGTAAAAAAAAATATTTCCTTATTAACCTATTAAATCAATCATACTGTAATCATACTGTCAACATGTAATGTAAAAACGTGCTCTCTCTCTGGTTTCCGAACATGATTTTGCACATTTGCAATATTGAATGTTTCAATCGGAATTTTCTTTTCTTTCGACGCGAACAAAGTTCTCAACACATACAGACATACAACGAAACGATTATCTCGTAACAAAAAGAAAATCTACCGTAGCAAGGTCGTTTAATTAATGCCGGGTGAATTAGAGACCTTTTTTGCAATGATATGCTGATTAAAAAGCAAATAGCGATTCTTCTTTGTTCTCGCAACGTAAATGACTTTTTTTATTGCGAAATATACCCTATGATAGTTGATCATTAAATTGACTTCCTCCACATGTTTCGTTCTTGAACTACTTAACTCGAAATAAATTTACGTGAATATGATGATATGCGGTTTTCAATCGATCGATGATTCACAAATAATTCGCATTTTAAAATAATGCTGGAAATCCTAACATCTTTATCCTCATATATTTTGAGTGCATTTAAAGTTTCTTATAATTATAATGCAAACTTACCGGGAAAAGAGTTTTTCTTTCATGTATCACTAATAAATAAACAAACCCATTAATTGCGTTAAAGAGATAACAATGCTGACTCATTGATTTGCAATCAACTTTGCCATTTTATCATTGTACGTATATAAGCTAATATAGAACGCGTTCGTTTTTATTATCAATGGATAAAGAAGACCATTTTATATCAATTTTGTTGTATTATGATAACGGGAATAAATGTAGATAAAATTACATCGCATGATACATAATTGGCACATGTATTATATGCGTCCATGTATATGTAGATGTACCGCACATGCATGAGTACGTTGCTTAAACAGGAAGTCGTCTACTTCAGCCAATTTAAATAATTCGCCAAGGTAGGGAGTTGCCTATAAAGTATCACACGGCATACAATTGCTCGTAATGGATAGTCGAGACGACGCAAATTATAACGCGACCGCTGTCCATTAAAAAAATTGTGCATAACAAGTATTAGAATTACTACGATTATTAGATACATACTGAGAATATTTTAAGTTGATATAGGTATTTTAACATGGATATCTAAATAGAAATCAGAATTAAGCTTAAAATTAAAATTTATAAAACTTAGCATCAAACGCGAAAATAGAAATTAAATAGAAATTTATATTTTCATTAAAAATGTCCAGAAAAATTATTTGTCTTCATCATTCATCAAAAGTCTTTATATCACAAGAACGTTGCTGATAAATAGAAGTGATATCATTACATGAGTATTAAACAAATGCGACATACATCTAACAAAAGATGTTATATAATAGAAACCTAACGATCTGGCTCTTCCTGTTTTGCAACAATTTCAAGAAAATTATTCGTATTTCTCTTTTTAAAAATGTAGGATTACAACACGTTATATGTTAACAATGAGATTAAAAATTTTGTAATACTGATTGAATATTGAAATGTTGAAGTGTTAATTAAATCTACAATCCGGTGCGATAATCAAATGCATATCTACTTGTTGACAAGATTATATAGTTTCTAAAATTAGCAACTCATCTTGCGATTTTTTCTGTATCTAAAATCTAAATCTCTTTTAAAATATTTAAATTTATCAATATTTATGCGTACAAACACACTAAAAAAATGTGTCTAAGAAAAAATATAAAATCTAGAGAACGATATACATAAATTCTCTATACTTCTCTCGCCTTTCATTCATCATGTACGAATTAAGTTTGACATTTCATAATCGAAAAACGCTGTATTGAGGAAATTAAAGTTAGCTTTGTAATAACGATAATGTTAGATATCGTCTTAGTAATGGTAGTTTCTCGACTTTGCCAAGCAATTCGAATGACTTTTAACTAGAGCGACAAAAGCAGCCGCATCCAGTTCTACTCGAGCCGACTGTATTCAAGACTTGTCGGTATAAGGATTAACGCCTCCGCAAGTAATGACTTCGCGGCGACGTCAAGCCTGTGAGAAAACCTCTCAGAGTTCTCTCGGAAACATTTCGGGTTGCGAACTGTCGAGGGGTAGATTGTGTAACACACAAAACTCCGCGGCGGTCGGATAACAAATTATAATTCGTCCCACGACATCGCTGGATTTTCCTGAGAGGATATAAACATCGTCACATTCACATAAAGATTAGTGCTGCTACAGTAAAATCCTTAATCATCTTGCAGCACCTTCATTCAACCAATGATCTTTTCAGATCTATTAAGAAAATAATCTGTGTTTCTCATGCAAATTGTTTCGTCTTTGGTAAATAAATCCTTGATAAATTATTCAGTACACATTACATTCGTATTATATTTCTTATTATTTATAAAACAGAATATAATACTAAGAATTTTCAACTTGCGTATTTATATATTTTTGCGAAATATTCAGTTTATAGAGTCAACTGTTTTCATGATTAATTAATCAATGTAATTATAATAAAAGAAGGACGAATTGGATGGAGCAATAATTTTCGCAATAAATTCTTTACTTATTTGATTTATTCTTATTAAGAAAGGATTAATTTTACTATTAATTAATTTTTTGCAATATACTTTCTAAATTTTTTTTAATAGAATCTCACTCCAAAGAGTAAAAATTGAGCCAGTCTAGAAAAAGAGTGGCTCGATTTTTAATCTTTAAGAGTAGATTTCACTTTTTAGGCGATTCATCCTAAAAGTTTTAGAGAGTCACACTATAATATAGTCACAACATAATGTTGCAATACGGCGGCTTTACTTTAGAAGAGCAAGACGTTAGCTATCTCAAGATTTCTCGGCATAACAATTATGCGAAAATTCAATCGTTAATGGCAAAACACAAGTCCGCGATAGTTCATAAATTATGAAAGTTGCACGAAGAACAAAGTATGAAACATATACATATACAGGCAATAATTTATTACGAGTAGGCGCGATAGAGATTATCGCTGTCCTACAATTCAAACGAAATGTATTCTATTATTGACATTTCTGCCTCTTGATCTGTTACTTGGCCAATCGATAAATTCAACAATTTCGACAAACATTTCATACTATTCTCTCCAATTAATGTTTCAATAAATTTACTGCAAAATTCAAGCGATGCAGGTAAATTGAAGTGCAAGAACAATGCATTTCGGAAATTCCGAAACTGAATATAGATTATAGGTGGTTTGATACACAATACGACTTTCGCAATATCTCGGAAGCTAAAAGCTTTTTCTGATAAACGTAAAGTTTCGCGATTACTACAGACGGTGGTCGCGATCGAGAATAGGTACTTCAACCTGTCAACGCGTTCTTTACGCGTTCAGACAAACCTCGCTGGTGGCGTAATGGCCGAGACTTTACGTTAGCAATGCCATTGTAGCTCACGTCAAAACTGGAGAACTAATCTGAATCCGTCGACGAGTCTGGAAAGTCGCCAGCGCAGAAAATACAACGGCAGTGAGTTAACACGTCGATGTAGCGACGATGAAACTGCACGCCGCAGCAACACGGCGAGGCAATATGCTGTTTGCAACTTTGCAATAATCGTGAATCCATAAATCGTCGGTTCCGTAAACTGCGCATACATATAGAAGTGGCCGTTAACGTAAAAACTAAATAATTTATTGCGGGAAAATAATATCCGTTACCGGAAGAACAAGCTGTCGTAGCGAAAAATATTTGTTTGCTAACAAAGTGTGCGCGATGAAACATAGCGAATAAAAAAAAAATGCAAATACATGTTTTGATCGATGCCAGTAATAGCAAAATGTTTGGCAACGTTTAAATAATTGAAATCACGTGTACAAAAGTATTACTTAAAAAATACCGTTTTGAATTAAATCATTTGGAATCGTGAAAACAATTACTACAAATCAGATGCATAAAATAATAAACTATAACGTTGAAATAATACATTTGCATTTAAATTTTTTACAAATTGCGAGAATATAAAAATAATCTCTCCATTTATTTATCAAGACCATTTTACCTTTTTTTTCACGAAACATTTTCTATTCCAGTTAAACATTAAATCGTCAGATACGTACATCAAATAGATGTAACAAAATTCCAAACATGAAATTTATAAAAATGATTTTTGAAAAATAAACAAGTAAAAAATAATCCACAAATAATCACGTACAATATTATTTCAATAATGATTGTATGATACTTATAATTCGTAAACAAAGCAAGCTCGGGGCATGAAGCGAGAATATGAATATAACATCAGTAATACTCGGTGCATTTCATCGCGAGATAAAGCAAACCAGAGTGAACAAGACTGAAAAGAGAAAACAAGCCGTATTCGCGTCATTAAACGGGGTAAAAATGCATTTTTCGCGGGTTACCATGGCGTATACTTCGTTGAGTGCATCCTGCGGGATTACTTTGTACAAACGAAGTCGAAAATGAATGAAAACGCGGTACCGGCGGCATATTTTTCCATTATTTCCCGTTTTTAATCAAAGAAAATGGCATTTGATGTCAGTCTTGGCTATTTCCGATAATATTGTCCCTTATTTCAACGTAATCGTTGCTACTAGACGAATTGAAGACGTGTACGGCCATCAGAAAGCGACAATAACAAAGCGATTTTGTTTTGCATTGTTAATTCCTTACACGAATTGAATACATTTCTCGTCAATGCAACTTCATTTACACGATAAAAATCGCATTTACACGATAGAAATTATTTGTATTTATAGAATACATATTAATATAACATCATTGAAGCAGTTAATAAAAAAACGTGGTTTTATGGAACACTATGACATTTCATATAGTTTGCGATATTCTGAGGCGATTGTAAGTATTTCTTCAAAATCTACTAGACGATCACTGGTCATAAGTGTTTACTGCGTTGTCATAAAAGCTACATTTTAGTTGCGTAGGTAGTAGACAGCTTTACAGATGTATGTTATGCTCTTTACGTAATTTGAGAAGTATTGATATTAATTTTGCAATGACAATCTAGCTTAAACCCATAAATGTGACTTTTGATATAATTGAGCTAAATTTGGTAACGAAATATGTTCATGTATTCGATATGTAAAGTTATACGATACACTAATTGATAGAGTTCTCCCTTCTATTCCATAACTGCAATATTTTTCCTCTTCAGTTTTTTGTAAATTATGTTTGTTCTGTATATTTAAAGAATTTCTATCTACAATATAATAAATATCATTTTGTGACTAATAAACTTGTTTAAAAGTAGTTATATCATGTGAATATCTATCGAGTTATTTCAATGAAACAAAATAATATTCCATATATGTACTCCCTTTCTTTCTCCTATATATGACATATAAAATTAATATATTAATAGATTTGAATGAATAGGCTAATATTATTAGGTGTTGGAATTAATTCGTAGCGTTTTTAATGAAAGAATGTTATTTATTTCACATGAGCATTAAAAAATACATTAATGAAAGTACTTCCCATCACTTGTAAAACGCTACGAATTAATTCCAACACCTAATAATTGTATGTGAAAGCAATAGACAGATACTGAGTAGTATAAGACATCGATGTGTACGTCGCTATGATAAAGCCTGATAAGTATCTCTTTACAAGTTCTGTATGTGCACAATTGTAATAAATCGATGGAAAATTGTATACTCCAGAACAAACATTGAGTTTAATCTGTTCCAACCCTTTTATTTCAAAGCAATAAATTAAATACTACGTTTATTTGTAACATTTTTATATTGTTAAATCAATATATACATATAATATATGCTTAAGTTATATTTGTTTCAATACTTCAGTATAAAATAGAAAATAAAAAAATAATTTGTCACTCACTGATGCACAGCAGCGGAACTGTAAACTGTATATATATGTAACTGTATGTTATAAATACATTGATATGTAAAATACGAATGTACATCCAAATTTTGTAAAATCGTCTAAAATAATTAATATTAAAAACTAAAACAATAACTATTGCGCATCAAACAGTCATAAACAATTTAATCCCACACAGAATAATAACAAATAAATAATATACCACTCGCCTCATGATTGTTCGTCCGCCGCATTAGCGGCGGTGTCTGTGAAGTTGGCGGAGATTGTCTGATGCTTTTCAGACGTCCTTCTCTCAGATTTCCTTTCGTCACACTCACACAACACTCACGAAACAGTTAATTACTACTGTGCAATTATAAGAGCAAGATGATCGTGCAATACTTCGCACGGCAGACAGAAGACTTCAATAAAAGTCGCTGAATTGTTTATCTATATGAACTATTTACCATATATAGATCACGGCCCAGGAGAGAAAAGAAAGATCTAACAATAATTTATGCTCTCTCACGGAAATATCAATTTTACTAAAATATCTAAAAACTATAGCTATATTTCTAAAAATGATTAGATAATCAAAATAATTAAGTGTGTAGAACGCTTAAATTAGTTGCTAGAATATTAAAACTTTTTGTCACCAACGTTTGAGCGTTCCACATAATTTTTTCGATAGTCCAGTGAAATTGCTTTTAGTATCTGTATCTAGCTCAATTTTTAGATACTCCATCAAAATTATTTTCTCCATGCTCGCTCGCGTGAGCGCCTGCTAGATCTCGTCCATTGCTCGGTTTATCTATAGGTAAACTTGAGGACATAAGGCGCGGTTCGAATAGATACACGAGTCTTGTTGTTGCGAACATGACCTTCAGTAAACACAGCCTGTCGTTAAAAAAATACATCAAGCGGTCAGTTTGTCGCGATGTTATCGTTACAAAATATAAATATACGTCAAATATCAATTTTGATTGACAGACTGTATTACAGTATGTCAAATCAAACGTTTACGTAACAAATAAAACTCAATTTTACAATTTACTTTTGCAATAACAATTTACTTTTGATTTTAATTAATCCTCAGAACGAGCTTTTAAAATACATTCTACAATAATGTTGCAAAATATATAAAATGTGTATCTATATAATTTATCATTTGTATATAATACATATACGTCATTTTATTGATTGAACTTCAGGTAACTTGTAATTCAAGTCAAAAATAAAAATTCTATTTATAATTTTACTGTGTAATATGAAGATCAAAATGTAAATGTAAAATGTGCAACATAAAATATATATATATCAAAATATACGACATGTAATATAAAATTATAAATAAAATTCTTTATTTATTCTTAATTTCTTTGACTAAATTATAAACAGTCCGAAATAAACTTTATATGCTACAGTTTTTAATTTTATCGTGTAACTCTATAAAAAAATCAATCGGATTACTAAACATAGCTCAGATTGGATCCGCGATCCTTTAAAATTGCTTTAATATTACAATATGTTAACTCAATAAAATCGTTTGACTTAAATAAACAAAATCGTTAGCAGAATATAAGAACATGTCAATTAAGAAATGATTGAGAATGGAATCGTGAAAGTCTGATTTCTTTCACTGCGGTAATGAGTTTGATAAATAAAGGAAATGTCCAAGATGTAATTAGCGAGAAAGCATTTTCTAGCGTTCAAGTTCGTGAAATAAAACGCTGTCCAATGCACTCGGTTTAAACAATTTGCTTTAATCACTCTTATTCGCCTTCCCGTGGGATAATAATCCACTTGCATTAATCGAAAAGCGTCGAGAGACGCAGATAGCGCGTCTGGATCCGAAAGTTTTATTACCAGGATTAACTGGAGCTCTACTTACTGTCAATTTACTCGTTTATTGCCAATTTTGCGGGAGACAATCGAGAACGTGGTTAGATTATACTTAGCCATACTTGTAACCTTGTCATGCTTCACACATTTCTCGATAAACGTTACAAAACTTTTTTTTTACTCCAAACTTCTGCAATTTTATTTTTAATAAACGTAAAAAATTTATTTTTAATATTTACGTCATTATTCAGTTTCACTACGATAATAAATCCTACCTTCTGACTACGAATCATAAATTATGTTCTATTAATATTTCTCTTTTTTTTATTTTGGACTTTTTTTGTTGCACAACTTTATTTTTGATGCAACTTCAACTTTGATTTAAACAGATAATTCCGGTTTATTTAATCTGTTACGACTTCATTGTTTCACTCCGATAGCTAGCAGAAATATTATATGAAATCTCGTATTTAATTTGAAACGTATATTTTTCCACATTACATATGGCTATATATGTACCATTTTGAATTTCTCTTTTCAATTTTCGCTTTAAGCGGACGAAGAAGTGCCGAACCGGAATTATCTACGATCCCATTTTATGATTTCATTAAAATTATCTAATATCCTAACGGTCTGGAGACGTGACGATAAGACTGCGGCAATATACCTCAAGTATTTCGCGCCTGGAATTATCTTCATTAACGGGGCGCTGCCACATTTCCTCATGATGTGATAAAATTAACTTAAAATCGCTATTTCGAGGGAATAACGTTACCGTCATTGCACCCCGAGCTCTTTTTTCTCACGCTCCGGGGATGGTACTTAAAGTCGTGCGTCCGTCGAGCGGAATGGCTTATCGGGCTATCGAGTGGGCTATCGAGGATTAACGGTCGCCCAAAAGTCACATTTGCATAGATTAACCAAAGCTTGTGTTAACCAACTCATCGCGCGGTTTCGCATTCGTGTGCATGCACGTACACATGCACGTACACATGCACGCGTGTCGCGTACCTTCGCGGTCGACTCGTGCAAAACGAGACGATCATTAAATTAGCGATGCCCATGTTCCAAAATTGATTTCCATCGTTTAAATTAACACGCCTCATTGATGGATAATTTTGCAACAGGTGGAAAATGCATAAACACAAATTTAAAATGTTGACGTAGTATACTTCCATCACTTGATTTATTCTTCGAACAATGTGAATCAAAAATAAAAATTGTTTTCGCTAAAAATACATTTTCAAACTCTCTCTCTCTCTCTCTCTCTCTCTCTCTAAATTATAGATTAAATTAAAAATTAACTTCCATCAATTTTTTTCGTGTATGGAAGAAACGGTATTGATAGATGTATAATAATGGAAGTTTGTAAAATAAGAATAAGACACTAGAGAAAGAAGGAAAGATACGAAAGATTTGGTGGAGAAACGGACCTATTATCGAATAACTCAATCTCTCTCTCTTTCTCTCTCTCTACCGACAAGAGAAACCTTCAATACGACCGTAGAGAATTCGTATCTAGAACATCTTGAAACACAAGGAAGAAATGGCGTATAATATTTACGAAACTTCAATGTTATCCGCACTTGGTTATTATAAAAATATTTTTCTGATTTCATATTTTAATTCCGACAACAGAGAATATAATTTGACACAATTTTTAAAGAAAGACTAATAATATTTCAATATTACAGTATTTACGTTCATTACTCTATTAAAACTAATTTTATCATTGTATTATCCAATTATCCGCTGAGTGTAACAGATGTAAACGTTTCATATTCTTTGTGTAAATATTGTTAAAACAGAACCGTTAAAATGGGATAACATGTAATAGCAATATTCGATTCAGAGTTTCGCAGTTTTAATAAAATAATAAGATAAATAAATAAACGGAAAAGTGTGTATTCATTTTTAAATATATATAAGTTTCGAAGTGACTGTTTTTTTAAGCAATCCATGTTGAAAATCCACGTCTGAGCTTATTTAAAAACGAAGCTTATTTAAAAAAAGCTATATCCTCGAAAACGGGGACACCTAATCGCTATGCATAGACTATGTGTTTCAGATAAAAAAACCACTTTGCTCGAATCGAAGAGCAAAAGTAACATGCCACAGTAACATGAATATGACAACACGGCAACAGGTATGACGCGAGAACACGTAGCTCAGCATACCCCGAGTCACGAACGGAAACAGAACGTATGTCTTTACAGTGCAACACGATATGCTCTGAATCGTTGTAAACGTCCGTTGTGTTATCAAGCTTATTGATATGCGATGTTTTACAATCGTTCGCCAATACGCAATAACAATATTACGGAAATGCAAGACGGATGTGTCTAGCAGGTCGACATGGCAGAAATTCCGATACGGAAGAAGGAAACAAAATAACATTTCCAAAATAAATTTGGCTCTCTTTTTTACTCTTTTTCAGGCGTAAGCTTGATATTGAGGTGTGAAAAATGATTTACCGCTGAAAGAATGACTTCTTTTGCCAATGGATCAAGAGATAAATTTCGTGAATTGTTTATTTATTTATTCGTACATTTCTTGTTTATCGTGTAACGAGAGCTGAGTAAAAAGAAATAGAAATATAAAATAACGTCTAAATTTCTTTCTTGAGAGAGAGAGGGGAAAAAAAAGGAAAAAGAGAGAGGCAAACTTAATCCATAAAAAAAGAGATAAAAAACATACATCCTCAATCGTCCATAATAAACTATTTTGGCTTCATGTTAATCGATTTCACAAATCGGTTTCACAAATCGGTTTCACAAATCTTCAAGTTAAAAAACAATGATTTATCTCTCCATCTACAATTATATTTTTACTCGCTTCGTTCTACAATCTAGGTCTGTCTTGTCCAGCTCACGTTTTTGTACTATTTTATGCTTTTAAAACATTCAAAGTTACTCTCATTTCAACATCTCTATCACATTACCGAATAATTTTCTCATTTATTTTAGGGAAGAAAACTCTGGTTTTACATTAGTTTTCTACGATATCATGAATTGTCAATGCCTAGTTGGATAACGAATAGATCATTCACCAATAAATCGTTTCACGGATACATTTTGCGTTTATTCAATTTTACGAATATTCAATATCTAAGGTGACGACACGATCTTCAATGTGTGCGCAGGTGTAAATGCTAAGATATAAGTACACTTTCCGTAGGACGATACGACACACACATGTGGAGGCAGGTATAAGATACATTCGGCATCTATCTAATCTGAGCTCTACGACGGTCTGAATAGAAGAGGTAATAATGTTGGTGTGCAACGTCACGGAATAAACGTTCGTAAGCTATGGAAGATACGCGTGTGTTGCACTTTCCACATATACACACGCAAATACGTAAACCGGCCGACGTCAGATACAGCCGGCAGCAGCGTTACATATGCATGCAACGGGGAGCAGCATTAAGGCTGTTCCCTACGGGCGGAGCTGCTAGTCCTGAATGCACTTTGTGATTCTCTACGAGTTTCCTACGGAGTCACGGACGGAGCTGGGCTCATTTTCGTCCGCGGCACCTCGTAACAACGACGAACATAGTACCCTTCGGGGACTGCGTGTGCTATGAAAAGGCACCCTGGATGATTCTCAGCTACTTCTCTTCCGCAACGGTCAGACCACACGGCTCAAGGCGACTCATCTTGTGCCAGGATAACACACCTGGATAGATATTTGTTGGGTTTTGAAAGGAGGGAGTGTGAGAAGAACCAAAATCCGTTTGTTATCTAGACTCCACAAAGTACAATGTAACGCTGTCGACAATGTAATAGTCGTGAACAATGACTGTATCTCTCTACGTTTTCCGTTATAAATCCAAAAGAGAGAAATTTAATGTAAGTCGGAAGAGAGAAATTCAGAAAAATGGGAGCTTATTCTTATCTGACTTTTTATAGACGTTAACTGAGCTTCGGATCTTCATTTTTAAATGTTAAATTAGTCGATGACTGGTGAATTTGCATTGTTTCAACGCAAGCAAATATATTTGATACAGAGAATATTCTTTACCTTTGTCGGTTATCAGCAAACATCTCTGTGTCGCAAGTAAATCTAAGCTGACTAAAGCTTTATCCAAGACGAGTAGGTTATCTACTATTGTACTAAGGATCTCGCTGTGAAGGCGTGTTCCTCTTCCTTGCAGCCTCTTACATCCCCTGTTCTAGGTGATGTGAGAAACAGAGCAAAGGAACACACCCTTCGTCGAGGCTGATGTTTGTACACGTGTGTTTTCCTTCATCGAAGTCTCACCCACGTGACGACAATTTTAAATAATAACAATATGAGCCATTCTTTCATATCTTTAGTTGCACAAATAATTCCTAGAAATAAATTAGCATAATTTATAACTAAATTTCTCCTACATATTCATAAATTAATATCATAAAATAAATGTCATTTCCTTAATAATAGAACTACCAATAGTGCTATTTTGATTTCGCTAATCATTTCAATTTTTTTCTTTTTTGGATTAAATATACAGTATAAAATATAAAAAATATGTAAAAGTAATACAAATAATTCTAATACAACAAATAATATCAAAATAACTCTTCCCTAATCAAAAACAAGGATAAGAAATTACCAAATTCGCAGTTCAACGAAATACCATTGGCAGTTCTATAGTGTTAAACTGTGATTACCCGTTCCATCTATTCCACTTACGTTCCCAGAATCTTACTGAGTTTTCCGAAATGTCGCTACTTCTCTTAAACTACCTAAACAAATGTCGAACGAAATTGCGCCGTACAGTACAAGATTTTAATGCGACAGTTGGATTTTCAGAAAATACCAACGTCGTCGGTCGAAAACGAACTATTGGCGCAAGATTTGGTGTAATGCTTAAGATAAGCAAGAGTTATCGAATGTATGTATATGCACATAGATGGCACACACCAGTATGTGGCAGCGACGAGCCTCTCTCGATATCGGACCATCGTACCATAGATTAGAAAAGCTACCTATTCCGAGTTACATCGAAACAGCAATACGTTCCCACGAAACGCACGGTTCTATCTGCGATCGATATCAACTGCCGGATACACCGAGATATCGGAAAATTTCCGGTCGGGTATCTTGTGCTATTGCCTTATTTCACGACGGACCCACGAGAATCGATCCAATTATCACGAACAGGAGATATCGCGATGGACAATAAAGACAAGCAACGTGCGAGAGAACGCATTCTACAGTTCAATAAAATGACACGGTAAACCAGGATTGTTATTGCCTTTCTCTTATCTATCGGTATGATTACTATCGTATAACTAGAAATACAAGAAAAGTCATGTAACAGAAGATATCTAATCTTTACATTAATATTGTTATTTTCAACGTGTTTTATTGTTCTCTATTATTAGAGCTTCATTAACTTACTTATTGTTCTCAATTACGCGAGAAGTAATTAACAAAAGATCGTTCGCGATAGTTACATTCTCGTTTTCGTGTAATTAGTTATCGCAATATTGTCCTGCAATGATCTCTGCTGCATCAGTTGGTATCGTATTACGTTACTATACCAGCTTTGCAATTTGCAGATTGCAAGTCACACTAGCTTTCAGATTGCTTCCTGTTTCGTGATCGTGGAAACGTTTCTACCGATAGGGACGCATCTAATTCTCCGTCTCATCCCTTCTATCTTCGCCCTATTGCTCCTCTCTGAGCTCAATCGACTCTCTTCCGCACAATGAATAACGATCGTGCTTGTACGCGCTGATACACAAAACAACAATATATATATATATATAATTCGCAGAAAATATTTTAACTTGTAAGAAATAAAATGAAACCGTATTTATTTAAATATTCTTCGTATTTAAATATTCTTCGTATTTAAATATTCCCTTATTTTTTGTTTCCAGTCTCTATTTCTATCTACATTCTTTTTTCAAAGGGAAAGGGACAGAACAAATTATCGATATTGTGATATTATTATCGAGATATCGATATCTCGGTAATGATATTTATGATCATAAATACCATTAAAATAAACAACAAGCCTATTTCTCGAGGAAAATGCGCGGTATCTTCGAGGCGTCTTCTTCGCGGTGAAGGATTCTCAACAAAAACTCGTCATGCTCTAATTCTTGCTTAATAAGAGACGACACGAGAATCCTCACCAAGGCAGCCGGTCGTGTCTTTCATCTCCCGCTCGTCTTTTGAAGCGAATGCTGCCGCAGTGCGAAATATCAAGCCGTCTTGATATTATTCAGGCGAGATCGAGAGAAATTTCAACTGTGAAGTTTACGCTAGCTTCTAAATTTTACGCAAAACAAGTATCATTTCTTTTCTCTGAAAAACGCGCGCGCGCGCAAAGATTTCTAATATCTCAGAGCATAGTCCGCATGTGTAATAAAGAATATAAGTGGATCTGTAGTCTGAAGTAGATTACACTGTTAGAAATGCACCACGAGCTTCCTTTACGTGTAAATAAAACTCGCGTTATAACAAACAAAATTTAAAAAAGTAACGAATGGTTTAACTGGAAATTAAGTTACAGTAGTTACTCAAATGTAATGAACGTGTACATTAAATTTCATAAATTTTCATAAAATACATTAAATTCCATGTATATATACATAAACATACTTTTCCTTTAGTTATAAATACATTAAATTTAATGTAATGTCATGAAATTAAATTCAAATTATGTAACTTAAAAGTATATTAAATTTCATGAAATTTTTAACAGTGTAATTGAAGTTAAAAAGAACTTTCCCGGCAATCAAAAAGATTAACGGAGTAAATTAAAGTGACTCAGCGAAATTTCTCAATTAATATTTGACTCACTAGTTGATTCTATTCACTTGTCATCACCCGTATACGTTAGTATAATTATAAACCTTTCATACAGAGTTTGTGTGCACATGAAAGTGGAACGTATGAGAAAATGCGTCTCTCTTTCTTCTGCACTAATGACATTTTCGCAAAAAGCGTTGCTCGATAGATGTAATAGTCGGACAAAAATAACTTTGCGCATAGTTAACAGTTTTTGCACAAACTTTAGCAATCGCAAGCATTAAACTTTTCCAACCACTGGCACGCCGAATTAGATTTTCAGAGAAACGAGCGGCATTGTGTTGAGAAAATGAGAGAGAGAGAGAGAGAGAGAGAGAGAGAAAGAAACAAGAAGAAAAAAAGGATCACACGTGCTGAAGTTTCAAACAAACGGTGACAGCCGTATGCGCAGCACCATGATTTTTTCATGAGATTCGAATATATAATGCCGCAAAAATAGAACGCATAAATTGAGTGATGAAAAATTCGATATATATATATATTATATATACATATATATATATATATATATATATATATATATATATATACATAACACACACAAAGCGAATATGTTGGAAAGTGAACTTATTTGCCGCTACATTTTTCCACACAATCGTGAAAAAAGATTACTCGGGAAATGAATTTTGTCAAGAGAAAGTCGGATAACTTTATGCGTGCTTAACAATATTTCTATATTAACACGAAGTCGAGGCATCAGGATTACGAAACTTCACCGACAATGCTCATGACGAACTAATACTTTCGAGAGGAACGGGGGTTCTCGTTATCGTCGTCATTTCATTATTGTAGTTGCACAGCATGATACGACGACGACGACGGTGCAAGAAGGACAGTACAAAAAGGACGACGACTGTCGACTTCAGTTTTATCAGTTGAAATCCACCGGGCGGCTTAAAAAGTTTGGATGTTACTGGCACAGTAACTCTCGGGAGAGCTGTCCCTTGAGAAAAGTGCTGATCGTGTGCCTTTCCATGCACTCGTTCTTCTCTATCTCGTATAACGTACTTTCTGTCTTTTCGTTTCGTTCTCTTCGAGAGCGAGAGATCTTTTCTCTCAATGCGACAAACGTAAATACAATAACAACTTTATGCCGCTCGTGTCACGTGTGCATCGTAGTTTCTTACTTACTACACCATCGGCAACGCGCTTTCTTTCAAAAAGGAAACTTTTCTACGCTTCTGTCAGCGACTATTTACTCGCGAACACGTCTCGAGATTCTCATATCTCGCAAGTCGATATGTGCGTACCTCATTATTGTCGAAAAATTGTATATTATTCATGTAATAATAACTGTAATAACAAAGTAAATAAGTCTACGTAAAAGCTATTTCAAAATGAAAATAAATTGTTGCCAGAAAATTAAAAATATAAATAGTTTTCAAAATAAATAATTATAACAAATATGTTTATATAAATCAAAACATACAAAAAGAGGAGCATAAAACTACAGCACTATGTTATTTGTGAAATTTAATAAATCATTATGTTAATAAAAATCTTTAGACGTTTCGGCCACAATCTGACCATCTTCAGTAAAATAATAAATATTAATAAAACGCAGAATTTACATAAATCTGACATTAAATTCAGCCGTCAAAAATATAAATAAGTATAAACGTGTTCTTTCATTTTGTGAATTTACATCATACACCATGATTACAGCACCAATTATCATATTGCAAATTATGTAGAAATTTTACTTATTTATATTGTTGACGGCTGAATTTAATGTCAGATTTATGTAAATTCTGCGTCTTTTATCGATATTTGTTATTGAAGATGGCCATAATATAATGATTTATTTATTAATATTAAATTTCACAAACAATATCTAGTGCTGTGGTATGCTCCTCTTTTTCTATGCTTTGATAAATAGTTTTCCCTCCCGAAATATCGAAGATACAAATATTTTTCTCCGGTTTTGTAGGATGGTTTAAAATAAAGCTCAATAAGCGTGGTATTACCAAGATACTTTAAAAACGAACGTGAAAAAGTCTTCCTGAATTTTTTATTCCAGAGATCGATAAATGTAAATCAGATTATAACAGCAGTTAACTTGGTCAATAGATTGCATCGTTGTTTACTCGCGCAACAGTGTGATAAATGTAATAATGCTACCGAATGAAATTAAAAGTAAATAACGATGAAAACATTGAATTGTTACGACAAAAATCGCCAAATTCACAGATTAAAACTTCGCGAATATACTGAAATGAGAATCTTTTAATTTTATTTTCAGAAAAAATTTTTAAGTAGCTGAAAACTTCTGACATTATTATTCAATTAAGCTTCCATAATTTCAATTCTCTGATAAGAAATCCATTTCCATATAAACTCACGTACTCAGGGGCGCAACCAATTTTAATCTCAACTATCGATATCTAATTTCTTCTGCCTTTTAATCTTAATCTTTTCGCTCGGAATGAAATCTTCGCTTACATGCAAATAGATTTTATTACGAGCTTCGTATCTTATTTCCATTTACACTTTCATTCCTCTCGTATCGCTTTTATACTTGTATAATTTCCTTTTTTATTTTCGATCGAGAAAACATAAGTCGGTTATTATATTTCAAAATTCTATTTCACGTATTCACGTTATAAATACGAGATGAAAAAAATAATAACCAAAAACTTAATCATCAATATAATTTTTTATTCGGCTTGCTATTAAAAGAAAACTAAAGGGAACGTAAAGCGATTTTATTTATTTATTTATTTTTTTTTTCTTTTAAAATGAGTCGTCCGACTTGACAATAACTTCGATCGCTGACTCGTAGAAAAATTTTGGTGACTATTCACACGAATGGTCGGACAGCTAAACGAGAAACGTTAATTCCCCTCGTGACAAATTCCCGACGAAGCCTTCGCAACGACGCGACGCGACGATGGCGAATTCTCGCCCGAGTTTCATCGAATACAAATTGCATCGCCCCTATGAATTTTTTATGAAGCTTCGTCAGGGTGCTACGTCAACAAACAGCGACGAGCAGGAATGATTTTGCTCGGTGGACTGTGGACGAAAGATTAATCGACCAATTTTTGCGGCAGACTGCATTGTTATGCGCTCCTTTTTATAGTGCATACATCGCGCATAGAAACGCCATTACCCACATCGAGTTGAAACTAAAAAGAGCCGGCCTCAATCAAAATAGGACGAGACTCGTCTCGACGTCATCTAGGAGATACCAGAATCCTCGAACATTGGTATTTACGAAATCTGGGTCGGAGTGTTCGTTAGTACGACAAGTAGCTTATCGGTGGTTCGTGTAATCCGGCAGTTTACAGTGCATCGTAATCGCGTGGTTTATCGCTGGTTAAACTAATAGTATAGTTTATTGGAAAACCAAATAATCGTAGGATTTATCGGTACGCACATCATGCTTAACAGTTTATCGGTCCAAGAGTTATTGTTAGCATACCTGAACGAACACGAACTTCAAAATATTATATAATATTCAAAATATTGCGACAAAGCAGATGAAAAGAGACTTTGATGATTTATTGCAAATTACGAATATCGTTTCCTTGTACACGTCCCGCTCTAGTTATATACTTTTAGAAATGTTGCTATTTTTCATTTCAAGCCTTTCGTAGGCAAAAGCTTATTAATCAAAATTTTCAGGTTGCCTTCTCACATGTTAAAAAAAAAATATTTTAATTCATTACTTGCTTTTCGTTCTTCTGTTTCTGCTTTCAAATCAGTTACTTCTCACTATATTATTTCTCACTTTTAACTCAATATTTAGTATTTTATAGTACTTACAATTTAAAACTATTAAAACTACTTTAAGTAATTTATATCATACTGGTTAATAGCTTAGTATGCATAATCGACTTGCATACTCTTAATGTTAAATGTTAATGTAAATCTTAATATCATGTACTCAATATATACATATGAGTTATCGTTCTTGTATTACTATTGTTTTTATTTTATTTATATGAAAAGTCTAGACTATTATTACTTAGGCTTCATAATAAAACGCTCTTGTAATCTCTATATTTATGCTTTGTGTGCACTTCAATAAAGTCCTTATTGTCATTAATTTTTATAAGGAAGAAATATAGATTTTAATACGATTTTTGCGAATAGAAAAGAGAGAATAGTATCTGAAATACAGCAGGCATTGAACACGCAAGGTGAATCGAGATGCCATTTCGGGAACTATCCAACAATAAATGGTCATACACATATTGAACGGCTAATTCACGGAGTTAGAGTACGGTCAAGAGGAGGCAGAAACGCTGTAATAGTCGTATAGGTAATGCAGTGATCTCTTCATTTCCGCCTGCCAGGCCTGCCCCGATTTAATGCATTTCGTCCAATTTCCGCCACCGCCGTTAAGAATCCAATCGTTGCCAGCATTCCATCTGACTACTGACCCAGATATCGTTGCTTTTCCGATATATAAGTCACGTCCAAGTTGTATCGCACATGAAAAGGACAGAAGCGAACAGACAAACAACTCATGAGCAAAGCGTAAAAATTGAAAAGTTAAATCCAAAGTTCATCATTAATAGATCATCAATGCGTAATAATCACGATTAGCTCATTTTGCAGTTGGCATTTAGAGAACTAGAAGAACTTGAACCATTACTGGCATGTTCAAGGCTTCGCAAAAAAAGAGAAGCTTCTGCACTTTATCGATTTTTCACATCTCAATTATTCTCCGGATTAATAACTGGGTCACTGAAATTTATGCCGCGAAGTACTGCCATTAGATCCAACTCTCCACTTCTCCATTATTCTTAATGCGAAATCTTCCACTCCACAGAATAGAACGCGAAAGTCTGTGGCGCAATGAGACGCATCGGCCACTGCATCGGTGGTGCATGGTGTGATTTTTCGTTTACATTTCATTTATACATATAACCGTGACCTACAAGCAAACCGATCACTTGGGTATTCAATCTACCAAACGAACAATTCTCGTCCAATTCTGTGGACAATTTCGATGTACCAACATCAAGGCTTATCGATCCTATCTGCTTGCTTTCGTTCATTTTTTTTTCTTTATTGATTATCGACAGATTGCAAACAGAATGCAATTAATTCAGTGCAATCAATGAGAAGAATAATAGATTAAAAATGTATTTTTTTACACAAAGTGCATTGAAAATTTGAAAGTTAATAATTATGAACTTTTAACGAATAGAAATACAGAGAGAAAATACGTGCAAAGATACCTTTTGATAATAAATTGTATTTATTTGATTATTGGAATCATTATATAAAATGATTAATTAAAAAGTACTTCGATTATTATAAAAACATATACAAAACACAATTTATGGTACGTTTAATTTGTTCTCTGAAATGAAAGTATGAACGAGTTCCCTTCAAATAAGTTACTAAAACATATTTAAGATCCCATAACTATCGCAAACGTAAGAAATAACATCGAAAGAGATAAATATCCCGAGGAGCCATCTAGTACAAGGTATCGCCTTGAGAGTCGTAAAAGCGAGATATATCCTGCGAGGATAGCTATATGTTTCCGAGTTTATATGAATGCGTATGGCAGCGGGAAGATGTTAACACAAGAGACGCCGGTTGGTATTCCAAAGTCGAATTTACACTTTTTCCCTTTTCACATTTACATCGAATGAATTCAAAGTGAAAAAAAAAAAAGAAAAAAGAAAATTACACAAACACAAATTTTCTGTAGGAAAAGTCGTTCACGTTGTATATTAAAACCTACAAGCAAATTAATGTAATAAAAGTTAATTCTTAATACACACGATTGAGTTGAGTTAAATATAATATTTTTTCACTTAAATACATTCATTTTATCAAAAGAAATAAAAACGAACTGACTTAATTTTTAGTGAATTGAACAATTTTTTTCTGCAATAAAGGCGAAAAAATTATCGTGTTTATATTAAGTGTATTAAAATCTGAAAAAAATGTGTAATTTATACATAGATGGATATATATGTGCATATGAAATTGTATTAAGTTTTTTCACATTGAATACCCAATATAGTTTACTTGTTATAATATAAACTTGCAACGCATTCTTTATGCTAATTTATTCGATCTCATACAGCATTCGCTATGAATGACATCTAGGATGATGGATATGGTTTACCATGATTTCGACCCCGATATCTTCACGATACCGCGATTGCCGAAGTCGTAGCGAATTCGACATTCGTCGACGACGCACGTTTCATCTCGTCGATACCAGGAATCCAATTCGGCAATGTCCTTCGAGAACGTATCCCTCTTGAATCTGTATCGATATACACGTCCCTTCCTACGTACGTGGCATTTCGTCGTTCCCGCTCATCGAATTCCCGCAATACCATGCGACGAGATTCCGAGATTTACGCAAGTCAAATTCGACCAGATGAACGAAAGTGATACGATAAAAAGCTATTCACAAAATTTCAACTAATTACCTCGACCCACTCGAACACCCACTCGACGATGATTGCCCACTAGCTGATCAAATTGCTGACAACGTGTCATTGAAGGACGATCGATTATCATTTTCCGCTCCACATAATTTAATTAATCATAAATTACGTTATTATTGCAGCCGTTAGTGCTGACGTAACTGCTATTTCAATTACAAAATATTCAGCCGCGCACGCAAACAACTTCGTAAGAATGAAAATACGTTCCTTCGGTTTACAGTTCCGTTCCAAAGTGCGAAGAGACTTAGCAGTTTTTCATTCCGCGTCCTGTACTTTGTCCTCATAATTCTGTAGCCCGTTTGCAAATGCAAGATGGAATGTGCAAACTGAAAAGGAAGAGTAAACGGAACTCTTCAACGAATCTCAACGAAACTTTTCTCCTACTATAATTCCAACTTTACAAAATGTCAAGCTATCCATCGTGCGACCAGACTTTCTGAATTTTCTCGCGACCGCGTTTTGCGGCGCCAAGTCGGTGTTAGTATTAGAATGGCTAACAAATTCAAAATTTGTTAGATACCTATATAACAGAATTTACTTTCACCGAAAATTGATGACACTTCTCCCTCACTCAGAAAATACAAAATAAAAAATTGAGAGATTAGAAAGTAATATTCCAACGATTAATTAAATGTACTTTCGCCTTTCGTCCTTGGTTTCTTTCTACAAATAGAATAGAAATATGGTGCTAATAGCGACCAAAAGATTCTAGTTACGCCACTGTCGAAACTTTCTCGAGCAATTTCAAGCGTAATGGTGCACTTATCGATGAGTCAACGGTTAGCTCGCGATCAAGCCCCACCATGGCTTTTCGTTAATTACGGTGAAACTCGAAGAAACGGATGAGCGTTATTTACGAATATCATTCCAGCATAAACACGGCTTTTCTTTCGCGCATTTTCTTTAATTGGGCCATTAGAAAGTCTACGTGAGATGTTTCCATTTCATCCACCTCCGATCTCTCATTTTGACGAGCAATGTTCGTAAATTCACGCGCATGACGTCGCATAGTAATGACAGGCCATTTCGCTGTCCTAATGGCACTCAATCGCATTCGGCGAAAAACTTTATTACATACTACCACGCCTAACGACATAATCATACGTCATATAATGACTTGTCGTGATTGACGATGGAAACGGGACAGAGGAAATGAAAGAACTCGATCGAGCAGCGATGCAAAATAATACGTTCTGATTTTACGGTTTCGCCGCCAACCGTTACGTCAATTAGCAATACTGATTCGTAATATATACGAAAATTTAATTGGCGATACCGGCGATTAGCGGGTTGCAGTCATCAGTTACGTTGAGTTTAGGCTTGATTACGTATGTCACTAATTAATCTGTCAATTGCGGGGGAAGTTTCACATCAGTAACTTCCGTAACTACGTTCAAAATCGAGAGGATAGTTAACTATGTTAACCACTGCGTTGCAACGCGGCGATTGTAACGTCAGTCTGATGTTGAGCTACATATATAAACCAGATCGTTTATAAAATATTATTACATTAATCGATTCTTAATCTACATTTGCAACTATGCTCTCGTTATGTATTGTAACATATTTTTACATGTTCATCTTCGCATCGATTTATTTCCTCGAGTTATACGACAAAAAAACAACGTTTGCGCGATAACACGCAGACTATACTTGTTGTTAACATCGCATAGTCATTACGACGCGCGATAATCGATTTAGTGGTTTCAATCGACCACCAAAAAAAAAAAAAAAAAAAAAAAAAAAGCTTTCAACGAGCAGCAGCCAGCAACGAAATGGAAGCGACACGATGGCGGGGAAGAAGCCACGACGCGAAGAGAAGCGATTACGCGATTGTACAAGAGATAGTTAAAAAAACAATCATCAGATCAATCGGCTAGATCTCGTTTCGCGCGATAATACCGATCCATCTATCTCGCGAGAATTCGTGCGTGATGAGACAACAGGGGTCAGCGATCGGGACAGAGAAGCGGATGAGAGGGAGAGGGAAAGGGATGGCAGCCTGATGGCTTTTCCATGGGCGTGCTAGCGCGAAGTGGCCGGACGGAGCACGAAATGAACTTTGGAAAACGGGAGATGGCCGCTCCGGTTGATGCGCACAGCGGGAAAAGGAGAAATACGGCAGTCCGGCAATTTCCCGATGTAATAACAGGCTCTTGTTCGCGCGCAAAACGCCCGGGACTGGAGAACCCCGAGATATTGCTTTATTCAACGCGGTGAACACCAGTGAGTTGCAAAGAGGCTTTGTTACTCGTCCGCTTCTTTACCCGTCCACCACTTACGAAAGCGAACGAAGGGAGAGAACGAAGGGATGCATCCCGTGCTTAACCCTGGCATAATCCGAGCGAACAGAAACAAGGCGAAAACTAGCGGCAGCGATATCTAATATACAGAGCGCAAAAGGCATATTGCACATATCTGTTTTCTGCGGGTTATTGGAAACGACATACTTCGCGCGAGATATCAATTCTTTTGGAAGAGCTACCTCTCGGATCCGCGTCGACGAGTACCGTGTGTAGAATCGATAAAATAAAATGCCTCCGAAGCAAATAGCTCGAGGTACAAAAAAAATGCGACTACGTCGCATTGTATATTATACGCGCGATGCAATAAAATGAATGTAACATAAAAATTATTCCCCGTGCGCTACATCCGAGTGAATAAGACGTGTGCTTCATTTTGACATTTCATTAATAAAAAAAGAAGCACAAACATCCTGAAATCACGACTTTAACCCAGAAATGTTGAAGCAGAGCCATTGACATGCCGCAAGCAAAATTTTTTTTTTTAAGTCGAATGTGTAAAAGGATAAAATATTAAATTATTATTTAAATTGTTACATTGAAAACGTATTACTAATTTTATTTAAAATTATAACATAAAAAAGAATAATATAATAGAATTTATAATTTTTATATCTATGGGAGTTCATTAAATTGAAAAATATTTTTGGAATATGAAAATTGTGAGTATTTCAGAATTATTAAAAATATTACCATTTTGCTATATAAATATTTTTAAAAAAGAAAACTCTAAGGGAGGGGGAGAGGGCATGACTCCCATGGTTCGCCAATGTCGCGCGAAAGGTGTTCGGAAAAAATAAATAATAAATATGCCGTCTGCATTTATCGCGCGACGAAGTCATCGCGGAAAGCAATAAAGCGGCGCGGAAATGAAGATATCGAGTATAATAAAAGGGCCTCGGGTAAGAAGACCGGGAAGCTCGTTATTTAATAAGGTCGGCGAAAATGAGAATCTGATTGTCCACCCGGGGGGGCGCGTAATTGCAATCGATAAAAGATGCAACGAAATGCGGCGCTTCATAGAAACTCGTTTGGTATCTAACGATATCAAGAGACGTCTTTTTGTTTCTGTGCGCAGGTATCACCAACAATGTATCACAATGCGCCCTCCATTCAGCTTCCTCGTTTGCATATAGCGTACACGAATGTCGCATACTCCGTCGCAACGCGGGCAGTCTAACATATTGATATCTCTGAAACTGGGGCAACGGGTTACTTAAACTTAGGGCTTTTAAAACTGGAAAACTTCTGCTAAGTTAGATTAAACTAAATTAAATTAAAGAACTATTTCCGCGAAAACACGAAATATCTGCCTGCAATAAGATATGTATTCGTATATCTTTTCATATCCACAAAATAACATATTTACAAAATAACATTATATTATAAAATATTTGTAATATTCTTTTCCTAATCTTTTTAACATCATGAAAGTTTTTAACCTTACTTTAATAATATCCAAACCCATTACATTCGCTCCCATAAGAAAAGTCATGCCATTATTCATCCCTAATTCATTACACAGCCTTACCACCAACATGGATAGAATATTTCTATCCAAGGATTGAAAAGAAAATAGGAAATAGGATCAGGTTTTATCCCACTCTTAAAACCTGTAAATAAGGATAGCTTCTCATGTCTATTTTAAATTTCGAATTTTGAACCGGATATCGGAAAAAAGACCCGAGATGGTTCCCAGCTATACGAAATTTTTTTCGAAAACCTCCTCCTCTGGGAGGATGAATAAAGTGAAGAGGAAAGGACTGCTTCACGAAGATGACGGCGGAAACAAATCTCGCGGGATCACAACGGCCATAAAACAATCGATGAGGTGGTTCCGGAGCACGGATATGTCCGCTAAAAATTTTAAAACCCGGAGGAGGCGTTTAAAGTGCATCGGGCACCTCAGTGATGAACAGCCCTGATACCAGATCGAACGCTTCCAACGACAACGACGACGAATGTGATCCTTCGATTTTTTACTTTCGTTTTCCACGGAGTCGATTACCTTTGAGACTCAGTCGCGTGTAAACACGCTCTCGTCAAGTAGACGGCGTAATCTTAATTTCTTTACGATTGCAAAATTGCCACCACGGTCCAATTATACGGATGGTGGACTTTAACGATGTTATAGCAGCTGAGAATTGCTCTATGAATGCATGATGAATAGACGGAGACGTGGGAGAGACGTGAAGCGAACGAAGCAAATTGCTATCCGATCGTTGAAGAGGAAAACATCGCAATACCATTTATTCTCAAGCGATCTTGTTTATAATCTTGAAACAGTAACTTTATTTTAATTTTATTTCTAGATTTTTACGTGGACCATATCAAACAATCTTATATTTATAAAATATCCACTCAAAAAGGACAGAAATATAAAGATAAATACAGAGAGAAAGAGAGAGAGAGAGAGAGAGAGAGAGAGAGAAAGAAAGAAAAAGAGACAAAAGATAGATCTAAAAAAATATTATTCTATCCAATTTCATGAGAATTTCGTGCAAATACATCCTCGTCCTCATTTAGAATTCAGCTGGCGAATTTCTAGCCACAGTTGCATTGGTATACGTATGCAAAGATGAGCACGCAGCTAACCCACGTAACGTAATTGCGTACGCGCAGAGTCGTGGAGGACGAGGTTAAAGAAAAATCGTCGCGAAGTTATGTAGGACTTGTCCGGGACTTGGTGCAAAGTTCCCTTAATTAATCCTATTAATTAGATACACCGTTGTCGCAACATCTGACGACGCTTGAGACTCGACGAAAACTCGCGCGTTGCATGAACTTATCGTGTGCGAGTTATGAAAGATCGTTAGGAATAAAGACGAATTTATACACCATCCTTTTCATGATCGTCTCATAGTCAATTGTCATAAATGAAAAGGAAATGGAAAAATTGTGTGCACAATATTTCCGTGAAATAATTAATTAGCTTTCTCAAGTGACAAAAAAAAATTGTACTGCAGAAAAGAACGAGTTTGCTAAAAACATCTAAAAATTTAATTATTTACGTAGTATAATTTATAGTAATTTTTTGGGACAACCATATATTTATAATTGTTCCGATTATATTAATTATAGTAACCTGAACATGAAATTATGAATATGTATTCATTCAACTATATTGTATGATTATCTTATACATTAATCGTATTTGCATATAGCAAATTATACTATAAAATGTTGTAATAACAAACATAAAAGTACGTAGACTCATACATCTATTACTACCAAGATTTGGAAATTGGTAGCAAAGTTAGATGGTTATTACGAAATCATATGACAAATATAACCAAATTATTAATTTAAACGAAATAATTTGGTAATTGTGATCAACAATTCCTTTTATGTAATAAAAAAATGTATACAAGTTTGCTTCAATGTTTCAAGAATTCAAGAGGTATGAGGTATCAGGAGAAGGACTTCGCAAAAACTTATCGAGAAATATGCGTAAGTAACGCTGACGGTTTATATGTTAGTAAAGCGATTAAAAACTGCGCGCGCGCTAACGGAAATTGCGCTCTACCCCCAAGGAGTTGCTTGCTAGCTTACATTGGATTACGTATCGAGCAAATTTCCTAAAAGACAGCGTAGTTCTTTTAATATTCACTTGGATCGCAAAGTTCCGAGACCGAGAAAAAATATATGACGTCTATCCTATTCAAAAAGTAATTACAGAATACTTTAAATGATCTATTAAGTAAAATAGTTTGATAACTTCATTATCTCTCGTGGCTAATTAAGTGACAATTAATTTGCGAAATATAATTTGTCTTTCAACGATCTTTCTTTCTAGCCTTTAAACATTTTCTTTACACATTTTACAATATTTACATTTTCCGATTCTGAACATTAACGTTTTTTATTGATAAATTTTCACAAAGCCAGTAAAACTTCCATTTTATTCATCTAGACATTTAGAAAAGAAACTGTTTCCAAGAATATATATGCAATAAACGGATACATTGAAATTTTCCTTCACATTCTAAGTATCATGCGAGTATATTTATCATAGCGAATATTCCTTTCACTTTCAGAATCTAAAATTTATCCGATCTTGATATTTGAACGCATAAATAGACATTATCAATGAAATGAAGGTGAGAGATCCAAAGACAGTTTCTTTATTCTTAACCCAGCCATCCCACAAGTAGAAAATCGCAAATTGTGGAGAACACAGAAAGCTTGCCAGCAGAAGGATTTCCGCGGAACGCAATTAAGTGGCGTAATGAGATTCCTATGACACCGATGGCGGCGGCTTTCCAACGCGCGCACAAAAACGGCGGAGCACAACTGCGGCGATGGTTCCACGTGAGAAATTCGGAAATGGCTCAAGTTAAATGAGCATTCCCGTCTGGCGAAGGAAGAAGATCGGATGTCGCCCGTATGCCTAATTAAACTTCCAAACCCCCTTGGGCTTTCGGTAACGAGACATAACGCGGCTTCGTTAACGCTTCAGCGGAGTGGCGAGATAAGCGACAGCACGCGAGCCGAATCGATAAAAGAGATGTGGGCAGAGAATTGCAATGACTGGTAGCACATCCAGAAATTTAAATTAATCCGCTGCTCAGACAGGTCGCAAAAAATGATAGCGTCACGTAGAGTTACATAACAAAAGAAATGAAAGAGAATTCCAATGTATGCACATATTAATAATGTATCACATGGATTATCACAAATTCCGCATCCTAAACTTTCATAATTTTTCCCTGATTTCCAGTTTTATGGCAATCCTGTATCACTTTCGGTGTGAAAAAAAGTCAACTCTGCAGATTTATCTACAAGTACACGTTTTCAGATTTCCATTTTATCATGCACAATAGCAGCAATGATATGTGAAATAATATTCTTCGTACGTCGATTTGTAATTTTTTGTATATAGTTAAGTATACGAAGAGGAAGAGTAATTAATCTGTCCCACCGGACAAATATTCTCTGGCAGATCTAGTTTCAGCTATAGCTCCATAATGCTCCATAGCTGCCGTCCCACCAGCATTAGACTAGTACAATTAAAATTTACGCGATTTAATCCAAGTATCGTCCCGGATGTTGTCTCTCTCTCTCTCTCTCTCTCTCTCTCTCTCTCTCTCTCTCTCTCTCTCTCTCATTTACGCACACGTGTTCATAACAATCTCGCGGTTGCATGCACCGAGAGCTTCGCACCGATGGCAGGTAGTCCCGTACGAAACGGAAACGGAGCACTTAGGGCAAATATTAATGCGACCATTTGCATTTTAAACGAACTCGGCTCGACGTCGCGCTACCGTGGAGATTTTCAACCGCGCCAAGAAATCGTTGGAGGAAAGAACATACACGACGAGGAGAAAGAAAAAGGAGAACTTTATCCACCCTATTCTCCGCGTATTTGCATATCCACGTTATTTCACAAGATTAACTTTTATCTTTTGCCAGCAAGTCCGCCGGACGGCCGCGACAGGAGAGAGAAAATCGGCGGTGATCCTACTCGGAAGTTGTTGATTGTAAGACTTTTACTTTACGCCAGACGCGCCGTAGAAACTGATTGCAAAAGTACGATAAAGTTGCCGGGACGCGCGAGTCTCTGTGCGATGAGAAAAAGGTAAATCGCGGACTTCGCGGCGATCTTCTTCTGGCAACGAAGAGTTAATTGAATTTCAAATTTTTCTTTGAGGAAAAAATTATATTGCACGCCCTGTGTGTACTTTTAACAAAAGATATAATAAAAGGGATTTCAGTATACTTTGAAAGTAGAACGACAAATGTTCCATTCTGCAATGTGAAGATACAACATTGATATCAAAGATGGATGCATGAGATTTGCTAGGAACTTCTGTGGTTTCAACATTAAACTTGGCCACGAATTAAGATTCTCGCCAAATTTACATGAAATTAGTAGAGAAATTAAGTTTTCTTCTATCTTATGTGTCTGAAGTTTAATTCGGCGAAACTCCTCAATTTTCAAAACTAATTGACTTCGCAAATATATCTACGATTTAAGCTCTCTACGACTTAAGCAAAAGGGAGATACCAAATTAAAATGTAAATTGCGTTACAATACAACGCTCTGTATATTCAAATGTGCCACGTATTAATTCTGCTCTCAGACTCCGATAATTCCTCGGACGATCGCTCAGAAGTAAAAATAATACGTAAACGTGATGACAGTTTCAAGATAAATGTAACTAAGAAAATACTACGTTATAAAACAGTACTTAGACACGTTTCATTATTTACACATGTTCATAATACCGTCGTTCCGAGTATACGTCATTCGGAAAGATCCATAAAGTACGGAAGAATCGTATTTGAAATAAAGACGCATTATACTCAGTGTGTGCGGCAGTGCTCCCGCAAATACGCGAACATTATAAAAAGTTTAAGATTGTGACTCAGGCGAAAGAAAATATAGACGACTGTTAAAGTTAGTAGGATTCGGCGGAGCACGTTCACTGCATTTATTCCATTTATTGGCATCGCGTACTCGGCGGTAAACGTAATCATATAATTTCGAGTTCCATTCGTTTCGCCAAGTTTTATTCCGCTGGTAACGTTCCTTTGCGGCGTTTCGCAAACTGCACGAAATTCGTCAAGAGTTTTAACGATCTACCGGTATTTCTTTAATCATTCCATTTTTACGAGCGGTAATGTCAAACTCTCTTGCACTCGCGCAATGATACCGATTTAATTGCACAATCGAATGCATTTCTAAAAACAGCCGCCCCATCGATTTATCGCACAATGAAAAGAAACGGAAAAAATACAACGGCAGATGTTTCCTACTCGCGATGGAAATCAGAATCGTCCAATTGCACGAACCGAATGGCGTCATAAAATTTCATGTGCCACGGCGAGATGATTCTTTTACGCATACGAAGGAGTCTTCGATCGAATATCGTACACTTTCCGCGGCTTCCCAAAGTGACTTCGAATGAAGCTGAGAAAAGTACTTAAATTCTTCACTGCGTGATTTGAGAATTCTAAGTCTCTTTCAGAGGGAAGATTACAGATTAAGAATTTGTACACAAATTCCTTTGGTTTGCTTCTCTGATATAAAGTGAAAGAAAGCGTAGTAGATTTAAGATACGTTATATAACACTACGGCATCCAGGTTTAATATCTCTCTTGAGTTCAGGTTATTTTTCTGAAAGACAAAGAAACAGAACACTTGGGAAAGTCCATAAGAAACGAGTGAAATTCGGATCCGACTCACTCAAGCTGTTATCTGCTAGACCACCTAGAGAGAGAGTCCTTTAAGGAGCTTTATAGGAAACTAACATTGATAATAAACAGTGCTGAGTTGCCTTCAAGCGTTCTGTCCAAGATCGCAAAAAATAAAGATCGTATTTACAGTTTAAAATGTTTATTATCTGAGAATATACAAAAATTTACTTTTTATTTATTGCCCATATAAAAATTTATTTTACAGATACAATACTTTCTTGTATAGCTGTGAAATGTGAAATGAATTTGATGACACTACTACTATGATTGTAAACTCATTTTTATATATAATATTAAAGATTGTAGGAATAAATATAAGCCAAAAAAAAATTACGAGATAATTCTGCTAGGTAAAAAAAGTAAAAAAGAAACATGAAACTGTTCATACAAATAATTTATCATTAACAATTTATTTTAAATAAAGATTTAAATGTCAAATCATACAAACAGTATCAACTGTCTTTCGAAGATATTTTAAAGGATTCCACATTTCTGGGAGGGAGATCTAATATTACAAAGTAACATTCTTTTCTCAATCTTTACGAATGACAAGAAAATAAAAACCAAAAGCGGCCTTTAATATTTTAGCTACAAATGCTTGGATTTCAAATATGAATGTACGTAAACGTGCACGTATATCTTCGCCGTCAGATATTCAAATCGATATTGAATGCAGATTCGGCAAAAGATCATATTATTATGATTTGATAAAGTACACCTGCGCACTGATAAAATCATAACTGATAAAATCAAACCTACAAATTAGTGCTTCCTCTATCTATTATTTGTTTTATTATAAGAAAGACATAATTTGTTTTATTATAAGGAAGACATGCTATATAAACACACGTATAATCATTCGATACGTACCTAACTTATTTAATTTAAAAATAGTTTAAATATAAATTTTAATATCAATAATTTTAACATTAACATGTTAATCTATGATACCCGATAAAATGTATATCACACACACATACAGCTGATTAAAACGTATAGCTAATTAAAACAATTCTTCATCAAATCGAACACGAACGATTTATTATCTCTATAAAACGTATTAATTTTCATTCGATACGTTCTAACTATCAATGCGACAAAAATTAAATTATCGAATCGGTATATAACAATCGATATAGTTATACAATCGTAAATTCAATTTTTTATCAATTACTGTTATTCTACCTGTAATTGAACCTAAATTTTGTCTGATTGAAAGAGGAATTAGTCGAAATTAATCGGAGTGTCTGTTATCAAATCAATATTATATGATCCGATGAAAGTGGGCGCTCTTCATGCCTGCTGCCAGTTGGGATTGTGACAAATCGAACGTAAGGGAATGCGGGAAAGACGTCGCTTTGTCACATACAAAGAGAGTACGCGATCTTGTGTCGCGAGACTGGCAGGAGAATTTAGACGTCCGCCCGCTCCTTTTACCGTTCATCTCGCACGACGCGAACAGAGCGGGAAATAGGCTCCTAGTAAACGCAAATTAGATCTCGAAAACGTCTGCCGTACATGCGCGTCGATCGGATTGACTACACGGAGCACAAAGACGACAGAAAATTGAATTCCCGGATTGAATTCCGGCCAATTTCGACCTAATTTCCATAGCGGCGCGAAACGCCGCCGCCTGTAAGCTGATGCGAAAATTTCAAGCGTCGTCTCGTGATCCCGAAAGTTTCTTTTCAAGTAGATACATGCTTCACATGCTCTGCGCGATACGGGTACTTGCAATGAAAGCGATACAACGAAAGCAGAGTATTGTCAAATGGTCTATATCGCGATAAAAAAAGCTCCACTCAGCAAGTTTCATATAAAACCATTCAGATATATATATAGAAATATATAAATATATATACTGGATGTTCAAAAAAACTATTCAACATTTATAAGGCGAATCCTCAATTTAGTATCAATAATAAAGACATACGCTAATATAAACACATGTTTAAGATCCATTAAAATAAGATTAACAAAAAAACAATTGAAAATAGAATCAAAATCAAGAATAAAAAATATTTCTGACGTAAAAAGCACATTATACAAAAAAGAATTTTGCAACAAATTGTTATAAATAAATTAATAAATATCGATTGTAGAAGAAAATTGATTACGTTACTCGAATTTGCGAAAAAAATTACAACAAAGAACAATGAACTTTTTCCAATTATTATTTTTTTGCTAATCTTACTATTTTATTTATAAACTAAAAGTTTCAATAACCCATGATTTTTTTGCATAAACGGAGACCGATTTTAAAAAAGTTAAACGTATTTCTTTTGTAATTCTTCTCGTAAAATCGATTGGCGTTATAACTTTTCCCTAATTAATATTTAATAATTTATTTATAACAATTAATTGCAAAATTGATCTTTGTAAATCGCTTTTTATATCAAAAATAGTTTTTTCATACTCCAGTTCTATTTTTAATTATTTTTCTTTTGTTAACCTTGCTGATCTAACTATGACGAATCTTGATTACATAACAAATGTTCTATAACATTCATTATGTACATCAAAAAAATAAACAAACCAGATTTTTCTTTTATTATATTATATTTTGCGAGCCACGTAATATAATCGGAGCCACAATTTGTTGATCGCGCAGAAAACGCAAATCTACAAGAATCTCGCTGCAGGGGAATCTAATAATGCGATGGTCAGTAAAACCGCGACCCAGTTAGACTGCCTGACCCACTTGGATGCATCGTAATCATCGTTGGTGCACGATATGGACTGACATTAAAGGTAAATACCTCACGCTGACGGAAGTTTCCTATTGCCTTCTTGTTTGCCTAAGATACATCGGTTGACTTAGTTTGTAGTCTTCAACAAAGATCGCAAACGAAGTTTTGGCGCGCGACGCAATTTTGTTTGATTGGTACACGTAATTAAAGTTTCATGCCATTTGTGTAATGTGTAATGTGTAATTACTCGTATCATCCGGATAAACGGGCTCCTTTAGCGTTTGTTAAAATCACATACGTTGGTTCTCCGGTGGCGAACCGCAGATTAACAATTCGGGCAGTGCTTCGAATTATCCGGTATGCCGAATCTACTGAGCAAACATAGTTATCGCAATTAATCGCAATCGCCGATAAATCGTATCACGCATCATGAATGCGTATCCGCAGTCGCGTACCAGGAATATCTTTTTCGAACGGAGAAGAACGAGCGCATAACGAACGTGTATAACGCACGGAGAAATCTGGAGATTTATTTTCGGTTCATCCCGACCTTGAACACTATTTTCATAGGCGTGATAACCGGTTCCTTCTCTACACATACGAGAGAGTAGCGCGGTTGTCGAGTCACGATTATGCCGTTGAAAATCGGATTAGCATAAACCATTTCTAACTAATTTAAAATAAGTTAATTCAGGGAATAATATCGTCACAAAAAATAGATTATACAATATTCAAACATATCAAAGCGACATTGATATTTTCAATAGTAGATTATAACATAGATTAATATGCAAGCAGAAACTCAGTAAGTCATAAATAAGTATGAATAAAGATAAGATCAGTGACTCTATAAGTGTTACATATTAATAAATGTATATTAATGTATAATTTATAATTATATTAATATATAATTTTTAGACTTATCTTTAGATATTAAATATCAGCAAATTATTAAAATAAAATAATTTTCTGTTCCCTAATGGTCATGTAATCTCCTTTGCCGATAACAATTTGTAGACCTTGAAAGATATCGTTATGTTATTTCTATAACATACTAGTTCTTATATGTTGTCTTATTTTTAAATAGAATCGACGAAAAGAAATGAGACTCGATTGTCGGGGAAAAATCCTAGAGATGGTCGTGGGATGACATCGGGTCGGAGATAAATTGAATACGATCATTCCGATACCCTCCGTTACCATCTCTCTCTCTTCTCGCCGCCGCAATCTCGGCGTAACTTATAAGAATGATAATGCAGCGAGTCGACCGGAGCATAAGGAGTGTGTAATAGAAACCAAATGAGCCAGGCGAGATGTATTCTGTGAAGGGAAAGATATTTCTATGAGGGTTCTGAAGAGAAAGAAACACGATGTCTCCGTATGGAAGGGCGTCTTCAATTCCACTATTTAATTCCATTTAAAAAGTAAAATTTAAAAAATTTCCCTATAAATCTAATGCAAAATACAATTGAAACATTTTTCCTCAAGATATTTTATGTTTAAGATAAAATGGCTAAACATATTCCGGCCCACAGTTACATAAAAAAAATGATACTCAAAAAAATAATCTTGCAGTTACAGAGAAAATTATTTAAGTACGAAAAATAGCTGGAATAGATAAATTTCTAGCAAGTACTGCAACTATTGCAGTATATATGTATTGCATCTAATCATATAGATAGCAGAGATAAAATTTTTGTGCTATATATTCATAATTTTCTATCAGATACAAAAAACGGCTATAATTCTAGCTGGAGCAGTAAAATATTTTGTGTGTTGGAATCCAATAGAATCTCAACATTTAACTATCTAGAGTATCTATTTCAAAGTTCAAACGTAATCTTTCGTTAGTTTTTTTATATCATTTATATGGTACGTTTCTTCGTTAGTATAGGGTTGCAAAAATATAGTTTTCGAAGAGCCTTTTCGAAGCTCCTTTCTAAAATACAAAGAACCATCTAACGACTATCGTGACAAATCGAGATTTCAGATGAACCGACTGTGTGTCTTCACGACATCTGTTGCGCACATGAGAGTTAGGACCTAGGCCAAGGTACCTTCAAAACTCTCGTAATACGAAACGTGCATTAACCCACTAGAAGACACGAGACACGCCTCAATGCAAACTATGTCTCGAGGTCGTCTTAGTAATAAATCAAACGCTCACAAAAATGTCAACTGAATATCTGCTATATACCTATTAGATACAATTTAGTAGAAACAAAGATTATAGAAAGAACAAGGAAACAGATCAATTGGATGATAAATTTACTTCTAACGTATAAGAAATATATGAGCATATATTACTTAATGCACGAATCAATATCAGCGCATTGAAAGCACTTCTGCGAGATAAGGTAACATTTATTTTCGCCGTCTATCGATTTAGGATTTAGAGACTTTTTAAACAAATTTATCGCTTATATCATTGATACGAATCTCCGTAAACATAGGATGAATATATTTGTAATCGACCTTTAAACATGCATATTTTTTCCGATAAGAACGATACAAAGCAATATTTAATAGCCTACATTTCGATAGCCTATCGGATAAATTGGACAATATCTGTAATATTTATAAAATCACTTTGAGTCCAGTATAAAAAAAATCAGCATCTTCGAAAGATAAGAAGGCAATTAAGAAATGTAATCACGCAAAGCTTTCTAAATTAACGTAAAAACGGTCGAATACGCAATGTTACTCTGAAGTTGCATCCGTGTATAAGGCGACAAAAAAAGGCATCAGATCGCGAGAAGAGCGAGAGAAGTTTCTTAGTATCAAAACCGAGAAAACGCCCGCGGCGACTATATAAAGTAAACTTTGTCGGTACGCGAAACTTTCTTCTGTAAATCGACGATCGAGATCGCTGTCTACGCGACTCACTGCTGCGCGAATTCGTAGAAATCATTGAAAGGACTTGATACTCGCGAGCGACAATCTACAAATCTACATCTACCTGTCGATTCACGAAGTGTCCAACTTTTAACCTGATTTTCGACAAGTCGACAGTCTCCATCGTTGAGACGAGTATTGTCATTCCCGTCTTTTTGCATCGCACTGTCCGTGATTTTCTGTACGAAATCGCAAGTCTTGCTACGCTTCGAGGCGTTGTTGCACAACACAAGGACGCACTCTCTTCGAGCTGCAAAACGCGTACAATTGTCCTGACCTGAATCGCGTCTGGAATACTCCAGGGAGGAGTTTGCATGATGAATCATTCAGGCGTCGACAAGAACAGGAAGCGATTCGACTTCACACACTGCTCTCTCTCCCCCCCCCCCTCTCTCTCTCTCTTCAGTGGATTTTGATTAATCGTAATTTGGTGTTACATGGACAACACTCCTTCCAAAAAAGAAAACAAGATCAAATTTGCCAAGCAATGTGCCAACAAATATAAACGTCCTGTTATATTCTCTGAGATTTTTTTTCTGACTCGCGAAATATATTAGACGTTATCTCGTAGAAAATAAAAATTGTATTTAATAGAATGTATCTTGTTATTCCATTAGATCATCATTGTCCTTTATAATTAAATTATTTATCATATGTATTTTAAAATTAAATTATATACTTTATTGGAATAAATTATTAATGGAGGACACATCATTCATATTGTATTATTTATTAATGTTCTGACGTTGAAAGAGACAGAGTGATTAATTTCAATTGGGAAAGCAAATGTATGAAGTCAAATATTTTCTCGTGAATATAATTAGGCTAAATCACATACATTTCTATATAGTATAACTGTAAAGCAAATCTATGAAATCAAATATTTCTCGTAAATTCAATTAGGCTAAACTAAATGGATTAATTTATTAATACGATTTGACATCAAATTCGAGATACGTGATGATCAACTTCAATTGAAAAAGTAAATGCGTGAAATCAAATATCTCCTCGTAAATATAATCTCGAGGCAAATTTGGAGTCTATTAATACGAAGCGTACCTGCATTGTTGATATGTAACTTGCATGGCAAGATAAGCGTTTTGCAGTGTATTTTTACTTAGCATAAATATTGCACGGCGTAAACACGAGGACACGCGGTGAGGAATGGACGAAAATTACTTGCAATTATTCGATGTTTATCATCAAATTCTACTTATGTACAGTTGGAAACGGAATGCCGAACGTTTGCTGTTATTTCACACACACACACATACACACACACATACATACACATATATATATATATAATATATAAATATATATGTGTGTTTGTGTATGTGTGTGTAAAATATATATATATACATGTGTGTGCGTCACGCTAGCAATCTATCCATTATAGCATTGTCAACGAGAACAAAAGCGTATGACTTACCTTCTCAAGACACTCCTGGCCGATGGCCTTCGGGTCGACCTGTACCTCGAGGATAACGGAGTTGGCCTGACTGACGAGGCACCACATCTTCGCGATCACTCCTCCCTCGGCGACCTTTGAATCTGCGTCGAATTAATCCCTCGCCGTAGCCCGGCGACTCTCCTCTTCACAAGAACCAATATGCACTCTTATCGCAACCGACGTTTACAACGAAAACGACAAAGATAATAACGAAGGTGACAATGACAATAACAACGATCTCTCGTTCTCCGGATACGCGGCTGGTCGGCGACCGGTCGTCCCCGGTGATACGTTCTTTGTCATAACAAAACTTCAAAAGCTACGTACGTGCACAGCTGTCACTGCGACGGGTTCGCGCGCTACGACTACGTACAACGTCGACAACGTGCTCGTTCTCGTATCGGAGACCGAACGCGGCTCGTCGGCTTCCATTTCTCGGCACGGAATGGCACACGCACTAACCGCTCGTCGCCGCCGCGGGTCAGTTCGCGAAATCGAATCGCTCTCCGGCCGCTCGATCGAGTGGCGCTAGCGCCGCAGCTGACACTACCGTCGGGACTGGCACACGAACACAGATACAAGCAAGTGGAGAACGGAGGAGTCGGAGTGGAGCACGTACCGACGCGACGTATCGTCGAGTACGCGGCGCGTCGAGCAAGAGAAGGGAGAGAGAGAGAAGGGGGGGAGTGACGCTACGACGGGAGTTAAGTACAGCTGATCATCCCTACTATCACGCGCGACGCGGCGCGCATGGGCGCCCCCCACCAGTGGCGCACGCAACGGTCGCGATCGTGGTTGTAACGTTGATGTATCACGCATAAACAAAACGTGCGGTGAACTTTGGAATCGTTGCTTTATGCCTGAAGCCTGCAAAATCATTTCATCTATAATTTCAAAATCAGGTTTCGAAGTGGAATTCTATTTGTAATTTCGTACTTTGTACACGTACGTACATTTTGATTCTTTGAACGCTTCTCTCGCATCACCGGCATTGTCTGAAATAAAAAAGAGAGAATAAAAAAATGTTATTCCCTCTGAATTTAAGCAGTAAATCGATTTATAAAACGAAATTTCTAAGTAATTGATGTAATACGTTGTCGAATTTATGTATGTTAAATAACAAAATTTATCTATGTTAAAATACGATAATAAAATGATATATACTTATGACAATTATCAATCAAATTAATCGAATTTTGGTCAAAGTCACTTTAACAATTGACGACAAAAAGACAAAATAACAAATAAGAAACGGATAAGATCACACAGATATACCACAGCGTTACACAACGTTGCATATCCGGTACACAATTTTTCGTGCATGAATATGTATAAATATATATAAACATACATAAACACGCATAAATATTCATAAACATGTATAATTATGTATGAAATATGTCCATACATCCTTTTTCCTTTCGTAAAATTACTTTTTAGTGTAATAGAAATAATAATAGTTTATGTCTATTATTATTAATATTATTATTAATATAACATTATTATTAATATAATATTATTATTATAATATTATATTAATAATAATATTAATAATAATAAAAACAAACTATTATTATTACATGAAAAATAATTTTACAAAAGAAAAAAGGATGTATGACATATTTTATATATAATTATACATGTTTATGAATATTTATGCGTATTTATGTATGTTTATACATATTTATACATATTCATGACAAATTTTTTACCGGATATAAGTCAGAAATTCACTGACCGGCATTGTGGTCGAGCTACGTTCTCAGCTACATCTGAGAAACAATAATATATTCTAATTAATTTAATCAATTATAAATTTCATTGCACCCTCCCCATTTGTCGATTATTTCATTATTTCAAGAAATGCAATATTCAGCAAATATTTTATACCTGACGCGTAAAGTATACATTTTTTAAAATACTTTAATGAATCTTTCGCAAATAACCGCAATCATGCAGATAAGTCAATGTAATTATGTACATATTAATTTAAAATGAATTAATCTTAATAATTAATGTAATTAATTCAAACTTTCTAATGAACAATTATAGTTAACTCATGAGATGAATAATTAACTTAACAGCTCACCAGCTAAGGTAAAGTAATTTCATCCTCTCGCAAGTTTCATCTCAGAAACGCTTTTTCTCAGAAAACGTCCATGAATCCCATCCAGGAAACGATAAACGCAAACGAATCGTTTACTACATACAATTCCGAAACTTGATTCGCGCATTTTACCGTTGAACAAACTCATATTCGTACTGCCATGTTGAAATATCGATATGAATCGCGCTTTGTTCCGCGACGTATAATTTCTGTAGCAGATTATTTCGTCAGACGCATATTTACGACGATCTATTTCTTTGACACGCTACGTCTCTGATGTCGATCGCGCACCGACTGTTCGAAAAGAACGACTCGACTATTGCGCGCCCAAAACGGGATCGACGCTCTCCTTCTCGCACTCGTTTCGATGTTTATATCAAGGCACAGTCTCGATTGTACACGACGAACTCGCGGCAGTTACACACCCGTCGGTTTAATCGGCACTTCCGACACAAATTCGTACTTACAACGCGTTCTTAACCGACAAATTCGCGATTAATCACGGAACAACTGCCTTCTCCGTCCGATTCGAAAAATCTACCGAACTGTCATGGCGGCCGGACAGTCGCGCAAAATTAAGAAAATTTAAAATGTGAACAATTTGAATTGGTAGAAGATGCTTTTTTTGCACTTCTCAGCAAGCCGTGTATCGATTCATTCAATGTTCTTTATAAGGATCTGAATAGACGTGTGAAAATTTACGTATAAAAGACGCGAAGAAGGAAAAGTAGAAAATATTCATATTCCAAATTGGCGCGAAGGACATTATCAGTTACATTTATAAGTCTGTTCTAAAATAGTCGTGCGTCGGCGTACGTAAACCGATCAGCCAATCAAATTTTCTGTACATAAACCGATGTTTATAGTTAATTCTTATTTCAAAATTTTAAATAGATAAGTAGACACATAGATAAATAAATTAAAATAATGTTTTAAAATACTAATACTGGCCGATATTCACAGTCGATTCTTATCTTTAAAATGGTCTTAAGTATACAGTTTAAAAATGTCATAAGTCAATCAGAAGTCTTTATTGTATTAGTATCTTAGATATTACTTAAGACGATCTTAAAATAAGAACGGACTAATGCTTTTCTTATTTTAAAATCCTCTAAAATTGACTTATGAAAACTACAATTAACTCTTAAAAACTACAATTAAGACGATCTTAAATGTAAGAATTGATTATAAATATCGAACGTAGACTGGTATTCAAATCAGTTTTTAGATACAAAATTGTTTTATTCAATGATGCGGTTATAAACGCTCTCGATTGTAGCCAGTAATTTATTCAAGAAACTTTATTTAATTGAACTGATATTTCTGATTATTTTTGTAAAAAAAAGTCATAAAAAAATATCATAAAGAGGAGAAACCAACGAAATATATTATTTTTTTGCTACATTTTTTATATAGAAATGTTTCTTTTTATGAAGTCTTGAGAGTATTTTTTTCATAAAAGAATGTGGATTTAGATTTCAATAAGAAAATTATATATAATATTTAATTTAGGACAAGAAAATTATATAATTATAAGTTCTATTATAATTTGATATTAATAGTAATAAAAAGAGCGAAAAATCATACATTTTGGATTTCTCTTTCCTTTTTTTATATTTTAATTGTGAGATTAATTCGATAATACATATATAGGTATAATGATAATCGTGCAATTGCTATACCAAGAGAGGAATTAGCTTGAACTTGTAATTGTAAATTATAAAGCAGCGTGCTCACATAAATGCTGAAACCATGAAGGAAGATCGACGCATCGTCAAATTTTCATGCGTCATTAATAATCGACCAAACCGATAACGTGGTTATTGATCGAGGTTTAACGAACCTCTCAATATTTCATTGCGACAGTTCTTTAAATATTCCATTAATCGAATCTGCAAATTTGGCGGCACATATGGGGGAAAAAAGATTACATAACATACCGAAAACGAAATGCTTATGTAATCAACTAGAGCATATCTTCGTTACAATACACATTAATAACATAAATTCAGTAGGTATCTTTTTTAATTTTATTTTTTGGAAACGTAAGGTCCTTCTCTCATTAATATTGTGTGTATATATATATATATATATATATATATATATATATATATATAAAAATATATAAAATCTTTTCAAGATCAACATTATGTCGAGCATGTTGTCATTCTGCGAAAATAGTACATAAAAAGAATGAAAAATCATACATTTTGAGTTTTTCTTTCCTTTTTTTATATTTTGAACACTAATACTGTACAGACAACCAACCAGCTCAAAGATAAGGATATACATGTAAGGCAAAGCTGCCCATCTCGCAAGATTAACAGAGATTTGAAACATTCTCGCTAAAAGATGAGAAGTCTGAATATTGCTACATCGTCGCGTGGTCCACCGTCGACTGGGAGCATGTCCGTGAACCGCGAGAGGTTGTAGGGAAAAATTTCAAAGCGCATCCTCGATGTAACAGAATCATGGAATGATATCTAATGGCATACACTGAACGACATATACAATTCCATCACCCTAAATCGCTTTAATCGTATTTATTTTAACAATCGCACATTGTCTCGATGTGTCTAGGCCTTGACGCATCGGGTCAAAGTACTCTGTTGAATTCACGTTACTTTTTTTTTCTTTTCTCTTTGTTTTGATGCAACTACATTACAGCAATTCTCAAACTGTCCGAATACGTGCCGGTGAAAAGCTCAGCGGTAATAACAATACGATTACATTTATTGTCGTGTAGCAACTGCGGGAGAAAAGAATTCTAGTAGTAGTTTGAGTATCACTGCCTATACAGCTACATTGTATACAGTTTCTCAGATAAAATATAACATGTCATACGATATAACAGCGATAAATACATATTGAGATATGGTGAACAGTAATATTATTTAATATATATTTATAGAGCGTAAGACGTATCATATTTATAGCTATATTAGATGCAATTTTTGTGGCTTAGACCTCAATGCGGTAATTACTGTGCAGTTCCGGCTTGATATCATACACCAAGTCCAAGATTTTAAGCATGACCTAAATTACACAGAGTCGATATTGTAGTTTCTCAGATATCTGTTTAATTTATCGATTAAATGTACACTATAATGTAGCGAACTTACCGTGCTTTTGTGCACAGCAACGGTCTGATTCATTTCTTCTATCTTAAGTCGCGTATCTGCCTCGATACGCGCAGCTACATCTTCTTTTGAACCCATGTGCTACCAATAATATTATTATTATTATTATATCGTTGATCAATTGAAATATTAAAACTCAAATATAAAAATCTCAATATAAGGAAAACGACACATACCTTGGCTTCAAAGTCGCGGAACTGTTTTTCTCGTTCCTGTCGATATTTTTCAATCTCGTCCTGGGCTTCTTCTTTAGCCTGCTTCAGACGACGTGCTTTACCTAAGAGAGATTACAATAATAGACAGATACAGACCAGATTTTTTTCAGATTCCTACATACAATACATTCTGGCTCAATTTTATCTAACATTATTTTATTAATGTTAATAGAATATTATTATATATTATAGAACAAACACTTCAACTTAACCATCAAATCAAGACATCTATATAATAAAGCATGAGATGAAAAAATTGTAACTTCAATAAATGAATAAAATTAGACATAGCTAAACAATATTTAATAAATGCCTGAATTCGCATAAATGTGAACGTATGATCAATGATAACATAAATAGATCGCACTAGGTTAGCTAAGATGTTCTCCCTATCAAATGTAATTTCGCGAATTATTGGATGATACAGTAAAAAGTGATTTTTCCATAGAGTTCGCGGCTCAGGAAAAAGAGATAAAAAATTCGTTATGATGTGTCAATTTCAGAAAAAGTCAACGTCGTGAAAGGTTACGGTGATCACGGTTAGCACATCCACGTCGCAACACGTATTTCTTTCTTCCTCTCCCGAAATATTTCGGCGCAACTTGCTGACGAGTGTACTTACGTTTCCTGGCATCCGAGACTTTCTCGGCAGCGCGTTTTTCAGCGGCCAGAAGCTGCTGAATTCCCTGCGTCTGGCTAGCCATCTTTGCGAGTCGGGAACGGCGAGCTCTGTCACGAATCGATCATATGACTTTGGAGCTTCCGTCCTCTGCCCCGCCTTAAACGACGGCGCTCCGTATCTCGTGCTCGTTCACGTGGTTCCACTCCACCAGCAGAGAAAAACCTGAGAAAGGCTATACCGACCTTTTTCCTGTTATCGTCGAAATCGCTCGTACACTACCGCCAGTACATCCATTTTTAGTTTGGAAACGTGACTACATATATTTTCAAACACTATCGATAAAATCGTATCGCCAAAAGTAAATGTGGTTCATTTCTGTAATACATCCTCAGGACAGAAGCGTGCCGACTATCCACAGAAGGGATAATTTAATGGGTCCTTCAACGAAAAAATTTTAATTTCGCATCTGCTACAGACACAAATAAAAGTTGAATTTTAATAAATGAAACTGAAAATTCAAACAAGTTAATTTAATGAATTTTGTCTTATATATAATATTTACCTTATATCTCATAAAATTAAAAAGTTATGTATCTTTATGCAATTTTCAGCTAGTATTTATGAAACATAATTACTAGTATAAATCTTCATAATTACTAGCAATTATAATTCAATCTTTTTAATAAATTCAATCTTTTCTAAACATATATTGTCAATTTAAGATATAATTTAGCAAAAACGAGCTATAGAGGCCCTCCACCACCCCCGCCAATTTTATCGGCGATCCTCTTTTCTTTGTAAGTATATTCACCCATAAAAAAAATAAGCTACTAATAAATTTAGTAGCCCGCTTTTTGCAGGTAAGTGTACCTTTAAAGTTTAATTTATCTTTAATTTACTTTTTTATTTTTATGTCTAATTATTTTATTGTATTTCGCTAATGAAATTGCATAACTTTTTAAATATTATTCTTTATTGTATTATCCTTCATACAATTCGATATTACAATTATAATAATTATTTACAATATACAATTATCAATGCTGTTCAAAATATAATAAAAATGATAACATAGGAGCATAATTAACAAATTTTTGTAATGCGGGATTATATTATACAAAAACGTCGAAAATACATATAATAACACAAATTTTTTTAAACCAATGTTTAATGAAATATTAATAAACGCAGAAGAAATACTGACAACATAGATCGTATTTACTATTAATTATTTACTATTAATTATTTACTATTAGTTTGCGAATATAAAACTTAATAATATAAAAAGTCATTAATATATTTATAACAGCACTTTCATCAAGTTCAAGATAACTATCTCAATAATTTTATCATATCAAAATCCCTCCGCCTCGTGATATACTGATTAGTATCTGATACAAAGAAGAACAATCATCATAGTAGAAAGCGAACTTAATGTATTTTGATTTTACGTAAATTTTACAAGACCCATTTGCAAAAAAAAGTTAAGCAATCCGTCAAATACCAGTGATCCTGTTACAGGACTGCGATGTGAATCCTGAATCTTTCAGACTACTTAGCGATAGTAATAATTTTACATGTCAATTACAATTACCATTTTTATCACATCTTTAATATAATATTAAAATTCGCGAGAAAATATGTTCTGCCACATGCGACTAAAAATCATCTCTTATTAAAAATAAACGGATAAAATAATTTCCTTATGCAATAGTGATTACGAAGGAATATATTTAATAATAATAAAATACATGCGTTATTGTAATTTTTTAAATGTATGGGTACAAAAATTTCTCGGGCACCAACTGTTCAAGATGAGCCGAACCCGATAATAATGGGATTTTAAAGAACATCCTGAAAAATTTATTATATAAAATTTAACAATTCTTTATTATTCAAAAATTACAATTATTAATATCCCGTTAATACGAGGGTACCCATTCGACTTATCTTGAATTTTTTGTACTCACACATTTAAAATTCAACTCATGTAATCACGATAACATTATTAACTATAAAGAATTTTGAAAAAAGTTATGTAAATATCGATAAAAATCAATATTCGTTAAATATAACTTCAATATCTGTATGTATTTTATTATAGAAAAGTGTACATACATATAAATTAATAATTAAAAATATTCTGCAATGGCGGGATGTCCAATACCTAAAAATGATTCTAATAACAGTTAGAAAATTAAATATATACATCCGTAATCATATTTTTGTTAGAGCAATCATCAAAAAATTATAAGCAAATTATTTGTATAAAATTTGTTTACTTTATTTAATAATTTGAATTTAACAAATAATAATTATATATCCATATCATTCATACAATACTATAAATTCCTATTGTATTATTGCTAACATTATTATTACTAGTGGGAGAACATTTAATAAAAAAGTGAAAATTATATGCTAAAATATACCGCTTAATTAATGTTACAACTTGACTTTAAAATATATAACAATTATCATTGACTCATTAACAAAATTATTACCAGTAACTGCAGACGAAAAAACCCAAGATTAATTCCAATTCTGCATAAGAATCTCCGAAGAGACACTAAACTAAACTTCGCGAATGAACTTCACGAAAAGCGACGAGGAATAATTCTTCATCATGAAAATAATTTCGACTTTCCATCGGTACAAACTACATAATCACTGGCATCCATCTGACGCGAGAGACAGCAGTATGAGGTTTTTGCATATAATAAATTGTTCACAAAAATATACTTGTAATTTTATAATGTTAAAAATGTAAATGTCGAAAAATAAGTAAGAGTTAATATTTAACCATTGCCTCAGTCAAAGCTCCAATTTTTATGACTTATTTAAATTTATACTAAATACGAAGAAAAAAAATGACGATTATTTAACGGTTATTTAAATGACGATTTAAACAACAAATTTTTATTAAGAAGTTACTTAAAATTATTAATGACTTATTGATATACAAAATAAAATCTAAATAAAAAAAAGTTTTAAATTTAAATATTTATCAAACTTATTAAATCAATAAACAATTTTTGTTATTATATGTTTTGTCGATTTCGTATAATTTACATCAATTACGCAACAATTTGGTTTACTACGACAAGATAAATGCAATTTATATTGAATAGATACGGATATATATATATATATATGTATATATATATATATATATATATTAGGTGTTGGAATTAATTCGTAGCGTTTTACAAGTGATGGGAAGTACTTTCATTAATGTATTTTTTAATGCTCATGTGAAATAAATAACATTCTTTCATTTAAAAACGCTACGAATTAATTCCAACACCTAATATATTCCAATAAATGTATAATTAATTAGTATATAACCCGGGAAAAAATGTTTTATGTATAATAATAATTATATATAATTATATAAAATTATACATAATCATATAAAAAATTGACATATTTTACAAACAATTGTATATCATTATATATAAAATATGTTCATATATATATATATAACATTTTTTCCCGGGAATTGTTGTGCAAATTACAAAAGTATGATTATAGCATTCATCTGGACATAGTTTACATAAATTTTATATTACGTATCTCATATATTATTATACGTACATTTATTTACAATAAAGTTAATTACAGTATTAACGCGTTGCGTATAATTTGTATAATTTGTTGAGTGTAGAATTTTACAAAAAAAGTTTAATTTTAGGATAGCTGAAAATTTAATAACATTTGAAATTAATTTGGTTTATTTTTATATTCAATAATTGGAATGGGATTCTGATAATTAAATAAAACTTAAAATTAATTTAAAATTTTATTTAATTTTTAATCCTTCATTTCCAATCATCAAGTGAGTATATATGATGTATTTAGTCCTATCTATCCATACTTATCATCCTACCTATATAGTGCATACTTATCCCTACCTACTGTGCATATTTATTGTCCTACCTACCCATATTCTCATTTATTCGTGCCTATTCGCGAATACCTATCTCCACCCGTATTCCTACCTACATTACTTCATAAATGTGCAAACATCGCGAATATACAATATAATGTACGTTAATGACTGCGTTCAGAGAAAGTAGATTTTCGATTGTTGTAAAATTCTTCAATACGATTGGTTCTTGCTTTCCTTATGGATTTAAATATACAAATCAATCACATAGAAGAATTTTACAATAGTTGCAAAATTATTTTCTTTGCTGAACGCAGCTAATGTCTAACCATATATCCTATTGCGTACTAATAAATTTAGTGGGATAACGCGATCATACTAATAATAAATAAGCAATAATATAATTAAAACAAGTTCTTTTAATTTTTAAAATACAAAAAAAATTAATAAATAACAGAGCTAATAAGAGTCAGCGCGGATAATTAAGTAGAAGTTTTGTAGATTTTTTTTAATCAACCAAACTTGCGCTTGATTATCCGCGCTGTCTCCCATTAGCCCTGTTGTTTGTTGGATTCTTTTTGTATTTTAGATAACTCAAAAAATATAAGAACTCGCAATTTGCGAGCAAATTACCCTCCCGAATATTCAGTTTACCTTTTACAAACTTAGATTGGTGTTACACACCAACCTACCTCTTAATAAGCAGAATGTCTAAAATCGACGCATAAGACAACTTTAAGATATCTTTCAGAATTCTTTATGAAATATCTTAACGATGTTTCTTAAAGAATTCTTAAAGATATCTTAAAGTTGTCTTATGTGTAGATTTTACACATTCTGCTCATTGGGCTCGTAGAGATTCTCTTCTTTCTTCTGGCCAGATTGAACTCACCTTTCGTTGCTCCTGGCCAAAATTTTGGCTTCATAAGCCAAAAATCGACAACAAGGAGAAATACTCCTTTTTGCTGCCGACTGCTGCCGACTAATATCGTCGGCAAAAAGCGTAAGACTTTACGCTTTTGTATGATGCGCGGAACACGAACGCGTCGCAAAGAGGCCATCATATTAATAAAATGGACTAAATATTGATATAAACAATATCATTAAAAATAATAATAATAATAATAATAACAATTCTATTAATATACGAATAAATTTCGTATTTATTCAAAATCAAAAACATAAATAATTAACTAAATATAAACCTAAATTTAAAAAATCTTCATGTCAATAACGTTTTTATTTCAAGAGTCTCGAATATTATGAAACTAAATTAAATTGTTTAATGTAAATTTTATAATGTAATCAAAAAGACTTATTCAAAAATAAATGATTGAAAATTACTAAATAGATTATCATCCGATAAAATTCAAGGCCCATGTATGTATTTTTAACGATTCGAACGATTCGTTGCTGAATCTCATCTCAAAACATGCGGAGATGAGAAATTCAGATGAATGATGTGAGATCCGGAAGGGATCATTTTCCCTCAATTCAATAAATATATCCCTATATCGTATTTTGTATACTATTAAAATCATTTTTTGAATAATTTATTTTAAATTTATTTCAAAATTAAGTATTTCAAGTTATACAAAACTCTGAACATTATATTAAAATAGTTATAAGATAAAACTCTTATATTTTTTGATAAAATGTATATTGGATCTTACATCATGTTACTACTTTAACTGGTATAAATCCAGTTAGCTACATATGGATAAGTTACAAAAGATTAGACTGAAGTAAGTGCATTAAGATAAATAATAATAATTAATAAACGCAAAATGTCTTTTACAGAAAAGCGAGATTAATAAATTATATGCTCTACATTAAAATTTTTGTTATCATTTCATTAGTAAAATATATACAAATAAGTGTGAAAAAAAGAAGAGATTTCTTAGAAAACATATTATACATATCTCATATTATATATATGTGTATACATAGAAAAAAATTAATTGGGTGATACAGCAAACCTATATAACTTACTGTTCGAATTCAACATCTATAATTAAGAAAATTGGATGGTTTAACAAATCACTAATATTATTCAGTTCTCAACTTTGTTACTTTAACATAGAAAATTAACTGTCTGTATATTATACTGTAGATTTGCTGAATCAATGAAGTTTCCTGTTTTTTTTCCGTGTATACGTATAATGTGTATTATTTTTCTGCACCAACTTGTATAAAACTTAATCCTGAATGAATATTTGAGGATAGGATAGATAGGAAAAATAATAAAACAATATTTTATTATTAAACTGTAATAAACATTTTTCTATATAATGGTATCCATAGAAAATAATTTCATATACTCTATTTATTATTTTATATAAACTTTATATTTTTTAATTTCCCGTATTTCATATATTTCCCGTATTTCATATATTTTAACAATACGAATATTTTATTCTTTTTCGTTTTAACTTCCAAAATGTATTTTAAAATATTTTAAAATAAAAAACGATCATCGAAAGAACCTATTTTTTATTATACTTTTATATTATAATTAAATTATTTAATAACAAAATGTTCACATTAACACGTATGAATTTACGATTAATACACAAAATTTGAGTTAAATTTAATTATAATTAGAAATAATTTAAAGTGCCCCAATAAAAAATTTTTCATGCATGAATATGTATAAATATGTATAAACATATAAATGTCCATAAACAAGTATAATCATGTATGAAATACGTCCATACATGTTTATACATTTCTTTTTCTTTTGAAAAATTACTTTTTAGTATAATAAAAATAATAATAGTAATGTAAAAACATTAAAAATAATTAAAGGATTAATTTTTGCATTGTTTGTTTTAGAAAAAAAACAAGTTGTAAAAATTCTAAGTTGGAAAAATGTAAAACAAATTGCTCATACACAATTATGCATAATTTTATATATAATTATACATGAGCAACTTTTTTACATTTCTTCAAACTTTATTTTTTTCTAAAACAAATAATATAAAAATTACTCTTTTAATTATTTTTAATATTTTCACATCACTATTATTATTTCTTTCACAATAAAAAGTAATTTTACAAGAGAAAGAAGGATGTATGGACATATTTCATATATGATTATACATGTTTATGGATATTTATGTATATTTATACATATACATGTGTGAAAAACTTTTTATTGGGTGAAACGTGACATTATAAATTTAACAATACATGCACAATAAATTCGATATAATAAAGAGGTATCCAGGATTAAGTTTATCCCAATCTGTTATTACTTATTCATTTTAAGATAATGGATGTATGGAATGCTATACATATAGTATATTCATATATTTTTAATAAATTGATGCATATGCATCTATAGATATGTAATTAATAAAATTACCACACATCCGTTACCTCAATAAAAAGATTAATTTATCACTCACCAATCCGATGCGCAACAGCGGAGTTATATCAGCAACGTCGCTACGATGATTCTGTAACAAAAAGAATATGAAATCCAAATTAAAATGGAGTAAAAAAATCAACCAATATTTTAAAAAAATATTTACTGTAAATGTAACGTTCTCTTAAAAATAAAATCATATAATATTCAAAATATATAATTTTTATAAGCAATGAATTTTTTATAATTCACTATTCAGTTATATTTATAAAAATAATTATACATTTTCTTAAAAATACATATTTATAAAGTTTCAAAATAATTTTAAAATAATTCTTTTATTCTAATCATTATTTTTAAATCATTAAAATGAAACTACTCAAGAATAAATTTAAAAGAAGAAAGATACTGATGTTAACACAAGAAAAAAAAATATTTACCGCAAGGTTGCTCCGCCGGTGCCTGATGCCTCTCCCAGACCTCCTCCTCCTCTCAGCATAAGGTTGACATCCTCTCGCACAGGACACTCGCATAAAACACTCGCGAATAATACACTGTAATCGCGCGCGGACTATAATTTGAGTCCGATAACTTAAACGGCACTCCCGATGTAAACGCGCGACGCGACGAACCGGCTGCGGTTCGTTCATTTTCAAGTAAATCGGCGACGAGAGTTCGTTAGCTTCCCCATCGTTAAAAATTTATTTAGAAATATCATTCGGATAGATCCGAAAATTGTTAGATGAAAAAAATCGTTCTTTTCGTGTAAATATCCTCTGGGTACTGAGTTCTCTCACCACGTCACGTTTCTTTTATTACCGATAAATAGTTCCAAAATAACGTTTAATTTTTAACGGATCATATAACGAAAAGTGCACGAAAACAAAAAATTAATTAAATTATTAAACTATAATTAATTGTGAAAGCAGGAATTGCGCTATACATATGAGAGTATTCATATTAACATTGCTTTTTTATGACTCGTGATATCGTTCGTTTTGTACAGACAAGTAAGCCGTGTCGCGTGCTGTTCTTCTTCACATTTCTTTTTGAAGTTTATAATAATCGCAAAAAATGCTAAATATAATACGAAATGTTGTATTTTATGAATATTCACATAATACGATTACTAGTATGATTAATTATTCATTTAATTACATTTTGTATTATATTGATATTCTTCGGATAAGATTTCAAAAAATAATGTGAAAGAAAGTCGCACGCGACACGACTACCTGCTTGTACGTATGTCGGTAAGGGAATAACTGCGCGATAACTAAGCGTAAACATAAACATGACGCGCCACTTCGTGCCACCTCGTACCATCCCCATCTCAAGGCCGCGCGCTAACCGTCTAACTTGAAATAATAACGAATATTACGAACAAGTAAAATAATATATTCTTTACATTTTTATAATATTTTCCGATTAATGAATCAATTTCTTATGTATCTAGTTTTAGCGATGGAAATCGTTTAATGTGGTATCATAATTATACTATGATACAAGAAACATATTTAATGTTCATTTAATAATTTTAAATATTTCGTATCAATTACAATGTGCTGACAAGATAAGAAATGAAAAGAGATTTTTACTAGCATGGTTTTTCTTACATAATTGCTCACGTGAAGTGCTATTGATATCTCAATATTATATCTCACTTTTTATTGCTCTTTTTTGTGATTTACAATTAACTAAAAATTAACCATATGTCATCCATCCTTTAAATGAAGATGAAAATTTAGATGAAGGCAAAAATTTATTTTAAATTATGAAACAATTTCGATTAAATAGAATAATATGTATAAATAGCATGCACATACATTTATAGATATCTAATTTAAATATAATTTATCAATAATTTATTTATTTCTACTTTTCCCGTATCATAAGAATGCGAAGTAACACGAAAATGACAGAATTATATGATTCAAAGTGATAAAAAGCCGCAATTTGAAATATCTAACAATAAGAATACAATTTTCATACCAGTATATGTTAGAACACATGAAGTATCTAAAATACTCATGAGCTGTCTATGTGCGTAATGAATCTAAGAAGTAGAAATTCGCGTTCGTAGGTATATAATTTATTAACTAATACGACACCCGAAGCGACTCGTAAAACACATCCACCTCCCTCCAAGATCGCCGAGCGAATGCCAAAGTGATGACGTAGTCAACCACCGCGCCGCGCGGCACATTCCCCCACTCTGTTCGCCGCGTGATATCTCCCCTCGCTGTTCACAGAGTGGGGGAGCGTGCTGCGTAGCGCGGTGATTGACTACGTCATCACTTCGGCATTCGCTCGGCGATTACGGATGGGGATGGACGCGTTTTACGAGTCATTGCGGGTGTCGCATTAATTAAGGAGAATTAGATATCTACGAACGCGAATTACGGAAGATTGCCCAAAACTAAGAAGTATACTAAGGATTAATTGCTTTAAGGTTTTATTGCTTTATTTCTTAGATTTATTACGTACATACACAGTTCATGAATATTTTAGATGAATATTTCATGTGTTCTAATATATACGGTATAAAAATGAAATTCTTGTTGTTAAATCGTGACTTTTTATCACTTTAAATCGTATAATTCTGTCATTTTCGTGTTACTTCGTATTCTTATGATACGGGAAAAGTAGAAATAGATAAATTATTGATAAATTATATTTAAATTAGATATCTATAAATGTATGTGCATGCTATTTATACATATTATTCTATTTAATCGAAATTGTTTCATATTTAAAATAAATTTTTGCCTTCATCTAAATTTTCATCTTCATTTAAAGGATGGATGACATATTGTTAATTTTTAGTTAATTGTAAATCACAAAAAAGAGCAATAAAAAGTGAGATATAATATTGAGATATCAATAGCACTTCATGTGAGTAATTATGTAAGAAAAACCACACTAGTAAAAATCTCTTTTCATTTCTTGTCTTGTCAGCACATTGTAATTGATACGAAATATTTAAAATTATTAAATGAACATTAAATATGTTTCTTGGTGTATCACAGTATAATTATGATATCACATTAAACGACTCGCACCGCTAAAACTAGATACATATAAGAAATTGATTCATTAATCGGAAAATATTATAAAAATGTAAAGAATATATTATTTTACTTGTTCGTAATATTCGTTATTATTTCAACAGTTAGACGGTTAGCGCGCGGCCTTGAGATGGGGATGGTACGAGGTGGCACGAAGTGGCGCGTCATGTTTATGTTTACGCTTAGTTATCGCGCAGTTATTCCCTTACCGACATACGTACAAGCAGTTAGTCGTGTCGCGTGCGACTTTCTTTCACATTATTTTTTGAAATCTTATCCGAAGAATATCAATATAATAGAAAATGTACTTAATGAATAATTAATCATACTAGTAATCGTATTATGTGAATATTCATAAAATACAACATTTCGTATTACATCTATCATTTTTTGCGATTATTATAAATTTCAAAAAGAAATGTGAAGAAGAACAGCACGCTACATGGCTTACTTGTCTGTACGAAACGATACCACGAGTCATAAAAAAGCAATGTTAATATGAATACTCTCATACGTCTAGCGCAATTCCTGCTTTCACAATTAATTATAATTTAATAATTTAATTAATTTTTTGTTTTCGTGCATTTTTCATTATACGATCTGTTAAAAATTAAACGTTATTTGGAACTATTTATCGATAATAAAAGAAACATGACGTGGTGGGAGAGCTCAGTACTCAAAGGATATTTACACGAAAAGAACGATTTTTCTCTATCTAAAAATTTTCGGATCTATCCGAATGATATTTCTAGATAAATTTTTAGATACTTGAGTAAATCGTTCTCTTCGTGTAAAAATCTAACGATGGGGAAGCTAACGAACTCTCGTCGCCGATTTACTTGAAAATGAACAAACCGCAGCCGGTTCGTCACGTCGCGCGTTTACATCGGGAGTGCCGTTTAAGTTATCGGACTCAAGTTATAGTCCGCGCGCGATTATAGTGTATTATTCGCGAGTGTTTTACGCGAGTGTCCTGTGCGAGAGGATGTCAACCCTATGCTGAGAGGAGGAGGAGGTCTGGGAGAGGCATCAGACACCGACGGAGCAACCTTGCGGTAAATATTATTTTTACTTATATAAAATTAACCTTTTTTGGCTTTTTAAATCAATTTACTCGACAGTGATTTAAAAATTAAAAACAGTGATTATTTTTAAATCATTGTTAAATGAAATGATTTGAATAATTATATATTCTATAAAATAATTATATTAAATAATTCTATAAAATATTTCTATAAATAATTATGTATTCTCTAAAGTAATTATATATATTCTCTAAAATAATTATATACTTTTTTTAAAGATCTTAACAAATATAAATTTGTATAAAATATTAAAGTAATTTTTAAGTAACTCTCCTTTCATCTAAATTAGATAATATAATAAAGAATAGTATTTAAAAAGTTATTGCAATTTTATTAGCGAAATACAATAAAATAATTACACATAAAAATAAAAAAATAAATTAAATATAAATTAAACATACACTTAAATTAAACATATTGCAAAAACGAACTACTAAATTTATTAGTAACTGGTTTATTTTATGAGTGATACAAAGAAAAGAGGACCACCGATAAAATTGGCGGGGGTGGTGGAGGGCCTCTATATCTCGTTTTTTGCTAAATTATACCTTAAATGGACAATATATATTTAGAAGACATTGAATTTATTAAGTCTCTATAATTACTAGTAATTATAGAGACTTTGATACATACTAGTAATTATAGTCGGCACGCTTTTGTTCTGAGGATTTAGTACAGAGACGAACCACATCTACTATCGGCGATATGATTTTATCAATAGTGTCAGAAAATGTAGTCACGTAATTCCCAAAATGATGCATATACGGATTTCGATAACATGAAAAAGGTCGGCATGATCTCTTTTAGGTTTCTTTCTAGCATGAGTATGTTTTCAGTTTCTCAAACGGTATAAAATTAATAATAATAATAATAATACTTATAACAATAATAATAGTCTCAATAGTCTATTCGCTATTTTCTATCTCGGTGTAAGAATTATAACAATTATAATTATAATGTAACAATTGTAATTATTATTACTTTGTGGATTTTTAATTGAAAATAATATTATTATTACATTATTATAGTATTTTATAATTGTAATTCTTGCATTGTTTCTTCTCAATTAAAAATAGCGAATAGCCCTTCAAGGCTTGTGAATTCATACGAGTGAATCTCAACTGTCTCAACTTCTCTTTTCAAGAGCTTTCTTCTTTTGCTCATTTTAAAAATTAGAATATAGATTGAACAATACAATTGAAAGGTTTTAATGAAAATTGATAAAGATACATAGTTGATACAATGATTTTTATACGTCATATACATATATATTTCTTATGTGTAGAAAATTTTTTAAATAATATTTCTGTGTAATATAGATATATTTAATCAGAAAAACGTTAATATACAATGCATATCTTTTATATATAAAATCAAAATTAAATCTGCAAACCTAAGAACGCAGTCATAATTGCAAAATATATTACTTTTTATACTATATGCGTTCCTTGAATGTTTTGTCTATTATTCAATCGAATCTTTTCTTGGCGTTTCTTTTCCTCTTTAAACGCTTCAGTGTTTGCCTTTCGTTCTATCCTTCTTTCCTAAAATTAAATAAATTTCAGAAATTATGTTATATAAAATTTAACTAACCCATCCACAGTAAATGTTTAATAAAATTACTTTTCTGTATTCTTTGAGCAGCTTTTTTCTTTCTTTTCTTCCGTCAGGATTTTCCCCTTTGGGTCTTATACTGAGAATGCTTAAGGTAGATTTCCTACTTTCCGCTATGGATTGTGGGCCTTTTGGCGCATTATTTTCCATATCAAATTGGGCCAAAGTTTCAGCTGTTAATTTTCCAGTATTGCCTAACACATTTTTCGGAATACCAGATTTCCGATCTATTTCAATTTTCTTTGATCGCTATTAAAAAGAAACAAAAAAAAAACATAAAATCAATAAGTGTAATATCAACAAAAAAAATGTTTCATATATAATTATATGACATATTTTATATATACTTATATATAATTTATATATAATTATATAACATTTTTTCGCGGAAAAACTAATATATAATTTATTAATATATTATATAATTATACATATATTTATATTTATATTTATTACTAGAATGAATAAATTTTTTAATAATATTGGTTAATAATTTACCTTAGGAGGTTCTGATATTAATTTAGGGTGATTATAAATGTTACTGTACGTGCTAAGAATACTTTCACAGTCCCATTTATCCTTTCCACGAGTAGTGACAAGAAGTTTTTCAAAATGTTCATCTTCTGAACTCGAATATTCTGGTTCCACAATCTTCATTCTGTCTTTCATAAGTTCCGCAATATTTTCCATCTACAAATGTTAGGGAAAATAGGACATTTTTCATTATACTTTTACGTAATACTTACGGTTTCTCTTTGCTTTTTTTCAAATTCTGCAGCATATTGCATAACAAGATCCGAGTCATGAGTGATATATCCTTCTATTTCGTCGCAGTCTAAAGCACCAATTTCATTTTCATCATATCCAGCATACATCTGTACAATAAACAAGAAAAGATAAGAACATACATTCATGCTTGAAAAAATAAATCTATAATATAAACCTTTTCAAATCTGTCATCCAACAATGCAAGTTGGTCGTTTCTTCTCATCACGCTACTACTCATAGAATATTCTGTAAACCTTGATTTCGTTTCTTCATCCTTAAAAGTATATTGAGGTCCATTCAAACTACATACTTCATCTGCCTCCTCGTTGGATAAATCCATGTGACCATCAGATGAGACATCTGATTCACTATATTCATTTTCTGGTTCATTTAATTCATATTCTAAAGTATAAAATTACAATAAGATTAAGTGAATGTGTATGATATTATTATATATTAGGTGTTGGAATTAATTCGTAGCGTTTTACAAGTGATGGGAAGTACTTTCATTAATGTATTTTTTAATGCTCATGTGAAATAAATAACATTCTTTCATTAAAAAAGGCTACGAATTAATTCCAACACCTAATAGTTTAATAAATTTACCATATTCTCTGTCAGAATCCTCACTGTCGCTATTTTCAGCATTAGCTAATTCTATGAAATTATCTTCTAACTGATTTTCTGGATCATTAAAATCAAAATCATCATCCATTGCAGCGACTATATCCGGGTCTAAATCTAATCGTGGCCCAGAAACTGGTGCTGCTTTATTAAGCATACCAACTTTTTCCTCGACATTTGACGCAAATACTGAAGATGGCAAGTTAATTTTTGGAGCACTCTTGTCGCATTTAGAATTATTTGTGTTCTCAACGCGTTCCCATTCCACTGATAATGTATTGACATCTTTAAGATGTTGTAAATAATCATAGTCATCATCAAAGTAAATCCCATATTTATGCTGCTCCTTTTTGCGTATTTCATTGTCTAATGATTTCTTCTCTGTTTTTGCCGCTTGTGTATCGGCAGCTGGAACTAGAACTCTTTGTGGTGCTGTTTCATCTGCCACTAATGGATCTTTTTGTGAACGATGAACTAAGTGGAATGTAACAGAATTCTTCTTGTCGATAAACTTTTTCGTTTTTCCCTTTGGCTGCAATTATATTATTATTTTAGAGATGTGAAATAACTATTAAGCTATTAATACTGTAGAAAAATAAGTGAGTGACGCATAGCTAAATATGAATGTGGTCAATTATTACTGAGGTTCGATTCACATTCACAATGTTTTGGAAATCATTTCATCCATGTTATCAAATGTTAAATAAAGATAAATAATGCTCACAAGCGTTGTGAGTGTAAATCAATCATAGCCTGGTAGTCAGCAGGTAGAGCAGCATGCTTTGATGAAAGATTGAGGTTAAGTTTAGAAATTATGAATTATAACATTAAAAAATTTCGTATACCAGAGATTAAAGAAAGAGAATTTCTGATTAATAGTTCAAAAACATTGTGTGCTATATAATTCTCAGGGCGAATTGAAGGGCCGGTGGAGATTAAAAAAATATATATATATGTAGCAATAAGTATTTTTGTAAATACGTATTAAAAACTTACCATCTTGATTTGTCTTGCTCAACTAATCGTATATACAAAAACTAGTACAACAAAAGTAATTGTCCTAATATAATGTATTTATCCGAATTAAGCACTGACACGTCAATTTATTTAAACTTTAAACATACAAAATGTAAGTAAAACATGTGCTGCGCTTTCGGAGTCAAACATGATAGATGAAATCCCCCAGACTGGTAACAATGCTTTAAAAAAAAATTTCTAGCAATTAGATATGTTTGTTTAGTTATGTTTTCGTATTTTAGAAATAAAGGAATTCATGACGTTAAATGTTTAAATGATCTAATTAATAAAAAAATTATCTTTTGTGTTCAATTAAAAACACATCAGTGATTCTCAACTCAAACGTAAAGTTTGGCGTTAATTCCCAATGGGAATTTTTGTTTGCAAGCAAAACATTGGAAGGGATTGTTCTAGCTCTACTCTAGTCCGCAAATAACGTAAATGGCAGAAGAGGGTGGGGGTGATTATTGATGTCCAATAAATGTGAGGAAACTTACAACGCCAAGAGAAAATGGGGTTATTCGATCGTTTAGCGAACCTTTTAGGTCTTAGGAAAAAAGAAGTAAACGTTTTAGTAGTGGGCCTTAACAATAGTGGTAAGTCAACGGTCATAAATAATTTCAAACGCGAGGATGACCGTTGCATAGACATAGTGCCCACTGTCGGGTTTAATGTCGAAAAATTCGCATGTAAGTTAAATAGCGAAAAGCGACATAATGTCAAAAATGTGAGATTCTGTTGCTTTCAACGCTATCTTCACGCGTCCACTATTGCACCTGCACAATCTTAAAATCACAGCATTGTCCATTTATTTTACAATAAGATATAGAATGGAAGATGACGCTATACAAAATTGTTAATAAAATGTATAAATATTTATGAAATGATATTTGAGATGTAAAGAAATTAAATTTATTTTTTTTTACAATTGACATATTTCGATATTTTTAGTATATTTATATAGCTTAAATATTTATTTTATTTTTTAAACGTATATATTTATTTTTTATTTTTTTATACTTCTAGTAAGCATTGAATATGCCTTCAAAACCTTTGATGATTTAGGAGGCTTCATACTACTTCGTAATAATCGATCAACCTTTTCTGGCGTCTTCTTTTCTGGAGTCTTTTTTTCTGAACTCTTCTTTTCTGGAGTCTTCTTTTCTGAACTCTTCTTTTCTGGAATCTTTTTTTCTGAATTCTTTTTTTCTGGAGTTTTCTTTTCTGAAGTCCTCTTATTTCCTAATTCATCACTATCTTTAGAATGATCTAATAAATCTAAGGAATTCAATCTATTTGCTATTTTCTTTGTCGTATCTATACGTGTAATATCATTAATCTCCAGAGTGGGTGACAAGGGTATATTTCTGATTTTGCGATGTAGTGGTGTACTGGTGATTAATTTGGGGATCTTTGACCGTTCGCTGTCTGGTTTATTACCCAGTTTTGATTCAGACGAAGATATTTGATTTGCATTAGAAGTCGTAGCCGCTTGAGTTTGGAAATTTAATTTCGTCTGTTTTAATTTAACCTTAGATTTGTGGAATGGCGTTATTTCTATTGGATTTTTATTAATTTTCTTTTGTTTTAAAACAGAAGTAGTCTTCTCTGTTTTCTTTTTCTTTATCAAAATTTGCTGTGGACTTTTGGTGCGCCTTTTTTTTGCATTTAGATGATTAGTTTCTTGATTGTCTTCTAAACTATCTTTTGGTAATGTAGTATTTTCAGTAGTTTTTTGTCTTATTCTTTTACTCCACTTTTTCTTCAGTTCACGTTTCTTCCGCGATTTTCTCAATGAACTGGTTCGTTCTGATTGTAGCTGAGTTATGAAGTTCTCATCGGAGCTGCTAGTATCCTAAAAATAAAATTATGAAAATATTTCTTAATCATGAACCAAAATCCTTTAAATACTTTTATATCTAAATGCCATACATTCAGTTCTAATAGACTTTCAGTGTCGTCTTCCTGCATCCATGTAAATATAGAATTATCCTCTGATAGAATCTCATCAAAAGCAGTTTGCAGGTCTGTCATTTTAAATTTCTTAAAATATGTCTTTAATCTCTGTTTGATATCATTGTTTAATTTGTTTCCGTTTATTGTATCAATCTGAACTTTATAAGGTCTTGCAGTGTCTTGATGATATAGCAAATGTATTATTAAGTTCATATAGTTATTATTTTCACTATTGTGTACACCATACAATTCCAAGCTGATTTGTTTAAATCCCATATCAGATTGCAAAGTACAATGCCTTATACTTGACATATGTTCCTAAAAAAAAACATGATTTATTTGTATTATAGCTCAAAAATAATTTATTCTACATATATATAATCATTCATAGGTGAAAATATACCTTTAGTGATAGGAATTGTTCTTGCCGTGAAGTGTAACAATCAACATTATGCTTGCAGTTCTTTATAAAGGCAGTTAATTTTTTTAATTTATCAATAGGCGTTTTGGATAATATATTCTTTATGTCGATTGACACTGGCATTATCCATTTTCCCAGTTTGGCCTTTCCATCCTGAACAAAAATCTGTACTGCTTGAGTATTGTCTGTCTGTTTTTCATTTGTTGACGTAAAATTAAATACAGATTCATTCTTCCGAAATTTAACGCAACGAAAACCAGCGAATCTATACAGATCGTTCTTCAGAGCAACCTTGACATTCAATAATTTACTAAATGTCAAGAAAGTCTCGAAGTTTTGCAAGGATCTTTTGGTCACATGATCCTCTATGTCTTTAAAGCGCGTTTGCAGATTCCGTTCATGTTGCTTGATGATGTTTCTCAGTTCCTTTATTTCTTGGCGCAGTTTCGTCTTTTCTGTAGCTGTCCCATCTAAAAGTCAGAAATAGATTAACTTAACTTTCTCCGCTTTAGTGAGGTTAGGATCCTTGATATGTAGTTCACGTACCTTTATTTGCCGACTCGATATTCTCATTATCGTTATTCGAACTGCTCGCGGAACTTTGCGTTTCCATTTTCGTTCCTAGGAATCGTTATATCACTTGCAACAGAAACACAATCAAACGAATTGGCGCCAAAATTATTCATAGTTTTCAATTATTTTCATATCTCGACTGCTCTACTTCCCTTTTTAGATGGCGCATTGGTGTTTCTGCTATTCTTAGGGCGAGTTTCACCAAACTCTAATGCAATTGGTGCAGATTAAAGATGACTTCGATCAAATTTCGGTTAATAATTAAAAGATGATTAATTTTTATCCATGCTATTGTATATAAAATATTACAGACATCTATCAATTTCTATGGATTTTTTTATAAAAATTAATTCTTTTTTTAAAAGTTCAATATTTTTTTATTTATTTATACAGACATAAATAAGTTAAAAGTCAAGCTAATCAATTCCATAAATAATAAGGAGATACAAAATTGATGAAGTTTAAATCAATCATGTTTCCTGTATTAAAGTTAAAAAATTTATAAAAACTGAAGTTATATAATTTCTGATGCCTGTTTCCGCCAATGTAGATTACATTTAATCTCGATTCAACTTCCCAGCAAACGAGAATGGATTGAATTAGATTGAAATGGATTCAGATTTTCAGAAATATTGATTCACAAATGTTACAATGAATGCTTTTCAATCCTGAATTTTTATTTATTTATATGAATTGCATGGAGCATATCTCTATGCCTTTCAATCTAAAAATAATATTAGCTTTTTCTGTGCATTGTGAATACTGTCCAATTCAAAATTTTGAATAGGAAATGCAGTTTTTCAATCTAATTGCATCCAATTAAATCTAATTGAATCCAATTGATCCTATTAAATCCCAAAAAAATATTCGCTATTTAAAATACGCATTCGGATAAAAAAAAATTTCAATCCATTTTAATCTAATCTCGTTTGCTGGGTTACTCTTCATTTTTTCTAATTCTTAAAACTAAAAAAAATGAAACATTCCAAATAATGCATGTTGGATAAGATATCTAAAAGATATTTTTTAGACATAAGATATCTACTAAAGAATCAAGATTAAAGTTAAATTATTAGTGGAAACAGACTTAACTGATAAGTAAACAAGATTTTAATAGATGTTACTCTGTAAAAACTCTGTTGGGAAAAGAAGATATAAATATTTTTCTTATCCAAACACGACATAAGAAATTGAACACAAAATTGTATAAATTGATACATATAATACAAATAATAATAAAATAATAATATATAGTCCGCGTCGTATACTATTAGGGCTTTGTTTTTACTTCATTGCGATTAAGCCGAAATTGTTTCAGTTAAAAATGTCAGTTTCACCGCGTTCGATATGTCGGGCCATGATCGTCATAGATCATTGTGGGAGCATTATTACAAAGATTGTCACGGGATCATCTTCATAATTGACAGCAGCGATAAACTGCGACTGGTTGTTGTGAAAGAAGAGCTGGACATGCTCTTGCAGCATCCCGATGTTGCAGGTACATTTCATAGTAGATGATAAAATTCGAATAGCAAGTACTCATTTAACACAGAAACACAAAATAGACAATCAGTTAGAAGATCTAGAATTTAGATTCTTTCGAATGTTCGTATTTCACAATTGACAATTTCTTAAGAGACTTGAAAGCAGAAGTTTTTCAGCAGAAACTTTTCAGGACGCAAGATACCCATTCTCTTTCTGGCGAACAAGATGGACCTGCCCGATTCTTTGACCACCGTAAAATTAGTCGCTGGACTTGGACTCGAACGAATACAAAATAAACCCTGGCACATACGGGCAACGAATGCATTAACTGGCGAGGGCCTGCAGCCGGCGATCGAGTGGTTGACGGATCAAATTCGCGATATATACATCAACAAGAGATAAACTACGTTATACGATACGAGATGCGATTGATTCGATACTTCTCGGTGAAGAGTCTGTCGTATCATCAAATCGACTTAATCGATGTCTATAGCATATTAATGACGTCAATTATACCAGTGTTTTCCACATGGCGTTTCCCCGAGATGCAATCCAGCATCACGAAAACCAAATTATGATATAAAATTATCGTTATGAGAAAGAATTGTTTCGAAACAATCCTTTTGTTCTGAATCTGCGTAATTAGTATGAAAAAGCATACGATCAGATGATTCATAATATTATTTAGTCAAATTGTAAAGGTCTCATGACAATTGGAAAACATCGATCGTTACAAGCTCAGTGCAGTTTCGTCCAGAAAAATGTAAAAAGGCGTATGTTTGTACATACATACAATAATATGTATATGTTAAGAGTGGCTTATATGTAATGTAATTAATTAAGATACGCAATGATTAATTAAGATACTGCAATAATTTTTGACATGCTTTGACTAGATTAGTTTCATAAACAGTTTTACAATTAGTGAGCTTTGCAGAGATACTTTATTATGATATCCACAATAAATACTCATTAGAGAATTGCACAGTTCAGCACATTCATAGTTTATTACTTTACCTCTGTTTATATCTTTTTTGTATGTCACTGTGAAAAATAATTAACTATGATTGGTTAATTTCTTTTCGGTTTTGTGTGGTCTATTACAAATATTCGGTCTACTCCAAAGTATTTAATTGACCAATTAAAAGAATTTCATTAATTAGCTAATTAAAAAACATTTGCTTTAAAACATTTGGACAAATTAAACAAAGTTGGACAAGTTACTTCCATGTTTGTGGACGTATCCTAATCTACACTGTAAATTAATTATCCACATAATTGAAATTATATTTGTACTTTACTGTTACTCGATTTATAGTAAGTCCAATCATAAAACTATCCAATTAGCACACAATATTTAAAAAATATTTTTTAAATATTTATTAAATATTTTTACGTTAAGTAAATATTTAAAAAACGTTTTAAAAACATTGTCTGTGTGTGTGTGTGTGTGCTGCGGATAAATTTAATTAGCATTTATACGTTAAATTATTTTATATTATATGTAAAGAATTTGATTTGGCTGATCAGTTTACATATACCGACACAGGACTATCGCAGAACAGACTTGCAAAGCGTTCTACGTGTGTGCGCCAATTTGAATTAACAATATTTTTCCCAAAGTTCTCTTTCTTCGCATCTTTCGTACGTAAATTTTCACATTTCTTTAAATTATTAAAAAAAAAAATTGATTAAATTGTCGTAGTTGTTCAAAAACGCAAAAAAAGTCTCCCGTCAATTCAAATCGTCAAATTATCGTTCAAATTTCAAATTATCTCGGTATTGCGCAGGCGCGTGGCCATATAGGTATCATTACAAATTACACTGCTATCCTAACATATAGTACTTAAAATTTACATTTGTTTACATTATGTAATGTAACCTACAAGATTCCTTTATCAGCAGCGCGTAATCGAATCCAATATATTTCAATAAAATTATTTAATATGTAACTGCACATGCTCTGACGCTCGCATGTAAAGGCACCTTGACTTCGGCCGCCATGACAGTTCGGCGGCTCATTTAGTTCGGACGGAGAAGATAGTTGCTCCGTGATTAATCGCGAATTTATCGGTTGGGAACGCATTATGGGCGCGAATTTATGTCGGGAGTGTCGATTAAAGTGATGAGTGTATGACTGCCGCGAGTTCGTCGTATATAATCGAGACCGTGTCAAGATATAAACATCGAAATGAGTGCGAGAAGGAAAGTGCTGATCCTTGTTTTGGGCGCGCAATACCGAGTCGTATGTTCTTTTTGGACAGTCGGGACACGATCGACGTTAGAGACGTGATGTGTCGAAGAAACGGATCGTTGTAAATATACGTTCAACGGAAATAATTTACGTCGCAAGACGAGTGTGATTCATTTGGACGTTGCAACGTTGGTCGCGTTTAGCTAACTCAACTGTTGCGGAGTGCTCGTTGTTATTCGTGTATTCTTCTAGAGCATCCAATAGCAGCAAGCGCTCACGGATTTGCTCCGCAACAGTTGAGTCTGGTACTCAATCATTGGCGTGAAATCGTTTTTCCTTCGATGACGCGCGAATTAAGTTTTGAAATTGTGTGTAGTGAAGCATCCGTATCCGATAGTCATTCTTTTCTGGAATTGATGTTGGCCTTTCTAAGGAGGAACTTGCGAGGAGATGACGTGAACTACAATATCTTAGCTAGTGAGCTATTAATTGATTATTTAGATTAGATTTACTTTTTGAATTAATATGTGTGTAATTGCGATTGCGATTACTTACAAAAAATTTATTGAAGTATTCGAAAATGTTTATTTTAAGAAATATTTTTACGCTTTATGTAAAATATTCGTTGAAATAATTAAATAAAAAAGATTAGATAATATATACTATAATAACATATTAATAATTGTAGAGATGGGGGGAATAAAGGCACAATTCTACTTAGGCCCTTTTTCCGGCGATTAGCTTTTTTATGTAATATTGATCGTAATAGAGAAGTAGTATTGTAACATGTAACTTCTTAAAGACATTATAAATTCATTTTATATTTTATATTCATTTGTGTATAATAAAAAAGTAGCAAGTTATTTTAATTTTTATTAATATCAAGATTTTGTAATTAGGCTTTTATTCCGCCCATCCCCTCAATTGACATATAAAGTAAATAAAATGTCGACGTATGAAATTCAAAATTAATTGGAATGTATTATTAATTTTTTCAGGTGCAGCTAAGAGCGTATTTAGCTAGGATACAACGCTGGTGAGTGAATTTATAAATTGAATTTCATTATATTTACACGTTAATATAAAACTGTGATGTCATCAATTTCATATGCTTTGGGTACAGTGAACGTGATGCTACATAAATGAGGAGCAGACTTTTAAAGTGCGTTTTGTCCAATTTTTGAAGTGCATTATGTTTTTTAACAAGAAACAAACAAAATATATTTGTTTAACATCTTTAACAATTGTTGAGCAATTTTGTTTAATAGTTTTTTCATCCTACTGGTTGACATATTACTATTTTCTTTAAAATACGTAGTTTTCTTGTATGTATATAGTTTCTTTCTCATTTTCTGAAAATTACAAATTTTGATTGGTTCATTAAATGCTTCAAAGCAATTGTAGTGAGACTTTTAGCTGTTCTCATTTGTTATCCAATTATTACAGGAACTTAAAAAAAATTCTATTAATTAAATTTATGATTAATTTAATTATTAGTAGCGTCATTTTATTAACAAAAATAAAATTAACTTATTATTTAATATACGGAAAAGAGATTAGACAACTTTTGCATAGGTCATTTATTGATATACATGTCTCGCAACTAGATTTTTTCAGAGACAGTTGCCACATTTATACATTATCGAAAATAAATATTATCTGTAAATGATATCACGAAAAAAGTGCGCTAAATACAATTATATCTATATCTTTTTATTTAACATACACAGTCTGAAGGCGTAGAGATTCCTGAGCATTGTATATGTACAGTTCAGAAAAGTTATTGAAAGAATAAGGACTTTGTAACATTTGAAAATAGTATCCTCATCACATACATATACATATATACATATATACTATGATTAACGAATCATAAACAGTTTTTTCTTTTTTATCAGTCGTGGAATTATTTGAATGTATCATATGAGAGTGATTCCCAAATTCTAAAATATTGCTATATTGATAAATTGGTTAAAATAAACAAGAATGTATATAGCATGTGCCACAACAATGCCTCCAATAATTTCTTCAAAATATTTTCAAACATCATGCATGTAATAATAAATAGTAATTGGAACTAAGTCTAAATTTAACGTTATCTTTTTATATCACATTTGCATAGCGTTTTAATATACATATATGCAATAATTTTAATCAGATGAAACATGATGAAATTTGAAATTAAGTTATATAAATTTAAAACTTTTTTATAGTTAAAAATATTGTAAAGTCCGACACAATAATTGATTTGCCAATAAGCAAGTTTATAATGGACAATTTTTAGGCTTTCTTTTATCACGAATTACGTATATTATTACATATAGTTAATCAGCAATTTGTAGAATAAATTATTACAATATAATAATTTGAACGATCATATGTCACATTTATAAAATTGACAAGAAGAGGTATTCTAAGATATAAATTGATATCGAGTCCTTAAAAAATTTACGTAAAGTAAGTACAATGTACCCTGATTACAGTTTTCACAAAATGTTTGTAATCACTTAAAAATATATAAAATTAATTTGGAATTAATTAATTGGATTAAAATTATTAATTTGAAATAATTTGTGCGTATGGATAAATGGTAGACATTCACTTTTGCTGAGATAACATTAGCTCCAAGTTATTTTAAAATTGAACAAATAATAACGATAGAATAAACTGAATAGGTAAAAGATACATTACAAATAATAATTAATAAACAAATAAGTTACTATAAAAGATCTACCATAAATTATATTAGGACGATTTGGTCCCCAAATATGGGCCCTATCTCATTAACGAATTAGATTTAAATGCATTCAAATACGTAATATGCAGAAACGTTTAGATTTTGTCTAATTCTCTATGATAATATAGAATCGATCTATTTATGCCAAATGACCCTCTTTAACATATTATAATTTAGATGCCTCTTTGTCAGGAATATTAATTAATTCTTGCTTCCAATAATATAAAGGAGGCCCTGCGGTGAAGCAATATTTCCGTTCAAGCGGAGTGCCTTCCTTGACATAATACATAATATACATATTACACATTTCATCTTCGTTCGTTCCACCTATAAACGTAGTTCTATCGCGTGTACTTTGCATTGTGCAACGAGCAGCTAATTTATCACCATACGTAATTGGAACTCTATTGGTAACAGGATAAAACATCTGAGGAGTCAGTGGATCTCTCTTTCCAAGTTCGATCCACTTGTTATTCGGCTTTACTACATAGCCAGAAACGACTTTTCCAAGCGAATGCGTATGCGTTCTATATGCGAATGGATAGATAGTTTTCTTCTCCATTATAGGACAAGATGATTCCATATGTACTGTTGATCTACGTGGTATGACTCCACTTGTTCCTAACAAAATAACTCCAGCTAGTTTGTCCATTGTTTGTGTTGTATAATGCAGAAATACACCTGAATCATCTGTCCTCCCATCCTTAAAGCGGTCAATATGTGCATAATGTACTTGTAACACAATATATTGTATGGGAGAATCGCCGCCTACTTTAAAGCCCACTCCCTCTGGTAGATCTAATTTAGGAGCATCTCTTGCCCATGCATAAATGATCTATATAAACAGACGAATTTTTTTCTTCATTAGTATCTAAAATATTCGTAAAATATTATATATTTGGTGATCTTAATATTACCTGAGTTCCTTCTTTACAAGCGGGTGCGGTATCTGCCAAATGTCCAACATTCGCCATTTCTCCACAATTCCAAATTGGTTTTGAGCTACCCGGTTTGGTGCAACCATAGACAAGCATATGGTGAGCTGTTTCCATTGTTGCATTTGGTTCAAAACCAATAATGTAATAATTTTTTGCATAGTCTATCCTAACTGGAGTACATAAATATAATTCAGGCTGTAAACAAAATGTATCATATAATTTTTATTATTAAAAAAATTATATTTAAAAATTAAAAGATTATTGTATTATAAACTAGCACTGTAAATGGTATAAATCTTCTTAAAAACGAAATTAAAATTAAATGTAATGTATTTGCAAAAAGAGTGTTACTTGTTTGATTTTTGTACACTTTATTTTTATATGTAGCAAAAGCCATATGTTATCACATAATTACATCGTATTATGTCATATACTCAATCGCATGTATGTATGTATGTGTTATTCGTATGTTATAACAAAAAACTAAAAGATTATACTTACCGTGTTCGGTTTCACGTTTGGCATTAGCAACGAGAATCTCTTGACGTCATAACAATACGTAAATTTTAAAAAAATCACGAACGCAAAGAAGCACGTAAATACACGTTTCTGCAACATTTTCGAGCGTTAGCCTTTTCCACACATCGGCTTTTTTATCAACGCTATGACAAGGTGTGTACCACCTGTCAAACGCTACAGGTCGGTCGATATGACACCTAGCTCAACCTAAGTCGAGCTGAATGACGCAAATAGCAAATGGATATTTTTAGAATTGCAATATTCCATGATAGTGGTGACATCTTACGGGGACACATATATACAGTTTGTCATATCCAATTGACTTAATATACCAACAGAGTTTTATTCGATACAATACTCCTATTAATTATATTCAATGATTAATTAAGAATCAGGATGTTTATTATCTGGAAAACTTAAAAAATCTAGAATTTTCGAAGAATTTTTTTACTCTTAAAGGTTGATAAAATTTTTATGAAATGTACTTGGAACAGTTTTCAAAATTTTATGTTTAAATTTATCTAAATTATGCCTCTTTGAAAATATCACTTTTTCAATAATTTTTTTCTGGATGTCAACAATCGATTATCAATAAGTATGACATATATACGTCCGTGTATGTTCATGCATATATTGTAGTATGTCTCGCGAGTTTTTATGTAAAAAAATGGAAGTGACAGCAGAGAACAACGTACATCAGAAGTTCATTGTTAATATTATATATTGTAGTCAGCCTTTTCTGTATTATCCTCATTTCGCGGCTCAATTGTAGAAAAAAATAAATATAATCTCGTGGAGTTCTTGTTTTTTTACGAATTTACAATATACATATAACGTTTACATTATTTACATTCTAAAATTCATTTTAATATAATTATTTATCATTTCTATTATAACAATATATAAAAAAATTCTCTAATCTTAGTAGTTTGAAATCTAGGAAATCCGAGAACTCTCGGGGAATTTTTTTTATAGCTAACACACTCTATTTCAATTGACAGAATTGCCTAGAACGAAATTTCTAACTAATTAATATAATTTCACGCGTTTGCAAAGTGCACCGATCGCGCCTCGGACATTTCCTGCGAAGCACGTCGACCTACCGATGCACTCTCGTAATTGAATGCAGCAGTTGTATCTACAACGAACATGCATACTACGAACGATATTGTATCACGTATATGGTCCGATGTTAATAAAGTTCTCTTGGCCGCTACATATACAATTGACTGTTTTTTGTTTGCATATGCATATGTACCGGCAAATTGTATTGCGGCGTTATTCTGTTCATCACGTGTACTACATATTGACTGCATATCTTGTTCTATTTCTAGATGTTCTGCATTCAATATTCTGTTTTTATCTCATCAGAGAATTTTGAAATTAATTTTATATTCGCCGCTCTATCTTACGTGACGTAACATAACACTTTTTAAAATAATTTATTTAGACTTAACTATCTTTTATTCCATCACAAAGGAACGTACGTAGCAAAAAAGAATAAAACACGAATGAAAGACTGAAGATTCAGCAATCAGACAATATAATGACAATTTTAATAGATCTGCATGTAAAAACGAGTCGTGAATTTCGCGATTTAAACTAAGTACGGACATTTGTTATATGCAATTCGCGGTTTCATTAAACATAAAGGGTCCATCAAGAGAAAGGTAGTCTCGTCAAGATTTTTAATACTGCAATAAAGCACGTCTTGTGCGGCTTTACGTCAGATTTATCGTGCGCGCTTTCTATAACAATCTTGCTCGTCTCTCGCTCGTATTTTCTCAGAGCCTCCTACCGTCAATCGATCGACGAAAAGCCGACGAATTAATACAGTTTCATGATGAGCCCGATATATTGAACCGCGCTAAGCTGTTGTTATGTCTTAACGTTCATACATGGACCGTGACAGTAAATTAGCTGACCCTCGATTAACCGTTATACACCGATCTTATTTACCGATTACGAAATTACATTCGTGGAACTTGACGAGAGGATTGATCACGAAGTTCAGCTATTTATAAGCGATAGTTGGTATGTTTAAACGACAAGAGGAATTAATTAACTTAAGTGGAGCTGCGGGAATTGACTAATCGATTATCTTACAATGTGTGCTCCCGTTTTGTGTGCTCACGTTGTGCAGAATTGTTAGCGAATATACCTTCCACATGCAGTATGTTACCGAATAAACTTTGCAACCATTATTTAGATTTTGTATTTTTATGTTGTATTTTTATTATCGAGTTTATTTTATTCATCGTGAAAAATAAACTTATATTACAATCGTGATTGAAAAAAATTCTCTCTCCATGCATTAGAAAAGAAAATAAATAATAAAAAAAAATTTTTTTTGTATTTTATATCAATTTTGAATAGTTTTTGTTATCACAAAAACTGACTGTAGCTCTTAATTATGAATATACACGGTGTTGAACGTTGAAAGTTAAAAACGATAGGATTATGAAAAGATTATATATATATATATATTAAAATCGTTAATATTGATTTTAAAAATTAATTATAAAAATGTTACAAATATTATAATATATAAGTAATTTCTGAATAATTTGGATATTTTTGAAAATAAATCCTGATATTAACTTTTAATAACGATAAAAATTAATTGAAATGTGACGTTCTCTCATTTCTTGGATCAGTTACAAATTTCGTTAACATTTTGAATTTCACGGATGTTATTTTTATATCGTTTCTATTGTCGTTGAATCAATAGTCGTTAAAAGTATGCCGACAACCAGCGTACGTTTTTGGAAAATAAATGACCGGTGAAAGTGCAGCAGGCGAGTTGAAGAATCTAACGGAGGTGCGGTCGACAATTTTAAGAACCATTGATGAGAATCGAAAGAGCTAATAAAGTCTTCTCTTTCTCTTTTTTGCTCTTCACGCTTGTAACGTCTGTCTTATACATATACGATAATTTGTAGCTGTGTCAGAGCTGAAAATCGTCCAAATGGCAATCGTTAAATTATGTTGCGATTAATTATGCGCTATAAAGCAAAATTTATAAATCTGCACCTAACTATTGATTTGCAATTAAATTTTTATTTTTGTGCTTGTAGAGAAAAGTTGCATTCGAAATTAGGTCAGAGGATGATTGTTACGTTAAATAATAGCTCTGTTATCTTTATCATTAAACTATAGGCGATTTGATAACATACACAACATTATGTATTTTATATTACATATAATTTACATATTAATTTTTGCCAATTATTCCGCATTTATCGCTTTAATTTATTTAGATCGAATTGCTCCGTGAATGCTCTGCGCTAATGGATTTCACGCAACGATGATCAGCTGATGATTAATGCAGAAATCGCTTTCGTTTCTTCCGATATGACCTACTTTACGTATCAAAGAATGTCTAGTGGGGAAGTGTTTTAGATTTTCGTTGAACGAGTAGCGCGACGTATCGCCCACCTGTAAAATCGAAAACCGGTTTTGTTCATTACATCGCACGTCGCACTCTTGCACGCGTCTCCTTCAGTAGAAGTTCGTGCCAATATAGCCGATATGTCTGACGCTAAATCGATAGTCATCTTTCGTGTGATGAATGAATATTCTTCGCAGAAACTTGTATCTGTTTTAATGACGCTAATTTTGAAAATGTCAGAACATTTAATATATTATTTATATACGTAGCTAAAACATTATTATAAGGATATTAAAATTAATTAAATTTCTTTGATAATTAAAAATCTTTTATATTTAAATTATTTATTTATATCAGATGAACAGAATAGAGATAAACATTATTAAGTTTTTTCAAAGTTAAATTGGGAGAAATACGCTGCTTTATTTTTTTTTATTTTATATCTTAACACATCTGATTTAAAGTAATTTTATATAATTAAATCGACATTTGGCATTTTTTATTTTAATTAGATTAGTTTTTTAATTAAAAACAATTTTTACCCAATATCGAATTTTTGTCACTGTAATAATTGATGACGAAGGAACATCGAAATGAGACACAGTGTCGCATAACGTGCAAATATGATAAAATCCATGTAAATATACGCATGTAAAATTGAACTATATTTATATTAGAAGACAGAGAATATATCTTCTATCTCTCTCTCTCTCTCTCTCATTTATTTAAATAAAATATTTTATTAAAAATAAAAAAGAAGAAATGAGAAAGATATACTATTACCCTAACTTTTTCACTGCTAGTTTCATCAAACAATAGTGAAAATATACGAAGTATATATGAAGTGACGGAAAAGTAATATACGAGGGTTGACCGTGGAGAGGGTTAAAGATCGATTTGCGTCGTGCGGTGAGCAGCATCACTATTTCGATTTCACGAGAGTAGAGAAGGATGTTGCGAAGAATACGAATTACTCTTGGCAAAATAAATCGACGAGACTTCGAGAGATTTCGCAAAGCGTGACTCGCGTATTAAGGAAGATCGTGTGTTCGAAAGCGAAGTTCGAGCACAACGGAATATAGATCGAATGCTCGATCATTTCTGCTCCATTAGTCGATCAGTGTCACGCGTCGAAAACATGCGGGAAAACGGGAAGATTACTTTTATTCGCCACGATAATTCTAGGCCGAATTCTCAAGATGTGCCTCTCAGTGGAAGCTGAAAACAAAACGAGAATATACCATACATTGTACCTGGGAATGAAAAAAAACGTACGCGTAATATTTCATTTTTGCGGCGACTAGAAGCGAACGAAATACATTTCGCTTGCTCTCAAGTCGTTTCTCACGTGATTTTGCCGTAATAAACCTTTCGCCAATTATACATGTACCTCACATTTTACAACGATAAACCGGTACTTTACTATTTGAATAAACATACGTAAAATGTTATTATTAATAGAATATCAGTGTTAAAATTTTTTTTTTTTTAACGATGGTAAATTAAATAGCTAGATAAATTTACAAATGGAATATACGCATGTCCCTCGTTCGCGGAAAACTTGCCTTGTGGCTTTAGATAAATAGCAATTTATTAATTCCCGTTAAAGCTGAATTTGCCTAATAGATATAAAGACTCATAAACTTGATTCTTGCCGAGGGGTTTCACCCATAATTATGTTTCCTGTATGCAACGGCAGTATATGAAAGTAAAATCTATACGCGTCAGTATAACTTGTATGAGGCTATGAGCTGAGTATCCATTTCCGGTTACCGATATATTTTGCATTCATATACGAAGCGTATCACAAATCTCCGCTATTCTTCTGGACGATGCTCCGAGATCAGTATTCATAACGATGACTTAGAAAGCGGACAGACGTGTAGCGTGAACGCGATACATGACCGATACATCATTAATCATCATCTACGTCTCTAGCTCATGTTTTTTATTCTTAATCGCTTTGTGCATTTTCAGCTTCGGGGTACAAATTCTCATGAAATCAACGAGGTCTACTGTTACCATGCGTGTAGTGATTAAATAAACAATAAATATCTATTAACTCATTAATGTTCATATTAGAAAAATATTAATGTACATTGATTAGCTACACTGAGAACAAATGTATTAAATATTAATAAATATTTTTGTTTGAATAATATTAATTAAAAATTTATTTAACGGTAAATAAATATTTACTAAAAAAAGATATAAATAAATATTTATTAAAATATATAGTACATTTTTCTCAGTATATTATTTATACTTGTAGTTCATTCTATAATTATATTTATCGTACATGAGATTATAAAAAGAGAGAGTTGTAATCATCAAATTTGCAGTATTTAAATTGAATGATAGACTCAACTCTTAATCCTCTTTTAATTATATATTGGAATTGTATACTACAATTTAATCTGGTAAGAAAAAGAAAATGGAAAGGTGTGGAGCGAGAGAGAACTGCCTGCATATGTTAGAGCATGTACTAGTTTGATGGTTTAATTCTGCTTTTCATACAAAACAAATTAATTGCTGGTATAAGGTAGGAGTTTGTTATGGAGATGCTAACATAGCTAGGTTATTAAGCCTCTGGCAAGCAAGATATCGAGTTCGCAACAATTACCACCCTTGCGTTAAAGTCCTGCGATATCATACTATTCCGTAACTCCCAACGCGGAATGATGTTTGACATTTTCGAAGCCCGCGTATTCAACTTGTACTACTACTCGAACTTCTCCGATATTCCCGGTCGAATCTGCCTTCGGAAATAGAAGTTGTTGATAAATTTCGAGTGAAATAGACGTGAAGTCACATTTTGTATTAATATTTAATAAATACTTTTCTTCTCTTTACATTTCCAGACTCTTCGTGAGTCTTTCGTAATTTTATGATTTAATCAAACGTTACGTAAGATTTTCTAAGAAATTGTTTTAAAGTATAAATAATCACCTTTATTACTTGTTAGTATTAAAAAATCACAGATATAGACAAATGTAATGCTAAAGCGTGAATAGCAAAGCCGATGAAAATAAATTGGTACGTAAAAGCGGACATCGTAAAAGCACACGGGCCGATCGTTAGGAAAGCGACTGACTGTAGACACTGACTTCGAAAGTGAGGCCTCGATCACGTTTCGTTCGACGTCGATTCGCACGTAAGACGCGCGCACGGTCCGAGCTTTGTTTTCGTCCTCTTTTTCCCTTCGATCTTAGCACGATGGACGACGCGGTTCGAATCCACGACGACGCAGCACGTTTCCACGGGTGAATCCTTGCTAGACGATCGTGCTCAATCCGAAACGGAATTTCTCGACGTTATTGAAAAGCGTTTTCTGGATTTTTCGCGTGAAAAACTTCGTTGCTCGCGCGAACTGCACTTGTCGTTTAACGTTTCATGATGGTAGTTGGTTTAGCTATATGCGGGCTGCAACGATTGGCTTCCCGCGAGAAGTTCCGTATATTGTGACGTTATAAACGAGAAAATTTTCCCGACAAACTACAATCTCGTACAAGCGTGTACTGATGGAAAACTCTTTAAAATAAAAGCAAAATCTTTCTCTGAAGAAAGAGAAGAAGGAAGGAAGAAAGTTGTGAACGTAACAGGAATAATTTTATGGGCGTAACAAATCTAGTTTTTGAATGAAAATTTATATCTATGCGGTGTGAGATTTATAATCATTAAAATGTTTCATTAAAATGTCTGACGTTCACAAAATGGCTTTGCTCTTTTCATTAGATAAGCGGCTTATCAACATATAGCAGCTTTTCAATATAAAGAGCGAAATTTCTTTAATGTATATGATACATATATTTTTTTTATATATAGTATGTTTTATATCAAATTACCTAATGGCTGTTTCTTCATAAATAATAAGTCGGCGCAAAAAATTGCAACGCCATTTACAAGAGAAAACTAGAGCAAGACTATGATGCGATTGATAATTACACCGATAAGCAACAAACACTACTTAATTTTCATATCGAAGTCGGCGATTTTACTATCATACCGCCTCTATGACGTCATTCGACTTCTCTCTCTCTCTCTCTCGATCGATTTCTTGCACTTCATCATTCCGAAACACCGCGATTAACGTTGATCGCATCATTAATCGCAATTGCTAATAGGAAAAGCCTATTTGAGCCGAGGGTAAAGAAGACCGTATTTTCTCCGTCGCTGTAGTGAAGATAAAATGTGTCTCAAAAAGGAAATCGCTCGAAAAATTCTTCGTAAAATTGTATCCCGATCGATAGCGGCAGAATAAGCGAATATCCTGTTCGGTGTCTGCCATTTGAGGAGTCATGCATTTCGCTACGTGCTAGAACATGTTAAACTGTAAACTATATATATATGATAATAAGATTATTTTTTAAAATGATAAATAACAATAAGATTAAGGCTGATGAGAGTCAGCGCATAGGTATTAGTTTATGTAAAATACTTCAATTTGAATACATATATAAAATGAGGCTCGAAAGAATCTATCAGTTAAAAATGTAAAAAAGCCCATCAGAGCCTACATCAGCTATTCAGATGCACAAAATTCTTTATTTTCATGTGAATGTAACAGAATGAATAAAATATACATTTCAACTCTTCAATTCGGGTCCTCATCAATATAACATATAAATCGAAGTTACATAAATGACGCAATTTCCAAGTTGATGATACCAACCCAACAATTTAGTTCGTTCTTCTTTATCCAACTATCAAATTAGCTATGTAATGAATAGCCCAATGAATCTCAAAATTGTTAACTTACACAATAATAATATAAAAATTTACATAAAGTAAAACCGAAGTCATATACATTGCGTCACTTGGTAGGAACTTGACTTCAATTTGATAGATGATGTGCAGCTTTATTCCGAAATCTTGAACGTTTCCACTCTCTTTGGAGACCACCATCAGCAAGTTATATATATTATTTTTTAAATTATATTATGTTTATTAGCAACGAACAAGACTGCATCGCGCGAATCGCTGCATCAGCTGACGTTTACGCGTGTCGTCGGGTATCCTCCGACGTGTATTCCTATGTTCCCCGTCCTAATTCCGCCGCGCCTGAATTTCAAAGGTAAACAGAACTAAAACCGTTGGCTGTTGAAAGGATTTACATTTCTTTTAGAAAGGCGACACCACATACGTACGTTTACGTTTACGTGAAACGCCCAGACAAATTTTCGCCGAGAGTATTCTATATTCGATAGCGTCGAGCATTTCTCGCCTTTTTTCCTCGAGTCAGTTTCGACGTGAAAAGAGGCGCTTAGAGGAACTTCCGCTGTTTCGTAGATACGACTGAAAATATCTCGCGAATTGAGGTCCGTCACCGTACTGTTTCCACGTTTAATTTCCGGTGAGGAGGTCGGCATCAGGCAGAAAACGCGACGAACCATTCGTTTCGTTCCATGAGTAACGCGACTACGGTAGTGTAGATAAGAAATAGAAGAAGGGCGCCGAACTAGTGGAAAATTCACGATTGGTTAACCTACTTCGCCAGAGAGAATCCAACTGTTCTGGAAATCTTGTGATTTTATGACAATGGCGGTTGAACTTCCACGGTAATATTGCGCGTTTCCGGCTGTGCGGATTTCGGATTTAGACAGCTTCCAACCGAATACTCGTGAAAGTTAAGAATTACTTTTCCATGCGAATTACGAAAATATAGCTTCGAAAAATAAAATGTACAATTAGAATTTTAAATAATATAAACATATAAATTTATTTCCTTGGCTCCAAGAATAAATCACAAACTAATTGCCAATGAGAGCCAGTAGTTATTAGCGCCAAAATGTTAATAATTGTTAGCAGTAGAATCTTAAAATATAACTGCAATATATACATATATCTAACATTATCAGCTGACTGTACAAATGCAATTGTCTATTGATCACAACACGCAATACAGTAAAATGTTTCTATCTTGTAATCGAACTCTCGACCTGTGGAAATTGAGATTTCACTCGTATTGCGAATTTTCACGAGTTTTCGCTGCTGATTTCAATTGGGGGATGCACGTATTCCCCAGTTACAGAAAGATTATACACCTGTGGGGGTTGCGGTGGCAAGCAACTCGTCGTAGGACCGGCGAACGGTGCGTCTATCGCGTCGCGACGCGATAGAGAAGGGAGCATGAGAGAGAGAGGGAGAGAGAGAGAGAGAGAGAGAGAACGCGCAAAAGATACGTGGGGGTGAGAGAGAAGTCGCGATTGGTTAAACCGCTCTCGGAAAAGCCCGCCTGGTTGCTCGACCGGCCGGCACTTCGCTCAGTTCTCCACTGCGCTTCGTGTGAAGCGGAGCTTTTGAGATATCTCCTCGCTCTTTCTCTCTTTCTCTCTTTCTCTCTCTCTTTTGCTTGCCGCGATCCGCGCGGGATCGACCCTTCAATTGGGATCCCGTGCGAGTGTCGATCACGTTCGCCAGGAAATCGTGAAAGGACAAGGCAGCGATATATCCTGATCTAGCTTTTGAAAAGAACTGTGAAAGGCGAAGAGATTGAAGAAAAAGACGACAATGTGCGAGAAGAAGCTGCTGCGAGTGCTCTAGGACGAGAGGACTTGAACTGATCAAGTGATACCCGACACCCTCGGGGACTTCTCCAGGAAAGAGTGCGATTCAGGATAATCACGGTGAGTGTCTCAATTATTGCATCATCGTTATCAAGTTTTTAAATGATTTAAGAAACAATTAGAATTAAACCTTTTAACTTTTTTCATTTCGACGATTTCTGTCTCTACGGACAACTCTGGAAACAAAAGAATTAAATAACTCTCGTTGTACTTTGTGCATCGGCGAACATGCCGATAATCAAATTTTGTAAGATATATTTTTATATTACAACAGTATTATAATCTTTTTAGCGAATACTTTTCTGTGAAAATGTTGCACAGAAATGATTTACGCAGAAATTGCTCTGATATGTTCTTTATTTTTACTTTATTGTCACCTACGTTTTCGTGATTGAGAGAATTCTTTGCGAAAATATTTCTTTTCACGAAAAATGATTTTGCACAACAGGCAAAAGGATACGTTCTTGGGTACTCTCTTGAAAATTAGAGAACAAAGCTAAAGTAGACTGTATTACAAGTATAAAGTGGTCAAAGCAAGCTACGACGCACAGTCGGCGCTCGTAAACTCGCATGATGCTCTCTGTGCAGTTAAGGGATGATAGGAGAAAATTAAGGAAAGCTCTCTGCACACTATTCTGTAGCTTTGTCAAGACTACACGCCTCTAATTTAGATGCACAGCCGTATTCCTCTGAGCTTGAAGCTTAGTATTAAAGGTACTAGACATTTATTCTCGGTGGATATTTCGGTGAAATTTGAAAATATAATCAGGAAGAGGATTAATAGATGGTTAACCATCTATAATAATAGGATTATTCGGGTCACTCGTATTCTAGCACGACATACTTATGTATCTCTATAGAAGTTATACTAGAACAAACATATCTGTCGTTTTTTTTTCTATCTTTCACGTTAATTTGCAAGAAGCTCCTTACTTTTAATTAATAACTATTTATCGATAAAATTGAAAACTGTAATTACGCTAAATTGATTGAATTGAAGAAATTGGTTGCGAAAAGGACATTCGTATATTAGATTTAGGGCACTTTCTAAACAACGCTGTAATACGAAGCGTACGATGCTTAATGTATTCCTTTTAATAGAGAATCAATACATTCTTTTAACTAAGAAGGTTTTTGCGAAGATTTAAGGATCCCTTCGGTATATATAGGTCACGTCGTTTTCACAAACTTTTATATATCTTATTTGGAGAAACGCGTCCTCTGGGCGACGCCACGTTACTCTTGCCTTCTGCTTCGCAGGGTCGTCCGATCCATTTCTTAATCCGGATTTTGCGCTATTCATAGACCACTAGTCAGCGGAATCGATTCGTATTCGTTGTCGGGTGAAGAGAAACTTTGACAGTGTACTCTTCGATGGATATTCGATGTCGATCTTATTAAGCGAAGACAGATATCGCCACGCGTATTCATCAAGGATCGCGAACCGTTGTATGTATAAATATATGTGCGTAGATATGTGTATCCGCATGTTTGTATGCGGCAAATCGTTGATACATACCATCGTTCTTAATGAGCTTGAAGACCGTTTAATTCGTTGCACGCGTGACTCGATAGCTTTTCCGTGACTATCGATTTCCGAGCGAGCTTCCTGGATGAAGCATCGTCTCGTCGGGAAAGCGCTTGGAAAATTGGGCTAAGTCAATATTATCAGTTTTATATCTATCCCGTCATTTTTTATTATTTTTATCCATATAAAAAATATTTCACCAGTGTTACAAAACTTTCCGCAAAATGTATTCAGCTTTAGAAATTAAACATAAATTATTTACGAAATTAAACGAATTTACATTGTAATAAATAGTTAAATTATAATGAATTTTGACTCGTCCACGATGTTAGAAGTCGCAATTTTGAAAATCGATATCGCGTATTTTTAAAAGATGTAAAATAAGAATTTAAAATACATAAATATGGAGATCCGCGTGTTATATGTTTGATGATAAATGTGTAATCGATGAAGCTATTTGCCGTTGTATCGTTCTTGCCAAGAATATATTTTATGTATATGACGTTCGGCCAGTAAGACAGTAGAACTACGGTATGGGTGCAGGAATGTAAAACGATGTAACTAGTTATGGAATTCTAGTCATCCTGCATTCAGACCGAAACACCACCCACGTTGCATTTCTAGATTTGCGGTTCCACTCGCCCGTGCATCCTTAATCGGTTCGGTTTGCGGGTCTATTGATTCCTGGCGTTAACCGGGTCCCGAATTCAGAACGCGAAATCGTCGCTTGATTGGCATTAATCACGGCTGCGAATGCATTTGCGTTGACTATAACAGCCTGTCATTCGTTTGTACGCGAATACGATCCGCAATTATATGTATGTTGGTGCGATTTGTGCTTAAAACTGTTATAGAATTTTCGTCAGCACAAAACTCGATGAAAGTCTAGCCTTACTTAACGTTAACTAAAGTTTGCGGTAGAAAGTTCAAGTTATCAAATTATTCAGAACATGAAAGATTTGATCCCAAACTGCAGGGATAAAACGATATTAAATGTGAACATCGAGATATTCACTTAGCTCGATAAAATTCTACAAAGTACAGGAGATCGAACTCTCGATTAAATAAATTGAATCAAAGAGAGAAGCAAGAGTGAAGATTACATCAACTATAAAAAGAGAAGAAGCAGAAGTATTTAATTATACATATGAGCTACTTGGAAACATATAAGCTACTTTGAGAACAAGTCCTGCAGGTATAATTGATAGAAGGATAATTGAACGGTATGTTTTAAACTTAACCCCTTCAGATCTTGTGTACATAGTAATTTACGTCAAATTTGAAGACATTATTCAAATTATTTAATTAACACAATGTCATGGCTTATTTCGAGCTATAATTAATTATAGCTCGAAATAAGCCATGATATTGTGTTAATTTTTAAACAAAAGTATACGAGCATTTTTTACCCCAAATTATTTAATTCTATCGACATCATCTGAGAGCAGATATAATAATGTATATGTTGAAAAAATAATTAGTTTTGAAAAAATTAATTTTTTAATATGAATTGTTTACCAAAGTGTGTCTTGAATTGAATTAAAAAAAATTTTTTTAACATGGCTCCATTAAAATCAGGTCTGAAAGGGTTAAGTATATATCATCCTTAGGTAAATAAAGAAGAATATACCGTTGTATATAATACATACCGTGAAGCACGACGTCTAAGAGTTACTCGCGAGGAACCCTGCATTAAAGGATACTGTTCCACCGCTAGTTTACACTCAGTTTAAGATTGCCTTTGCGTATCTACGTTGCAGTAATGTTAGAAACTTTGCGCTCAAGTTCTTCGCCCGTGAGTGTCGCCCAATCTCAGCGACACGTCTCGACTCCGCAAATGCTTGTGTGCAAAGCAGCTTTTGCGTTTGTTTCCTCCGCATATACTGTGCACTGTTGAGAACAATCACGTTGCTAAACTGCTCGTACGTCGCTAAACTTGTAAGACTCATACGCGCGACAGAACGGAATACGCAGTGCAGAAACCGCCTAGAGAACTAGGTCGAACATCTTTTTTTTTTTTTTCGATCACTGCCGCAGTTGTGACGCCGCCACCACCCTTGTATCCAATCTACTGGCTTCTCGTGCGCTTGAAATTGCATCTGTTTCATCGGCATTCAGGAAGAGTGCCAAAGTTCGGTCTCGTTCCGATCGCCACGGAAATCGGAATTCTCCAGCTCTTGAGCTTTTCCTCCACTATGTGGAGGAAGATATGCAGCAGTCGATCACACGGAATATCAAAAGGTCTCTCCGTTGCGAGAATTTCCAGGGTTTTACGACGTGGTCGATCGACATTTATACGGATATTCCTGTGACACGTTAACAATCCGCGTTCACATTTTTCAATGCTACTCCTCGTAAAAAACTACCAATCATACTTCACCGCAAAACGAAATTGAAAATAGTGAACTGAATTGTTTAAAATAAATTACGCGTATAGATTTTTATGTGAGTTATAAATAATTGGCACTAAAAGTTTTTCGCTGCAGAAAATTGATTTTGAGTTCCTCAAAGAATCTAAAATTTCGTACTAACAGGGCGATTCAATAGAAGGGACATATTATATTTCACAGAAGCGCCAGCGCATGCGTATGCAAAAATTTATCGAGAGGCAGAGCCAGACATGCTCCCGATTTTTAACGGAATTATAATACGAGATTCGCTTAATTGCAAGCGAGATTAATTAAATATCCACACAGTTTCGCTAGAGGCGACGAAATACGAACTACATATGAAACCACACATATATTTGCCTGCTTCATTAAACTACTGTCTGCTATTTAAATGGAAAAGCAGAGCAGTAACAGCTTGATAATAGCATTGTAATGTCGCTATCGACAAATATTCCATAAGCGTTTTCGAAAATCTCACACATACACGAACATAATATCGTCGCGCTTATTCGGCTGCGAAACTAGTTTAACTTTCGTCACTTTTTTTCTAAAAGAGGAGAATTGTTTCACACGGTGCATATTGCTGCGCGTTTTATTAGTCGGCTGTCTGGCGAATTTGAAATGTGCTCGCTCAGTGAAGCTAGCTTGTGAATTTTAATTAAAAACTATGCGGCATGATAAGACGATACAGAGTGTAGCTCGCGCACCGTAAAAATAAAACAGCTACGATATTATTATTGACAATGCCACATTCTTACAGTCACGAACTTAATTACGTTTGATGAACTACGTGCACAATCCTCATCTTTGCGTTTGCTATTATTACACTGCAAAGAAAATAGAGCTGGGAAAGCACCTGGGGCGCAAGAAAATTTATTTTTGTGTTTAACTGCCATTGTTATTTATATTTATGCGCACCGTTATACGACCATAATTTTTTAGATAATTATGTTTGTCATATTCTATATATGTCAAAATGAAATTTTTACATCGCGTAATTAATATCATTTAAAGTACAATGTATTTTGCTAAAGTATTTAAGTAGATGTTAAAAAAATTTAAGTAGATAGGATCTGAAAATCTTGAAATGTCAAAATAATTATATTAAGAACTCGTGTATAATAAACAATGCTGTAAAAACTTTTGACATTCTAGCAATTAGTTTGAACGTTCTACATAATTATTTTGATAATTTAACAAGATTTATTTTTAGATCTAATTTTATATTAATTTAATTTATTTAATTAGCTTTTAGTAGTAATTTAATTTATTTTATAGATAATTTTAATTTATTTATCTAGCTAAATTTTCAAATATTTTAACAAAACCGTTTGTTCCATGTATATTTCAGTGTAATATATTATCTTGAGTATCGAGGTTCTGATTATATGTTATCGCAATTCTAAACTGTATCTTCCTCACGTTACCAAGGGCTATCAAGAGCTATCAAAATATATCCAAACTTATTGCTACATAAGTGCACATAACGTATCTGTACCAATACACACTTAACACATTCGCGATATTACGTGTACATATAAGTACCATCAAAGGCCGTTCTCGGTTTAATGTACGATGTCCCATAAGGTGCATATATCTCCCTTTACAACCAGGAAGCAGGTACGGTCCCTTTACACCCAGCGGTATTCATAAATTCAACGAGGAGACTAAAGAGGAGGAGGAAAGAGGAGGTGAAGGAGGTGAATGCTTGGCCCGTCGTTACTCTCGTGTCTCTTTACGCGCGCCGTCAACTCGTCATCGTCACATTTATTATCGTCCTTCAGCTGGTGATAACTCGCGGGCGTGTACTCCTCGATACGGATTCGCTGTCGTCGCTTGCCGTGACGAACGAGCAGCGAAATCCCACGGAGGTGATACAAGCGAAGATTGTAAACGCGCATGAAACGCGCGATGCACCGCGTGTCGCAACTCGTGGCGTTATCGGAGATCTCCTGACGCCGATATGAAAGTGTCGGGTAACCTCACCGTCGGGAGAGGTTCGTGAGTTGCAGGATTACGTGATATCGGGTTAAAGGTTTTCTCGTTTCCGAGTGAATGATCACGCTGTTCAGACGATGCGCCTCCGCTGGTTTGCGTTGATTGCACCGCTGCACCTTCACGATCTCGTTCTTCCGCGCTCGTGTATTGCGTGCTATTAGCTCTCTTGTTCTGGTCTACATCCCTTGTATCTGCATCCCGCTTAATCAATCATAGGATATTTTAATATAAGGAATTATAATGAGGTATTTTGACGGAATTGTCAGCGATGGGGAGTAACTAACGCCGTTACTTTTGCCATCACATTTTATAGTAACAATTTGATATGACATCGTAATTTTTTATGACGGTAATAATAATTAATTAAACGCTAAGATTAGGAGAGTTATTTTTGAAAAGTAACACGTCACTATTACGTGTTGTTTATTTAAAAAAAATAACGAGTAAAAGTAATATGTTGATGCATTACAAGTTTTAAAAAGTAACGCGTTAGTTAAGTTAGTTTTTTTCAGTAACGAGTGAACTTTTCCAACCCATTATAAGTAACGAGTAACTTTTTCAATCCTAGTATCACCGTTACAGTTATAAAAAAATATGCAAAGTCATTACCAATTGTTATATAAAGTAATAATAAAAGTAACACGTTATTTCCATTCCCTGGAAATTATGATATCCGTGAAGCGGTATTATTTTAAACAATAACTTCCATATTTTTTGTTATTTATTTTTACGATAGTTACAATTAAAAATACAATATAATTGAAATTATATCATACGCTTCATCAGCAAACGTTCAACGACGAATAATATTCCACTCTCTTGATTTTAATTCCACTATTAGGATATTTCCGTTCAATATAGAGCCCGCTTTTGACGTTTAAGCTCCTTAGACGGAAATGTAAACTTGATCTATTATTCTTATCTTATTTTTTTTTTCATTTCGAGCACAAACTTATCATACTTGCTGTCAACTATTTTCTGCAATTCCTTTGTGAACATTTAATCGCCTGCTGATAGTATTTTAATAAATGACGATTACATGCGCACTGAACGAGTTAATAGATCAGTAGTATTATAGCTTTAGTAGATTTTTCCAACAATAGCCCTTGAATTTCTTGTACAATTAATTATTCTACGAAGGATATTACTTTCATTGTTAACAAAATGAGTTTTCTGACTATTTGAAGATGAACAATGAATAAGAGAACGATCCTACCTTTATTATTCAGACAAGTCAGAATCTAGTCCGCGAATATTCTTGCTTTAGTTGAAGACGTAACTTTGGCACACCGATCGAGTTGGCAAACCGAAGTAGAGAAATTTATAGGGAACGGAGCCAATTATTTCCCCGTATTTACACTCGCAGGCAAACATGAATGCGGATTTCAATCGCGATTGATTGGCACCCGTAAAATACCGCAACCAATATTTTGTCATGGGCAAAAATACGGTTATATGCGAATGAAATTTCATTTCTGAATGGCGGTCAATTTATTTTCCTATTATTTTGCGGTGGCTGTGGAAACTCGTGATTTTACCACCGTTATTACTTAGAGACGGTTTCGTCTTCGCGAAGAATTCCAAACGCGATGAAACTCTTCACCCGTACTAAAGCTTCTCGAGACTTTACGGATGGTGCGCGGGACTTGAGAGCGAAGCTCAATTTTTCATTTAACCGAGCGGTGCCGCACATCCTATCTCCTTTTCCTTCACAGTTTTTCTCCTCGCAAACGCCGCTTGCGCGAACATAATTTCACGAGAACTCCCGCGAATTGTTCGCCCACTACGAGCCCAGTTTCTGAGTTCCCTTTTAACGAGACTGGACTTTTCATCGCGAGCGAAGCCGCTATCGAATGACAATGGTGTGCTGAGAATCAGCTTGTTGAAGAATGTAAACGTTGTTACTCGTTCAGGCTACAAATCCTGATCCTATAATTTTTTATCCTGATAGATGTATATTCGCACGCAGGTTACATGATATATTTTGCTCTGTTTTTCTTATTTACTTTTACGATAGTTATTAATTAAAAATACAATATAATTGAAATTAACTTGTCAAATTATATTTAATTGGAGTTATTTTTAATTATATATCGTCTATAGATCGTCGCTGCTACTCTATTTATTATATCGTTAATTTCGTGAAAACAATGGAGTTAAATAGTTTAACTCAAGAAAATGTATTAAATTTGACTTATTTTATTATTTACTAAGTGCATAAGTTAATATGATGTTTACTTTGAAATTAACCACAGAAATAGATTGATTTACACCTTGGCACAGAAATAAAAAAATAACAAAATGTTAATTTAAGAGGTTGGGCAAATTGCTTCTTTGATATCTAACGGTGTAAGATAGTGATAAATGAATGTATTCCGCGCAAGAAGTTATGTTTCTATGTCAAACTTAATGAATAGTATTTTAAGATTTTTTTTGCGGAGAAAGTATTACAATACGTAAGGTTGATTTTGTGTCGTGCAAGAAATTTATAATTTTTAGAAAGATAAATTACATATTTTTTTAAAGATACATATATATCTAACTGTAAAGGAATAATAAGATAAAGTCTATTTTAATTGTTATTTATGTGAAATGTCATTAATATGAGATTAATATTAGAGACATATTGACCATTCGACTCATCTCGATGACCTCAGTTTTTTCAATATCACAAAATAGGCAGTAAACGGGAAATTATGACCAAGTTCGACGGGCGTACTAAAAATTTTATCCAGCACGAGTTAGAGTGACCTATTTCACAGCGACACGAAATGTTGGATCGGAGTAAAAAGTGTCTTACGCTGGGAAGGTAACCGCAGGGCGCATGGGACAAAACAAGTTTAACTCTCGACTATGGTTGAATTCGAGTGATGTAAGTGCGCTACACGACGCTAGCGCAATAAAACTGCCATTATATTTTATTACTCGCGAGTCGGTACGCAACTCCAACTCTCTTTTCCATTTTTTAATGTCAACGGCTAACCGGTGTTGCAAATAACACAGCCACTGTTACAAATTTTTCTGGGTATTTTACAATCTCTAGGTATCAGGGGTACATTTGACTATGTCATGGTGGAGAATTAAGTAGAATAACAAACTGTAAAGAATTTATGGAGAGTGCAAATATTTTTTCAAAGCCACGCAGTGACATAAATCGATCAGTACAGTTAATTTTTCTATGACATGAGCTTTTAACGTGCATCAATTTTGATTTGTGTTACATTTTAAATAAAAAATTTAAATTAAAAAAAATGGATGATGGTTTCTTTTATTGCAAGATAAAGTTATAAGATAAAATCCTTATAACAAACACTTCCATATTTTAACTACCGTATTCATCAGAAATTCTACGAATCATGTTCTAGAAGAATTCTTAAGAAATTATTGGAATTCTTCACACCAATATCGATTTGAAAATTTATAGTATAGTACGTCTCATTGTTGAGAGAATACGTCATCCTCATCTCGTTTGCTATTTGCCAATCCAATTAGTGTGTCCAACAAGCGAACATACAGTTCTAGTCGTTACCAGGGATGATATTAACCTTCCTAAAGATCTTCCGAGAGTAGCAGTGTAATGGGTCAAGAGGCAGGAGTGCAAATCGATTTTCAGGACGAAGTGAGCCGAGTCGACAAAAATGAGAGAACATGTCTCTCGCATTATTTATAGAAGATCTCGGAATTCTTGAAAAAACTTCTGAATATACGAATCGGAGAAAAATTTGATATTTCAATTAGAATATGTCCTATTAGTGACGTCAATTGAAAAATCGATAAATAGGATATCAATGATTTTTTAATAATTATTAGTTTTGTCTTCTTGAATCTCTGGATCTTATTCTTAAAAATTTCTTTATACCGAATAGTTTGAATGGCATATATTTGCTATAACGAAATTTGATTACGTTTCCAAGCGTTGTTGATACAACGAAATTTCAATACTATAAACTCAATTTGCAGTTTTGATGGAGTTTGTTGAAATTGCATTCATATTCTATACTTTTATACATTGCGGCTCAACTTCGGCTTCAAATCACATGAAATAGAAAATTATACATTCATAAATATTGTATACATTTTTTACAATAGTTTTGTCTTCTTATATGTTTGCTATAATTTATTCTATATTGATATACTTAATTAATCTCGCCGCGCGCGCAAATTATATAAAGAAAACTTTACTGTAATTTTGATGCACGGAAGCGAAACAACTCTTAGGTGGTTAGATGGCGATGCTTACGACAATTAAGTTTTCCCTAATACCTCAATTTTCGATTAACACGCCTCCTCAATTTTCACGACGGGACAATATGAGAGACATGCGGTAGACTTCTTCATTATGGGTTACTATCGATCCTACACTCGTTAAGATGACATTAGATTACCGTTAAGTACTCGGGTACTTAATTATTTCGCGAACTTCCCATCATATTACGAGCAGAAGGGAGCTCTGCAATATTTGCTATTACTCATCCTCCGACAACATCCCTGAGTTATATATAGCAAAAGTGGATATAATGCGTCTTACCAACATGGTGAATAGCAAACAGAGGAATTGGGACGTTAATTAATTAAGAATTATCGTATAAATGTCTAAAATGTGAATATTAAAGTTTTTCTATATTAAATCTCTGGAATATTAATTTGAATAATAATACATTTTGAATATCATTGTTTGAATAATATGTATATGTACAGGGTGCGTCTTATTGTCGATCAAACGTTTACGCGGCGTGTTTTAAACTGTATGGCGATTATCTGTTACAAAAAATAAGTAGGTAATAGATCCTAATAGTTTGGATGTTGTAGGCGGTTCGTAAAAGTATCCAGTCTGTATATCGTAACTTAACATCAATAAGTGCGCTTGAAAAAGATGTTTGTGTTGTCACAATATAATACAAGCTGCTATTTACAAATAGCATTTCACATACAAGTAGCATTTCTTCTCACAAACCTTGTCTTGTATTTCTAGATAAATCAAATTGTTTTCACAGCTATGAAATAAATCGTTAAATACAATATGTAGTCGATTACAATATATTTGTGACATACTGGGAAAAGTATTGACATAGATATGTTACTTTATTTTTTTCTTCTTTCTTTTTTTACATATTATGTTAACAGAATTTGAAGTTTGCATTAATGTCTCCAATTAGAATTTATTTAAATTTTATATAAATTGATATACTTTTTACTATATGTGTTGTTTATTGAATTGATACAAAAGAAAAGAAAATAATATTCGGAGATTTTTTTAAATATGCATTTAATATGTGGAAATAAAAAACGAACAAGAAATATTTTAATGTATTTTTTACAATTGATTCATGTAATAAAAAAAAGCGGTTAATATTTTCCGAATTCATAATTCCCATGTATTCATTGGAAAATCGTCACTTTTATGTGTTTATTTGCACGAACAATATTTGATGTCGCGTGTAAATATTCGTAACGTTATGCAACTGGAGCATATATATATATATATATATATATATATATATATATATATATATATGCCACTGGCATGCGAAACGAACTGTATTAATGTTCTTGTCCACAGATGGTCGCGCATAACGATGCGATTTGTGCAAGTCGAAACAATAAGCTCGATTGTATACTAGAGTAACACGCGAAAATTAACGAAGACAGGTGTTATGCACATTCGAAATTTAAATTCCATACTGAGACTCAGACAAACATTAACAATAATTCACATTGGCACGCGCGTAGCGATCTGTAACGCTCTGTCGTACTAAATTAATACATCAAAGACTTTTGTTGATAAAAGGGCTTATAAGTGGAATAATTTTAATGCTATACGCGTAGGTGATCGATTTATGATACGAGATTAGTAGCTGCCAATTACACAAAAATGTAATAATTATTAACGATGCATTCCAATGGAAGTTGATTCCGCCCTACTGATATCAAGATATCACATAACGACCGTGATATTTATTGGATTCTATAAACTTTAAAGCTTTGAAAAATTTGAGAAAACTCGAAATATCTAAACTAATAACATTAAATTTATTGCGGGAAATACTGATAACAGCAGTTTATTTTTTATTTGGTTGTAAAAAGACGTAACGTGGTATTACGACACAATATTACGATGTCTAATAAAAATAGAAATACATATATTCTCTTTAAAAGATGGAGATTTATGCCACTTTATGTTACTATTACATGTTAACTCGACATTTATGGCAATTTTATAGTGCCTACTATTTTCTTTTCAACGGTATATCGGCGCGAAGAAATAAATTAGGAATAAATGCCTGTAAATGTCTATAAATTTTATTTTTGCTAATTAAAGAGAAATATACTACGTAATATATTAATTATCAACGATAATTAATAACGATCCTATATCATTGCTTTCACAACATGCAAAGCAAAAGTCAATAATTAAAACGCAATTCACTATTTATATATCATTATGTAGATTACATGTTTAATTTACATTCACGTATGATTCTCGCATACCTTCCAATGCATTGCTGCACATTTTTGGAGCGTTATTAATTCTACCTTTACAGAAATAGCAGCGTTTGATAACGAAATTCCAGCTGAAAAGTATCGCGTGGTGGGACCGCGTATTGCAATTAGAACTGCGCGAAGAAATAATTTAATTAGCGATCCGTTGAAATTTGCCGGCGGAATAAAACGAATTCGGAGACGGAATTGCGTGGAATTTATTTCAATGCGTCGCATCGATGCCGCTCACGGGAGCCCACATAACTTTCGTCATTCCTTCAATCAGACGACGGACCACCTAGAAAAGAACCGGAGAAATCCTCGTCGCTGGAAGGAGCGAGAACATGTAAATCTTGACCCCTATTCGGAACACGATTCCGACAGAAGCACAGGAAATCCTCGCAAACTGTATGATTCGTTACTTGACGATTTTGAAGTAATAATTAAAATATTTTTTTATTTCACCGACTTATTAACGGTAATTATGCTACGAAAATAAATACACGAATTGCAGGAGTCTTTATTAGAAATGATCCACGCGATATCTTCTAATTTCTGCACGTAAACGTACAATTTATGTTATGGCGAGTCTTAAATACAATTAGCAGGAAGCATTTTATCATTAGTCGGCGACGGAACAATTTCTTTCTCTCTCATTCGCCGATTTGCCGCATTGCACACTTTCGCGATTCATTTCACAGAGTGTTGTTGGAAGCGATGAGAACGCATCGGCTCTTCTTTTCTTTTTAATCTCGTTAGGCTTTCGCCGATGAAATTGCGTTAAAATCTCGTACTCATAAATAGCGCTTACATCGCTGGTCTCCCACGTAACGTTTTTTTTCCTCGCGCGTTTTCCGCGTCCGTATTTTTGAGGATTAAATTTACTTCCACACGTGCCGTTCGCACGAATCCGTTTAAAATTGGCCAATATACTAGAATATTTAACAGACGATTCAGTGACTATGTTTTACCGAAATAACAAAAATGTATCCATTTGTAACTTCATGTTTATATATTTTTTCCCATTTTTAGGATTTGCAATCAATTTTTTAAATTTTCCATTACTTGTCTGTCGAATTTATATACTCATATGTTTGATATAAAATATTTTGGGTGAATATATATTATATTGTATAGCTGGCTGTTATATAGCGTGAGCACAATATTATATTTTTAGATAATTTCTTGCAGTGTATCATTTTTACATTAATTCTATCGCGAGTTTTGTAGCTGCAATAATAAAGCAAAGCGATAAATAATTTTACTGCAAAACGTTTAAAATCCGATAAATTTGATTGCACATGTTGAAATATCAAAACGGTTCAGAGAAAGTCTAGTTAAATCGAATTATTCGTTTACAAATTATATTGGATGGGGGTGGGAGTGTTTTGCTAAATTGCTAAAACAATTATTATGTTATATAAATTAGTATTCATTCAGCTTCGCTGATTTATAATTGGTTAATTTCGAATGCATATTGTTTGCTATTGTATTTGCTACGCTTTGTATTTCCATTTATATAGATAATACTTTCATTCGTAAAATCCAATTATGAAAGTATGTACACTTTTTATAAATCTTTATTATTAAAATTTGAAATCTATATGCTTATCGAAAAAAATCTGTTTATTGGAAAACAATTAAAGAATAATATAAATATATATATATATATACAGGATGGAGCACGCATAGAATATATGTGATGCAAATGCATCTCTAAATACCTTTAGCTACAAAAAAAATACATTACGTAACGTGTCTCTCAAAACTGTACGGGATTGCAACTTTTGTATACAGTAATTTTTCATAAAACATAATTTAGAAGAGTTATATATAGAAAGGTTTGAAAATTGTTGCTTCGTGTATATACATATATATTAGGTGTTGGAATTAATTCGTAGCGTTTTTTAATGAAAGAATGTTATTTATTTCACATGAGCATTAAAAAATACATTAATGAAAGTACTTCCCATCACTTGTAAAACGCTACGAATTAATTCCAATACCTAATACATATATACATATATATATATATATATATATGTATATATATATATATATATATATGAATCATTTAAAAAGTATCCGCGGTATTGAACAAAAAACCGCGGATACTTTTTAATGACCTAATATATAATATATATGCATAACCACATATTCTAAGTTTTTCATTTTGAAGAGGACATGCGCGCACGCGCGATCATTACATAAATGTTCCTTGATTTTGCATCGTGTTTTTTTTTACATCGTCCAATCATGACTACATCGGCTTCGGCGCCGACGAGCCAAAGAATTGATTCGGCTCACAAAGCTGATCGTGAGTCTCATCTCGACGTCTCGCCAATGCATGGTCTCGTCGAGGACCGACAACTTTTTCTCGCTTTTGCAGACTTTTGTTGCTCGCGCCGCGCCGGCCGGCCGGCCGGCCGGCCTGCCTCTGCGTGAAAGATTTCGTGGGACTGTAGATCAGTACGGTTTCGCATGAGCTCGCGTATCCCGTAAGCCGGGGCCCCGGCACGATGAAAATTTCATCGCACGCGAAGAGAAGAGAGGCGAGGTGGGCCCGGGCCCAGCGGCCTGCATACGTGATACGCCTTCGTAGTTAATATAGGCCGGTTGCATTTCGCGACGATGCGTGGCTTCCTCGTGACGCATTTTTTGCGTTCGGTCGCCGGGGTCCATTTTGACACGTATGGAAAGAAAGGGTTTATATAAAATAAATATATAAAATGGATACACAAGTGTAGGATTAATTATAGCCAGCCAGAACGAAAGCCGAATAAATTTAATAACTTTTTTATACCAAACTTTTTTAATACTTTTTCAAAAATATGCAAAGTTAAAATATTCTATATGTCTAGACTATTTAACTTTATATTTGCATATTTACTATAACTTTATATTATGTACCTATATATAGAATATACTTATATTTAAAATACAATATACTCATATATAGAATATTTTAATTTTGCATATTTTTTTTATGTTACATTATATTAACTAAACTACTCTCTCGTTATAATTAATTTTCCATGTAATTTAATCGAATTACTAAGTTACGTATTCACAGCGAGATATATTATATTTTTAATTTGATAATATATTTTTAATTTGATAAAATTGAATAAAATTGCGCACTCTTCTACTGCTCCCGATTGTTAACACTTCTCTAAATCTTTCTATCATTAAGACTGAGAAATGGAAGGTCTTACTTTAAATTGTTGCAGACTAAGCGCTAAAAAATGATTCGTTTAATAATAATATCAGCGGAATTTCTTGAATGATAATAGCGCATCGAATGAGAGGAAATTCTTTGAAAAGAAGCTTCTTAAGCTAGCAGACGAATAAATCTGAAATGCTTTTTCGCATTTTATAACGCGGGAACAATTAGTAGCGGGTAAGCGATTTTAATTGTTCTGTGGCGTCTCGATTAATTAACAGCTTGGCATTTCCGCGTTTCTCACGAAGGAAACATATCGCGAAAAATTAGTGATAAAAGCTTGAGAGGGCCGGGAGGTCCGACGTTACTTTACACTGTAAGCGGGTCACACGGTCGGGCGTTAAGCGCGGCTGGTGGAATGTGGCGAGGGAATTAAAGGCGAATCCTGTTATATCCTCCCGCAAGTAAATGGCCACTTTTCGCCCGTAAGTAGTCTCACGATTATCCGCGGAGTCATTAAATTTGCAGCGGGCCGGGAGGGCCAAGGTGGCGTGAGGAGTGGAAACTCTCTACTGTGGATTCAATATTAGATATCGCGCGCTACGAAATAAAAGTAAACGGGGAAAGAGAGAGTGTAAATGGGGAACGAGGTAAAAAATATTGGGCCGATCGTATTAATCGTAAGACATTCGAGAGGCAAAAAAAAAGCAAAGAATACGCTACAGATGATCTGAATTAGGTTTGCTTTCAATTTTGTAGTTGTTCCAATTGCGACAAAAGTCATTAAATATATGTCATTATGAAAATTGAAGTATTTTAATCAAAAATATTTTGCGAGTAATTTTCATGTATGAATGCACGTGATACAACAAAAGGATAGACATTTGTATATTTAACGGGAGAGCAACGTGCTCAACAAATGATGCCATGATATCATTACGAGACAGAGTATTAAATGCACTGTCAAAAATGCAAATATTTGGATACTAGAAAAAAATATAGTGACGTAGTTATGACTGATGGCTGGTATTACTACCCTCGATCGATGTTGTTTTTGTAACATTACTATACGGTACAGCGTTACAACAATATTTTACCAATGCATTAACATACAAAAAACCTGATCAGTTTTTCCGCGTTTTTACGGTGAGGTTTTTGAATTTTGATAAAAAAGTCGTACGAGTTTCGTTTGTTGTTGTCAGACTGTGGGCATAAAATATTGCGGATGTTTTAGACGTTAGAGAACGATAATCTCGTGAGGTGCACAAATTGAGGTGCCTCCACGGGTTTTATTAATATGCGAGATAATCTTGAAATTGCATCTCGCGTCGAATCCGCGCAATCGTGCGCTCTCCAATCTGGAGCTCCTAAATCTCTCCCACGGGAAAGGCTCTGCCGGTATCAATTCGCTAGTCCGGATTATTCGTCAGTGCCGTCGGGAACACAGAACAAGCCGAGAATCGATACGCAAAGGAAAACCACTTTCATTTCATTCACGAGCGGGGATTTCGTCAGCCGGAAATTCGTGGCGTGCTTCGCCGGCCGCGATCGGCTCGCATTAGTTCTCATCGACGTAGATTTGACCGTCGTCGTGTTGGAACGTCTACGCGGCTCGGAGTTGGACGCGCGCGAGCGTTCGCGCACGCATACCGACGAGTTCCGTGTGCGTGACACGCACCTTCGATGCTGTGTGGTCCACCATGAGAGAGGGATAAAGTGAAACCGTGGGGCCACGCTGTCTCGGGGCCTGCTTCGATCCCAGAGTCGTTTAACACGCGAAACTTATCCACCCAGTTCCAAATTCGGCCTCGGCACGTACGCCAAAGGGAATAGGACTCATAAATTCTAACCGTAACTTGTTATCGCAATCTGCTTCAACTTCTCGATCGCAAATCACTCGGCCAATGAATTTGGAACCGCGCGCAAATTGCACGAAAAATTTATTTCTTAGCGTTTGTTCACGAGATTGTAAATAAATCCCAGGAGAACGAGACAAAATAATGTCATATTAATCGAATAGTGACAAAAAAAGATGGATCGATAATCGATTAATAAAAATGACGTTCAATTAACGTTATCTTGACTTTCTTGTTCTTCTTGGGAAATATATTGCATATGGTTCCAGCTAAATATCTGATTATTTACAAATAGCACATAATACAATGTATTGTAAAATACTGTATTGTAATAATACCGTAAAATTTATGTCACGCGATAACAGTGATAAAGACGAGCTCCGTCGAAGCTCTCTCTCATCTCGAGTGTGAAAGCAGATAGCACCGCCGTACACACACACATGGTTCTCATGGTTCTCATAGTTTCCACCGACTTGACTCCTCAGCACATTATTTTCCAACCCCGCGAGGGAGCTATTATGTAAAACGCCTCGCATATACGGGCACCATAAAGCCGAGTGGCCTTAATTCAGAAACGTCCTGCATAATTAAAGCTCTTCCCACTGGTTTCGCCCGGTGCATTAAGCCGACCCGTGGCGGTGCGGCTCCCCCGCGGCTTGACTTTCCTTCCCGAACCGAATCGATCGTAAATCATTCTTCCTCCGCGGGGATTTTCGTCGGAAACCATCACTTACGTCCGTTCGACTTTCGGAGAATCGAACGGAAACGCGCCGCGCCGGAGCCTGTCAAGAAAAACCGCGGTGCACATTCGCACCTCTCTCTTCTTCTCTTTTTCCTTCTTTCGCGAGTTCAGTATTTACTGACATAATTAACGTGGGAATTTTATCACGGAAGTGGTCCATAAGATGTCGAATTTCAATACGAAATTTATATCTATGGTATATATTGAGAATTGCGAGAGCAGAGCTCAAGAGACTTGATTTTTCGTGTTTAAGTACTAAATTATCGAGCTCGTTATCAAAAATGTGACAGATTTGTGTCATTACTTTCCCGCCGTTGCATATGTTATCCGTAATTCGCCTTGAATCCATTTCCGTTACATTTTCTCTTTCTACCTTTCTGTTTGTATATCAATTTACATTTGTGCGTTCAAATTATTTTATTTTCTAGCTAGAAAATTTTCGCTGCAAGAGATGCAAGAACCGATGTTTTCGAATACTCTGAAGTTATTACATATTGGATGATGAATGTAATTCGCGTATTAAATTTTGAAGATTTCTCAAACGAATTATTACATAATTTCGCGAAACTTTATCTAAGATACTTTCGATGAAGAAATATTGAAAAGAATTGTGGATCGATGAAAAAAACATCTTGAGAACGGATATTTATTATCTGCTATTTCAGACAAGACATCATCGTTCATCAATCAAGCAGCAATCAAATATCTTATTAAAATAACTAGAAATCAACTTTTTAAATGCATTACTATTTTTATCACATTTATAAGTATATTCATAGAATTTTTCAAGACGTTTCGAAAAAAGTATTTTATGTTAAATTATACGTCTTATAAAAAAATTCCAATTTCTTTTGTCAAACTTTTTAAGAATACCATCCATCTAACAATCTTTCTTATCTCTCTGTTAGGAACGAACGAATTTTTTTGTAAGGATAGTTTTTCTTTTAACCACGAGAGAAAGAAATGAGGAGAAACGATTCATCACTTAGTATAGTTAGTGATTTTGTCTTTCGTTTACGGAGTTCATAAAAAGCGCATTAGAAAGGAAATAGCTTCAATGGAACACACAAAATGTAGTACGTCTCGGATGTCGAGGGTTGAGACAGATCTGTGGCTTTTCGACCAACATCTTTCTGTCGGCATCACTGACTCAATCTCGAGAGACGTCGTATCGCTCTTCTCTTTGCGCTCCTTATGACATACGGTCGCTCGCGCTTGAAAGAAACACGTTACAACGTTATAGCCCCGCGGAAACATGAAGATGTACGTTCGCATTCGTTTCGCACGCGGCGTGGCGAGACGAAGCGAAGCGAGGTGAGAGGTGTACGTAACCCCTTAAGGGAATTAGTCACGGTCGCGTTTGGTCGAGTCCAGTCGAGAAACTACTTGGAACAGATCTCGTGAGCGGCGGCCGGCCGTCACACCTGAACGCGCGCGAGCTCGTTCGAAGATTCGATAATTGCTTCCTCGCACCTGAAATTAGTGGTGGTCGCCTGGATCTTCCCCTGGACCATTGGCTTCTTTACACACGCCTAACCTTTGCCCACAACGTGCTCTGAGATTCCCAAGGGATAGCAGAAGGGCCTAATCCTCGGACCTACTTAATTTCTGTTCTATCGCAATTTTTCGAAACGATCGGTTCTCTCGATCAGCTGGGTCCTCGCCAGCCGCCAAATATTCGATTCCTCTCAGGAAATTCGATTCAGTTAATTTGCACGACAACTCATGCACGGCCTCGTGGGACAAGAAAGAGCGTTGTTGTCAGTAAATTAATGGCGAACGTTATGTGATAATGATCACATAAATATCTGTATGTATGTGCTATTCAGAAACATTAATCGAGGCTTAATTAATCCTTAATTTCCTTTTATTTTATTTTATAAAGAAAAAATAGGAAGTCAGATAAAGTGATTAACATTAATTATCTTACGTATATATACGTATCTTTTAGAGAGCATCAATTTGAGCAGCATTATCAAGATTAAAATATATTAAAATAATAAGATACAAATTTTTATTATTGTTACTATAACGAATAATCATTCGAGAATATATCATATTAAATGATACTTGTTTTCATAAAAAAAAAAAAAAAACTAAGCGAGTAGTAAAAAAATAATCAGAACAATCAAGAAAAATGTTACATCGCGCGTCCGCCGTAATACTTTTCTAACGATGTAAACGATAATTATACATTGTGTACTTACATCTGTGAGAGAAGAGAGTCACATAAGAGAAAGAAAGAGTTCTCCTTCTATGATTGTGCATCATCTTGGAACTTTTACCTGCGTCGACGACATAATGTGCGGTTTATGTGTACTGATTCCCATAACGATTTATGTCGGAACACGCATGATTCATTGGATACTCATTTAATAACGAGCCAAGTGGCAGTTGCAATTAGCACATCGCGAAAGATGGAACATTTAGTAAGCATTAATTGGCGAGAAAGTGTTCGCGAAGCTCTTTTACATTCAACGATATAATCTCCCGTATTCTTACACAAATTTTTTTTTTAATTTACAGAGATATATGACTCTACGGATTTTGAAATTTCACAATATTCTAGCAATATATCTTATAAATGCCACTATTTATGTATGTAATTGCAAAATTTATTTTATACTTAATATTATTTATCGCGTATCTCTATTTTTGTATTTTTTTAGTATGTCGCTGAGTACATGTGATTAATTACTTTATTTAAGTCGTGTTCTCTTTTCGAATGGATTTGTCAATTACTGGGTCGTTATCTTATTTTATTCATTCATTTTTAATTCACCGGCTGGTGGTAAGTTCAGTTCTCCGACGAGAAAGTACCAGCGCCGCGCCATCGAGATTCTTTCAGATGGAAAATAGCGTATATAAGATTTAACGGTATTTGCATATTGGAGCATCGTCAGTATACCTAATTGACGTTCCTGCGATCTCAGTGATGCGTTAATTTTTTGAAGATAGTCTTTTTAATCGATCGCCGTGCTATAAAGCTTCTAACACGTTCCTTTGCGTTCATTTTTCCTTGTTTCTTTTTCCTCTCGACCATTTTCTTTTCTCTTTCGAGCGTTCTATTCACGCATAAATTAACTCCGAGCGAGCCAACGACTCGTAAAGCTGCTAAGAGGAACCGTATTTGGCGGATGAAATGAAAAATGAGACGGCCGCAGACTGAATTTTCACACCGGCGTTCGCGATTTCGCAGGATGCGAGACATTATGGAATTTCAGAGTTGGAAGTATTCCATCCGTGCTTTGAATTCATTACCGGACTTTTTGCGGACATTTAATAAGTTCAAAGTGAAATTGCGGCATTTCTTTAAAAAAAAAAAGAGTATTTTAAAGCTGAACTTTGAAGAATAAGAATAGTCTACTTGAGTTCATCAATATTCGCGCGCAAAATGTCTGATCGTCGAACGAACCGATTTAATTAAACAATTGTCGATCCCTTTAATTTCGCGGTGACAGTCGGAGAATTGTGTCTGATAAAATGTTTCAGGCAGACAAGTAAATTAAATTCCATTTAATGGATGTATCGAAGTGCATCGTTTTTCGATAATTATAAGCTACGCGCGTGACATTTCTCATAGTTTGATTTTCTAATACACTTATATGTCTTATCAGAAATGACTTGATTAATTATCATTAATTGCGCGATCCCTGGAAGCCCATATCTCGAACGTCTTTGACTTTCTCTTCTCGGACTCTAATCTACATCGTACAGAAAAATATGAAAATAAATGAGTGTTAATTATTAACGATCGTTTAGAGGATTAATTAGGTATGCGCACGCGCTTCGAGTAAATATTACATATTTGCGTAAATATACACACATATAATTAGCGATAGCTTTTTTACAATTTTGTTTACATAAATCTTTCTTTAATATACGGCATATTTATAGTCACGTGGATATAAAAAATAAACGAGGTTATAGATGTATTAATCTTAACTTTTAATTAATATTTGATTTGATTAATATTTGATTTAAATTTATTTATAACGAAATGAACTCATTACATGAGATAGGAAAATTTTCAGGTTTATTTGAATAAAAAATAGAATGTGATCAAAAACATATAAAATAATTACAGAGCAGAATCAATATTTTATATGGTAGATACCCTATTACTATCGTAAGATATAATTAATTACCATTAATATATGTATGTTACTAGGATAAATCAGAAATTTCGAGTGTCCATATCAGAATTATCTTCTCCGATATTTAACTCAAATTTCTATTCCGTATTATAACTTTACTTCTCTGAGCATGTATCTTTCTTCATGATCTCTCTAGTCAATTTGTTTAATTATCATAAGTCGCTATTATCAAGATTCTTGTCTATCTTTAAGTTTCGCTTCTAAGCCACAGAATTTCTTCGCATTTTGTCGGCATGATCGGGAAAGTCTAATATCATCGAGGCTATCGTGATTCGATTCTGATTTGATCTTCAAGGTCGGATGTCATCGATTCTAAAGGCGGCTTCGCACAAAGCGATCGCCTTTGCCCATTCGTTCGAGTGTTTCACCTCTCTCTTTTCCTTCTTCCTTCTTTCTCCATCTCGCTCTTTCTTTTTGGGAATCTCGTTCAAGAGGAGATCGGCGCCCGAAGCAGCGTCTACCGTTAGCACGTGTGTCTCGTTATGCCACGATTCTACGTGCAAATACGAAAGCAACTTTCAGCAAGCTTCCGTCCTGCAACGGAGCACGTAGCCCTTTGTCATGGTCCAGTTTCTCGCGTCTTTGTGCATAATAATGTTTTGATCCTATTCGAACAGCAAACTTTCGGAAACTCTCTCGAAATTTCAATGTTGCATAACTCTCACTTATTGTTAGAACATTATCTTTAGACATTATGTAAATTCAATGAATTGTAGGTACATCTTGAATATATCTTTTAAAATGAGTTATGTGATAATTTAATAAAATATATTTCATCGGTTTTTACCATGATGAAATTTCTATTGTATTACAGTTTTCTTGTGTAGAGCCCAATCTATTTTAATTATGCAATAAAATTTAGGTTTTTAAGTATCATCATTAAGCGATATTACTTGAGAGAACGCGTGCGTTAATAATCAGGGGAAATGATTCGCTGATGAGCCTCGAGAGCGAGTCGATTCATTCGCACCTGACGCAGGTGAAAGTATCATCGTCGATCGCGCTTCGCCGATAACGTTCGCACGTTCGAGAATTTTAGCCATTCCGAGTGCATCGAATTCAGCAATATCGGTTTAATGAGATGATTAACAGACGTAGAGACGAAAAATTTTTTTTGCATTTCCATTTTTGTCTTCATGTAATTCAAAGCAAAAAATTGTTTATATCGTCTTGAATAGTTTTTTAAATAAGCAACAAATATATTCCGTAAAATTGATTCTTCGTTGAATGTATAAATTCAGTTGAATTTAAAATTTTTCATACATACTAAAATATATGCTTGAAAGATATATGCTAGATTCAAAGAAAGCTTCAAACTTATTTTAGTTTATCCAATTTTTAAATTTGAAATTACATTGCTGTTTGAAAAGATATTTAAAAATAAGATATTTTAAAAATACAGAATATGCTACTTATTAATTATTCTATTTTCATTTTTTTTTTTGCCAAAATGAAATGGATATTAACTTATTAAAATCTGACATTTTTTGCTTGAAGTCTCAAGTTACTATTATATTATTGCTTTTTAACGCATTTTTTATGATGAATAAATTTCTTAATTTACGGAGTTGTTTTTGAAATTGCTCTGAATTTAATTTATTAATAAATATTATATATAATCAAAAGAGTCACAACGTACTTCACATGACACAACGCGATCTAATCAGTCTTGCAAAGATTACAGGACGCTGTGTTTCACAGGATATCCTACTTTCCCCCAGAGTGAGTGCATTACTAGATTACGATAAGTCTTTGATGTCTCTAAGCTATAGATAGCTGCTTATTAAATCATTAGTATGCGAACGGATGTCATGTTGCTACACGCGTCATGTCACCGTCCTGTTCGTTTGAAGCTCGCGTGAAGAATATCTAAACTGTCGCTTTATACATATATACGACCAAGTACTGTATGCCATGTATAAGCAATATCGTGTATTTCCTTTGTATTGTAAAGTATGAGAAATTTAGATAAACGATCTCTCTTATCCATCTTTCTCTTCCTCTGCCAATTGAAGTCGCAAGTCCCGTCTGTGTGTACGCGAATATATAATTTTCGCGGTTAGTGACAGTGACCCAGCCGCTACGGCCATTCGCGTCTGGCCCCGCTTCAAAGACTTTCTCGACGTGATCGTTAACAGGTACGATCGAATTCTCGTCGATCGATGAACGTCGAAGCGTCTAGCCCCTGGGAGTTGTCCTCGATCTTACAGAACCATACGGTTGCTCGTTCAAGTCATCACCTTTTAGCATGTAAAGATAATACTGTATTATTTATTCCATTTATGTATTTAATGTGCAATTCTAATTTAGAACAAAAATTGAAGATTGGAATGGAGTCCGAATTTGACGTTATGTAGTCCGCAGGGCTTTCGGAGAATTTGTATATATCTCTAAAATATGCAGCTGCAGTATTACGCAAAAATCGATACTGAATTTCCGGGGCTGTCAAGCAATCGCGTCTCCTTAATCAGATTTCGTTCGCCGGTAAATTCGTTATCAGCCAAAGTTCTCTCTCTCTCTCTCTCTCTCTCTCTTTCTCTCTCTCTCTCTCTCTCTCTCTCAAGGGATATTCATCGATACGAGAACCGCGAGAATTCGGCGAGGATTCTGTACGTACGCATTCGGTCGTGGGAACGTAATTTTGACGATTCCGTCAGTCGATTGAGGCAGGTCACGACCTGTTGGAAATTATTCCTGGCAACCTTTCGCAGGTAGTGGAACGAGAGTTTTCAGGGAGCGCAGTTAACAACGATCTTTACGACTCACTTTACAAGACATCGAGATCGCGTCTCCACGGAGTCGTAAAGGACACATTGGTCCTCGCTCATATATTTCGTGAATGGCCGAGCAAAGTACATCGGTTTGTCGGAAAATGTAGTTACGTCGAGTTCTGCCTGGTTTTATGTTTTGTCAAAATGCCATAAACTATACTCACCATAGTTACTCGTGTATTCATGATATTCTTATGTATCAGACAAATTATTTAATTTAATCGGCGATGTTCACGTCTGTGTCATTCAATAAATTTTTCTTCAGAGACTTTCATATGCATTGAATAAATATTCGGTAATTTGAAAGCAGTTATTTCATCAAATTTATAAAATATTAGGTAAATGCTGATATAGAGCCGCTACGTGTAAAATTTTATATAATTATAATACATTCTAGTGCATTTTCATATATAATCTGACAGCACATTGGCAGTAGAACAAGAGAAGTTATGAAAAGAATATAAGAACTTGGCAGGATCAATAGTGCTTTTTGGCACGGCCTCAATAGATGATTTATGCTGATAAATGTGTAAAATGCTTGAAAAGACAATTAGATGCATCGTAAATATCTACGTCAGATATTTATTTGAATATTTTCACATTTATGCAAGGCTTTTATTACGTAAGGATTACATTATAAATGTGGTAAGTATAACATATAAAAATTTCTCATATATTTATTATTATAAAAAACAATCGTCGTACTTGGCTGACTTTAATATTTCACTCGTGCACTGCGCACATATAATATTAAACAGAAAACGGGCTATTTGTGATTATCGTAGAAACTAATATTTTATCCCATTATTATTTACGTTTAGCTGTAGGATATCGCGGGTTTTATTCTGTACTGTCGAACAGATATTATTTTGCGTGCGCGTATTTACACGACTGTAATTAACGTCGAGCCCATCATTCTAGCCATTGATCGGCGACCAACTGTACTCTGGATACCCACAATTAGACGAATTAATCACATTTCTGCAATCGCGTAGCCGGGTTGCAGCTTTTAAACGATGTGGAACATGATATCTCTCGTTCACAAATACAAATGCACGCTCGTGTTTACTTCGTTCCGTGGATAAGCAAAAAGCTCCTCGAGGAGCTTTTTGCTTACCTATATAAATAACGACGTTTTTAATTCCAAGTACGTAATATAATATTTATCTGTCTCTCAAAATAAAGGTGTTACACAGTTCTCTCCGCGGTAAAAAACGCTCATCCCTCCATAAATCAACTTCTGCATTCTGTTCGTTAAATCGATAGTATCGGAAAATCAATTTAATAGACGATGGTACAGCGATAGACTACACAATATGTCCCTAATTTGCCAAAAATAAATCGATAAAAAAATATAAAATAAAATGTCGCAGAATGATAAAAATCGTAGAACTTTCGTCGTTTGTTTTCTTATTATGATAATCTCTATATAAAGCAAAAGGCCAACGATGATTTTGATACTAGATCCCTATATTTGATTCAAAGCTACCATTGAACAGGGCAGAAAGCCACGTGATATGATTATCCGGCGGTTAATTCAATTTGCTTCTCTCGCTATTTCAGATGATATCGAAGAGATTAACCGAGCTATTCAGGTGGCTACTGTTGGCGGGGCTTTTGTGCTGCTCGTCCTGTCAGAACGTACCTACCTCCCTCGAGAATAAACCCGGTAAGTTTCGACTGCTCACTGTCCTCCTGTCCTAAACATGACATTACCACTACGTGTCCTGCGGAAATATTTTCCGTCGAACGAATAAAGACATGAGAAGAGAGCGAGTCTGCCCGTGTTTACTATTCTAAGATCTCTCTCGTTGCACTGTCATTATTTTTGTACGATCCTGTGAAATGTTTATTCGTACGAATTTGACCCCCCGATAAAAAATTTAACGCTGTTTCAAATCAAATTTTAATGTAGGAAACGATATATCACATTATACTACAATATGATATTTCGAACTGTATTGAAACTTTAAACGCTTGATAAAAAAATAGATATTAAATTATTTTTTTATCACAGTGAGTAATGTGAACAAGATGTACAAGCAGTATAATTATCACGCGAGGTGACAAATTTTGATAGTTCAACAAAATTATTTTAATATTCTAGCAATCTCAGATGCTAGAATATTGAAATCTGATTTCTAGAATATTGAAATGTTTTCAAGCATTGCTTAGTTTCCTAATTATTTTGACGTTTAACAAGATTACTTTTAGATCTGTACCTAGTTAAATTTTAGATATTTTAGCAAAATTATTCTCTCCGGATGTACATTTAATTATTAATTGTTTATATATGATGATCGTCGCAGCTTTTTTTCGAGTTTGCGATTCTGTAACAAATCTTATCTGCTGAATTGCGTTTGCAAAAACCGCTCTGCGGGTACTTCGATCGTCGTATTGCGGACGTGGAAGCTGCGGGAAGAAGGAGCTGGCACATTGAAGAAGCGACTTCGTGTCGCGACATTGCGACGCTGCTGTTGCATCCAAGTATTCAACATCTCGGTGGAATCCGATTTCTTACTTTTTGAATTGAAAATTAGAATTTTCAGAGTGATGAACGGAGGATAGTAATTCGGAAAGTAGTTAATTAAAGATACACTCATTATCACGTCCGTGCTAGTAGAGTTTGCGTTCTTTGTAAAAAGAATAATACGGATTTAGACAGATTCATTAGAGAATACTCGTCCGCGAAAAAGTCTTTGCTTAAAGCGGCATAGATATTTTTATCTTTTTCCAATTTTTCTCCAAGTTCTTTACGTCTGCGCGACAGTGACCGCTCTTATTCCGTTTTTATCCGTTCTTGACGCAATGCGGAAAAATGAAGAAATAAAGAAACGGAAGAAAAATGCAAAGCAATGAGTACAAGACGGAAATGTCATAAATTTGAAATGTCTAAATTATTTGTTGTAAACTTGATTAGTGTATTTCAGTATGAACAGAGACGAAGAAAAATTCTGTTGATTAATGAAATAAGACATATCAATTCGGCACATCCGTCCACTTTCGCTTCGGAACACAAGCTGCCAAACATTACTATTAATCTTAGCATAAATCTTGATCAAAATTAGTTGCACGTCATGCGTACACATTGCACATGCGTGTGCGTCTCCACGCACATATCAGTGGGGCGGGTCAGTGGGTCATACTACTCGGTGTTAAAAGACACGCACGCGGCACGGCTGGATGTCTTCGATTAATTCATATATTTACGTTATATGCAAACATACATATTTACATATCGATAATTGAATTATTCCGATTAATATTTGATTAATGATGTTTATAAAAAGAAAGAATAAGGAAAAAGTTATTCATTAAATAACCTATCAAGATAATAAATCCGTTAATGTTTTACAACGAAAGTCGCAGGAAATTTCTATAAATAATTTATACATATAAACTTAAATATTATTTTATATAAGTTGCAAATTGAATTTTTTGAAATTAAATTTTTTGTTTTATCAATTTAAATAAGAAAGCGTATGTTCATAATTCCTAGATCTTTCCAAGATTCTTCTGCAAAAGTGAGCTTTTAGACTCATATTTTTTCGATTTAAAGCTACAATAAATAAAAAATAAATTATTTCAACACATTTTAACTTAGCTTTTATTTGCATAATGGTGCGAGAATAAATGAAATGCCAAGGTTCACAGGAAACGCGACGTCCAATTGCGATTGTTGAAAGTATTCTCGTACATATTCTCGTCCGCCCGCGTTTGTGAATTGTAATTTTTAATTTGCGCTACGTCAGGATAACGCGTTGGGAAACGACATCCTAGGCGGATTTCTCGCCTCGCTGTCCCTCGCCGTGCGTTGTTCTACTTTCAAACAACAACGTCTGACACAAAAATACGAGAAAATAAGCGCGGTGCGCGCGCTTTTATCGCGCGCGTTCACAATAGCCAACTTTGCATTTAACGTCCCTCTTAACCTTTGCACTTCTCCGCCGAATGCGGTTGCGAGCAACTCGTCGACCCAACATCCTCCTCCGTACATCGCGAAACCTGCTGACCCGTGAGAAAAATCCGCGAAGAACATGATTAATTCCTCTACTGCTTTTCGCAACATTAATATACAGCGTCCGTATAATCAACTGGTCGCTTCTCTACGCTATTTTACTTGAAATAAATATTTTTCAGATTTTTCGAAAAAAATTAAACCATAACATGGAAGCACGGTGAAACGAATAGAATTGATAACGAGGTAAAAAATCGCGCAAATATACATAAATATTATGTTGATTGTCAGTTCAAAAATTTAAATTGTGATTAATAGCTGTACGCTGATCAAAAAACTCATACAGTTTACTACGTTTTAATTTTTATAAAAGGAGGGAATGATATTCGTCCCTGCTTTCATCAATATGAATGTAGCGAAATCATTTATTTTCCGTATTCCGGTTATGTTCATAATTTTTGCTGAAAGTTTCAATATTGCCACAATCGAAAGTACCTCACCCAAAGGTATTACGGCGAGCATAAATTTGCGCGAAATGGGAGAAGGGTAACGTATGCTCAAATGTGCGTGCGGAGCATATCGGCGAGACGTGGAAATTAAAAGGGAGAAGATATGACTGCACATTTTATACGCTCGATTTCATTCGGCATTGTACCATTTCCCGCCGACAAAAGCGGCATGGGAATGCGAGAATATGTGTCGCGTAAGCTTAATATGTACAAACGAGCGGGAAAATAATCCCACGCGCCACGGCGACATAAACACGGCGCACACAGGCAAAAACATAATAACGCTTTCGGTGGCTTTATGCATTTGCATCGCAGCTATGTTATGCTTCTCACGCTTTGTTCGGGTCATGGAGAGATTTTACCTTCTTTTTTTTTTTTTACATTGTGGTTGGACGTTACGAGATTATATGTAGTTACATATAAACATAAGAATTTGTTAATACAATAATAAAATAGAAATTGTATACCCGCTCTTTGAGTCTTAGTTAATTTTATGGAGTAAATCTTTTTAATTATCATGTGGAATATCGCTCAGCAATGCGAGCTTTTATAAATGATATATTTTATCTTTAATTTTTTTTATTTTTTATTTTTTTATTTTTATTTTTTATCTTTACAATTTAATATGAAACAATCATTCATCAAATCCGAGATTTTATGAATCGCTTATTGGTATGAACATACACGAGATTTCGCTCAAGTTTCGTCCTCGATTGCATCGCTACATACTTTTGTTGCTATGTTACATCCACATTACGTCGTCATTTTACATCTCGCATGACTCTCTTGAATCGAAATGCATAATAATCATTTGCATAATAGGAAGAAACAGCTTCGTAACAATCGCCACATTTTATCTCGCCTGCTTGCTCGCCCGGCTCGTATTCACGTCTGTTTCAATTGAAGTTGAGAAATATAACCCGTGTTTCTTCTCAGTCCTCGCGCACATCACTTCATTTTCAAACAATAACGCGTGAAGCTCTGCATAAAACTACGAGAGAATAACGCGTCGCTTTTAGCATCTGCATGTCTCACATCGCTCTCGCCATTTGGATTCTTCGGATTAATTCTTCTCATAAAAGCGAGTCTTTTGGACAAAGTTACAGAATGCAAATCCATGGTATCCCTTTTTTTGACTGTTGAGAATTTTAGGGCGCGTGTGCTGTCACAGTGATTAAAAGATCCGGAACTTTCTTGATAAAGAGTATCGGCTCGAACACTGCTTGAAAACAATGGGAATTAATTGTAACAGAAATACAGATACAAGATAAATGTTTTCATGATCATTTCTATGATTCACAGCATCTCCGCTAATACGTGTGTTTCCGGCGGGCAACGGTTCGCGAGCCGTGAACAATAAATCTAGGAAGAAAACTCGCCACGAGTCCATTACTGCGTCGCGACTCGCAAGTCTCTTAACCTTAATGAATCTTTGCTCGGTTGTCAACCGCCAGTGCATTTCTTTCAAAATAGCTCCTACCGCGCTACGTTTGAGACGGGTGTCTTTCGTTATTTCAACAAGACGTCACAAGACTCAAAGTGAAAGATTATCGTAGGATAGTTACATGTTTGTATGTGAGCGCTTTCGTATCAATTTTTAATATAAAACCGGGTCTAGATCAAGAACAAAGAAACAAATGAATGAACGATTCGCTTCAATGAATACGAACGGCGTCGTACATACTGGTTGCACTTTTTACATTTATTGAAGTAAGTTGTTCGTTCGTTCTCGTTTGCTTGATTTGAATTAGGATTAATATAACGTCCGCACTTTATCCTTGAGATACTTCGGATGTTTAAATATTTTACGACGTCTGTCGATTTCTAATAGCGAATGCGATCAATTCGGTGCATATTAAAACCGAACACAAATTGTGACGTAAAGATGTAGATTTAATATAAAACAGATAATTAATATAGAAAACAGATTAAACCGTGAAATCTTTATAAGTATATATTTTATAATTCAATATATTGCATTTTAATACTTTTACATTCATTGTCAGATTAAATCAGTGCTTTAATATGCGCACTGTGCGTTCAATCGAATTGCTGTAAGGCTTTCTAGTGCTATGAATAAAGATCTTATTTAATAATAAATTGACATAAATTTACGTGACATCCAAGCAATTGCACTCGTAAAATATTTGATATTTTAAGAATTTAATATAAAAGATTGATTCAACATTCATATATGCATATGCCGGGATGGGTTTCGGATGATGAAATTTGCAAAGGGCGAAGATTTAAATGCCGAATGCGCTCGATTCAAGCTGCCGCTCTGTGCAGGGACTCGAACGAAATTTCCTAGCACATAATATTCCCCGAGAAATTACTTAGGCGTCACCTGTCCCCTCGTTTGAAATATGCTAGCGGAAAACTGCGGAGGTCGCGGATTCGACCGTGCATTATGCAGACAAGTAACACGAGAGACGAAGAGACGGCGAGTGTGACGAGCCAAAAGAGTTCTGACCATCCCGTGTCGTGCGAGTATATACGCGAAGCATGACACGTGTATTTATGCGACATGACTGGAGAATACTGGCGCCTGCCGACTGTCGTGCAGCCTCGGGACATTCCGACACAGCGTCTCGCATTTTCGTCCTGACGTAATGCTCGTTCGTTACATCGTAATGAGGCACCGCAAGGAAAATGATGGGAAACGACGACGTCTCTCAAACATTCATAGATTGCGCACTGTTTGCCACGTTATTAAAATTATTACTTTTACATTTTATTTCGTACTTCAGTATTTTATTGCTAATTTCTAATTTTAAAAGCTCAACCTTGAGAGAAATAAAAATTCTGAAATTTTCTAAAATTTTTTGTAACTTTTCCTACAAGAGATCCTTATGATTTTTAAATTTTTGTAAAAATTCCTGAATAAATGTATACATTTTTCAATGTTGTTATAAATTTTTTAACTTTATTGTAAATTTATTTCTTATTTTAAGAAATACATTTTTTCCTCATGTTCGTTTAATAATCCTAATTAACGTGCGGTGCATTATTTCCTGAAAGATATGCTTGAAAATCTTTATTCCCATTTGAAATGTTGTCATGGGTGAACATCCGTCTCGATTACGAGATGGTAAGATTTCTCTCGGCTCTCGAAGCTCTCCGGCACTCGAGATGTCAGCGGTACTTCCGTCAGCGCGGAGCGCATATATGGCGCATTATGCATCACCTCGTGCATAACTGGCTGCACCTGCAGCTTGCACGAGCGGCTTTAATACCCGACGTCTACCGCGTTTACGGCGCCGACCGTAGAGATAGAAACGTCGATTGCCTCGATAATGCCGGAGAAAACGCGTACTCTCGACTAGCCATTATCAGGACGTTTTCTCGCGAGATATTGGGCGTACATACGAGCGTGGTGTGCATGTGAGCATGTGAATGGCAACATCCGCCGCGTGAATATTGTCTTCATTGCCCACGTCTACGAGTCTCGCATGAAACCTTACGCCATACGTACGCGAGCAGCATCTGAACAGCATTCGTGGTCAATTAACGTTATATGTCAAGTCCCGACTGGGAATTAAATGAAAACCTTATCATTATTCTTTTTACAGCTCGGCCCACTTTTGAATGCTAACCGCCATACGTTCGTACGTGCTAGCGGGATGATCGCATATCCCTTGAGCCGTTGGAAAAGTTTACAGAATTAATCGCTGACAGGCTACCTGGGAAACTTTAACCACGCGAAAGTGCCTGCCTTCCAGTCTTCCCACCTTCCCGTGAATTATCCTTCCTAATTACCGTGCTATTCTCATAAATCGCAAAGAAAGGCAGATCGTTGCCGTGCTTGACGAACGGTCGCTAAAGATAGCAATCAACGCTTAACGATAACCGATCGTTATAAGTACAGCGAACTGCAGCAGACCGATATCTTATACCTTACTCAAACGCGAGTGTCCGTCAGCACTCGGATATGCGAAGTGAAGGCGCCTCATACGTCACCCTTCGACGTTGAAAAGAAACGCTCCTCCTCCTCTCAGCAAGACTTCGTTAAGAGACTCTCTTTCTTTATTTCGCGAAGACGGGCCTTCATCGTTTTCGTGGGGAAGGGCCCGCTATGCTGGAACCTCAGATACGACGCGACGTGAATTGCAACTTCGTAACTGGATCCTCTTGCTTCGTGACGTATAGGAAAGCGGATGTGTACAGGAGGGACTACTTACTTAACGTTATCATCCTGGGTGGCTTACGTGTTCGTTTACATCGCGCTTGGAAACAAAAGTGGCATTGTCTGTCAGGTGGAAGATTTTTGCTATATTGGATGGGACGTTTATTCGAGAGTACTTAATTCTCTTTCTTCGCGTAGGTATGGAAGTAAAATACATAAACGTATTTCCGTAATATCATTTCGTCTTGACCGTAATGATATAGTCAAGTCTAATAGTGTGATTTTATCCGTTTATTCATTGAGGAGTTACTTAGAAATACTTAGCTATATTTTATTGCGTGACACACATTATCACTGTAATCTCCGGTAACTTAGTGCACTTTCAAGAAACAGGTAATTCGAGACATAACATAAATTAAAATTGTCGTCTTCAAATTTTGTAGATATTTACAATATCTCATTTTCTCAGATTATCGTCGCGTGACGATGAGTTATATCAGAGATATCAAATGGTGCGCGCCATAATATACGACATCGTCTAGCTTGACGATGATGTTAAACGAAAGTGCGGGCGAGTAGACGACGCAGACTATTGCGGCATCGTGTATCCTAGAAACGTATAAATTTATATGACATGGCTATTGCGCGTGTTTATCGTATTTCATCGAGTCGGCTATGGTCATCCTCTCACTCATGAGTGCACCTAGTGTCCCATAAATTTATGCAGCCTAGAGGATCGTGACGTTCGTAATGCCGGTAGGATAAATCAATCGGGCGAGAGTGCCGCGCGCGGTGCAAGAGAGGAATATAATAAAATTAAGAACAATTAATCACGACGACGGAGCTCATTACTCAAAGTATCAGGTTCTCGTACGCCGATCAAGTATAATTGGCTACTCTCTCTCTATCATCGGTCTCCTCTCCCATATCTTTCGCGCGTCATCGTGAGACGAAGGTTTCCACCATTGACTCGCAATAAACCTCGCCAGCTTTAATCGGTCATGACGACCTTCAAAATTTCTGTTCGCAGGCGGCCAGAATGACAGCCGGCCGCGGATATTCTCTCCCAGGATGGACTATGACGAGTGGACGCCGTTGGGACGCGGCGACCCTTTGAAGAACAATCCGACCTTCGACTACGTGCCACCGGTCCTCGACAAGGTACAATACTGGTTGGACTCGCAGCAGCACACAACGGAGCCGTCATCGAAGCGCGATATTCTTGTGTTGGGTGTGACCGCGAAGAAGATCAGCCCGAAGATACCCGAGCAGTTCCTCAAGTTTGTGGATGGTCCCAAGTTCACGCGAACCGGTAGTCAAGATTCGATTTCCTACAGGAATGACTTTACTGGCAGCACTGGCGCTGAACCACCTAAAATTGTGCGCACTACTAACTTCCGGAACGGTTTGATCGACTATAGAAATCAGAACAGACTACAGTCATTGCCGGCTAGTTATTATTCGAGCTCGTATTACAGTCAAAAGATAAAACCGTACACTATGATGATGCCGCCGCCGATGATTCAGAAGGCTGAAACGTCTACCAGTTTTAACGCTGGCACGTCTAAAGATAAGATACTCGGTTATCCGGATACATCATCCTCATTTAGCACGCAAACAGAGGAAGGCCCTGTTCTTCAGGATACTCAATATTACGGAACACCATCGAAAGATTATGGACGCTATTCCCCTGTATCTTCGTCAAGACCGTACTCCTCGAAGGCACCACCGAGCAAGGTCGAGACTATCAAGAGCGTCTACTTGCCGTCCACATCGCAGAATACGAAATCGAGATATGAAGCAACTACCGCACCGTCCGTGTCCTTCGAGAAGTCAAATCTAATATACCAATCGACGCAGACTCTGTCTGGCGGATGGCTCGGCAACAACGGACCCACTTCATCCTCCACAGTATTTCCTCTGGATATCAACCAGGTCACATGGCAGACTTCGGATTATTCTAAAGACCATTATGATCATCACGCCGCGGCTTCGTCCAATCAGGAGGTCGTTATCAGCCAGAACGCGAACATTATTGTGGATGCCAGTAAAAACGAAAATGAAGAAGTGGTCATAGGTCAGAAGGAGATCAGCACCGAGGCGACATCTTCGACGACGGAAAGTGTCGCACAAACTTCTACCGCTTCTACTACGACTACGGATTCCACCGAGCAAGAGGAAGAAACTACAACCGATGTGCAATCCTCGCAAAAGATGCATATTGTTGTCGCCAATTCGCCATTCAGTACTATAGATCTGGAAACACATAAAGCAAAGAAGGGTTCAGTTGCCGTGGTAATTCCGACGAATTACATTGAGAAAAATTTCTCTGCAAGTTCTTCGGATTTACCGATGCATAACATCGCTTGGGAGAATCTCACTACCTCTGAAATAACAAAGACGACTCATCAAGTGCCGAAGTCTCAATCGCAACCAATAAGGAACGCGATAACGAATTCGCCGATTCTCTCGGAGAATTATCCGTCCGCTTCCTCCGTGCCGATGAGAATGATACTACCCTCACAGCATCAGCCTCTGCATCCGCCATCTGCTCCAGTAATGCCACCCAGACACATAGATAGTTCCTCAAATATGTACGTCTCTCCGCAGGCGGCTCAATCCATGATGCGTCCTCAGATCAGACCGAACACCATGATACATTTCATCGGCAGCATGCGTCCCAGTTTCCGACCGTCCTCATCCGTATCGATGTCTCACATGTCGCCACCTATGACGCACCTGCATGCGCCGTCCATGAACAATATGATGGTACCATTGCCGAGCATGGAACAAACTCATCAACGATTACCTCAACCATTCCCCGTGACGTTCACCAACCCGCCATCGCCGTCGACTTTCAGCACGCAGATTCCTGAATCCAACGAGCAACTAATCGACCATCGACCGTCTCGATTACCTGCGACAACTGTGACCACCTCGCCGTCTTTCACATCGACAATTTCGACTATGGAGTACACGCCCACTATGGACACTATGGATCAGCACGAAAACACAAAGCCCAATCAATCGCCTCTGATTAAGATCCTCAATGTTGAAGAAACCTCGAAGATGAAGACGATGCTTACGCCGTCGTCAATGATCCCACCACGAACTACGACCGTTCCGAGTCTCACCACCGATCCTATTTTCTCTCATTACAAGCAACCATCCAAACCGATCCGTGGCCCAATGTATCTCATTATTCAGGGTCACTCAAAGGTAAAGACTTATAAACCCACGGTGAACAAACATGGTGTGCCAGTGGAAAACAACGAGATCATGGAGAGCGCGACCGAACGGCAACTGTCCAAATTGGAACAGTTAATTCGAGAAAACACAAAGAACGGCGCTGTCGATCTAGCTGCTGAGAAGAGAAAATTGGAAGAAAAGGCACGCGCTGAAAAACACGTTTCCTCGCGCAAAGAGACCCTCATGAGTCTGGTCGAAAGCGGTTTGAATGGCTTCACCGTACCATCATCGACAGTAGCAGAGGATGAACGTCGCATGTCTAATTCTGTTACGAGCATCGAGATCAATTAAAGATCCGCTGTTTTGCGACAGCTCTTGTGTAGGAGAAACAAGCTTGACAGGCGGATGCTGGCAGCTGAGGACATCCGTGGGAATCCTCGTTGCGCTCGTTGGCGGATGAGCAACCGCCATTCTCAGTAGAGATGAATTTTCTTAGGAACGATGTCGATTTATTCGTTGCTTATGCGCGGTTCGTACCGTAAGTCGTTAGGTGAAAATCGATGGCTGAATGTTGTTAGACGCGCAAGAGATGGGAACTCGAGGGATGTAATGGCTGACTCTCGCAGCATCCTTTTTCAGTGTAGGAGCTACCTGGGAGATATGCATAACCACAACACGTTGACAAACGAGGTGTCGAGAATTTGCGTTATTTATTTTATTTTCGTGATATTGAGTGCCTCTATATATTCTTTAATACTGAACAATCTAAACGAATTTATGTATTTATAGATTTGCTGATAACGGTTGAGTTATAGTACATGGAGATGAGTTTACGGTAAGCGGATATACGAATGTATGTTTATCATATTGATTATTTATTTAAATCATCGAAATAATTCGATGTTGATGACACTCATTATATGTAATTATTATAATTGTTATATTTCAATGCATACGTCATGATCATGCATAATTTAATTTTCAGATTTAATTAATCTATTTTATTATTTATTTCACTTAATATATACATATATATATATAGATTATTTCTTTATTTTATTTTATTTTACGCGCGCTGCGAAAGTGCATAAAATATTGCGTTGTAACAAGCGTTACTGCTGTAATTTGATTAGCAATGAGATTATATAATTGTGCAACAATTGAAATCCGAAGTAATTAGCGACGCAGTTAATGATGTCTTCTTTTTCATATCAATGATCATTATTATTATACGCGCTATACAGAACAATCGCGAATCATGCGCATGTTTCACGTGCTGAAATTTTTCAAATAATCTGCATTTGATTTTTTACGAAAAGAAAAATCATTCTCAGATTTTTTACAAAATCACGCTACGGCTGAGAATGAATTTATGGTCACTTTCTTAGTTTTTTGTAGTTGTATACGTGGGAAAATTGGTTTTACATCTTCATTATCGTCGCTTCAATATTCGTTTACCTTGCGTTTGCTCGAGATCGACGATTGTCACTCGCGGTGATAACAAACTCTTGTTATCACCACATAACAGAGGCTCAACCAGGCAGTTCTCTTTATGTCCTGCCATGCTTTCATCCACGATGAAAAAAAAGCGCCAATTTCATATGTGCCAGTATATATAATTACATTACATATACATAAATATATAAAAGTGTAGATATATACATATATATATGTATATAAATATATATATATACATATATATTTACACATGTTACACGTCTGAGCGGAATAAACAATCGTTCAACGATTCCGATCGCGCATTCGACCCGCTTGCGTCCTCAACGACAGTTATCGCGATCGCGAATGCAGCGAGTGTACGAATTCGCGTTTCACTCACTATTTTATGGCGTCACTCGATTCGTGTACGCGCTTTCTTCCACAATCTAAATATCGAACGAACTCGTTTTATGATTATCGCGGTGCGATATCATTGCGGAACGCTAGCTGCATAGCTATCAATGAGGGCGTAAAGCAGCATCTCAGATCGACTCTGGACCGGTCTGCGCGATTTAATTGCACCGCAAACGTGAAGCTTATTATCGTGCTACATACATACAATAATATTATTTATCGTACAACGTAAACAAAAGAAATACAGGATGTCTCAGAGGCAATAGATCTCTTCGACCAGATTGACGTTCCTTTTCTTTGTAATTTTATAACGGCTGATTATCAAAGTTTTAAAAATATTTATCCTTGATCCTAAATGATCGTTATCTTAATGAAATTTGATAACATTAGTATAAATATTACTGACGGTTAATTATGTAAAATCTTTTGTTGCTCATAATCAATTAAGGACTTGATATTGGAGCAGATATTTTATCCGTCTCTTACGAGAGAGAAAGCTTGCAACTTCCAAGACATCTTGTACACGTATGACGTCGATGTAATTTATAGATTCGTGGATGTTAAGAATAGATTTTCTCTTTAGCATCATATTTATTGCGCTAGATACAGAAATCAAAGGTGGAAAGTCTCGTAATCAATCGCTCCAAGTTACATCCAGTTTGTTTCATACACTTATTCGTGCTTATTTTAAGTTGACGCTTGATATTTGCGTTAAAATTTTTCGTCCTCAATTCCGTTTTTATTCACTACGATCTACTTATTTATTTATTACATTCATAAACATTGTCGCCCTATAGAACTTAAGTATTTGTCGTAGCCAACCACGAATCACCGGCAGCCAAATTTTTCGATTCTCGCTCACATAGATATCATCATCCTCTCTTGCATCGTTAAAATCTCTATTCATCCCTTAGGCGAATTCTCCATCGAACAATGAATTACATAAAGCATAAAAACATCGAACGGTATAAATGAGAATCGCAACGACTTTTTCTCCATTTTTTCCATATTTATAAGCTCAGAAAGGATTCCAACTGTCTTTGATTCGAGGTTTCCGCAATGTTCTGTAAAACACTCTACATCTTTAGGCGCTACGATATGAAACTTACATTAACACTAGTCTTACACTCTACCAGTTACCAAACATATCGCGTACGTACTAACAGTTCACAGACTATATCACGACCCTCTTGCTCGTAGCGATCGTAATTAGACATAGTCGAAGTTTCATGCACTCACACGCAATATGTATACTCACGCACATATACATGATATATAGATATATGCATATATATATATATATAATATACATTACATACGCGGTGTATTTATTTATATAAGAATAAATTATATGTATATTCGGCGATGTGAGCGCGCTCGCACGACATCGCGATCACCCTTACGCATTCGGCGTTACGTTCGCACGCGTTAAGTTACGTGCATTAAGTTTACGTACGATAAATTGTACCTGATGGTCACGCACGCATTATGTTGATTCTTCCCTTTTATTAATAAAGCATCTTATTATCAATCCAAGGATTCCTTCGAACCGCTTCAATCCCATACTATCGTTACCCTATTAAGGAGGGAAACCGACTGCAGGTTTAAAAAAAAGAGAATCGATCGCGACTATCAATTATACGATATTCAACAGCGCGATCGTCTATCAACTGTTGTAGTTATTTCCTCTGATTTAACGTGTGTTTGTGTGCGTGCGTGTGCGTTTGTGTATACGCTGTGTTGCACGCAGCAATCATAAATTACATTGGGACTTCGGCCCTCCGTATAACAGGATGCGGATCTGTCAAAGAGACCCGGCATAGACCAACACGCAACGCATCCAGAATCGACTACGACGACGGATGAAGTTATATCGATAACGATCTTACGGTAAAACAAGGGATCATAAATTTCGATATAGTCCGATGAAGTGCATCGGGATGGTTCATTAAAAGCGCTATTAAAATCGGTCATTAAAATCGTAACAAATCAATTCTTTGTATTCTAGTACGACAAGAGTTGGAAAGTGCATCGCATAGCAAATTTAATTTCGATTTATTCTATTTAAAAAAACATGGGGCTATAAAAAGAGTATAATTATTAATTTAATAATTATAAATTAATTTTTTAAAATAAAGACAAAGAAAGGGAGAGGGAGAATAAAAAATATAATACTCTGTCTGCTTAATTTATCAATTTAGTGAGTGCCCACGAAATATCATGGAAATTGTAATATTTAGATCGACATGTAAATATAATTAGCGATTGAACGGTATCAGCAATTAATGCAATGCTTTTTACGTGATAAAGCACGCGCGACCCATATAAACTTGCGTCGCTCGTTTATCTCGATTATCCTTAATTGAAGCGGTCAAACTGGTACATGAGAATGACAAATTTTCCAAGCGCGAATTGATTGCGTTTGCAATTTCACGCGGTGTTTGTGATTCCGTAAATTCTGCTATTATTAGCTCCCACTGGGTCTCTCTCTGATTTATGATACTGGCTCATTCAATAGCACCGTTTAACATAAATTTGATATCAAAGTGACTCCCTTTAGTATAAAATATTTTTCTAGAGTGTGCGATAAATTAATTAAATAAATTTCGCAATTTGTTTATTAAATGTGAAACTTGATTACAAACTAACGTTCCGTTACACTGTACTACATGCGTCATAGTACAGAGTAAACAGATGATATTAAACAGTCCATTATTAATAGCAAATTTTAATAATTTTATGAATTTAACCTTTTGTTTAATGAAAATTTTGTTTGAATGAAAACGAATTAATTATCCTACATATAAACAAAAATTAATAAATCTAATATTAAACCTTTAAATTAAATTATTATATACACATTTTTACATTTAAATGTAAAAATCGTAACTACATAATTTTAATAAATCACAAAAACAATATTATTTGCTACATTGGCTACATTGATTTCATTTAATATATTTTGTTAATTTTTTTAAGTAATTAAGAAATCACAAGAAGTTTCGATTTATTGAAATTATACAATTTTGTATCTTTTGGAACGTAAAAGTTTGGGGCGAGAAGAAACAAATTAATTAATTTACATAATTAATACATTTACATATTTTAAAATAATATTAATCTAAATTTTACTCTTGAAATAAACTTTAAATTTGAAATATGCTACAACAGCTCATTCGTTAAAATACGTCTGAAATATATAGAAAAAATATACAGAATATTCGGTATGTGTAACTTTATTAAATGTTAAACATTCCAAAATAATATCGGTTAATAATTCGGCACTCGATGTGTACACTTGTTTTTAAAAGTAATTATTTTTCTTATTAATTAATGCGGCAGAGTTGCTGTTACTAAAAGGTCTATCATTCGTATAATGACACTCGACTGAATAGATAGCAGTGAATTACTCCGTAGCTTGTATTACCTCTCGAAATGCCACAAGATAACGAATGCAAGCATATTTTCTATGATTATTTAACAATTACAAGCGGGCCCTTTAACAATTACAAGTCTGAGTGAATGAGGCCTTGGGAACGGGTAAGTCGGGGTGCATCGAAAGCACGAATTTGAAGTTAATTTATACTGTAATTTAATTTCAATGTCAGTAACATAAATCTTTCGAGGACAGGGGCCCTGGGTCTGAGGCCCGCGCGACGTGCTTGCTTCGGGGAGAAAAAAAAGTCGGCGAGATAAAACAAGGCAAGGATCGATAAATCTACTTTTTTATTATCAAAGTTTTAAAAGAGGAAAAGATTGATCGAAATCGCTATTTTATAATGAAGTTTTTCTCTCACACCGAGCTTCTATCGATTTTCTGGACTTTTAAATTGCTGTAATTAAGATTATTGCACAATATATGCTATAAGCTCATATCTACTTTCTTGTTTTATAATTAATTATGATTAATTATGACATGAGATTGTTTTATCTGTGTAAAAGAGAAAATATGAACTCATTAAAATTTCATATCCTGCACTTTAAAGGAAAGAAAAGACTCATGCATAATACGGCCAACTCCATCGTAATTTATTGAAAAAGTTTTTGTATATACGATAAGAATTTATGTATTATTATTACAAGGGAGAAGATGAAATATAATATAAATCGCATATAAACGATCTGAAAAAAGGTATGATATTGATATTTCGCATAATTGCTTTCTCATTTTTTAAATGAAAATCCATTATTTGAGTCTTACATTATATAAATTGTTGCTTAATAATTACGAGCGAACCTAAGCCTGGGTGAACGAGGTCAAATAATTATTTAATTTTCATATTCTCTATCGCTATAAACTACATATATTCATGTTAAGCTTCTCTACAAGCAGCTGTAATACCTGTATACTCTACCTCTAATAACCCTACTTAAACTAATATGTACGGAACATCCCAGGAGAGAGGAACAGTTAATAGTTCATGACCGAAACGATGACCGAGCCTTATCATTTCTCAAGACATCGACTGCTTTTCCGAGATCTCGTCTGTAATCTACTATGAAAAATGAAGTATTAAATGGTACCACGATGACTTGTTCAAGAATTCAGTAGCAAGCTTACGCGTGTCGCCAGTGAGTAATTGGTAAAATTAATCATAGAAGTAAGCGGTTTAGGATTTGTACGCGGAATTGTCGTGGATGTCTTCGTTTCTAAAGTAACGCCGAGGATTCGAGCAGATATAGCCTCCGCTCCGAGATTAATCGATGAAGCTTCGAAAGAGGGTGTTTCCTGTCAGACTGAAAAATTGCGTGATTAACGAGAAAAATGTTCCTGCAACAAAGTTCTTCGCCGAAAGGGACAGAAAACTGCAGCACCGGTATCTCGTCTTCTTTGTCATCGTCCCCTCTTTCAACCCTCGTGCATTAATATCTCTATGTTATCCTCGGACAAGTGGAGAGAGAGATGGGTGTATATAGTATAGTAGCGACTTTCAAAGTTGTAGAATATCGCTCATTCCGACTACTCTTTCTTGATTCCCGTCGGTTTTCTTGTCGAATCCAAAATAAATCTCATGGAAATAAAAAAAAATTTTACATTCTCCATTATTTATTTTTATATACACATGTAATACATATCTCGAGGAGAATTAAGCAAATCGGTCGTTGACTTTCTCCTGACTTTTGCGCATTATGGTTGTCCATCAACGTGTTAAATCTTTGCAACGCGTATCGTTCCCATCGGAAATGACGTCTCATGACATCCGACTGAAAGTGCCGGCGAAACAAAGTTGCAGTAAAATTGTACGGCAAAGAAAGAGAGAAGGAACGGGAGAAGGGAGATGGAAGAAAAGTCCATGGAGGACAGGACCGCTATCTCGTTTCTCTCCTGCTTTACCTCCTTCCCCTCCTTCTCTTCCTTCTCTTGCAATCTCTCACGGGCTTTTTCCGACGAAGTCACGCCTTGGGATCTGGTTCCCTTGCGCAAAAGCCCGCCATTATGGCGAATCGCCGCGAAGAGCGCGAATTAAGGACTCTTTCGAGGTCATCGAGCAATGCTACTTCTTACCCTCTTCATGTTTTTCAATTTCATATTTCACTCAAAATTCTCTGAGACTCTGAATTTAGATGATTAATAAACGAGCTTAATCCATTCTATTCTCGACTTCGCACAAAGTAATGTGTACAACTGGAGACGCTTTCTTCGTATTAGCAAACAGTATAAAGATAAATTTAAAATTTGAAAATTTCACTTTATCTTACTAAAGCTAACTTAACCTTTAATCTTTAAGTCAACTATACGTATATATAATATGCAATACAAACTTGAGAAACTGCGCATTCCAATCTCTGTGTTAATTTATATATCTATATAAATTACATCGAGAATTTTTATAGAGACGTGAAAGTGAGTGAATCACTCGTAGAAATAATAATTGGCAAGAAAAGTGTATTCTGTGACACGATTATATATATATATATATATATATATATATATATATATATAGATATATATATAATCGATAAAAGTTTGTTTCTGACGTGCAAATTGTATTGAGGAATTTTTTTCGAGGTCGAACGCGAACACAATATTGCAAAAGAGTCTTCTTACCGTTCTCACCATGTCATCGTCGATCTTCGTGTCGCGGACTGCCTATGTAAGGCTGTTCGGACCATTAAAAACGCTTCGGACTGTTAAAAGCGCCGATCTTGTTCGTTTTTAACACAAAGAGCGTTACATGGGTCGCTTCGAAGAGGACAATGCTTCGCTATATCGCCACCCACATGTGCGATTTTTCACACGCTCGGCGAAGAAATTCTTCAGTGCAATGAAAAATGGTCGGATTCACACAGGACAAGGTTTTTGTGCAGAGCGGTTTGTACAGGATGTTTCGATATTGAATGCATTTAGATAATGGACAGCATCGAGGATGCGATACGACCTCGCTTTATTGGTTTGGTGCAGAAGATTTATTTTGATTTCGAAGGAACAATTTTTTTAGAGTGACGATTTATTTAGCACGTATGTTTTAATAATGTGAAGCTAAAGTAATTTTTTTTAATTTTTTGTTCTTTATGATGATGGAAGTTTATGGTTTAATCACACTATGAAAGAGAAATAGAGGGTAAGAGTTTCAAGTCAACGCGATGCTTATATATTTTTTACTAACATTGGAACACAAAAATTTTTAATTCAGAAAATAAATCTATGATATTTCTATGTATTTTGATGTTTTAAAACCGAGTCCAAATTGTTCCATCATATCATAATTTTTTTTTTTTCAAAAAATATCTTGATTTCCAATATTTTTAATCTATCTGCTTGCATATTGACTTTACATACTTGAACGTTTTCATTAAACTTACTGTCTTTTACATCAGCTTGCATATTAAAAATCAGCATAAACGACTATAAAAATATTGGAAAAATCGAGTTATTTTTTGTCAATAGAGAAATTGTGATGTGATGTAATAATTTGAACATCGGATTCGACTTCAGAGCGTTAAAATGCATAAGAATATCGTGATCTAATTGCTGGATCAAACATTAAATTTTCTTTGTGCCTGTAATTAATAACTAAAATTTAGTATCTTTGATTTTGAATTTTCCACATAGGAAGACGCATTCTGGATATTCTGTACTTGTAGTAATTTGCCAATATAATCTCACATCGGTCTCCTCTCATCGTTGATTATTTGCAAGCGGGTTATTCGCGTTTCGTGGTTGTTCGGCACCTTAATCGGTGCCCCGAGTCGATATTAACAGATTGATTGCCGTGGCTATCAGGTTCGGGCAAGTTGTTTCGCCCTTTTTATGGGTCGACGGCCTTCGCGTGATGTGGGCCGCGTCATCCGTGTATAAAAGTAACATTGTATACGCTGTCGTATACGGCGAATGCATACTGAGCAGCTTAATGAGAAAATTTGAGGGACCACAAGACATTTGTATGTCCATCTAAGGTTCTTTGAGATTCGAGGAAAAGAATTAAAAGATGCTACTTCCAATTCTTTTATCATCACAGACCGCTTTGTTTCACAAAATATATAAATTCATATCACGTATTCTATTTTACCGAATCTAGAACTTACGAATCTTGTCACTTCATGACGATTCTTCCTTTACATTTCTTTAATTATATACGCGCCATCTCTTTTATTAACGGTTCATTATATATGACTTCTCTTTTCGATCGAGAAATTAAAATTTACTCGAATATTAAAACTAGTCCATCTTATCTGTGTCATCGTTATTTTTAGATTTATCGATATGATCGATCACTATTTCTGGCTCGGTCCTCCGTCTATCGATGCATAGTAATCTGTCACTGTTTATGCGAAATTTTACTCGCACAGAAAAATGTGGCTGTAATCACATCCGACTTAAAGGAGGATGTTGGACGTGAGAAAAAGTCAGTTTCGGTACGTCGACAGGTAGATAAGGGACCAGTGGATGGAAAGGTCACACTTGCCGACCTTAATGAAAGTTAAACCTGGCGATGGTGTGTATTCACGCCATTACCATACCGTTATCGACCTCCGCGTAAGCTTTAAAACCGAATGAGTCAATGACGAGCGTGAGAGAAATTCACTATTACATTATCGATAACTTCATGTTCCAACTTTTTTCTTTCCTTTTAATAATAAAATTATATTATTTTACTTCAATAGATTTATTTGCATGAAATAAGGGCTACAGTCCACTTGACTTAAAGTATTCTTTGGTTGGTCAATTATTAGTAAAATTCTTTCTTCTGATCAATCAAATGCTTCGAAGCATTTCTAACGTTGAATGAATTGCATCCCTTAATCGGAGGAATGAAGAATTTCAGTTTCAACAAATTTATTGATTCATCATTAAATAAGATTAAAATAACGATTATGAATCTTGGAATAAATCGTCTCCCGATCATTATTATAAGTAACAGAAATTCCAATTATTGGCCATTTAGATAAAGAGTTAAGCTTCTTAGTATAAACAATTCAGCTATTTCAATAAATTTGCAAATTATATATTAAACGTGAATTTTATATCGTTGCGATATCTTTGCGACGTTAATACATATTCAATGGAGAAACGAATTTTCAAGCTGTTGCGAGTGCCTCGATTCATGAGAATCGATCGAGCCGATTAAATCTAGAGAGCGTTATATTTATTTCTAGGCGATTCGATGGAAAAAGTCGTCCGGCCATTTGCGGTCGAGCGAATGCACCGGCTGCATCCTGTTGCAGTTCCATCTATCCAAAGTACACCCTGCCCTAACTTTTTACGAACGCTCTTCTAAGTAACATCACCCGCAATGCATCACCCATTTCTGTGATATCATTAATCAAGTCATATGTCGTTTCGATCGGAGACGCGGCGTGTTGGGGAACTTAAGGTCGAGCTCTTGCTCTTTTGTCTTGCTAAAATAGTGAAATTGATCACCATGCGAGTTCAATCTGGAACGTGGTAGTCTACGGGAAGTGCGCAGACCTCATTGCACTACTCGGGAAACTAGAAACCTCCGGAAAAACTAGTAACCCGATATCGGTGCCTTCGGTACCACGTCACTGCCGAGAACCCACGCCTCTGCGACACACACGTACCACATCCTTTACATCCGGTAATCTGTCATCTCGATTCGAGTACTTCGTACTCTCCGAGCTTTCAAAGTTTCAACACGTCGATGGCACGGCTCTGCAACGATCTTTTGGGAGCCGTTAGAAATCTATTAATAAAATCTTTTCTTTTTGTTAGAAAACTACCAATAAAATATTTTCTTCATCGCGTCCTATATTGGCGATGCATAGATTCGAATGTGAAGTTTTTCGAGGGAAACTTGATACACGTCGAAAGTGTCCTCGCCCGCGAATTCGTAGCGAATCTGCATAATCGTGCAGGAGCTTCCGTAAAACGTCGCATTTGTATGCAAATGTCATATTTCTGTCGCAAAAGGGAGCGCGATTTTGCGAGTTTATTGGCAGTTGCACTCAAGAAGATTGGTCGAATCCGATCGAAACTATCTTTACGGTATATCTACGGGGAAATATCTGTCTTTCGACTTTACGCCACGTACGATGCTACATGCGGGGTCTGAGATTTAGGTACTAATGCACGAACATTATTTAAGGTGGCAACGTCGACCGAATCTGCAATAGATTTTTGGAGCAAGTTTCTTCCGTCGCTTTGACGCCAATTGAATAATTAAAGAACCTCATCCAAAATGAACGATTAAAGATAAACAGAATAAGCAATTTCATATTTTTCACATCTCATCGCGTTTCTACTATTTCCATCCGTTCGAGATTTTTTATTCATTCTACACTTTTTTATTCGCGTGCATATAATTTACGGTTATGAGTATTTGCGCTATGTAATAAATACATTGTAATATGTCTGAAAAGATTACTTTGTTAGATTACAATATTATACTAGCCTAATTATTTTAGAAAATTAATTAATGACCTTAAAAAATTAGAGCGGAACAAAGTAAACTAAAATGAACTTGTTTGGCTTAAATTTTGTCTTACTTATTGTTTCTTTATCTATTATTGAATTGTCAAAAATAAATCGCAAACGAGTTCTTTGCTGTAATTAACTTAGCGGATAAATGTGAGGATACATTTTGTGTTTTTTTCTGAAATATCATAAAGTCTGAGAGAATGCCATTGTGTCGTCGTTTATCCATTGCAGTCCGTTAAATCGGGCTTTATGTTCATTGTTCGTGCAAAAGTTGGTTCGCGACGTAAAATTATGTTACGAGCGACTTGTGAAATTAGCCTGCGTACATGTCTTTCATCATCAATTAAAGCCTTGTAAAATGTATGACGACAATAAATTGTCTTTATCACCGCGTCGGCAATGAATAACAGTGCTCAAAGGACGATCGTGAGGGACATTATGACATAGTAAACGAGTCGATGAACAGTCAACAAGATCAGAGATTGTAGAGAAATATTGTACGATGGATGTAAGTCGTCGCGCTGTCTTGTACGCTTGCAGATGTATTAATTAATCGTCAAAAGACTGGATGAGACGCAGCTCTTTGATGTTATCTCTCATTTTCTTGTCAAAAATAAATGTAAATCGTTTTGTAAATTGAATTAATTAGATAAGAGATGCATGAAAAATTGAAGAGATAATTAAATGCTTCATTCTTGCGTCATCACGAAATGATAAGTGTGTATGTTAAAATAATTTACGCGTAAATTAATGTTATTAGTTTTATTTGCATCTCAATAAAAGATAAAACATAATTGTTATTTGATAATCCGGTTCTATAACATTTTGCAGAAGATTACAATTTATAGATTGATCAATTTGTATTCATATATGTCGTTATTCAGGAAAGTAAAATATATTTCCATTTGTGTGTGTAAATTTATAAAGCATCAATCCGATTTAAAGCTGATTTATAATGTATTTTAGAGTGCATTCCAGTATCCACACGAGTTCGTCTATTTGTACAACTGTAAATTCGTAATCAATGAGTACTAGAACAGTATATTTACATTCACATATAAATAAATTTATTTGATATCGATTGCTGTTTACATAGCTGCGATAACGATAGTAAATATTATTGTACAATCATCAAGTTGAGATATTAGGATAACATGTAGATAATTCGCAAATAAGCAAACGTAAGTGATACGGTAGTTCCACGGGGAATATAATTAGAGCGCAATCCCCCTAGAGAAATCCAAAGTTTACATTCACTTTAAACTTCGTTCTAATGTATCGTGCATGACGCGAACCAACTTTGATCAATTAATTTCCACGGTGAAACGCTTGGCATTACAGATTTTGGATTTTCAGAAAGCTTGATGATAAAATATGAGAGAGAGAGAGAGAAAAAAGAGATCAATCTAGTTAATTCTATTATCAAAATTAATTTTTTATTTCTTAACAAAATAAAATTAACGTAGAGAGGCAATGTTTCTTGTCAGTGTATAAATGTACAATCTTTGTGTGTCAGCATCTAATAGAAATTGTCAAAAACGTTTATCAGCTTCTAAGTGTAGATTAGTAATATAATTGAAATACAAAGCTTAACTTAAAACGCTATGCTTAAAGAAGAAATTTTTTCTTCTTTAAGCATAGCGTTTGTTATTATTTTTCTTTAATTGTGCTATTAAAAAAGTACGATAATATTAAAAGAATAAGTGACTAGCAAATGTTTAAAAGTTAAAAAATCTATTGTTTCTAATCGCAGGCTTTCATCTCGGATCCGAATAATAACGTATTTTTCGCGAGATAAACTAGAATTTAACGAACGCGTCTTTTAATGAGGAATGTGCATGCATGCGTGCGTGCGTGCGTACGCAAGTAACGCATTACTGAATGCAGCTAACTACCGGTCGACAACAGTCGGAACGCAAGTGGCCGGTCTTTCGCGGAGTGAAATTCTAGAGAGTGTCTGTGTGTATATGTGTTGCATGTATAATTAAGTCCAAGGAACGACCGTGAAAGCATCGAAATGTCCGTAAGAAAAGCGGACTATTACTATAGTACGAGCAGATGACGTGCGGTAACGAATCCGATTAGACTATCTCTAGAATTGCCTCGACAACCTGCTTCTTCCTGTAATGTATTTGCCAACGAATTACAATTGTACATCGGGAATTCTCTCTTGAAAGGAAATGCACGAAAGACGTTCTAGTAATTTCATGCCTTTTGCAAATCTTGCCGTAAAAAAAATAATAATAAATAAAAATCATTTAATCAGTTAATTAAACTTAATTATAATTAATTTAATATTCTCCCATATTAATATTTTTTGATTTGTGAATAATTAAAAAGGGATACGATGGGATAAACTAACAAACTTTAGTATATATGCATACAACACAATTTTCCTTTTAAATTGATTCTGAATTTTACATTACAGATACAAAGATGTGATAATGAATATTATTATTGTTATTAATAATCATACTTCTGCCCCAAGTAACTTAATTTTTACAGAAATAAAGTCATTGTACGTAATACCACGATAAGATGTCAGATCTAGTAAAGTGGAAATCTTAAGTGAAAATCTCAAGTGAAAATCTCTTAACCATGAGAACTCGCATTTATACGCAGTTGTTTAAACTCATCATGCAGACGATTAAACTAATTTTCCTGTCGCCAAAGCAAGCGGCAGTCAAGTAATGCGCTTAACTCGCGTTTGAATGTACCATGGGATGATGCACTACGAGTGAGCGAGCACGGGATGCTTGCTTAGACCGGCGATCTCTCGACGACGGGAAGAAGAAACGAAGGCCGAGTCGTTGTCTGAATGGTACGTGAGTTCCAGAAACACACTGACAGCTTACCGATTCCTCGTAGCGATATCGACGGCAAGCAGGTTGATTCTTGTACCGTCTCCTTTGCGGCACTCGGGCTCGGCACGTCGACTGCTTCCTGTCGTACGAATACCGCCGGATTCCTTCTTTTACCATAGCATTCCATGAAAATGCCATTGACCCTATAAACTTGATGAGAAACTCGGCGGTAGGCCGAGTGAACACTCTTCGGGGAAAGAATATTTCCTCGAATTCCGTCTTCAAAAAGAGAAGAAAATAACGAGAAGAAATTTCGTTTCGCGTGCATCTTGTAATTAAATGAAAGTGAAATAACGGTTTTAATATTTTCTCGTGATATAAAGTATTAAAGTCTCTCCGAGAGTTCATCTCGGCGTGTATTTGCAGTTGTCAGATTTATGGTCAACTAAGTGAGACCTAGATGCGCTTGCTTTAGTCCGGTTAAGCCTTCCTGCAAATCCGTTGAGATTACGTACGTTTCGTAGACCCCCTGTGCCGTCAGTTTGCCATGTGTAGGATACTTTAGACGGGTTATCCAATTATAACGCAACCCAGTTTTGCAACACGTTTCACAGTAAATTACGAAGTTATACAATCTAAACCATGACGTGTGTCACGAGAATACCGTATGCATTTACATCGTTGCTTTCTCGCTACTTTCTCAGTCATGTGGATCACTTTCGAATTAAAATACGCGGATGTGTCAAATACAATGACGTCATCGATTTATTCCTTTTGCTCAACATTGTGTCTTCTAATGTGTTATGAAATGTTTCCAAAATATTATCTTGAATTGGTTGGTAATTAAAAAAACGAAAAGATTCGTGTCTGTGAATTAATTTTAAAAAATAAAATAATATAAATTTTAATAAAAAAATAATAAAAAGATTAAAAAAGTAATTACTAATTATAAGATTCATCGTTTTCTTTGTGGACATTATTGGGGCTCTTTCTTTGTTCGTACATAATACTTTTTCTTAAGGAAGTATTTAAAAATTTCTAAGATTTTAATTTATATTTTTTAATTATTGCCTCTTTTTCATTGCTTCTTGTGAGAGAACATTGCTACTTTCTTTCTCTCTTGATATATAACTTGCATTAAATTGTATTGACATTGTCCAAACGATGAATCATTTATTATTCACGATTAATTTATCCAATGGAAACATATATAATACGTTATTTTTATGTGAATATATTGCAGTATGAAACTGTCAATGTTAAATAATTAATGTTCTGCAAAGACCGAAGTAAAGAATTTTATTCCTTATTGGACACGTGTATCCTTTGAAATTTGATTTGTTATATTGAATTCTCAAGTGTTGCCCTAGTAAGTATTGAAATATGTAGATAGAAACACAAAAAAAGAATCAGTAATTGAATCAATCTTTAATTTCGAACAAATTAAATCACTTTACAAATAAGATTTTTATCGTTTTCTTTTTATCTATTTTTATTTGTCTATTTATTCTGTAAAGTGATATAATTTCTTCGAAATTGAAGATTGGCTTTACAATCACTGATTTTCCTTTATATTTCTGTCTACATATTTCAACTCTTACTAAAGAGAATACGATGATATACAGGGTGGGCCATCTATTGGTACGTTTTTGAATTTCGTCGTATGGCAACACCGAACGAGCTACAGACCCGAAATTTTGACAGTTTATTAGTCATACCGTCCGCGGCACGAAACAACATGTTTTCTCTTGAAGAGCGTTTTGAAATTTTAAAAACTTATTTTCAAAGTCAGTGCTGTGTCGCCGAAACTGTACGAATTTTGAAAAGAAATATGGGTCGTGATAGAGCACCCACCGAAGGAGCTATACGCAAATTGGTGAGGAAAGTTCGTGAGAAAGGGATGTTAGTGGATGACATTATATTACGACTGTTTTGAGTGAAATTGGCGCCGAGGTAGTCCAAAATGTCATTAATAATTGGGGTGACCGAATGGCATACTGTAAGGCCAGTAGAGGGAGCCACATGAACGAAATCGTTTTTCATTCTTGACGCGGATACTTTTAGCTTCACAACAAAAAAAAAATTAATAAAAATATCAATGTATGCTCATTTGATCGCATTTTTAAAAACGTACCAATAGATGGCCCACCCTGTACTATTTATTCGCCAGACAACGTAATATTCAACGCTATGAGATATGAACTTGCAAAGAGTTATTAGCCCGACTGCCCACGAAATCGGGTAGAAAAAAAAGGTCGATCCGGCAGATATCGATATCCGAAGACTATACGATACATCTGTCGGTTTGAAAAATGAATTCACGCTCTCAAACAGGAAAAGAAAAAGAGAGATGGAGAAAAAAACCATGAACGATGATCATAGAGCGCGGTTAAACGCCTACCTCAAATTGAGGTTTCAATCATCTCGCGTGCGTTTATTTGCGAAAAGGGAAAAATACTCTTTCTGCTTTTTTTTCCTCATTCTTTTTCATTCTCTCTTAATATTATAAGATTATTAATTAGGCTAAAATTCTGCCTTCTACTCTTCACCCAATTAGGTTATTAATTATTTATTAAGTTACAATTTGCATTCGATCCATCTTGCGTACTAATATAATTTCCCGACAATCATGGACATTGATAGTTCGTCGTCATTTTAATTGATTAAACGCGCGGATCGTTCGTATTTAATTAAAATGAATGAGTGGAACATAAATGTGCGCACATTTGATGATGCTTTTGAACATTCCGGTAGTCTGAATCTTTCAAAACCCTTCCTTTTTCCTTCAATTATTCATGAGCAGTCCGGAGAAACGAGATGTCACGTTGCTGTCTGAATATAGATAGCAACGAGATAGCCATACCTTCAGTCTACATCTTTACATCTCTCCACATCTAATATATCAATTTTCATTAATCTCAAAATGTAGGAAATGTATCCGACTAACGAGTGATTCCAGTCTGACGTGAAATATTTTAGCAGCGTTTAATGCATCTTCCAATTTAGCGTTATGAGCAACTGACTTCGTTATATTGCACGTTATATCAACGTAATTAGGATTTAGACGTGATTACGCGCCGCTATAAGAATCTACTCCACCGGAGAAGCTTGATATTAGGTCTGCTAAGAGTTAGCGATGCGCATTTGGTTTGGTAGGATTATATAAGACCGCACTGGGTTGAGGTTGCATCGGTTTGCTCATTTGCAGCATTTGAACTACGATGAAGAGTTGGTTTCGAAATAATTGTCAGTCTCCAGAGAGTGTCATATATCCAGAAAATGCTTCAAAACATGTGTACATTTCCCAAATGCAAAATTAATTAAGATAGATGCAGCTTTCAGTTATGTGCCATTTCCATTTTGTATCCATTTTCTCTCTTCCCCTCCCCCTCTCTCTTTCTTTTTCAACTTTCGAATAAATTAATATTTTTTATTTTTATAAATATTTTGACAGTAATATTTGTAATAAATATTAATTTTTAGTAATAATATTACACAATAGCACAATTTGTATAGAAATGTAGCTTTCTGTAATAACGAACAGCAATGATATTAAAAGAAAATCGGTACAGATCAAGTAAAAGTCACAAGCACATTGCAGCTAGTGGAGAAAAAATTAAATCAATTATATTTAAAGATACCATAATTTTTGGGTCATCCTCAACGAAAAATGTTATAATTTATAAATCAGGTTATTTCTCGAGCTCCAAGTGTAAATTAAATAATGTGTCGCTCATTCTTTTGTAACCAGTGTGAGTGATATATTCATTCTCTTAAAATTCATTTTAACTTGCACTTAAAGCTCGAGAAACAATCTCTTTGTAAATTATGACATTTTTCATTAAGGATAGAAGAAAAGAGAAACTAAAGAGAACCGAGGAGAAGCTAAAACGTTTGCAAGTTACTGTATGATATTTTTAAATATAATTCCATTAACTGCGCCTGATTCTTACTTGCCTTTTTATACGATATTTTTTTAATTTTTGAATATAAAAAGCCTTTCAGTTAATATATTTAACAATAAAATTGTAAAGAAATTCAACATTTAGATTTAATTAGATCATTCTATTTCAGTTCATTTCAAATGCAACATTTTTGTCCTGAAATATTAATATACCGAAAAATAAATATAAATTATTGGGCATTACAATTCATGCATGATTTATTATCCACTTTTCGGCGACGCGTCGGAGATGCGTGACGAATATGAAATATAAAAGCGATCATCGCGTGCCATCATGTTTCCACGGAGTTACATGACCCGCATGCACCGCCGTACGTCATTTACGCGCCCGCGTCATTCACGCTGTTCGCCGGGTGTCACGCACGACAACGACGAATTTTCATAAAATGCCGCAATCATATGAGAAACAGATCTTTTCTCGATGGCGAAGAGATCGAGAAACGCGCGCGGATCGTAAATTCAAGCGAGATCTACGACGGAGCTTAACGCGCAAGTCGATCGTGATCACCGGCGCGGATCGAGCCGCGAGATTAATCTTGCGAACGATTTACGACGGTCCCACCGCGCAAGATCGATCTCGACGGTCTCCCGACGAATTAGGAATCGAGGATTGATCTAGCGCTGTGAAACGCGGCTTTCAAGACTGCCGTTGAAAATGACGAACGTTCCGCTTTATAGTAGAAATTCCGTGTGTCTACGATCTTGAATCTTGATACATTTTACGTTTTATTCGCGGTGAACTTGTTTATCTAGGCATGTATGAATAATCTGCAATAGTATAAAATGCATAGAATAAATTGGACAGAAATAAGATACAGAATACTTTTAGTTATTTTGTATGTGTAAATATTGAACGGAAAAGCTTGTTCTCTTTAGCCGGCTTAAAATATATGTGTTTTGGGATTTGCGTAAATTGTCCGTAATGTACTTTTTAGTTTTTCTAACACTTTAGAACGAGAATATTCAATACTGCTCCGTCCTTACTTTCCCTGTATACATTGCAGGATATTGACGACAAAGCCCCAGTCGTCGCATATATACGACGCAATAAGAATATTAATGCGGTTTCACGTGCGATCTGCTATCTCGCTTAGGAATGTAGGTTTCGAGATGCGGCAAGAGAATCGAACGACGTCAACCAAATCGAATTGGCAATGAAGGTGTACGCGTCCGTTTGCAATTCCGGGTGCGACGACCGAGTCGGTTTTTGCATACAATCCGCGCTTTGTCGACGAATAATTAGCCACTTGTTCGTCAGCGAAGTGCTAATCGATCGCACCGCATGATCGGGCCAACTCAAACTCATCTCGCTCGCGCCAATGAACCGTGACCGGAAACTTCGACGAGGTTGACGAGGCGTGAGCTTTAGAATTGCAAATTACACGTAAACGAACCGCGTCGTTCTCTTTTTTTTTTCTGCGGCAGCATAAAACAAATGTCCTATTTAACGCGAGGAAATTAATTCATGTCACATAATCGCAAATTTATCTTCAGTACACAATTACGAACGGTAAATTCTTCGACCTGAAGAGATATTCAATTTTCAGGATTCTCTCTCTCTCTCTCCTTCCCCTTATTTATATCTCGCGTAAAATTATTAAAGATCTTTTACGATTCAATTTTAGAACACTATTAGAAAATTATTTATTTGTTAAAAAAAAAAAGTATAAAAACATAAACTATTTTTATGCTACAGATTAGATGCATGTTAGATGAGCCATTAGTTTACTAGTTATATATACGCACGAATTATAATGTCTATGAAAGCATATCTCATCTAGCATTGATTGAAGCTTACATTAAGAGTATTTTGCTGCAAAGCACGATTAACGTAAACATCATGTAAATGTCAGGCATGCATATGTAACGATTGTGCGCTTTGATGTAGGGCCATACACACATTCCCAAAATTAGCGTTAATAACATTAAATATCCCAACCATTATTCACGGGCATTAAAATCTAAATAAAAAGTTAAGGGTTTCGAATTCTTTATATTATACTCTATCGTTTCTTTTTCTTAACCGCGACGTTTATTCGTTGGCTTGTGGAGGATGAGAACCAAAACATTGGTCGATCGTTAACTTTTATGAGGATACTGCCGATGGTATCCGCCCTCTCGAATAATCGTTGTGGAATATCGGTGCATTGATTAACGTACTAATTTCAATATACAACGAGCTGTTTTTCTGGGAAAAAAACCTTTTTTATTATAGTATATCTATAAATTATATACGCGTCTCGTTAATGACTGTTTCTATTTTTTCTCGATCATGCTGTGATTTTTTTTCTGATATTTGGTCTGAGTTTGTGCATGTATTATAATCAGTATTAAGTATTGTATTTTTTCTAAATATTTCTAAAATGATGCTAGCATTATACACACCGCTTTTTAATTACACGAATATATAAATATATAATGAACAAGTGCATTAGGTGAAAAGTTTAATTTTATTCACATTCAAGAATACTTTATCATTATATCTACTCGAGTAAATGGAAAAAAAAACTTGAATTTATCGGCTTTGTTATACCTATATCGTCTTTAAATATCTATATAATTCCATTTGTAGTGTTTATCAAATGTTAACAAACATACACAGAATAAATTTACAAATTAAATTTTCAGAACAGTTAAATTTAATCTAACTAAAACAAAATTGAAAAATTGTATTAACGGTTTTTTTCTGTAAATGAATTATTGTCAGTGAATATTGTTCTACATGTTTCGCGGTATTTATTTAACAAATTTAGCAAAATAAAATTTAGCGAAATGATATTTTCGTACTAACTGAAAAATATATTTGTATTTGGATTTATATAACTATACCTCAATCTGTTTTAAATATTGTTACATTTCCTAAAAAACCTTGTCATGGATACTATACTTATTTATTCTGAAAGAAAAAGAATTATATTTTAATTAAGTTCCTCTCTTTCGATTTTCGTTAATTTAATAATTTTCTGTGCAGAGATAAACGTAAAACATTTTTAAGAGCCATCGTGCTAAGAACTTTCCCATACATCTAACATTCGAGAACAAGTGTATCGTATCCACCCACTTATTCACGTTCGCTCCTTCGAGATTCACATGATCACATGATCGCTCTGATGTAAATCCGATGATTCTTATAAACAAGGGAGAACGAGATACACGGGAGGCGGCACTGGGTCTCTCATTACTCGGTTCAGGACCTGGCTCGACAACCGACCGATTTCATATCAGACGCATCTATCTGGAGCACCCAGATACATAGGCGGCCTCCTCCTATATGTGATGAGTATAAAGTACAAGCGCGTCAAAATGTGAGATACATATCGCGATTTTGGCAGTGAGGTGGTGCGTAATATATTTGCGGATACCATTATGATTTATTCGCCATAGATCGATATGGAGAAAATATCTTTAATATGTGTTATCGTGATTTATCGAGCCTTCTTATACTATAGGTTCAAGTATCGGTTTTCATAACGAATAATAGCTACATAAATCATGATTATTAGCTTATAGGAATATTAGTCTTTTCTTTATTTCTGATTTTGAAACAAAATTAAGAATTATTAATGAAATTTTACGATAAGTTGAATGATACAATTTACACCTACATGGAACAATTTGAAAAGAACTTAGTGATGTTCCATTTTATCTTACATTAAAAGAGTAGAATGTAAAATACAGTAAAATCAGTTCAACTATTTTATAATATTTGTTATTCAAAACATTAGTCTTTCACTAACGATGTCGAAAATGTTAATCGACTGTATCATTATAGATGGAATCCGTAGAATATTGAATAGCGATATTCGGATAATAGATTTTCGTAGTCGAACGTCAACGCCATTCGATAAAGTTGGTTTCTGCAGAATCTCTGGAACTGATTAGTCAACAAACCGTGCTTTTATCTTGTAGGAAGTATATGATACCGAATAATGGTACATTCACCGATAGGAATGGAAAATAATTGTTGTTGTATCCACTGATATCCTATCGACAGATATTATTACAGAATAAGGAGAATAATGAGATAAAAAAAATTTCTTTTCTTTTTTCTCTTTTATTCTAATGAATCAAGAAAAACATACATGATTTTAACAAAAATTAAATTAAAAATTTTACAAAGATAATTAATCTGTATAAAATTTAAGATGTATATACATATATATATATATATATATATATATATATATATATATATATAACAGATTTGAATATAATTCATTATGTACATTTATATCATACACTTGTTTTTTAATAATAAATGATTAAGCAATAAATGGTTAAGAAGAAATAGAAAACAAAGATGGAAAACAAGATGCAATATGATTAAAACAAGAAAACTAAGAATGAGAATAAATTATACATATATATAGTATCAGTTGATGTAGATGAAGTAAAAGCGGAAACTAAAATTCAATATAAATTTAAGAGAAATCAGTCTCAATATAATATTTATAAATATAATATTTATACGTTATAAATATACGTTCTTACTTTCTCACATTATATTTATAATCTTCCATACATCTCTTTCTTTTCAATTATAAAATGAAAAGAAGGAAGTAAAAGTATAATTTAAATATGTGTTAAATTTAAAAAATGTAGAAAAAAATTATATTTTTATTTAATTTATAAACTGTTATTAGTAATGATAATTTCGCAGAGCTGCATTTATATGGAAAAAAATGTATATAAATTTTTAGTTAACAATTTAAAAGGTAGTAAGTAAGTCTGAACAAATATTTTTTTGTTTCATGAAGTTTACTATTTATTAGCACAATAATTATCGTTACATAGAATATTCATAATCTTATGTCTCCAAGTGATTGATTAATGCAAATACATGTTACGAAACGTAACGATACAAATACATATATTTATATCACAGTCGTAGATAATGAAATTAGTATTAATTCGAAGTTACAGTATTTTTATTTAAATGCCTAGAATAATCGCCCAGATTTTCTCCTGAAAAAAACTTACGACTCACGTGACACAAAGTGTGCGTACAAATCCTGCAAAAACCATTACATACATCTCGGATATAATATGGTAAAAAATTCTTCCGGGCGAGCCTAACTTAGATATAGTGACACGCTAATTAATCTTAATCAGTAAAAGTTTGATTCGCAATGGATATAAGCGCGTTTCTCCGCCCAGCGAAACAGAAGTTTCGAAGCGATAAACGAGGATGATGCTGAAGGGACGTTCGCGTATATGATCGCAAGGATAAAAATCAAGTTTTAATGACACTATTATTACATAGGTACCTATTGTTAACTATTCCTATATTTGCGGGATGGTGAAACCAGTCTTCTTACAAATGTCGTAAAACGACATTCTCTCGCGCGACTTTCTTGGGAAAAATACTTATCTTTATTTTCAGTTATGGACCAAGTACGTCTAAGTGAAATAATACGAAAGAAAGATTGAAAAAAGCTACTTAATATGAAATTAAGATATAATCGATTGTATTAAAAGAATATTTGTGGAGAACTATAAATTCGAGATATAAAGTTAAATTGTCTTTGCAAGGATAACATTTACACTGCAATGTGGAACGTCCCAGTTTGACCCAAGAACGTTTAATTAAAAATCAGTTCTTTAATATTATTTCACTTGGATAGAATTGATGATTGTAGATCTTCATAGTTTAACATTTTATCAAGCGTACACGTTGTCGACATCAAGATCGAGAATTTCTACCGAAATCTACGGACACATTAACGACGACTCGAAGGAAGTAGGATTTGCTATAAATGGACACGTCAATCCGACTAATTCTACCTAATTAGTAATCTAATTAACATCGTAATGTGTTAAGCGAGCGTTACGAGCCTGGAAACACGCTGGTCAATTTGCTGTAATAATCTTAATTATGATGTGGATTGTGGCTTTTCAAGTCTTATATCAAGTGGAAGCGCATGATACTCGAACTTTCGAATATCAATTAATTAATCTGTTATTTTATTGACTCGATCACTGTTTTGGCACAATAATTGTTTCCAGTACTCGCCGTCGCTTTTTAATCTTAGTTTATTTTGCATTTCAATGTTCGGCAGTATTTCGTTCTTTGATTTATCGACTCCTATGTCGCTTACTGAAATCGCGCATCAATCTTACGTACTTATAATTACGAATCCACAACATAGAGACGTTAATGACTTGTTTTACGTTAACATTCTACATTACGAAGAACTGGCTCTTCGTTTCGATTGTGTCAGTTTCTTTTTTGACGTCTTGTCTAACATTATTTCAATTACTATATGTCATAATATTTCGAAACGCCTCAACTCTTCGCTGATCTAAATCATGTTGCTGCAACATACAGCGAATTAGCGGCAAGTCTTGTCTTTCTTCGATCAACAGTAAAGCAAATAGATTTTTTTCTTCAATTATGAAGATAATTGCCATTTCATCTTTAAGTCTTTCTTTTTAAAGTTATTGGCATTTTACGGTGAATGCAATCGGGAAAGCATTAAACTTAATTTTGTGACCGGAAAGCATTAAACTTAATTTTGTAATGATACAATTATTCATGCTTTGAAAGTTTCTTAAACGTCGTTTTCACCGCGGCAGCGCGCGTCTTTAATTACAAACCATACGGAAGAATCATACAATTCTTCCACTCGATAACGAGAAAGTTTTCTTTTCGCAGTGAATAGCAACAATGTGCGTACAACCGATACGATGCCCCCGGAAATACATTTTGCATATATTTGCATGATTCTTTCTAATCGCATGCTCCGCTGTTTGGTTTTTGTGTCAAGGTTTCGCGTCTTTGACATTCCATTACGAAAGCGCTTGTTCTTCCCCTCACATTACATCGCCGCATTTGAATTGTAAAGTGCGACAAGACGATCGGCCGTTCTGCTTTCTTGAATCTCTAAAGATCCTTTAAGATAGGTACGTAGAACCATCGTACACGCGAAATAATATAAAGAAAAATTTCTCTACTTTACACAAAGTAAAAAGGCCGTAAATGTATTATATATACGTAATTAAAGTGAATCTATTTCTATCATTTACATATCATTACCTTCAATTTTTTATTTTGATTAATTTTCTTTCTTTACTTTATTCAAAAATTAAAAGTTTAACACCAGATATTCATGCGGTGTATTAATAATAATGAAATAATCTATCAAAAGTGTTCTCCGGATGCGAGAACGATTTATCACGAATAGATCATTTATCGCCGTAATGTTCGATAAAGACTTTCTTTGCGTCTATAATAAATCTCACGACATCGATAGTTACAACTTGAAGGACTCTCCGAAGAGAAAGAGAGTGGGATGAGACTGGAGAGTCTCATCAGAAAGCCTCGAGGATACTTTCTGTTTCGCCCGAAGCTGCAGTCAGAATTCACAGCCGGGTGAACATCAATCGCAGTCACTTTCAAGAGTACTTAGAAGGATTGATGAATGTTCCGCCTTGGTCTGCGGACAATCTCGTAATTTGCGCGCGTGACACTAACGGATTAGTCTTCGGAGAAGACACAAATCTCCTTCCTCTTGTCGCGTCACAAAATTGTTCGCGCTTCTTTGTCTCTTCGAGATCCTTCGAGTTTCAATTTCTTGGTTCCTCATATATCGCGAAATTGATTCGGTCGATGCGCGAGAACGAGGATGACGCGGAATCGAAATTCAGCGCGACTTAATTCTTACTAACTAGTTGGCTGATTATATCGGGAGAGATACGAGAGAAGATAAAGATGAATCCAAGTAAGACTACAAGAGCCGCGAAGGCTCTTCGAGAAAAGTATCCGCCTTCTCTTTTTGTCGTTAAAGCTTCGTCGATATATCTCCTCCCCGTCTTGGGTCTTAGACCTTCTATAACTACTTTGGAGGAAGAGCAAGAAGATAAAAGAATTTCCGATGGAATTCTTGGCGGTGTCGCCTTCTATTATTCGCCTCCCTTCGACAGCTCTCAAAATTCGCGATCCGAGACGCCTGTGTGCGAGTGTCTTTATAGATTTTATCTCTTCTCTCGCACGCGATATTAACCGGATCCTTCTTCCTCGGTGCGATTACTTCCGAAGAAGAAGGCGGGAGTCAGGCGTCGCGCTGCGTCGACCCTATGAGAGCTTGGAGGCGTCAGGCTTGTCTCAGAAGTTCGCTTCCAGCGAGTTCTCCAGCTCACTCAACGCTGGTACCAATGTCTGCAGCGAGAAGTAACGCGAACGATCGGCCGCGTCCACGCTGGTCACATGCTGGAACTGACACGGCTGACTGATGTTGCTCTTGGCCGGTAGCACTATCTTCTTCTGCACTGGTTTCTTCTTCTTCTTACCCGGAGCCGATAGGCTGATGTTCTCTGGGCAGGACACGAGGCGCTCTATGTGTTGCCACAGATCGTTCGCCGCCTTTGAGTTATCGAAACTGAGCCCAGCTAAGCGAGTGTGATCCGACGAGAGACACATCGTGTGGAAAGCTGGTCCTGACACCTGCAAATATTCCGATTGCTTTTATCTCGTGAAATCGCGAAAGATCGAAGATAATGTAATACAAATCGTATTTTCCCGCTACGAGCAATTCCTTTGACGCATCGCTCTAAAGATTTAAAAAATACTTGCACGATTCATACTACACCGTACTACTACTTGTGTTTTATTTCGTCTGGCAAGCACGTAAGAAATTTGAAACGGCATTAAATGTCCGATGCTGAAATTTAATCCGCTTTGTAATGTAGCACTCCGTAATCTATCTAACGAGATAAACAAGCTTGAACACGTAAATGAATTATTTAGGTTGTAGTCTGTCATTACCTCTCGAATGTTACATTGTAGTATGAGAATACTAATCACTTGTCACTACTAATACTGGAGATTATGTATATTTTATATTATATAATAATACATTTAGAATAATCCTCCTTTCGAAAACATATTGTTAGAGGCAAGCATGTTGTGAACAATCAACGATAATACCTTGTACGATGAGAGGTTGTCGATAGTTTCACGCCAGAGAGTGAAGCAAGTACCGCGTTCTGCCAATAATATTTGAATCCGTCTCTTGGATCTTGATCGTGTCTCCCCAAGATCGAGAACTACCACGGGAATTCCAGTGAAACGGAGCTCCCACCTCTCTGTTTGAGAGGCGCTACCGAGATATAAATTCGCCAGTGATTCACAAACGAATACCTGCGAATCATAAAACACGAGATATTATCCCTTAAACAATGTATTCAGGCTCGCGGCTAGATTTTATAGTACTTATCTATACGATTCATTTCATACATCCTTCTTAATTTATTATTTTTTTAATCAACGCGTTTATTGGACGTGTAGTTTATTACATTTTGTGCAAAGCTCACCTGTGATTTTAATCCTCGGAAGAAAGTCTCGAGCTGTTCTCGTTCCACCTGGCTAACTGGATCGAGACGAGACTCATCGCTGTTCTCGGAGCTGTCACTACCCTCGTAACTCGACGTTGCGGAAGTATCCGCCTCGCCCGTCGAGGATAATCGTCTTCGCGTGGTGCCGCTATATTCGCTGTAATAGGATGAGCTGTGTAGCGACAGATTCGACTGCAATGCGGGACAAGATGACGCATAAACTGGTCCGTTCATTGTTTTCTGCAAGTAAAAGAAAAAGGAGACGAATAATATAAATAAAAAGTCGACTGTTTTGTTATGACAGTAATTTTCTCTCTTTTATTATACACTTTTTTTTATTACGCGATGCTCTTTTATAGACGAAGATAAAACTTCTACGGAATTTATTGTGTAACTTAATATTCATTATGCAATATTGAAATACATTAGGTACAGAGAGAGTTTATTATTTTGCGGAGGGAGGGAAACTGCTTGCCTTCTGCGAGCGCGCACGAAAGCTCATCGATTTCTGGTACACCCTGGATTGTGCGAGCAACCCTGGTACCATCCTATAAATATCCGCGACCTCTTTTATTAAGCACAAAAATTTTGAAACTGTCATCGGAAAATGGATTTGTTTCGAAACAAGAGTATCGAAACAAAACTACAATTATAACATAATTTAATCTATTTACATATTTAACTATTACTTTAAGAATCAAGAGTTTACGCTAATATATAATACTATAACTAGTAATTACTCGAGAGTGTACATATAAAAAATTTAAAAATATTTTTAATACAAGAAGAGAATTTTTTCTTAGAGTTTACCCTGAAAATATGATAGTCGTGAGAAAACATTGTATTTCGGGGAGAATTTTAATATAAAAATAATATAAACGCAAAAATTTTTTACATTTTTGCGTTTTGAAAGGATGTTTAATTACTGAAGATGGCCAGATTGTGGCCGAAACGTTTAATCGCTTATTTATTGATATGGGTATTGATTAACGCTTGAATAATTCATTATTGAATAAAGTTTTAATCATCACAACCGACAATCTGTGCTGTAGTTTTTTATGTTCTTTGTTTTTTTAATTTTTAAAATTATAACCACTTTTATTTTAGAAAGTTTGATTAATTTTACTGAAGTGTATGGTAAAAATCTTTAAAATATTGTATTGTATCACAACTACTATATTTTCAGGATAAATTTTAAAAGAAAATTTTCTCCGTGTATAAACTCAATCAAGTCAATGAAATCTTAAAATTCAATAAAATGTTAAAAAATGTTTTGTCATGATATTGAATAATATTAAAAGATACTGCAAATTGTTTGTTATACGTGTCATAGCATAAAAACAAAATTTGCAAAATAATAAAATCAGGTCGATGAAATTTTACGTGAAATGATGTAATGACGTGAGTATGATGTAAATATTGTAAATGAACGAGAGCATTCGCAGGGGTGGAGGACCCCTTCACGCTCCTCCGACGTCTGACCTCAGAGGTGAGAAAAACTAGGTCATCGACTTCGATACTATGATGACGCAAGAGAGAAAGAGACATATATACGCATATATAAAATGAGAGAGGGAGAGAGATGCCGGCAGCCGACTCCGTGAGAGAGCTAATCAGCCAGCAGCATCCAGGGTCGACCTACTTAATGCACGCGAGAAAAGCCCGGCCTTAATTCGATTGGCATGGCATTAATGAATCAGCCGGATGACTAATCTCGCTATATATAATATATATATATATGTGTCATTGGTTCGATTCTAGGAAGTAATTTTACTACAGGTTGACGATGACGACGACGACCTCGTATCCCTTCTCATTCATTGATGATGACGCTTTGATGCGTGATCATGTTAACAATTCCCTGGCACTTGACGAATGCGTTCCTTCGTTATTCACGATCGTTACTAACGCATTGCTACTAATCTAGTCAAATCTAGTCTTATTAACTCTTAAACGAACGAATAGAGAAATGCTAATAAAAATTTATTTTCTTAATGGAACGTAAAACGATGCAATTATTTATGTATTGCACAGAGAATAAAATTCTCTCTCTTTTTAGTTTTTATTTATATTTCATGTACTGTAAAAACATACATATTTTAACCGCATGTCATATTTGTTTCACTAAATAATAGATAATTTAAATTTTTCAGTTCGGGTCGGTAAAATAGAAAAATGTCATATTGAATGTTTATTAGATTGTATAATCAACAAAAACTTATTTTAAAAAATAATCATAGGACGTGTAGTATCAAGTTGAATCTTCCTAATAATTAAATTAAATATTAACAAATATAAAGAGAAATTCGAGAGCTGCTTTCTTTTCTTGAATGTATACGATTGGAATAATATTGAACAATATGTTAAATTGTGATAAAGCATTTTCTAAAACTTGTTTTTTATAAGCTGGAAATAAATAGACTTGCTTTAAGTCAGTTGACATCATACAACGTATAATTTAGCAAGGCATTATCTTAATTATGTAAATCAAACAGGAAAGTCTTAATAATATATCGTTTAAATAATATATCCATGACATATCGCGTTAGACACAATTCTGTATTGTAGGTAACGGATTAATATATCAATATTGATTTATGTAAATTTGATACGTTCGTATCGTATTCATGGAAGGAACGTACAAATACTGGGAATACCGGTAGAAGAGCGACTCTCCCTTTCACAATCGACCCGCATCTATCGGTCCGATACCAGACATCGGTATCATATGCGTGTGATGAGATATCACGGTGGTGCAGTATAACGATACAAATTGAAATACGAACCGGTCCATGTCCCGCGTGCGAGAAACGCACACCGGAAGTGCATTGTCCACGTTACGTACCATAGGGGATGTGCTATTGTGATAAGAGCCCAGCTTCGTTTCGCTTCTAGATAAAGTACAGATAATTACGATGGCTCACCGTTGCTCTGTATTCTCACGAAGCAGACGCGCACGCTCTCGCTTGGGAGGCAGAAAATAATTATCAGGTGGATTAATTGGATCGCAATGCAGCGGTAGACGTAGTTATGAGACTTCCTTTCTTCTTCGAATATAAAAGTATTTCAAGATTCCATAATTTTCCTACCACTTTTAATAGATTCCTTGCATTAAATTCTTAATTGACATCAGTAAGAAATTGCGAATAATATAAAAGTATGAATAATACTGTTAAACAAATTATAATTAATTTATTGAAAAAAATATTATATAAATGTAATTTTTATTTAGTCAAAATACTCCTAAACGATGTTTATCTATTAGTAACTAGATAAAAAAAAGTTAGAAAATTATAATATTTTTTAATCATTCAAATCGTTCAGATGTGTTCAAATTAATTAACTATTAATTAAATTAATTAATTAACTTCATAAATTTAATATAAAATATATTACAAATTCATAGATTTTTACAAGAAAAATCCTTTTCCTGAAATAACTAACATTTATTAAATGGAATATATAAATGTATAAAAGCGTATTCATTTTTACTTGTATAATTATAATTATAATTTAAAACGCATCAACGCATCATTTTTATTCCGATTTTTCAATGTGCTGACGTGGAAAAAATTCGCTCAGTTAACATTTAACAAATACGTCTAAATTTTTTGTCCCAGATACCGGAAATTACATAAACGTTCGTGGGGCGATTGCGAAAAGCATTAGAAAGTGGGACAACGTATCTTATCGCTTTGTGTCAATTAAGGAGTGATAAACAACGCGAAATGCATTTATGGGAAATTCGAGAATGCGACGCGACGGTGTTGGGTTAATTGCGAGTAAAATTCCGCGCATGCAGGATGCATCCGGACGGCGAATCGTCGTGGGCAATCCGGTGGAAGTCGACGCCGCTGTGGTAATTGTGCATCATTAGAGACTCGAGACGAATTCACTCGTGAGTGAAAACCTGTTTATGCTAAATGAACCTTAAGATGGGGTGTAGTTTTTAACATGGTTGAATTGGAAAAACTTTTGTCTCTCAGACCATATTATATTTTTAATAATTGTATTCAACGTAATGCAGATTACAATTATTCACATTCAGAATTTAGTAAAAAAAAGCTAGCATGAGTGCTTTGAATAATCGTTTTACATATTCTATTATATATTTTTCTAGATTCTATATATTTTATTATATACATTTTAAAGAATAATTCTAAATTGTACATATACGATATCGATCTCTCCGAGAGATACACACACATGTAAAGCTTGATAACGAATATATTAAAAACACTATTTGTGATTGTATCGCAGTAATCGAAATATTATTGATATCAGAGTTGTTGTGTCCCGCCTAAGTAGTTCTTTAAAACACAATATCGAGATGTCACAATCTCGAGAAATTATTCTAAGTAAATTCTCCGAGCGATCGTTTGGCCGAAGAGATACGAAATCGCGCGGCGATTACTTCGTTCCCAGGACAATAGACAAGTGCGTCGTCTGATTGTGGATGAAAGATTAATTACTGCCGGACTAATTAGTTTTGTGGTTGCAGCGGGGATACATACTCGGGCTGGAAATTTATAGCTCGTCCGGTGCCGCGCGCGTTCCGTCGAGCGTAAAACGTGCTCGCAATTAAAAGTAGGTAACCCAGAGGCCTTGTCTGCTCTATTGTCGGCCTGTCCGGGTTAGAGCGCCAACTCTTCCGCGGGTCATTCGTTTTGATTAGCTGTACGTTTAATTGCTTTCTTTCACAAGTCACGCGGAAATTTGGCGAACCTTTGTTTCGCCAAAACACCATAAATATTGGTTAACGCTAAACCGTGGTTTAACTGATACTACTACTTTTTTATTATATTTTTTGGAGAAACAGGAAAGTGAACAGACATGTAGGATTATCACAAATCTCGGTTGACTTTGAGTAAAATTTATATAAACTATAATATAACTCTAATATAAATGTGGAAGCGAATTGCAAGCAATGACACTTTTTTGTTTGTAAAATTTGATTATCACATAATGTGATTAAGATATATAGAAATATTCTTCGGTAATTTTCTCATTTTTTACTTAAAGTTATTTGACTCCGATACTCGAACATTTTCAGAATGCTATTTTAGGTGCGGCAATGCATCTCGTAAAACCATCCCTACAATGACGAGAGATTCAGACGTGTCTCTCTGCTCGTGACATCCTTCTCGGATATTTCTCATGCCTGTTGCGTGAAACTCTTCTCTACTCTCGTCTCTTGGCAGAAGCATCCTCTCCTTCGCACCGTCTCTCAGAACGGAGAGTCGTAACGGCACAATAAATGCGAGTACAAACGACAACGGAATCCATCGACACGACTTCAGCAGACACGTCTTTCGTCTATTTCTCACTCTCTCCGTATTTCAGCTTTATCAGCCAGTCTCGGCTGCTCTCTCCTTCCTTTTCTCTCCGCCTCTATCTCTCACTTTCTGTCATTCTGCGCTATCTACCACATTGTCTTTTCTACCTCGATGCTCCATTGCATTCCCTGCATTATATCCCTCTGTTAAACACCGTAACGTACCCCTTAGCTACCGATGCATGTGCACGCGAGATGCATTCGCGCCGCGGAAATGCGGTTGAGCGGTGCAACGACCGGCGAGAATTCCGCGCGTGACGCACCGGGAAACTTTGGAGTTCCCAATGGTTAACGTGTCTATGGACTCGTGAAAGTCCTTCATGTTACAGGGAAGCGTGTAATAAGGACAAAGGACAGAAGAAAAAGAGAGTCAGAGAAAGACAATGCAGTAGACGAGTGAAGTTAATAGAAAGGAAAGTGGCATTATATTGTACATGTTAATTCAATGTACAAAATGTATCACCACGATAACACGTTGTGACAGTTGAATCGCAGGTAGTTTGCCCAGGTGAGGTAGATAACGTTGGATTAAAATGTTCTTCGTATCGTTTAATGTTCTTCGTACTTCCACTGCGTCCTGAACTACCACTGCTGTCACATTTAAAAAATATTCAGTCGAGAAATGAAATGCATTTTATAATATATGTATTTATTAACCGCTGAAGGGGAAATTAGAATATATTTCGTAGTAACATCAATCTTTTTACAATACATTATCCTGCGCATTCGCGCATGTTTTCCATTGCTATCTCTGCGCTCTACTTTTCTCGGACTTTAATTTAAAAGTATGTTGGAAAATTATAAGAGGAGCAGTGCTCTGTCTCACATTCCTTGTTATACGTAGCGTCGCGAGATATTCGAGATATTTCGCGTCTTAATATTTTACGTGACAAGAAGGCAATGTCGGGAAGACGACGGGCGAATTAAGGCTAACATTATCCGAGTACGACAGCAACGTCGGTTTGAAAAGCGTCGCTGGTACGGCAATTGCCACGCTGATGCGACGTGATGCGTGTGCCGAGATTAATGCAACTTTGTGACAATGCGCGTCGTCTCCGTTCGCGTTAATTACACGCTACTTAATATACATTACTAAACCAACGCGCGAATACTCGTCCCAGTCTTTATTTTACATTCGTCATTTTCAGTTTCACGTTACAATCGTTAATCTGCGCTGTCATATGAATTTCTCGCATAATTCTACAGTAGTCGGATAGTTACGGATTTAAGAAAAAAATTATAAGGAATATCTGCAATTCTATTTACAGTTTAGTATACATAAATTTGTAAATTCACGTGTAAATTCACGATTTGAGGTTAATGAAAATTTTGTTTTAGTTATTATTAAATATTTATTAATACAATATTATAGTGACAATTGAGTTTGAGATTTTTATATCAATTCGTTGAATTCACACGAATGTATCTTACTCGTTAGAAGAAACAAAGTATTAACGGATCACATCTTTGAACGAATTAATTGATAAATTGCCTTAATTATGTCAGGGAGAGAACTAATAGAAAAGGCACGTTTGTTCTGACATGTCCGAAACTCGGCAGTAATTATCTCTCCAATTAAGCGTGCGACGTTGTTCACGAAAACAAGTGTCGGCCGGCTGCATGTGGGATACAGAAATGCCAGACGCGTGACTACTCACGTAGTAGCGTAATTATTACGAGGGACATGAATGGCTGTAATGAGAGATGGCGTCATTTCCATCAGCAAACGGCCGGTACTTGTGGAGAAATCGAGAGGAATCGGATTCACTCACTTTCTCGTAGTCGTCTCTGTTTCGCGGATATTCAATCATTCATGAATCACAGCGCATGATTAATGGTGAGCGAACATGAGCGGATCGGATTTGACCCAACGTGATCTGTAAGCTCGCTAGTCTAATTCCTCGTTGAATATTAGATTATACGTTTCTTCTTATTATTTACTTCTCGTTAAAGATTAATATGTTGTAAATATTATATTGTACTTTACTAGCACATTTAAATATGAAATTGTAAAAGAAAGTCTATTATTATTTTATGCCAAAATATATAGAAATTTTAATTTATTGTTTTATAATTGTTTGTGTTTTTCACATTTTTGTAAATTTTAATTACAGAAAACAGAATGTGATTTTAATAAATCAAGGAAGAAAAAGTAATACTTTCATGAGACCGGTAAACTCTTCTTATTATAAGATCATCTTACGTATTATTTTCAGATGACTGTCAATTTATGTTATAATATCTTAAGATATCTTAAGATGGTATTTAAAAGATAATCTTAAATATAAAAATTTAAAATCTATGAATACCAAGTTTAATTTTTCTCAATTTATTAAAATTTATAACTTTGTTTTTTTTTCAGAATGTTAAATTATATCGAAAATTTAACATTAAGTAAAATATAATTAATTTATGTAATATATTTTTTCATTCCAAATGATGTAAAATTTATTCATCATATAAATGTTGAATTTAATATGCAATAATAACTCATTCATCAAAATTAATTTAAAATGTACGAAAATGTGTATAGATATAATATTCAGCATAAATGTATTGTATAAAACAATTAAATTTCAAAACGTCAAATCGGTCGTTGGCTCGACGCGCTAACAACCGATTTGTTGACATTATTTTTGAAAACGATATACGATGCGTATTTAAAGCTATCATCATACGCACGACGACACTCGATCGAATAGGTAACGGTGCAAACCTATTATTTCGCACTATCCCTCGAGATATTATCACAAGTACGTGATTCTGAATACAAGCATCTACGATTAATTAGCAATTAGACGCGTTATTAACTGCTGTGATTAATGACTTGACTGCAGTATTTGAAACGATAATTATTTATCAAAAAACGAGCATTTATATTACGCAATATACTCATTTATATAGTTAAAAATATAGTTAAAAGAATCGGAATAAGTGATATATGATGTCTGAGTTATTATTTTTTTATTATGACATTTACGGACAATAATTGTTTCTTAAATAGTACTTGATTTTATATACATCTCGCTTTGATTTTGCGACTTAATTTCGGCACTGAAATGTAATCCAGAGCGAGAGTGTGAAATAATACGCGAAATGCTGTAATTGAAGTAATGAAGAATAGCAGTGATAAATTGACAGTATGCTTGGTACTCATTTTTTGAAGCTACGGATAATTAAATTAAAATGCAATTAAAATTGAATTACACGGCATTTCGCGAGCGATAAATTTTCCCGTGGATATAATCTTGAAGATGTGTGGGAGTGCTTGGTATTATGGGAAGCTCAGTAACTCATGGGGAAACTAACATACTCGTCGCCGCCAATTTAACTGAATAAATGAACCACAGACGATTTATTGCGACGCGCATTAATTTTTAAAGTACCGTTCAAGTATAAATCAAACTGAAATACTTTTCTAAGATTCAATCGATTAATTCGAATCGATTGCGCTTCCGATATGCTGAAATGAAATCTCATTGAAACATTTCTGAGCAACGTTCTTACGCCAGATGCATCGCAGCATGAATTCTTAAGCCTTACTAGAAATTACTACGTGTTCCAATTTATTCGAAATGCAAACTCATTCAGTGTAACTGAATATTATCGTCGACTGTATAAGCGGAAATGTGTGCCGTAAAATATCGCGCAAAACTCTTACTGATAATTAATTTACGCGATTGTAATTACTCGCGAGTGTTTTTCACGAGTGTCGTGTGAGTGCAACGCGAGGAGAAGCTTTTAATCCTGAAAGGAGGAAATCCAGAAGAAGCAAACGCCGGCGGAGCAATCTTGTCGTGATTATTTCTTGTATTTATATATATTTTTATGTATATTATATATCGTGTACTGTATACTCTCCAATGTACATTATTGAATAAGATACACTTTATCATGTTATTCTCGATCATTGAAAAGCATCTCACTTAATCTTATGTATATTCAGGTTAATCAGTTAACGATTATTGCGTTGAAGAATTAAAATGGAATCAGCGATAGACATGAATCGCGGGAATTATTTGTAATGTAAATTATGACCGATTTTCATAGTAATCTTCAATACGCGAGTAGGCATTCGTAGTCAATTATCGAATGGCAAGCATCATCACTTTCTCGTGCTTGAAGTCCTCGAATATTCGCGATCACGCTATCATTAATGGAAAATTATTCATGAATTAATTTCACTTACTGGCATTCGGCTTAGATATCGTCTGAATCGCCAACGAGTGTATCTCGATATTCACGAATTATACGAGCTGTCTCCTAAGCTTGTGGGGTTTTGGAATTTTCTATTATTGATGGCCGTGTATTAGCAGCGAATGTTTAAATCGTTGAACATTCACATAGATTAATCGAGAAAAAAACATGTAGATTACAATTAATGGATTAATATTAAAAAGAAAAGATGAAGGAAGAAATCATTTATTTAACTAATTATTTAATATTAAAAGATTTTAATTTAATATTCAATCTGATTTTGAAGAAGATTTTATTATCGAGAATAATCATATGAGTAGTTTGTTCCATTTTAATGGGAAATTGACGAAATCGTAGGCGAACGCAGAGGCAGATGGTAATGTCTGAATTGAATTAGAATGCACTTTTTTTTTTGCAAACGTTTCGTCGACATTCTTGATTACAAGCGGATGTTTATAACGATATTATAGCGTAGGATTATGAGCTAATGAATTTCTCGCACTCCAATCAGGTCGTGCGTTGGGGAAGTAATAAAGTTGTAAATCTTGGTTTATCGGTTCGTTTCTATGTAGTTAGTTCCCTGAAGGGAGAGGTGTTTCATCACACTTGACGAACAGACTTATCGTAATGTAATCGATGTTCGAACGGTCGTCATGTAAATTTCACGGTCTTCGATCATTGTAATAAATCGGTGATCCAGATAGTCAATGAAGTTACATTTTTTATACAATATAAACTTGTCATCATATTTATTTTTTTTTTTAAATGTCTTTAAAATCTACAATAACTACAATATTAATTTTAAACTTGTTTTGTTTGATTTTATGTACATTCAATAAATTGCTACAAAATGTTAATATGTAAAATTTTGCGAATTTCAATTAAATTTTGTTTAAATTTTCCATAAAAATAAATTGGAAACATGTATGATTTTGATATTTATTAAAATATTTCATAAAAGTGTAACTATATGTTGTGAGAAATGTATATGTAACGCTATTTCGAATTTTTGAAATATTCAAATAAATTTGATGATTTTAAAATAATATTTTGGCATAATGTATTATTGTGTAAATCTTTCATTAGAAAATAATAGTTATCTTTCAGAAATCATGTAAATTCTGATCCTTGATCTTTGACTATCTTGATCTTTGTTTCTTACGTGATTCATTTATGCAATAGCAGCTCGTAAGTCTCTTGAACATTCATGACGCTGTACATTTCTTGTAAAGATATTAAATTGCTTGACTGCCTTCTACCAAGGATAATAAGCCATGGTAAGTAACTTCTTAGAACCTTGATCTTCTTTGTACTTTAATAACAAAATTTGGGTTATTAGGTCCTTTGAAATTGCAACGTGCAAATATTAGTACGTTAATAAAATTAAATCTTCATTGAATTACTAATTAAATAATAATTTGAAGTACATCGCGTAAACAAGTTATGTTTTAACATATTGTATTAATTACCTAAAGATTTTGATTATTATAATTTCTATAATAATAAACAATTTCTACATTCTAAAAAATATCAGTGTGGGTTTTAGATCATGCGCTATTTATATAATTCTCATCATGTGTATGTGTGTGTGTGTGTGTGTGTGTGTGTGTGTGTGTGTGTGTGTGTGTGTTGGTGTTAATATTAACATTATTAACACCAATAGAGTGAGAATGATATATATAGATTACCTCATGATGTTAAGTCCATATAAATATTTTTTAGAGCATATAATATATTTTTGATATGTCTGTAATTTATATTAATGATAATAATTTCTAATAATATTTTATACCTATTCTTTCCCTACGAAAGACTATCAGTCCATTATTCCGTTTTCAATGTTCATTACAGTTAACTCATGGATTATGCAACAATAAAGTGGAATATAACCAACGTATATTTGCCGTGCTATAATTGCAGAGGGATAGTATATATGACCATCAAATAAGCACGTAGCGAGAAAGCAGTCCATAATGCTTCGTTTTCACTGATTATCGTGACGATCATCAGGATCACTTCGAAACAGTCGAAGATTTCTCAACCGGTGCATTCTGTTGCTTTAATCGTGATCATACGCGTCATATAGCTTTGTTTGGACGGACTACTCTATTTCGAAATGAAACGACGTCGTTAAGAAGTCACGTGTAACCTAGATCCTGAAGAGGATCTCTCTCCTTTGCTCAAATATTATTTTATTTATCCATTCCGATATCCAGTTATTCTTACTCGAAAACTCGTTACACTCCGATAAACACATATCGTGTACTCCTTTTGAAAAATTCGTTTCGCTCCGATAAATGTCGATATAAAATGGGTTGCGAAACATGAATGGGGATTCGCGGACGATCCCTTCAAAAATTCTTTCCGGGAGAGTTGTAAAAAAATTATTTTGCTGCGTATTTGTTGATAAAAACAAAATGGCGAGTAAAAAAAAGTGGAAATAGTATAGTATAATTAAATAAATTAAATTTCCTCTGCATATTATAGGAAGGTTAAAAGTATGAAAAAAATCGCGAAAAGTGTTTTTGACACTTAACATTATTCTGCTCTTTAAATTCATATTTAATAAACTAATGTAATTGTTATAATTTTCTCTTACATTTGCTCTTCTGCGTGCACATATAAAGCATAAATTAGAGAGAATAATACAAGCTTAACGAATGAAAAATAAAATTTTTCTTATATTCTGTTAAGTTATAATATAACGTTTATGTATCTTTAGTATCATATCGTATAAAATTTCAATATATTAGGGTAAGTTGTGAATAAGTTTCTAAAAGGTCGAAAGGTGATGCTCGTGAATACGATCCATGAATACCTGATCTGTGCCGTAGACGACTATGCAAATTTTATTTCACGATTATTACGGATTCAAGGATCCTTCTTGTACCATCCCGCGCAAACAGCACTCGTCGCAAATACGATCGCGTCGATAAACTCTGAGACACTTTTGCACTCTCTCTGGTATCCCACGGTAGGTACTTCGGTATTCTCATTTGCACGCGAATAAAACGAATAGGACTCTGCTTTGAGCGTTACGCGAGTTCTCGATACGCAGCATCGACACGCAAACGAGTCGCATGCAATCTTGAACCGTCTCCGAGGCGCCAGGATTCTCGCGGACGAGAATTATCCTTGGATAAGCCTTGGAACCTTACCCAGTAGTTTTCCGAGTCGAGCGGATGCACGCAATTGAGACAACACGATCGCGACGAGAAGCCGACATATCGTCACACGGTGGGGAAATCGAGAGTAATTTGAAGTCGCTTTCTTCCAGGCTTGCGTGGGACAATTCCAGTGATAGATTATATACGTACACGATCCTGCGAGAGAGAGAGAGATGATGGTCGTCACGTTCTCATTCTGCCACTCGCACGCGATTCTGCAAACTGGCAGATAGGTAGATTCATCGGGATTGCCGCAGCCTGTTGTAGTACGAGCGGTCTAAACGTCCGGGATGAACGGCGAGCTGGAAATTCATTTGCCTTTCGCGCGGCACATCGCAAACAATAGCCCTAACCACTTGTTTGTGAAGATCCTCTCGCTCGATTCAACTGCCTCCGTTAAATCATCGAGTCGATAAAGACGATCTTTTCTCTGTCTAGTGAACAATACTCATTCTGGATCCCTGTAAATTTGGCGCGGTCGTAAAAATCTTGAATAGAACTTTGTCCGACAGCTCCTTTTCATTGAATTTCGCAACTTGCTACATGATCAACGTTCCATACGCGATATATAAAACTTGTTATCTTTTATATATAAAATTTATCTTTCGAAGTGACACACGCGCCGTATCAAGAATAAACATGATAGCCCTATTTTCGTCATCATTATCTATAAAGCTTATCTCGATTAATCTCATTGTGTTGTAAGTCGTGTATATCTCTGTAAAGTATGTAATTCTTACTTGCTCGTCGGTTTAAGAATTCATGTAATTCGAATTTATCGATGCTTTTAACGGTGATCATAATGTTCTAGCTGGAGAGTCAGATGAAAGAAAAAGTGTCCGGTACTTGATTTACCCACTTTCTCCACACGTGTTAGAAATCACGAGATCGTATTGCCATGTCAGATCGGAGCACGTGCTACGTGCCGTGTCCGATGAACGAGAGATTTCATCAGGACGCGAATGTCTTGGCGTGCGTCTCATTCATGCTGAAAGGCGACTCACGTAATCGGTCGTAATTTCGCTGCCGTTTACATCTTGCATTTATTTCCGATGGAAGGGAAACGTTATATATGCTAATCCACGATCAATAGATAGCATCAGTTGTTACGCAAATATCCATTTTATGTATTGTAATATTATACGAAAGTTTACATCGCACTGAGCACGTTTTCACGCATCTTCATCGAGTGATTTCAGCTTCTATCGTAAGAAAGATCCTCTCACGTGTATCAATATGGCTAAGGATTGAAAAAAACTACCGTTACGTTACGTTTTTTACTCGATCAATAGGCACGGTTTGCTAATACGTTACTGTTATAGTTAATAAAAAATTTCCTGAAAATAGCGCGAGACGGATTACCCGGCAAATCGCTCATCCCGATTCGCAGTTTTGTTGGAACGCGAATGATCGTTCGATTTACATCGCTGAAATTACAAGTATTATAATAAACAATTTTTTTGCGGATCACCATAAATTCTTTCAATTAATAATAATTCTATGATTCATTTTAGAAGCAATTAGATGAAGTTGAACAAAGTATCTTCGTTTATTTGCATAAACTCTCTAAATCTGAATCAATGGATAATTACCGATATCAGTGTCAAGTATGCCACTGGTAATCAGTGAATAATAGTGAATTAGATGTGAGATCCCTACCTATTCCTAATTTTTCTTATGTGATCTAACAAAACTTGTTTTAGTGCTTAAATTCAATATGATATTGGAAGATTGAAATTAATATGCAAATATCAGTATTTTAGTTATTAATGCTCAAACATTCTTCCTTTTTTAGTTGAACTTCACGGATCATCAGTGCCAAGTATGTCATTCAGTAATTAGTAACTATCCACTGATTCAGATTTAGAGAGTAGGGTGAATTTGGACCGCAAAGGGCAAATATATACACACAAAAGATGTACGGAACTTGTTTCGCCCTTTAAAGGCGTCTCATGCGAGGTACATAAATTCAAAAGATGCTACACGAAGGCGCGAATGTCGCTGGTCGTGATATGCCATGGATCCAATCGATTGCGGCTGGACTCTCTTCTCTCTCGACCGCATCTCGTGATCGAGTCCAGATTCGTATGCGCGTTAAAGGCGAACGATAAATAAAGGGATTTATGGGTCTCCCTGAGCCGTGAAATTCCACAAGATGAAACCGTAATATCGCTCCACGGTTCTCGAATCTTCTCTCGTCGTATTTACTCTTGTAGGATGAAATGCGTGGTTCGATTTGACATAGCCAGTATTTTGAACGTAATCGACCACGTTATCTGGATTAGATCGGTCGTCAATGTATGGCTCACTCGTATGAAACTGAGACGAGAACGGGCGATACGTAAAGAGTAGATTTACAAGGAATACTTTTTCGTACTTTTGTTTTTAAATTTGCCGTATATAGAAGAAATAAATTAGATCTTTTCAATAGTTTATTTGCTTAAGTTCCTCATTAAAATAATAAACAGTCTTGGATGGACGAATCATTGCAGTATTTATCATTAAAATAAATAAAGTAGCTACTGAGTGACAGAATTATTGCTGAGTAATGGAAAAACAAGAGATTCCATGAGAAACGAGATTCTATTTCGCATGTTACGCTTCGATCGCGTAAAACTGATATCGCGATCGGCAAATCGATGGGATAGTTACGTCCTCTGTAAGCCGGAGCGCGATATGGAATGCAAGTCGAGTCGAGTAATTTCGCGTTTACGATCGGCGTAATCGGGTCGTCGATGGTCGTCGAGTTTCCCGACGTCGTCGGATGCTGATCGCGGAGACGTTTCCCTCCCCGCGTATACGAGCATATACGAGCGTGATCTGCATATTCAGCCTCCTACGGTTACCTTTACGGAACGCATACTTCGATGGAGCTCTATAGCGAGAGGCGTATTGTGCAGGCGTGCAATAATTCACGTGGAGTTACGTGGAGTTACGTACGCGTACAGTTGTGCGTCACGGTGACAGACATCGAAATGATCGTGCGGGCTGTGACAGCCTGTTTCTCGCCTCTCCAATATCCGCGTGCGCAATACGTGTGCACGCGTGCACGCGTGCACGTCGCCACGGCGAAAAGTTAACGCTTATTTACATGATATGTGGACGGTATCGACGTGGCGTGGAAAGCCCGACGATCATGCCGTCCCTCGAGACATTAACAATGCACGTGAGCGAAAGGAAAAATCTATGAAAAATCAGGTTAAAATTTATAGAACACGTTTCCCTCGGGGAGGAAGGTAGCGTAGCTACATTTGAATAATGTCGCATTGCGAAATCAATCATGTTCTTATTGGATTCCCGGAAATATGGCGGAGTATCAATCCGTGAATTATTCAATTAATCATTGCGTTTAATGGATATTAATCATTTACATGTAAATTAATTATAAAATAATAATTATAAAATAATAATTAATGACCTAATGTATTACAAATGTAGCTGTATCGATTTTGACCTAACTGCACTTTCCGCACGTGAATGCACATACATTGCATTTAACTCTGAACTACATTGTAACCAGTCGCGAGATTTTCAATAAATGTTCCCAATGTTGGTAGTTAAATGCTTGAATTTATTTGAAATTGTACGAAGGCAACGCGAAATTTTACATAAAACAGCCATTAAACGGTGCCAATATCTTTGGCCAATAGAGCGTGTCACAATTAATGCATCAATGAATTATTAAACGCGTCATTTTCATCATGTTGACACAACGAAATTACAGCTCGGGAGATAATCAAATGCACATAAAGTGAAATCGCGCTTGTATTTCACTTGTATAAGTACATTTACGATCTTTGACGTAAAAAAATGAAAAGAAAGAGAAGTCAATTTAAACATATTTAAATACAGCGAAATGAATTTTATTCCTAACAATATATAATCATTTATTTTATTTTTTTTTACCACTAATGAGATATATTTTACAGAAATACATATTTCGTTATATCACAAATTTTTTTTAACCAATAAATATCGAAGAAAATATCACACGTAACATTTGCTTGCAAGTATTTCAATGTTTTTCTCAGTATAACACGTAAATTTTTAGATACTTTAATTAAAAACGTACTTCTTATGCAAACGCGGATGTGACAGCACACTTTCGAAAATTTAAAATTTTTGCGTATATCATTGCAGCGTACGTGTTATTTATTTTATTAACTCGCCAATGTGTTTAACAATCGTTGAAGCTCGAACGTACGATTCTGCAATAGTCGTACCTCAGATTCTGCCAACGAAGAATTTCTCGTGGGCGCATTCACGTGCACGTGCGTGCACGCGTCGCGGACTTATTAGCTACGGACGCACACGCGTCCACATTTCGTCAGTTCATTTATACGAACGGGCAAAAAGCAGCGGCTGCTGGGATTAATATCGGATTATATTACCAGAATATCCAGAATAAAATTCGCGAGGGATTAAATTCATGAGAGGATAACGCGACTATGCATGTTTCGAGAGTTTCGCGCATACGGGGAAGAAGTTGTGGATGATGCAGTGGATTTTCATTAGCTTCGGGATATAGGCGGCGTATGAAAATAAAGCAACTCGGTCGTACCATCGTTTTTTCCGTAATAGGCACGCGCGTATAATAAAGTTCCTTTCCCAAATGATTGTGTACGAGCCACAGATAAGGGCTAATTCACCTCTGGAGATGCACACATTGCCGCGGTAATGCAAAAGCCAATTGCGTAATTCATAATAGCGTGCGATTCATGTGACAGCGTAATGGAACGGCGCAACGAACCGGCAATGTAATGAGATTAATTCCTCGCCGCTTGGTTCCGGTCCGGCGAATTAATTTCTGGTTGGTCTTAACGCCGAGTTGTGTTAGTCGAATAAAGAAATTCGACACGATTCATTATAGAATAGTTACGCTCTCATTGTAATCAGCTTTGATTCACGTCATGCATCGGGATATTTTACAAGAATTTGAAGGGGATTGATGAGGAAATCCTTACACAATTTCGATGGGCGGCAAGAGAGAATATTTTTGTATTAAATTCTCTCTCTCTCTCTCTCTTTCTCTTTTCGTGGGCGTTGGAGTTTCTGCGAGCGGTATTAATATCGCGAATATTCGTATAGCTTGGCAACCGAGATAGCGGGAACAAAGAGATGCCTTCTCACGCATTCCAGATTTTGATGCATGAATACGTGCCCTTTATATACTTCAAGTGTGGCTTTATCTTGCTTTCACTCAATTTTAGTCTACCATTACACACGGATGATTCGAGAAATGATTGCATGAAGAACGTCGTATTACGTGTTTCTTTGTTAATAACCGTAACAAATCTTTAGTGAATTTAATATTGAAAAATTAAAATTTGTAATAATAATTAACTTTGCAGAAAAGTTTTGTTGGAGAAAAATAAGAACCGCGCAAACTGACTTTCAATCCATAAACGTTGACGGAAATATCCTGTACAAGTACATAATAATGTCATTAAAACTTTTTATAATTAATATCTTTACTGATGCAACCTCTAACGACGTCAATTATCGTTCGTGTTTTATTAAATGCATTAAACGTGATTAAACTTACTTCAAAATTATCTGAAAGCAAATTAGAAATGCTGTTTTTTGCTACAACATAAGTAAAATATCATAAAGCGATCTCGTACAGATCATCGCGATTCTAATTGGAGTTCATATCGAGAGTAAGCGATGAACGACGATAGACATCGATAGTTTGCTAATTATATAAGTGGCAGTCAATTTTGTAGCAAAGCGGCTTGAATATACGAGACGTAATTGCTGATTGTCGTGTGCGAAACGATCGACCTACTCGACTCGATTTATTTTCGACAATACCAACCGACAGCGACGACTCGATTCGCGACACAAAAGAGATGGGAGGAACTCGTTAGACAACGTTTGTTAAGTGAGAGCGTTCAACTTGGTGAATGAGAGAACTCGAAAGAGACTGTCTCTATATAAGCTTGATAGAACTTTCCGCGCGAAAACTTCGTCGAGAGAAGACGAAAGAGACGCAAATTCGAGACGCGTCTTATGAAGCATTTTGCACTCTCGCAATTTACGTGAATTTTTTTTTATCGAGAAATTTTTCCCTCAGCGCAATTTGCCCTATGTAACTTTTGTAATTAGCAATCGCTCTTATTTTAGCTTTCTCCTTCAGGTTTAATTATAATTATAACAAATTAAATATATAGTTGCAACCATTGTTGCAATTTAATTAAATAATTGTGATTTTTTTTTTTCTTAAAAAAGAAAGACCAATTCTCGAGTAGCGCAAAGTCTCTGTGAAAGATAAGCGATTCTCAGAGATAGCGAATAGAGAGATCGCTCTCATCGCGACTGCAACTCTAGACGCGAGAGTTGCAGTCCGCATACGAAGAAGGTATGTAGAGGTAATCTCTATCTCGGGGAATGCACGCGCTATCAATTCAGGGCTGATGATTCGCTTCCACCCACACACGCCTCTTAGTCATTCGACACAGCTGCCGAATAACAAACAGATGCCTCTCCGCAAAAATTCACTTCCGCCATCTTGTCGCATGCATATGCCGTCGTGTTGCATATTGAGAGTCGTTGCGTGTTTCATGCACGGTCGCGATGATATTCCTCATGTTGTTTTATGATTAAAAAACAAAACCACTTCGCAAACGAAGTTTTTACCTGCGGCATGGAAATTGAACAGATTTTATGATTCTATCGTATATATTTTTCTATATCAAATTTTTAAATAGTCTAAACATTGACGTATGGTACGTTACAGTCAAAAATCGAAATTTATTAAAACCATATTTTAGTTAAAATTAATTCTAACAAAACCCTTTCGTCAATATTGGTTTTAACTAATTCAATATCTAGGAATTAAATTCTAGCTTTAACTAGTTACAGTTAGTATTGAAATGAAAGAGCTTTGTTAGAAGTAACGTTAACTAGTTAAATCGAGTTTTAATAAATTTTCAGTTTTATAATTGTAATATGTACAAATAAAATGGAATAAAATTTAATGGAATTGATATGTTTGAGATAACTTGCTACTGTCCTACGGCGATAAATTCGTCATTCTTAACGAATGCGGGAGGTCGTTAAATTCCACCCACGTGTCCTCAACTCACTCACATCGTTAGTCATCTTTATTGGTGCACGTCAGTTACCAGCCATTAGCAGATATTAATCGTTAGGAACGTTTCAAAGCGCGTTCGAATAAATGCATAACTCTGTAACACGTGTCGCAATTTCAAGATCATTTTGCGATACGCAAACATTCTAATCCCAAATACATTGAGAAATTGCGACAGCAAATGTTTTATTTATAAATGATGGTAAATCTGCGATTAAATTAGGTTCACTGTGCGAATATCGATGCGATTTGAAAATAAATACGTACGTTGTGTTAACGCAAGCAATTTCCTTTATTTGCGAAAATACTTTGCTTCCTCACGAGTTCATTCGTTTGATTTTATTTTGACGACGCGACTTCTTTAAAGGAAAATTACTTGTGCCTGAATGAATGATAAATACGTGTAATAAATGATAATTATCGCCAAACGACGCAGCTTGAATAATTAATTATCGACAAACGTCAGTAAGTTATATAACTGGGAGTGTCATAACAAACATTGTCACGGCTCCAACAATAAACTTGCATATATTATAAAATATGTGTAATCTTTGAAGCATTGAAGTTATATCGGTTATATATTTGCGAAATAAAAAAAATAGTGAAAATTTTTCTGTAGTTCTTAAGTTTTAAGTTGGTATGTTTATAGTTCTTATTTTAAGACAGTCTTAAGTAATATCTTAAGATGCTAATACAGCTTTGTGAATGGCTTATAACGTCTTAAAACAGTATTTAAAATAATCTTAAATATAAGAATCAACTATAAGTATCGATTTTTAATATGTAATTTTTCGAATTTTTTTATGTTTAAAAAAATAGAAAATTTACAATAATACTCATTGGCAAATCACTTCTACAGAAATAGAACAATAATTTATGGATAGATAACATTGCGCTGTACTATGTAAATAACAAGGTCTTACAAAATTTTTTCACGGTCTCTAGAAACTACGTCGATTAAAGAAAACGTTTTTAGTTTCTTCGTGTCAGAAATTATGCAAAACGCTTTGTGTCGCGGGACTCAGGGAAGAAATCTTTTGAGTAACCTTCCGAGTGTAGTAAGTGGCAGCGAAGTCCTTAGCGATATTTGCAAGTCTCGTCTGGGCACTTTACGGCGACAATTATGGAAGATTCTCGCGTCACTATAGCAAAGTCTTTTTCCGTGTGAAAAAAAAAATCACGCCTTAAAAGACTAGCTCTCATTTTAGCTCTCTAACAAAGATCTGAGAACAGCGATTACTTGCAACAATGACGCGTGCTGCAATCATGCAACAGAGAGTTGCAATTATTGTCGCCTTAAATTCATATAATGCTATCCATTTGGACTACTAATTATACAGAATTTATTTTAGTTTCTGTAGATTTATAAATAATTAAAGTTTCTTTCATAAATATCTATATATTTTATATGTATTAAAATCTAATATGTATTTATGACTTTAATGAACTAATACTTAACGAAAACTTAACTAACAATTACTTGATAAGTGTTATAAATAATTTTCTAAAGTTTTATTGGCATAAGCGAGCGCTCGTCGTGTATGCTAGAATCAGCTTCACTTCACTGGATGATGAAAAAAGAATATTCGACAACGTAGACTGGCCCTAGAGGCCCTAGAGGCTTTTCAAGACGTGTCCGTCCATATTTTTACAACGTACCTCACCGAGCCGTGCGAACGGGAAACAAGGAATAGTCTGTTCCCAGAAACTCTGATGTCACGTCTCACCTTCCGCCGGTTTCGAGCTGAAGTCGATTCTAAACTGCGCAGAAATACCTGCACGGATGATGACATAATGACGCCGCGTCAGCCAGCGCAATTTATTTCTCGCTGGAATACGCAGACTCGATCGTCGCAAACTCGATAGCGACTCGATGAAAACAATCAGGGAGGAGGAATTTAATTGACGTAACGCGGACGATAGCATTGCTGCATCAGCGAGTTTTTTCGAATGTGTGTTCTACGTTACATTGTATACATTCCAATTAGCAGGCACGCAAAGCGTCACTAATTTTAATGTACGAAAGATAACAAGCTGCGAGAGTCGCAGGTAGTTGCGAGTGATCGCGCATCAACCAAATGTTTTTTTTTTTCCATTTATTACACTTGCGCACAATGTTAACATTGTGCTGTATCTGAACTTATCGGACACTCTTTCTTATCGAAAATAAAAATTTTCATCGATCGAACTTATCGTCTTCATCTGTATTATTATACTTATTATTGGAATTTAACACAAAGAAAGATAAACAAAGGTTTAATCCAAGTTGTTACTGATGTAACTTATTTTCGAGTGATATAATCAGAAGCAATAACGATTTATCTTTGTGTTTTTATAATAATGTCTTCAGTTGATTTATTTGAAGAAGTATCAAGAATTAAGTGGACGATCGACGAGCGGTAGTGCTTCTAAGGAACAGTTCCGCTGTACAAAAACTTGCGTTCGTGACCGGGCACATGGAAGATCTTTAAAGCGAGACAGTGTCGGACGACCCCGAGAACTTGCCGATTAGTTCCAGCGCTAAAACAGGTTATCGTTGGCGAAGAGAGACCGAGGATGTCGGACCTTGCTTGCCGGAGGTTGCCATCGCATGACGTCATTCTCTCGTATACGACCAGATTCTTGCTCACGGTCGTCCATGGGGCCTCACCTAACGTTAATAACTCCGAAGATACCAGGAATTTGATAGACTATCTAATCGTTATTTCAATATTGTTAGTAATATACGACATGCCAAAGTTTTTTTTAACTTCTACAGATCAACTTCTTGCTTGTCAAATTAACTGACTTTTGCTTAAAAATTATATGGTTAAAGAATTCGCGATTTACGAATTATGCTAATTATTTACGTTATTAACTATACACGTATATTGAGTTCTCGCTGATGACATTCCTGATTTCGTATTCAAGATCGCGATTTATGCGCTTATTCAAATCCCAATGACTAATCGTTGCGGAAAAAAACGCTTGCATAAGGCAATAATCAATTCATTTTGATTCGGAGAGGATGAATAATCGAAACCAGACATTGTGGCAAATGCGTTCGTCCGATGCAAGTCAGGCGTAGTTTAACCACCCTGGAAACATGAGCTGTTGGACAGGACGATCACGTTCAACGAACGTGGCTTATCACCCTTGAGAAAGGATAAATAACACGTGCGTACGCCAAGTTTGCGATACGCAGCTGACTGGCTGCTTCTGATCGTGCAGAACCAGAGTTGTGAAACAGAAATTTCGATTCCTGGCGGTGGAATACTAGCGTTAAAAAATTAATGTTAATTCTAAAAATCATTTCCATTAAAATTTTAATATCGACTAATTCAAATTTAGTATGACATTTAAATCATAAAATAGCTTTAATTGAGAAAATCTGTTGCAATTATGTGCCTCATTATTTTAACAATTTCTTCTTTAACAATTTAACAATTAACGTAACAACCATAAACTCCTTTCTTGTTTTCCCTCTCTCAACTTTCAATCAAGTTTCTTCTCAAAAATAACAAATACTTTAAGACGTATACTTTGAGAAGCATGACTGCTTATATTTAATCTAAAAGGAGAATGAACATTCGCCGCTATGCTAGTCGATCTTATTTAATAGTGACTCAGAATCGTGCGAAAGTCGAGGTTACAGGCCGAATAACCCGTAGATTTCCATTTAGTCCTTGACAGAGATGAATATTAGAGTCACGCGCGGCCGTCGTTTAATACGAGGCGGAGTTGACGTGACCGTTGCACGAACTTTATCTATCTGTACACGTTCAAGACGAATCATTGTCGTGCGGCAATCCAGTCGGTATTGTATTTAGCAGTTATTATTTCCACCAGGTCTCGGTTTGCTTCGAGAGTGATTTCGTCGACTCCCGCGAGCTCTCTCTCTCGAGAGAGACGGTCGCATAATTGGAGTAGGACTGCGCAAATTCCCACGTCGACCGTTTTTCAGCATGTATATCCATTACGCGCGAGTAATCCTTGAGAAAAAGCACGTAATGTGTCTGTGTTCCCGCGAGAGAAAGACGGGAATCGGATGCATCAGCAATAAATCGCACGAAGATGAACTCGATTACGAGAAACTTTATGGCCGCGTTATATTCTGGTTGTTTTCAATAACGAGACAGAACGAGAAATTCGTCGTGGGGTGTCTGCGCAGCACGGGACGTTCTCGGGAGATAAGAATCGTGCGTATCTGGCTGGAGCTCGGTAATGGCTTGCGATAAAAAAAAATATGGAAACAGTTATCATAAACTTTACGAGCGATCTTGAGTGAGCGAGATAACTTCCTTAATTCGCCGACGAACAAAACGGAATCACGTAATTGTACGGTCTTGTACGTGTGCCTTGGAAATTTTTGTCAAGGGCGAGCATCTTTGTAGGAGCTTCGGTAAAAACTCGACTCACCTCTGTCGTTTAACGAACGGGATTTGCGTAATTATTTCATTTTTTACGTCTAGTGTCTAGCTGATAAAGTGGGATGAATTAAGTGGACGTTCTAATTTAAATTAGGCTATTCGTTATGTTTAAGAATAAATTTAATTAACAGTTAAGAAGAATTATAATAAAAAAATTAAGAAGTTTATGACAACTATTCCCACATTTTTTTTATCGTGATCATTGTTTACATTTTTTACATGATGATAAATTAAATAATACAATATTTAAAGTGAATATGAAATTGTATATACAAGTTCTTCGTAGTTACGAGTCTAAATTGATAGTAAATTGTAAGTCATGTAATAAAGAGAAAATGTGGCAGAAAAAAAGCAGTTACGACAATAATAAAAAGATTGCAGAAAAAAAATGCAAAAGTGCCATGCAGCCAGTTGGTGCACACAAGTCCGATGCACGATGCAGTCGTGTATGTGACGTAAGTGCATCCAGTATCATCTGCTCCCATGCGGTTAACCCAACCGGATATGGCACAGACCTCTAGAGGTTAAGAGACATTAATGGGCTAATAGGGACGCTAATGGTTCATTAGCCAGTACGTTAATATCAACTAACTTTCCACGACAGAGTCCACGTCAACCGCAGTGTCAACATCCGATACAACCGAGAGGTCGAAGACCCTGTCTTCTATTTTCGGGCGCGATATCAGATAAAGGATTAGTCGTGGAAAGCAGCCAACTCAATGAGATTCCAATTTCGTCTCATAATTATTGAGCGCATTTCTACGAATTGTCGAGACGACTTCGGTTCGTTGATACAATAATTTATTCGTAGTATCCTTACGTTTCGTTATTGGCGTTTCGTTATTTTTCATTTGCAAGCGACGCTCGTGCCGAGGAAAAGGTTTTAATGCCCACGTCGTGCCTGTACATATTAACGGCATGATATTTATCAAGAAGCGCACTTCTTGCGCGCTTGCAACCAGTCGGGCCATAAATTGCAGTTCCAACCTTGTCCGAGCCTTCTCACTCGATCTTCCTGTTTCGCGAAAGAGGTTTCAGGGTCTTGACACCTGACATGTTACCTAAAAGGAACGGAGACCTCGGCGGCAGGAAACAGAGAGACCGCTGTGCTGTTGCATTTTTTACCGTGAACGCACATAGAATTTTTATCAATACATAAATATAAATACTTTGTACACGACTGTACCACATGTGCGATTATCTACCTCGTAAAAGCTTAGAAATCGTCTCCTAATGTTTCCTGGATGCGTCACGTTTAACCTTCGTACGCTTTTATTTTCGATTATAACAGATGTTACTGGGTAGAAACGCGATGTCGCGATCGAGAAAGATCACTCGTTAACATTAACTCGATCCTTGGCATTTACCAAGAATTAGATCCGCTGTCGAGGATCGCTTTAGCTAGGATCACCGGCAAATGCAATTATCCTAACACGATTCTGCGATTTATAATTATCCGTTACTAGTAATCGAACGAAAATTAACAGCTTCAAATTGCGTATTTTAAATAAAAATCAGAATGCATTTAAAACACGATAGTTTGGATTATAAAGGCTTATTTTCTCAGAAAATGTCATAATAACATACAAGAATAAATAAATGTTATAATAGTGTTGTAATAATACGCAAGAATAAATAAATGCTGATATTTTCGATCATTAGAAGGGATCCTAGGCTTAATATTTTTTGTAGAAAAACAAAGAAATTATTGTTATAAGATCCTTCGAATAATCGGAAATATTAAAACGAATTTATTTATTTTATATTTCACGTAATAAATATTAAGTTATGATTCTGGCTTGCTTTTTAAGGTATTATATCCAATGGGATTCACACAACTGAAAGTTCACTTTGTTGATTTATTGCCTGCTTATATATCGTTATATATCGTTCTTCGGCTCACCGACACACTTTGAATTTCGACACTCTATCGACACGCTTCGAATTCTCATCGCACCATTATCTTTTGTTCACCGTATACGGCGCATACCTCACGCGCCACAGCATGAACGTTTGATGCATCCAGCACCGTGAATGTATAACTTTGCGATGTCTGATCAAAAAATGGCGGTGCTGATATTCGCAAAATCGTTGACGCGGAGCATAGATACGTTTGGAACACGCGGAGAGATGCGTGATCCGCTCGTAAAAAATTCCATTACGGCGTATAGTATAGGCTTCCAGGCATGTTCCAATTTGTTTGTAGAACAGGGAAAGGAAATACCTCTTATTTTTCATGCACGCCCATCGGTATAGCGCGCGGTGTACGATTTATTTTACATTTTCCTAGCTTTCCCAAAAATTGCGCGAGCAACAAAAATCGGAACACGACTGTATATTGAGTCTTATCTAAATAAAATGTCCACGTTACAAATGTTACGTTACGAAAAATAACGCAAAATTTTACCGAAATAATTGCATGCAAAGCTTTATTATATATATATATATATATATATATATTTAGGTGACCATGTTGGAATTGTGTTCAAAGTAAATATTTTTTCTCTTCTGTTTCGACGATCATTTTTCTGATTAAAGTCGGATATTTGAGACTTGTTAATAATTTCATTTGAGCCCATTTTGATACTTTATTACGTAAAAAAGTATTTATTTTGAAATCATATCAAATAATCATACATATATAATTACTTAATATAATTAAAAAATAGAAATATCAAATTATATTTTACATTTCCATGAATCGAAAAGTCGCAATAAAATCAATATTTGTCGGTCAGTTCATTAATATCTGACCCTTAAATTTTCGTTTCCCTCTGATCGCAAATTCGTGCAAACCGAACTTCGTTACGAGAGAGCGCGCTTACTCGATTCAAATGACAGCGACCTAATTATTCTGTCACTACGTGGCAATTTTTTTTCTTCTTTTCTCTCTCGAGTTCCGTGGACATGCTTCGACCACCCGCGTAACTTTCGAAGAACGAGAACAGAATGCTATCATCTCTTTCTCGTGTCTGAGAAAAAGTCGTCTCTTTGAAGTTCCACGGAAAGTAGAACTCGGTAGATCGTCTGTCGCGGAAGGGAAGCACGACATGCTTTCTCGGCTGCCGAGAACAGTACTGACTACCTGCCATTGTACGAAATGAGACGCGAAACAAGTTGGAAGCTTTTAGCGAATCCGACTGGCGAAGACAGTCTGAGGACAGTTGGACGACAGAAAATTCAGTTAAACTCGCGTTAGTCGTCCAATTTCTCTTCTGCTACGAAGAATAGTCAGAGAAAACAAGAATAGTCAGGGAGCATTAGATATCCAATTACAATTGCAATGTTTATTAATATTTCATCTCACAAATTTACATTTATTCAATTAGCCTGAAATATTTACCATTCATAAATATACGGATCGAGAGAGCGGCCGGAATTCGCGCGCTACATTCGCTACAAATTAACAGCATCATTTGCAACTTGCGTGCACGTAATTGTCACTGTCACGAATCATGCATGCCGGAACATTATTTCGTCAAGTGAACTCCCCGGACAGATCGAGTATTCCGAATTTCACCTGCCGAGATAAGAATGTGGAGCAACGCGCCGGTATACTGAGTGGGAGTAAACCTGTTTGCGTGCGTCTGACCGCGTCGGGGAAGAATGTCTCTCCATGGTAATGCAAGGTGCAAAGGGAAGAAAAGGTATCATGGAAGAAAGCTCTGAATCGTGAATGCACCCTGTCACGGTTGAAAAATGCGAAGAATGCCGAGAATTACGTGACGGTATCCCACGGCGATGATCTAAACTGGGACACAGAAAACTTGGGCGCTTCCATTCGTCTAATCCTTCATGGTTGATAACCATGTTGCGAGAGGCGGTAACCGTCGGACTTTTCAATTTCGCCTTACCGTTAGGCCGACGTCCCGATTTAACGATACATCAATACGTACATACTTCTCGAGGCGGAAAATTAGCGATCTAAGACACGTATCCTACTTTGCTTAATTTATTTATCGTTAGTAGAGACATTAGAATTGGCGTCCGCTGAAAAATCAATCTAATTTTTAACGTAATATTTTGATTTATTTACACCTCTTTTCGTGCGAGTTTTCTGACACTAACTTTTACTTAAAAATCCAGATTATCTAACTTTGGAGATTTACTCTCCGTTCGTATACCTTGCCTGCAGTATAAACGGATAGTGAGCAAACTTAGTTAACTAAGTTGAAGCTCTTACCTATCTTGGTGTAACAGGCTTTAGTTCGGCTCCACCTGCTTACGTGTAAACATGGATTAGCGCAGCAACGCTACTAGGCATCCCAAAGAAATATAACGCGTGTTGCATAGGTGCGTAACGTTAGGATGTAAATTAATCTTAGAGCATTTTTCCTTTCAAGAATCACTTGGTATCACGATTCTTCCACGTTGTTCGTGTATTTTTTTTTTTTCTTTTACAATTGTTCGGAAGAAACGGTCGTTCTCGTTGAAGCCGAAATCGATATTCATTAATTTCGTTTATCGGACCGCGCGATTTACTGCGAGGCATCGAAAACCGGTTCAATTTCGCGTCGGTTAATCACGCACGCGATGCGTACAGCGCATCCCGGCTTTACTCGTACAATTATTCTTCGGCGGTCTCGCGTCCATGAATATTGTCTGAGAGAAGAAGAGAAAGAGGAATCATGTGGTTGTGTTTGAGCGGGTAGAAGCTTTAGAAAAATTCAAGGCGAGAAATGCATTTACACACGCCGAGCATTTCTACACGTATCGACCTCTTTCGTGTCTCTTTAAAAAGCGAAGATAAAAATGAACGCGTAATAGACGTCGGGTTCCCAGATACGGGAATTCTGCTGGCAGTGCACAATTTTTAATGTGCACTTGGGTGTAAAGTGCATGATGTATAATATACGTGTAAATGAAATTTTTTTCGTACACCAAGTTTGAGAATTAAAATTCGAAGGAATAATTTTTAATTCTTTAAAAATGTTAATCTGTTAAAATATTGAATTTCATATTTTATTAAATATTGAACTTTACTTTTTTCGTCAGAATCGAGCCGTAAACTTAATTAATTATTACAGTATTGATTAATGAATGTTATTTTTTAATGATAGAATAAGTTTGCCAAACAGAGAGAGAGAGAGAGAGAAGCATTCTGATTAATTAAAATCTATAGTCCAACGCCGTATGGAATAATTGAATTCGATTCAGCATTAAAAATAATGGAAGTAGATATATGATATATCGAAAAGGAATCAAAAGCGACAGTTCACTATTGAGGATGAAACGACAGTTGAAAACAATTGCAAATACAATTTTTGGGCCTCGTGCTATTGTATGTGCGATGCTATTTCCAATAATTGCAAATAATTGTTGCGCGAAAGGGAACATTCAATAACTACACCCCATCGAGTGCAAAATAAAGATCGCGCTTTATTGTAAGAATTCAAAAAATGACGAATACATGCACTTGCATTATTATTGTAAGTCACAAAATAAAATAATTACTTCCGAACGTAACAATATCGAACGTAAACAATATATGGATAATTTAATATTTGAATACATGAGACAAAGTATATTTCTTTATAAAAAAAATAACTTGATAATATTATAAAGAAATGAGGAGAGTACAAAAATAAATATTTGTATTGATTATCAAATAATTATCACAAGATAATAACTTTATCATTAAAAGCTCATCAGATTCAAATTATTCCTTTCACCACATTACGCTTTCGATCATAACTACTTCATAAACGACGAAAGTTGTAATAGCGTCGGTTTGATTGATACGCATCGAAGTAGCGCTTTCAATTGATACGGTTGATAACTTTCACACTTAATTACGAATCCCCACTTAATTACGACCGAAGACGCCAACAGCTCGTTGACCCGTCCCGGGACTTGTGCGCACATCGCTGCCACATCTATCGATTTCTCGAGGGAACCAGCAGACCGGAAGTGGACTCTTCCGTGCGCACTGAAGGAGATGCACATGGTAATTAATGAAATTGCTTTTGGTGGCGATTCATATTCATTTCGCGGATTCGCTTCTTACACTTTTTCACCCTTTGCTCTTACGAGTATTAATGAAACAATGGGAAGTTCTCTGATTTTTCCCGAGCTACCTTGTATTATACTTGTACCCCTAAATCGGCGACACGATAACTAGACGAGACGGTTCTAAAAGCTCATTTCACAAGCCATTGGAGCATAAATTATTTAGTCGTCGATTGCTTCTTCTCGAGGGTACGACGAGCCCCGTAAAAAGAATCTCCTTGATCAAATGTGCAATTCAATAGGTTATTTCCTGAAAAAAAAAAAAAAAAGGTTAGCCAAGCGTCTTCAGCTGGCAATCAGGAGAAAGGCGAATTTCTCCGTCTGTCGCACATAAATCTTTATTTCGGCGATCGAGGAAGTTGAACTCGAACGTCGTAACTCTGCGTCTGCGCGGTCGCGATTTTCGAGAGATCTCAACGCGATCGCGGCACATGCCCGATACGAAGGCACGATCCTTCTTCGTTCCCTTCGAATCCCGTTCTTTCTCGTGCGCTGGAAGGCAAAAGGATCGCAACGCGAGAGACGGGCGAGAGAGAATCGCGGTGCAAAGGGTGAGGAGGACGAAGAAGAGGAGAAAAGATCGGTCAATGAACCAACTGACCATACACCGGGGCCCCTGGTTGTACCTCACCTCGCACACCTCCCTCCGCTTTCCTCGTATTACTTCTCGGTAAATTTTTGCATACCGGTCACGGCACCTGAATTTAAAACGTCGGTCAGGTTCGTCTCTTTTACTCCTCTCGCTTCTCTCGCCGAACACTGGAGAAGAAAGTAGCCGATCAGGTGGCCGTTCTCGTATTCCCTAGGAGAATAATATAGTGATCGTGTACGCGCTACTAGCAAACTTAACATCAATCATTTGCGCGTCTTGAGGAAATATTCAAGTTCGCGCTTCAGCTCGCTTACTCACGAGAATACTCTACCACCGGTCAGTGATGACTACGCTTGTTTCTGCAGTCGTACAATCATTGCAACGGAACAAAATAAGCGAGGGAGTAATTGTAATTTCATTGGCGTTTAACATCGTACTGCTATAATTAATTGATAAATCGATGCCATGCCACGCTCACCGCGAGAAAGTCGGCATCTTAGCAGCTCGGCAGCCTTCATCGCGAGAATTTATCGTCGTCATGGCTAAACTGGATTGAGTAATTTACTACGCAATTAATTATTAATAGCAATAAATACGTACAAATCTACGATTAACTTATCTCACTACTGCGTAAAATCTTTCTGTTTTAACTTCTTATTTATCTTCTCTCCGCTGCTTTTCTTGCACTATTCCTTTCTCCTGCTCCGTCTTTTCATTATTTTTTAAATTTATATATGTAATGTACGAGTAGTTTCTCTTCTTCTAATTACAATTGCGTTATGGATTTAATCTATATTACAGATCAACAGCAGTTAGCCAGGTTATTTAGAAAGTTTATGAAGAAAAATATGTTTTTCTAATATAAAAATTAAATAATACACAAACAATTTAAGAAAGTTGTAATACGAAATAATTATAGAAAGAAAAAATGCTTATAAGGTTAATTTCCAATCTTGTGTACGTACACTGAAAAAAAATTTGTTGAACTAATATTTAGTTGTTTGTTAATATTTAGTAGATTTGGTTAATTTAACAAATTTTGTTTAATTGAATTTAACCGTAGTCTGCTTAACATTGAACAGTTTGTTAAACAGACTACGGTTGAATTCGATTAAATAAAATTTGTTGAATTAACCAAATCTGCAAACAACTGAAAATGTTTAGCTCGTTGAACAAATTTTTTTTCAGTGTATATACTCTCTATATTTATAATAATTATTTTATCTGCTTCTTTCTAACAATAATACGGCTTGTAGTCACCTGTTTATATGAACAAAACGTTATGATTCACGAAAATCTTACTGTTCAGAACCAGCTGTTGAATAAGTTCGTCGGAAGCCGGGTAGTCGAATTGTTTAAATCAGTTACGCGCCGCGTAGACTATGCACTAACCGGTCTTGTGAGATTGTATCGCGCAATAAAATCAAATTGAACGCCACGATTCCATCGGTTAACTTCTCGGAGCTATTTTAAGTACGTATCTCGCGAGTTTCGGCCGCAACCCGAGGGAAAATCCGGATTACGAAGCGGACGGAAGTTGTCCCGTTCCTAACTGTTGCGAACGAAATTCCAGATCCTGAATTTATCCGATCGTAAAGACTATGGGCTGTACTATAGAGACACGGTACCCGGTGCACGCACCATCGCGCACAAGACATAATCGCAGTTCGAGCTTTCGAAGGCGCGATGCCGCGAACCAGCTAGCGACCCTTGACATAGTTTCCCGCGGCGTGGTTTCCTTTTTTTTTTTCCTCTTCGACGTAATCACACGGCGGAGATTACGAGCTCCCGCAGCTACCAATTTTCCTACAGCGCGATTTTTACCCGTCTGCGAAACGGTAAGAAGCGAAAAAAAAATCGCGATTAGCGATTTCTACGTACACCTCTGACTTTCTACATGATTCCGACCGTCGAATCGTGCCTAGTCACGACTAGTTAGCGACTCCGTTTAATTAATCTCTAACGAGACGATTCTTCGATATTTTCCTCTACGCGTGCTTCGCTCGGTCGTAAGAGCGGAATGAAGGATGGTAATGATGCGTGCGGCTAAAGTACGCACGTAAGTCGCTGCAATGCCGGTTCAAAGATCGTCGGAATCGAGCGTTAATGGGACTCTCCTCTCGCAATCTAACGCAATCTTCCGCGGTTGCTCACCATACATCGGTGAATTTCCTCCTCTTCGTTTCTTCATGTCGATCGTACCGCGTTCAATCGTCGACTAATCCCTCCCGATGGACACCGAACATTTTTCCTACAACTCGGTATAATGGCCTCTTCGATCGCACGCGATGCGTTACGTGCGAACACACATACATACTCGTCGATGAAACTAATTCCACCAGTGCACAATGGACGATCACCTGGCCATTATACGGGAACTCGATTATGTAGCCGTTAGAGCAATGCATTCATCGATTTTTAATCAACGACGCGAACACAGAGATCGATCAACGACGGTGGAATCATTTAACCTTTAAGCACGTGCGCGTAACCAAGATTTCTATTTCCTACTTAAATGTTATCTGATTACCAGTCACCTGTGCGCGGCTTTGTATCTAACAATGTGAAGAAGAAGCGCAAGCGTGCGCGTTGAGTTGGATAACGAGTTACCAAGTCGGTTTCGTTCTCATTGTGATTTACTGAATGTCAACGCTATAGGATAACTCCGGTATATATGCCGCACCTATCAAAAACTTAATTTATTAAGTATTATTTATTATATTTAAAGTAAATGAACTATATCAGTAAAGTACTTTGTACTGTTTTGCTATTATGAAAAAAAAAATCCGAAATATTTATATTTCGTATTAAAAAATGTACTTTTCGGATTTTTAAACCCTTGCATTTTTGCCGTATATCTCATAAGGGTGGGGCTACTCATAGTACTCAGAGAGAGATGAGGGATATGTATGGTTCATAAAAAGTTTACAAATAATGCATATAAATAAAACGTAAAATGACACAATAACTTATAATATAAAATGCGTTTATAAAGTTTTATTAAGGAATAAAAATGATAAATATGATATTTATAAAGTAATAAATAATAATTATAATCTTCCCATGTATTACAAGTGTTACATGAGGTACATATTTCATGTAATGCGTTTATTGTTTTTTACAGACTTAAGTCTTTTACACGTCCTACAGCAATCATTTTATGTAGATTATGATTTATGATGGCCTTACTTATTACAATGACAAATCGATTCAACTCACAATTTTATTAATATTAACGGTAAAGAGCTGAAATCACAATATAATGCTGATATAACATAAAGACATGTAACAAAGTAGTTGGGGAAAATTACTCCCACTCCTTCTATTTTTTTTTATTTCTGCGGCATAAATCCCAGCGCGATGTATTTGCCGGAGTTACCCTATATAACCAAATTTTAGCGCACGCTATTAGGATTAATGGGAATCGAATACGTTTTTTATGGTTTATTGTGGATTTGAAAGAGTCAACATATAACGAAAAAGAATTGAAGTAGAGGTGAGAAATGAAAGTTATTTCAGAGAGAGACAGAGAGAGAGAGAGAGAGAAGTGAGCTTAAGCAACAAAATCCAACCGATAGTGTCGATAGACGTATGATAGAAGAGAAACGTTTACTTTATGTCACAGCTCGAACGTTAGCCCGTTATCTCGCAGCTCCGTGATATTCGAGGCACTATGGCGATATCGCTTTCCGTCAATGAAATATATGTCGAACACCGACGTACCAGTTACCAGTGCAGATTCGCCGGGTTTACCTCTCTCATCGATATGTCGAATTTACGACAAAGAATGACGTGTCACATGTTGGGAGAAGAAAATACGTTTCTACCAATAAAACTCAAAGAACTGAGCTACTTATCTCATTGGCATCGTTTGGATTTTCTTTCTTTCCTCTTCCCTTTTCATTAATTTTCTTTTCTTTAACATTGCCTAGTGACGTAATGTTTGAAAAAAAAAATCAAACGAGCGATTTGCCTTGATCCCGATAAGAAAAAAAATCATTGCACGCAAAAAAGAGTTCCGCTGAAGTATCTAAAGATTTAACTAGATAGACACAGAAATATCTCTGAAGATAATTTTGTTGGATTATTAAAATAATTATGTAGGTCGCTGGTTGATGGAATGTGAAAACTTTTTGCAGCTCGTCATACTTGAGTTTCCTGCATAATTATTTTGATCCAGCAAAATTACTTTTAGATCTGTATCTAGTTAACTAATTTTTAATTTTTTAATATTTCAGTAAAATTATTCTTCCATGTACGAGTACATATGAAATGCAAGATGTAAACAATTATCATTTCCATTACGTGTTTTGCAGTAATCGAAATTGCAAACGACCGTAATGGTGCTTCGTCGTAATTACGGTCGGAGTTACGAGACAATATTTTTTGCTAGCTAACGAGAGAGAGAGAGAGAGAGAGAGAGAGAGAGAACGCTCATCTTCTTGCGGCAAGTGGCAATTGCCTCCGCAAGGATGACCGATCCGTAGAGTCATTTGGACTTAGCGAATCCACAGACCCAAGCTATACTAGGGAAACTCGACATAATATTTACACGTGATGTACACTTTTGTAAACAATAGTGCATTAAATAGAAGAAATAACAACATGAGACCTAGTTTAAGAAGATTAAGCATTAAAATGAGAATAAAAACAAGCCTCATATGTTTGATGTAGATAGAGCAGGATAAGCTAAAGCTCATTTTTACGATTTATTCTCCTGAAAAAGTGGCAATTACACATAAATGTTATCGTACTAAAGAGATTCTTAAAACGCGAGAAGAAAAGCACTTAGAAAATAATGTGCACCGCATAACGTGCAATTACACGTGCTGACTTTGCTCAAATTTTCTGGTTTAGAACCTAAGAAGAGAGTATATAAAAGAATCTTCTTTTTCTATTTTACCATAACATTTACTCGCACCTCTGAGTTTTTCTAGGTAGCTGTTAATTTTAGATTACACAAAATGCAAATGTACCACTGACGTGTATTGCGTCAAGACGTTTTAGTAATCTCGATGCACCCGACAGGAGTGAGAAAAAGTTATGGCAACCGAAGCGCTGAGCTATAATTGGTCACGACAACGTTTGTCTCTCTTTCCTTCTTCATCTGTCTCTTTCTCTCTCTCTCTCTCTTTCTCATGCGGGAAGTAATCCTCTAATTTCGTGACGCATTCCGGAGCCTCAAATTGCCACATTCGAGTTATCTTATCAACGTTAGGCTATACTGTGACAGCCATTGCTCAGCCATTGCACGCAACATTAGATGTCACAGGTATAATAAACTATGCCAATGTTAGCTCAGGACGCTATGTGTCGTTGGAAATGGCCCCCCCCCTCGTTTATTCATCGCATCAAGGGTATGACATCACGATTTGTTAATGTCTCGATAAACGTACGCGGCCGCGCCCATGTTTGATATCCTGCGCTGCACCGTATATCCCGATCGCGCACAATGTGTGCATTAGCAATATTAAACGAGAATTTCTGCGGTACACGCTTGGAGAACAAATGTAATTTTCTGTGGTCATGCGTGGCGCAAAATCAAGCTAGAGCCATGAAATTACTCCGTTTCGGTGCCGCGGCGCGAAATCATCGATATTATTCTATAAAGTTATTTATTTAACCTCACACACCAATACCAATATTTTATTTGATCCTGCGTAGCGGATTAATTACGCAGAAAAAAATCGAGCTCGCGATACGCTTGTATGCGGTTACTTCCACCTTTATAGGGACAGCAAACTTGTTATGATTAATGAACAAAGTTACCGTTAATTAATATTACTACAATAACGTATTAATGAACAAAGTTACCGCTATACTTAGTGATGGAAGTCGGCGCACAATTCCGCTTTCCGCGTACGAGCGTCATGGGAAAAGTGCAATGCTCTAAGGAGACATCAAAGATATACCCATCATAACGATAGCTCAATCATCCGGTGATTACTTCTCGATTCGTCTAGTCATCACGACAAGAAACTGTTACGTTACAGAGTTTATTCGGTGTCATCCATATTTCATGGAGTAATCCAGACGTAATCGTTGGTAGAGACAGCAAACACTGGTGACGATAAATACGTCGACAAACCCGTTTGCAAAGATATAATTTTCACAGTCTTGATTATATAAACATTTTTCTCTTCAAATGGACAAACGTTGTATTGAAAAAAAAAAACATTATTTTTCTACATTTTTTCACGGAAAAAAGGATTGATTAAAATATTAAACCAACTAAAAAACTTGACTGATTCAGCAAATCTGCAGTAAATATACGGACAGCCAGTTTTCTTAAAGTAGCACAATTATACAGCTGAATAAAATTAGCGATTATAGATATATTTATTTTAATAGCATAGCAAATGTACTTTTGCGTGACTTTTGCTGTTGTAATGAAGAAAACTTGTTACATTAGCAATGTTCATTGTAGCAAAGAATTAGCTGAATTAGCATACTGATAATTACTTACAGACATTATTCCTTTGTTAAGCCATCTTAATTATAGATGTTGAACTTGTCCAGCAAGCTGTCGCTCTGCTGGACCATCCAATCTAATTTTTGCCTCGAATTATTTTCAACATTTATGCGCTGTTTCGTATCGACTGTGGTCTTGATTTTTCTCTCTCTTTCGCAATTCGCTCCTCAATAACCATCGTAAAATAGCATCTCGATACGTGATTCCTGATTCAGCGAGACTCGAAATTGCGGATCCTGGATGCGTAGGTGTTTGTGACACGGTGATCTAATTTCCATGTACGTCAGAAGCAAACACACGGCGGCTTATTCGTAGCGATGCGATACGATTTTGCGCTTCCACGCGTCATCACTCTCTCGCTTCGCTTACTTTTCGCCTATCTTTTGCTTCCTTTTCGCAATCGTGATTTTTCACACACTTTACGCGCGTATCGGGATCGATCCACGCTCGGCCGACCGATCGTCATGACTTACGCTTCAGTTCTCTCGCAGGATCGCGAACGCAAATATGCGAAAGCCACAACGGAAACCAGCGATTCGCTTACGTTTGATCGAGTGTAATAAATTCGACAGGGTAAACGTCGACTCTCGCGATCGTTATCGGTGCCGATAATGAATCGCGTCCATCGCCGAAGCGAGGAGAAATCCTGGTAAAAGGCGGTAAATCCCCAGTGTCCCGCAAGTTTTTGTTTGCAAGTGAAATGTGTGGTGCAGAATTCGCGCGGCGATTTCGCGCTTTCCTATTTTTTTTTTTTTTTTTTTTTTTTCCAGCGACGTAGTCCTGTCAATGTCCCTGGTGCTCTTGTTAACACGACGCGACTAGAAAATAAACGGAATTGCAGAAACAACAAAAACTAATGCAAGCGCATAGAATCACGCGAACTTTATCTTTCCTTGTCCTATCCTGAAAGAGAAAGAATCAAGGTACGTTTTGTAATAAAAAAAAAAAAAAAATTTCTCAAGCTCGTCATATCCAACGCGAAGGATCTAGAGAACGTGTTTTCAGAGTGCATTTCGCAAAATCGGACACATCGACACGAAATTGCGAATAATAATGTACGATTTCGTTCCCGATTTGCCGTGGGAATCGCGGGCGAATTAATTAAATTGCGACGAATTGCACGGACACGTTCCGATTATGCGAGCCGTGTTAATCCCGATCGGCCGTGATAAGGATATTCAAGATACCGAGATACATACGCACGTGTATACACAGGCTGGGGTTCGCAGGCTGGGAATAATTATTGCCACACTGCTCCTTTTTTCGTTCCTGCCATCCGGCGATTTCTCGCGTGCGCGTTACGGCCCAACAGCGGGAAACGCGAACTCGCGGTTTCTCCCATACCGTCGTAATTGCATTAGATTGGCCTAACAATTCAGGATACGCCGCGATTGATCTCTCTTTATTCTACCAGCATCCCGTTTTTTCTCTCGATATTTTTCTAACCACTCGGTGCGGAGCCATTTCGACGGTATCTGTTCGCGGATAATATTTTCTTTCGATACGATTTAATTGTAGTGCGAGTTGCGAAATTCGTACTCGCTCGCTCGTTCGTTTCATGCGGCGAAACAACTGCGGTTAAGATTTACGAGCGAAAAACGACTTTGCTTGTGCAAAGAGCGCGCGCCCATTCGATTTCAGACTCTCGCCACGACGCAGAATTGAAATGGAGAGGTGCAATTAATGAACTTTTGCGGCAGCACGCGATCGCCGTGTTTGTTACGCTCGCTCGAAACGTACGCGTCATTCTTAATCGAATTAAGCGTGAAATATTTGTCAAGCGTCATGAAAAATCGTTATGGCGTTAAAGCGAAATTTTATGAGCAAACGTCATTTCAGCATCCCATTGTGTGCGCATGAAAGGAAATTAAGTACAACGGGGAAATTAGAGATAATCAAGTTTGGAAGTCGATTATCGAATCAAATAATTTTTTTCGTCGTATCATAAATGTTTTTTTTTTTTTTTTCGTTATGTCATAATTTGCTTCAATAATTTATGTGGCGAAATTCTTTTCGTTGAATCGTTGGATATGACGAGCTTGAAAAATGTTTTTTTCGCCACGCTTATGTGTAAAAATGGAGAAGCACATCACGTCACGTAGCTTTGCCCGCAAAAAATAAAGGAGAAACAAATCCGATCTGCATTGCAATCGTGCGGAAGTACTTTCCATGGAAAACTTTCCTCCTGCAGTGTTTGCGATATTTTACACGTTTCTGGACCGTCCGCAGGATATCCGTTTTCTCACACGTGCCGTGAGAGGTGCGGTCGACAACGAAGAAACAACGAAGGAAAGAAAGCACGACGAACCGATCGCGAAAGTCTAACAAATCCGGTTTCATCTTTTCCGCACGTAGAGACTGAGTTGTTCGCACGTAGACGTGTCCACATTTGTTCTCAGTTGCCTGCGTAACGCAAAAGAATTGCTTCCTAGTCGTTAAGGTATAACAATATTGACTCGAGAGTTGAACATTTCATTGTGAAACCGCTGGCTCGAACGTGCGTCCTTTGGTATGCACATTCGCGTTAATAATTACAACTCGAGTAAGTAATTACGCTTTAAAATTAGAGAGAACTTTCGAACGTGTTCAAAGTTAAGAAACTGTGTTATTCGCGAGATAAAATATAGAAACAAATGCGATCTATGAGAAGTGTACCATTTTCAACGCATAAAATTCATTCGCTTCGTCTCGTGCTTTATAATTTAAGATTCTTACACCCCAATCCTTTTTATCTTGAAACATTGGTGGAAAAGTTACGTAAAAGTTACGTTTGAAGTTTCCAAGATAAGGACGTATCGAGAAGAGCAGTCACTTTTATGAAGTAATTACCCTCATTTTAGAACGGAGACTGATTCTCGATCTCCCGAGAAGTTTCTTCGTATAACGACGGTTTCGTGATGCGGGGGATGAAAGAACGAACGCGTATCTTCGTCGAAGAATCCACTTGTGCACGATCACCTTCACAGGCGCAATGGCGATCGTTAGTTCCCCGTTAACGCACGCTTCGTTATCCTCATTAGCGGAAAGTACGCGCGCACAAATGCAGATTTCGCATCTCTAACGAGCTCGACGGTCCAGATAGCTTCGATTCCGTGATGTTCTCCCCGATATTCTCATCCACGAGTGGGTAGAAGTAATTTGGTGGAAAGCACGACGCCGCCAGATGCTCGTAAGCACCGTCGAAATCTTCACGCCGATAAAACATCTGTGAGCAGGTTGAATCGGTGAATGCACTGAATTCCGGAAATGAGAATGAATGAAATCCGTCGCTTCCTGAGAAGAAGAATCGGCTACGCTCGAATAGTTATTCACGTTATCTTTGAAGGAACATTGTTATTCGGAATTTTAATTTAACGCAATAAAAAACGTGCAAATTAGAGTAAAGTGAAGTACTTTGAATAAGTTAATAGAAATTTTCAAATTGTATAAAAGATTGTCTTTGCTTTGTCGTAGTATATATACAATACACTCTAATATATGTATATAATACACTCAAAAATTTGAGATGTGGAACAATCTAAAAGATTGGCTGCTGCAACAAATTAGATAGTAAAATATGGCATAGCATTTTTAATTGGCTGCAACAGCTAATTTTTGGTTGCTGCAGCCATTTTTGGATTGTGTCAGCCTATTCGCGATATCAGTATAGAATTTTGATTGGCTAATGCAACCAAAAATTGGCTGTTGCAGCCAATTAAAAATGCCATGTCTTATTATCTAATTTGTTGCAGCAGTCAATCTTTTAGATTGTTTCACATCTTAAATTTTTGAGTGTATTATATATATGTTTGAGTGACAATCTTTTATACAATTTGAAAATTTCTGTTAATTTATATATTTTACCATCTAATTTGCTGCAGCAACTAATCTTTTCTTTCAGTGTAACACGGAAGAGGCATGGTGGCTGAGAGATAAAGAATTCGAATGCTACGTATGATGTTATAGTTGAATAGAAAGTCTTTGTGCGAATTGCTTTTGCATCCTGTGAATAGGGAGATCGGAGTCAGTGTCATCGGATTTTCTTTGTTACCGTGAAACGGATGTTGTACGTAATCCGTACAGCACGCGCAGTTTTTCCTTCTTAAGATCTAAGACACTTGGAATTTAACTACGGCCGAGTGTCTCGCGGAAACGATTGCGTGTTCTCATTTTCGAAACTCGTTTCTTCCGTTTGCGACGACACGCGACGTCGTTTTCTTCGTTCTCTCAATCCGACTCGAGCCAGACAATTAATGTATAATGCATGTGATTACGAGAACACGGATTCGCACGTAAAATTTGATGTGTTCTTGGGATTTTAATAAATCCCGCGTAATAAAATATGAAAATTTTTGACGCGCATCACCAAGTTATTTTTCATTATCGGAAAAATAGATCGATTATTCATTAGTAGGCATTGATTATCAATATGCTCATTGCATATTTTCGTGTACGAAACATAGTTGCGGCGTTTGTACGTGATATCGCAATATTCGTGGTATTTATTAATATATGAATTGGCTGTCGATTAAAGCATTCATTAATTGCCGCTATAAATCATAATATTTATTATATTCTACCACGTGTTTATGTTCTGTTACGTGTTATAATTGAACTGTCCTAATTAGTCTAATTATTACATGCAGTAATTCTTCGACAAATTCATTTTAAATCACTTTATATTATATGTTAATGAACTGCATTAATGAGGAAACATCAAAATAATAATAATAGCAAATCAAAAATAATCCGTCGAAAATGTAAATCTTTGATTGAAATTGCAGCTTTTAACAAAATAAACTATGACATTTATTCCAAAAATATAAATAATCATTTAACGTGCTAACAATGTATGTGCATAAATATTATAACTTTTAACCTTTTCTAATTTTTTTTAATCCAGAGTTTTATAAGAAATTTCTCTTACTTTTTTTGTAGCAGTAACAGTATTTTAAAATATGTAACAGCGTTTATATTACACGATGCAATACAAAAATCTTCAATTTTTCTATTCATTTTTGAAAATTATTATTTATCTAAGAGAACACCGTATTTGCCTGCATTGTCGAGAAAAATTAAATTACAAAGTTAGTACCAATATTGGATAAAGCATGTTTAGCATAAAGAACGCTTGCTACAATTAAATTAATTAAAGTGTGATGAAAAATAAAAATAATTCTGTCAATACTCACTATTGGAAGCGGCTAATCACGATGCTTAAATTCTGCCTCTGGAGTTTCAGCGTTTCTTGGAGATTCCTCAAACTCAGTAGTGACGCATGATAATTCGCCCTGGTAGGTAGATACAGAGGGGAAAAAGAAACAGCGAAATGATCAATCCGAATGCACCGCTACGAAGGTAAGCACGCACCCTCTACGATTCGTAAGTTCACACCGTAACGAGATACGCGCACCTCGAAATCTCGCTCAATGGGAACGTTTCTCTCGGAGCTGATGCTCGTGCGCGAGGTAGAGGATAAACACACAACAGGACTCCGACACAGGTGGACTCCCCTCCTTCTCTCCGACGAGATGGAGAACGGCGACGAACCGTCGGTCTCGAAGGGTGGCGGTCGACTGAGGCGCCTCGTCGTGCGTCGTGCATTCGCTCGGTGCACCTCCCGCGCTCGCTGCTACGGCCGATCGCCGTGCGATCCGCGGACACACGCGTGCCTGCGTGGCCCGCGTGCGTGTATAGCTGCATACGTACGGCGAGGGAGTACGGACCTCGTCGGAGAACGGCAGACGCACTCGCACAATTACTGCTCCACGTCGCAGTGCCCGACGTTCGCGAATCTCTCAGCTCCACTCTTACGCACCACGGCGGTCCGTTTGTGTTGTTCGGAATGTCCCGAACTAACGTCGGGAAGCTTTTGCTTTGTACGGTGCTTTTGCTTGTTCTTGCGGTTCAGTCGCGATTAAACACGTGTTACTATAGTTACAACTCTCATCCTCTGTTCCCTCCGGCGACAAGTCGAATTTAGGACGAATCCTCTTGCACGATCCAGCTGCTTTGTCTAAGCGAGCTTTGTTACTTAGTCCCGGAGGAATTTATCTTCTATTGTTCATGTATTGTGACGTAATGCGATAAAGAGATATTTTTAGATTACTTTGACATTCCGTGACTGTCTATGCGTCGCATTTATTATATTTTGAATAGGGAATATACATTTAAAATGGGGTCAATGTGTCCGCATTGTGACTGTGTAAAATGTAAAAATACACGTTGCAGGAAACGTGATGTATTACGAGATACTTATTTTATAAATTGTTCTTTATCGCTGATTTGTATATTTCTTCACGTAAGTGAATAAAAGTATCTTTTAAAGAAAGAAACTCTTTTATAAAGAAGCATTTTTAGCACGATTTGACTTCCCGGGCGAGTTCCGTCGCATGCGAGCTCTGAAAACATCTTTTCTCTTCTTTCTCTTATACCGCACAGTGAAACGCACAGTAAAAAGCCATGAATAGAACTAATAAAAGCCATTTCCGCGGCGATTCTTGTTATTAAATGAAATAATTATTGAACAAAAAGAGAGAACGGAAGACATTAACAACAAAATCGTGTGACCGCTTATTCATGTATATACAAGATGTTCTAGAAATTGTTTTTTGCGAACAAATTCCTGAAACAAACAGTCAAATAAATATCAGTTGTTTTTATACATTAATAAGTAAATTGTTTTTTTTTAATTTAATAATTAAGCTTTAAACAATGATGAAGAGGGATCCTTACATTTTTGAACATTAATTTTATTTTACCACCATTTGGACAACCATCTTTTATACACAATTGAAATTGGAGGAAAAAGCTCTGTCAATATCAAATGATTTATCTTGTAATTTAGAACGTGGAGATCTCGAATTTTTCTATTTCACAGTCGGTGTCGAAAGTGATGGAAAAATTTCGGATTTTTCTTTGCAAGACATTACTTTTGGTAGTAAGCGTCGCGCTACCTTTACGTTTTAAATGCGAAACTATCCATGAAATTTAACGATTTGTTGCTGCTTTTTTATTGGAAAACGTATCATGGAAGGTTTACAGTTTTTATACAAAATATGTGCGTACGCGCTTATAATTATGAATAAGAGAAAAACAAGATGGAAAATTAAAATAGAATTCGATTGCATTCTGTTTTTTTGATGAGATTAACGTTTTAATTAGTAAAATGATACAAGTGAATCTCGCATAATTTAGGCGACAAATCTTCAGTCCCTTCTGGAAGATTTCGCTTTCGATCGTAAATCTATTCGAAAATTTACGATACCGTGCACACACACCCGTCGAATTGCATCGTTTGATTCTCTCCCATCGATAAATCACAGTTATCCATGTGTATTGCGGATTCGATGCGCTGTTAAGCGGTCCCGTATTTTAGGTATTAAGCGATTCAAGATTTGTGGAATACGAAGCGAAGGGATTTGCAAGGTAGTGGATTCATTCTCGCGATGGAAAACAAAACAAATCGTAATTGCGAATGCACTATTAAGTACGCTATCGTTATATATTTTATTAATCCACCGTGAATTGAAAAATATTATATATGAGTAATAAATGAGTAATTTTATGATATTAAATTTATCTCTTATTTTGTTACTAATTTATACTTTTCATTATCGATTTTATACGACATATATAATATTGAAAATTTAAGTATGCAGCAAAAATAATATTTTTATCTAGCCAGGTCACATATGTACAGAATTGTTAAACAATATTTCTTAACCGGTTATTCATTGATCGCGATATTGGTTGTCAATTATGACACAGGAAAGTATAATCACGAATCATTTGTCAACGTCACGGCAATCATAAAATGCAACTCTGCACGTCACGAATGGTGAATAATTCGCGAATATCCGCTTCTTTCAACCTTTTCGTCGCCGCATGTTTTTCTGACTGTGCGCGAGCCGGATATTTGGCAAACAATAACGCCTTTAATTATTGCACGCAATTAAAATCGTTTCTACGCGTTTGCGCACAATCCGATAATGTCGCACGTTAACAAAAAGCAATGAAAAAATGCGAGATTAAAATGCTATATTAAGATTGCTTAATTGTACATTGATGAATCCAAGATTTATTTTTATATATTATCCATACAAAAGAGAGATGATATATTTTCTATCATTAGGAACGAAAATCGTCTCTTAGATTTTCTTTACATTGCAAAAAAACATGTAATATAATTTAAATATGTATAAATTTCCGAAATTATTATTTAAATTTCTCTTCTTGTATACTGTCATGTTAACTGTTCTCTTATGCATGAAAAATGTACGGCTACAGCATTCTCTAATGGATGCGAAATGACAGAATTAGCAAGTATAATGAATGAAATTTTCTAATTGCAGATAGAAAGAGCGCAAGGAAGAAATTGTGGCGAAAAGGTAATAAAAGCTAGTGCAAGAAAGATGTAAATGCAACCAATGTGCAACGCAGTAGTAAAAATGTATGCAGAAAATGTAATATTTCTTCAGAACCGGTTTTGCACAAAGGTGTTAGATTTCCAATGTCAGTATAATTGAATTTTTGTGACATCTGGATTCAACGCAGTAGATTAACGTATCATATCAACATATTTAAATGCAAAAAAATGTATAATAAATTCAAATTAGATTTATACACATAGCATTGTTGAACAATTTTGAGATCTATAATTATCTGGATCTGAAACAGACACAAAATTTATAGAGAAAGAGATAAAAAAGAAAATTCTTCATCGAAAGCAACAAAACAAAATGTAAAATATATAAAATTAAATATCAGTTGTCATAAAATAAATTTTTTTTTCATGAAATTTTTTTTATAAAATTGAATATTATTTTTTGCGGACGCATCGTAATTTCTAATATTTTGCGATTAATCTGGCATAGCCATAACATATGCGCGGCGGATGTACAATTGAAAGATGGGATATATTTTATCGTGCAAATCTGAGATGGCCGCAATAACACCGTAAACACCATGAAAGCATCGCGCAACAACTCAATATGTTTCCATTAAGTTCATCTTCTGTACTCATCTCCTATCGCTCGTATGTGCGAAACTATTATAGTGCTACGCAATTAAGAGTTCAGATTTGTTCAAGTCTTTTGTCGGTTTTCGCAACCCGCCGAGTTGTATCGCCATACATCTACTTCATATAGCCAGTCAAACGCTTTATGAAGGACAAAGTTACGTTCACCTACCGATAAGTAATGGTTTGCAGCCATGTCAGTGTTAATTGCGTTTAGGATTTGCGTATATAAGCGATTCGGTAGGTAAATCCCTTGGGGTTTTACTAATTGGAGTCAAACCATGTATGAGCATTAGCATCAGCGTTTCTCATCTGTGATATACGAAGGAAATCAATCAAGCGACATGCATCTAAATTGGCTTGTGACCTTGTCGTAATTAATATTGCGTTAAGATTATACGAGATTTTCTCTATTTTCATACAACTTTCGTTTTAACGTCTTAACGAGATAATAAATTTCAAAAAGGAACATTATCTTGAGAGCTTTAGAAATAAGATATCGTTAATCGAAAATGACTTAGTTTCGCTGTTTGTATAATAATAATCCCATAGGGATTATCTATATGGACTTTCAAGTGCAATATATTACTCACATTATGTATATATATCCAAACGTTTCTGTAAGCGATAGTGTAATAAACATTTAAGGAAAAGCAAAATACAATCTAGTAAGTATAACGATAAGCATAAAAATAAAAATAAAAAAATTTGTGAGTTTGATGAAGTATGATAGCGAATGCTAAAGCTTATTCTTTTATTTATTATATATATATTTTAATTTACCGTAAAAAATTTACCGTAATAAAAGAATCGATCTGCGTTCATCTCGATACCGTGAAGATGCTTTTGTGAAGATTGAAGATATTATGACTGAATGACAAAGAAAAGTAGCTTCGGCGACACTTTCTTTCATCGATGACGAGAAGCAAAAGGAAATGAGGAAACTCGGAGCAGGTGAGTGATCGAGGAAGTAAACGGGGAAATCTGCCTCCCAACTGTGAGTACTGCTTTCTCAGCCGTAATATTGGAAGTTTACGAGGTTTGCTGTAATCGAATCTCGTTGTACAGCCACAGAAAGTGCAATCTGCTAGAGGCCAATGCGACGTTGACGACATGTCACGGAAATGTGAGCCTTACCAGAAATGACGCGTGATATACTATAGTTTGATGACGTTTTAAACAAACGAGATTTCGCACTTTCAATAGGAGAAAATTAATTCGAGTCAAGAAAAAGTTTATCTGCAATGTTACGATTTTTATCACTAAAATTGAAGAAAAAAAGAAAATATTTCTTTGATTTTAATTCTATCATGATTAAATTACAGTTATTGTATATGAGCGGCAAGAAACCAAAAAATGCTAAAATTTACTGTTCTAATTATATCATAATCATAACATACTTGCTACGGCTGCACAGTTAAAATCGAAACTGATACTTAAGTCATAATTTAACCAAGTATTTGTACTTATAGTTAAGTTTCGAAGTATAAGCAGATAATGAGCGGAACGCACGATGGTTACATTACTCTCGCCTTGTGTCGGTTAATTACTTTATATGCACATCAAGGAACTAATTAACCATTCCGAATAAACTTTCGTTTACGATCAATTTCCGCCGCGAAGTGCAATGACCGGGCGAAATATAATACAAAAATAAAATAAAATAAGAATAAATCAACGTAAATATCAATATATCAGGAAATATATCAGAAATACAATTACTAAAAACAAGTTAAACATATATCTTATTTCATATATTAATATTTTAGCGATTTTTTTATATGTATAATTAATATGCATGAATCAATATTCTGCAGGTAAGATACATGTTAAAATAAGTTCATTTTAATGTAACAATTATTCGCACAAATGAAAAGAGTCAAGGGATGAAAATTATAATGATATCCAAGTACCTATATAAATTTATAAACAATATACACAGAAATCGTGAGAAAAATGTTTATCATAGTAATTGCATGGCGAGATAAAGCAGCATTAAGCACTGTTGAAATGATTAAATTATTTCGTGCATCTTACATATTTGTATAACGATTTGTATAAAAACAGCAGCACAAGCAAAATATAATTTTTTAAATTTGTTTTATTATACTCAGTTACTTCAAAAAAATATTTTAGTTTTATAATTAAATTAGTTTTATAAATAATAAAATGATACCATACATCAAGTTAATAATTATATATTAGGTGTTGGAATTAATTCGTAGCGTTTTACAAGTGATGGGAAGTACTTTCATTAATGTATTTTTTAATGCTCATGTGAAATAAATAACATTCTTTCATTAAAAAACGCTACGAATTAATTCCAACACCTAATATTATACATAGATTTTATATATTAATATTATTTATATATATTAGTTTTATAATTTCCTATATTTAGATGGTAATCAACATAGAAGATTTATATTGCATTATAAAGACTGAACAATTTTCTATTGTATAACAAATTATGTGAACTGGTCATAAAAAATACATGTTGCGTAGATTGCTGTTCATTAAAGACAAAAGAATCCTAATTTTATGTCTTTATAACTTTATTTAATTTTTACAGTTTTTTTAAATAGAAAAATACATATATTTTTCTTCAGCCACTGGATATGTATAACGAAATACAAGATTAAGACAGCATCGCAGAATGGTCTTTATGCAATTTCATTGCGTAGCCAGCGGTCTAAGACTTTACAGTTAGATCACTTTATCATAATGCGAAAAAGTGTTGCGAACGTTGAGAGGGACATGGAACCTTGAGAATTCCCTCGCTCATTGTGATTCGCAAAAGAAATAAGGTCTCGTATGCACTCTTCCTGGCATATCAGAACAGAATTTCCCACACTGCTACGGCCCAGTTTTGCATAATGCATCTTCTGAAGAAAAGTTCTTAAATGTCTTACATTAAATCGGAAAAGCAAGAAAATGTCTACTCGATTTTTCAGAAAATTCGTACCTTCTTGTACACATCATTACACAATTGCTGTATTAAATTCGAATTTTGAATTAAAATTTTTTACCTATAAATTTATTATATATTTCTGTGAAACAGAATATATTTTATGAATATTGATCTAAATAGACATTTGATGCATTAACAAACTATTTAAAAATCTAATTATATTATTATAAATAATACATTTAATACAATTTTTTCTTTGTAGCATTCAATTTATTATAATATTTAATATGAATTATAAAATAATGTTTAGCTGAAAAACAGCTTACTAGCTGCAAAAACATAAATATGTTTTAATAACTTTATGTTAACAGATTTTTAAAAATATTATGATACAACGAGATGCAAGATTAAATAATCATAAATATAACCTATAAAAACAATGAATTGTCTATAATAGCGTATATAATAAATTTTAAAGCTATTATTATGATACTTGATGCCACATTCAGCGAATATATTACACAAATCTGTATTCATGACAAGTTTCAAATTTGAAAATTCTATTAAAAATTTGACAGAAGTCGGAAATAGCGCATCTACGTTTGACAGTTTCATTATTTCTGGGGAAAAAATGTTTTACTTTTAAATTACAATCCAAAATGCGAAACTGGCTGCGAAATTTATCGTTGCTAACTTCATGACATTATCCATGTAAGCGTAACGCAATTTCATTTACTGCATCCGGTAACGTCGTTGTAAACATACTGCGGGCGTCTTGCGGCGCAAATAGATGAGCTGTTGAGAGAATTCAGCAGTAAAACAATAGAATTTGCCTAAGTATTCTTTAATTAATTGAATGCGTATCCGTTCAGAGTGAATACATATAACATATAGAGGTCAATTTGTAAAAGTACTATGATTATCGACATGCGATTTAAGTAAATCACACTTTTGAAGCGTACTAAATACTGTAATTTTCAAATAAAAAAAATTGTATCATACAATATAAAGGAAATTTAAGAAAATTTAAACGTGTTCTTTGTACATTAATAAAGAAAAATAAAACTCTTTGATTTAATTATCTCTTTGATTAATGAGATTAATTATAATATAAAATATATTATAAAACTGAAAAATTTGAAATAAATAAATTTAATAATCTTTGTGAAAGTATTGAAACAATCTACAGTTGCATCGTTGAAAAATATTTGGTATCTTTATTGTCGGTTTCTTTATTGTCGTAACTGTCTGGATTACACTTATAATTCGAATTTCTTATAAATACATAATATTAAAAATAATTAACAAATTAAAAACTTGAAGAAAAATTTTATAATTTATTCTTAGGAATATACGCTTTTATTTTTATATTTGCTTGATACATAACGCTTGACTTGATGAAATTTACTAGATAAATATATTTACATTAGCTCCTAAATATAGATTTTTGCTTGAAGATTTTTAAGCAAAGTTTTAAGATATTTTTTAGTTTTAAGACACGATACAATGACACTGCACTTCAAGTTCAAAAATTAATAAGAATTAGTAAGAGTTAAAATTAATAGCCACCCACGAAAGCATAAGCCACGTTAAAGTCATCGTATTAACTGATATCACATTAGCATTATTGCACTCATTTGTATTGCATTGTTTTACAATTTTACATCCATCACTATCAGTACATGTAAAATTGGAAAGAATGCAAGTACGTTCAGTGGCTTCAGTGTTGTTACTGTAATCTAGAAAAAAAAACATTTATTACTAGACATTATTATTCTTTATTGCCATGCAAAAGAAATATGCATAATATATAAATTTGGAATACTTACAATGTTTAATTATAGCACAATTCCATTCTTCTTCTGCATATGTATTTCGTTGAATGTATGGAAGAACACTCCTTCGTAGTCTACTATGGTGGTTTATTGCCACTAAAAAAGTGAAATTTTAATAAATATCGTATATAATACGTATTGTGATAAAAAAATTGAAAGTAAATATAAAAAAACAATAATTATTCTATAATAGAAGAATTTAATTCAAAGAATAGAGAAGTTAATAAAGAATAAATTAAATTTATTAATTAAATTTTTTAAAAATTATTAATTAAAATTTACATTCATTTATACTAACATATTGTGTTAACATTAAAATTAACAAAAATTAAAATTATTGATATTTAAAGTTCTTTCTTATGAAATACGATATAATTAAATTTAACATTTTGCGACACATAATATTAGGTGTAAAACTTTGCTTTCGCCGTTTTCCTATAGATAACTTTAGCGGTAAGTGGTGGTCGAAATAAATAGATCATAGACGTCATACAATAAATTTGGGCATCTATCAACATAATCCCATAGAAACATTAGTGTCTGCATCATAAAGTTATTCTCGATTGAAAATGTCAGTTTACGAGCCAAATTCTCGTCATTTGCGGGAGGTTTTAATTTTCTGCTTCAATATGAAAAAATTTGCGGTTGAGGCTCATCGAATGCTCTCAAATACTTATGGTGAGGCCGCTATTAGTGAAAGAATGTGTCGTGAGTAGTTTCAATGCTTCAAGAACGGTGATTTTGACGTCGAAGATCGGCACAAGTGGAAGAGAGAAGGTTTTCGAAGATGCAGAATTGGAAGCATTACTTGATCAAGACTACTTGGTCAAAATCAAGAAGAATTGGCACGATCATTGGGAGTGACTCAACAAGTCATTTCAAAACGCCTCAAAGTCATGGGAAAGATTCAGAAGCAAGGAAATTGGGTGTCGTACGAGTTGAAGCCAAGAGATGTTGAACGGCGTTTATTTGCTTGTGAACAGCTGCTTGAAAGGCAAAAACGGAAGGGATTTCTGCATCGCATTGTGACTGGGGATGAAAAATGGGTTCATTATGATAACCCCAAGCGCAGAAAATTATGGGGAGTTCTTGGCCATGCTTCCACGTCGACGGCCAAACCGAATATTCACGGCTCCAAGGTCATGCTCTGGTATTTGGTGGGACTAGCTCGGCGTAATGTATTATGAGCTGTTAAAACCGACTGAAACAATCACAGGCGATCAGTATCGAACACAATTGATGCGTCTGAGCCGAGCATTGAAAGACAAACGGCCGTAATACAACGAGAGACACGATAAAGTGATTTTGCAGCATGACAATGCTCGACCCCATGTTGCGAAAGTGGTCAAGACATACTTGGAAACGTTGAAATGGGAAGTCCTACCCCACCCGCCGTATTTTCCAGACGCTGCTCCTTCTGACTATCACTTGTTTCGATCAACGGCCTGGCTGACCAGCACTTCCGATCTTATGAAGAAGTAAAAAATTGGATCGATTCGCCTCAAAAGATGACCAGTTTTTTCGACGTGGGATTCGTACGATGCCCGAAAGATGGGAAAAACTAGTCCAGCGATGGACAATACATTGAATTGTAAATGTATAACCAGTTTTTTACAATAAAGCTTCGAATTTCGGGAAAAAAAACGGTGGAAGCAAAGTTGTACACCTAATATATTAAATTTCGAAAAGGTTTTTTGTATTCTAAACTTTCTATTCTAATCTTTAATAAATATTGTTGAATAATTATATATTTTTATTTTATAAATATGGATATCTTAAAATTAATTTTTTGAATATACTTAATTTAAAAGTATAAATTTCATGAGAGAGAAAGAGAAAAAAACGACAGAGAAAGCGCAATAACTTTTCCTTACTTTTATTCGGATCTTCCGAAATGCTCATTAATAAAATGTTGCCTGTTGGTGGACCGCCGCTGCCCGTTGATGGAGCGTCGCTGCCCGTTGATGGAGCACCGCTGCCCGTTGATGGAGCGTCGCTGCCCGTTGATGGAGCACCGCTGCCCGTTGATGGAGCGTCGCTGCCCGTTGGTGGAGTGCCGCTGCCCGTTGATGGAGCACCGCTGCCCGTTGATGGAGCACCGCTGCCCGTTGGTGGAGCGTCGCTGTCCGTTGATGGAGCGTCGCTGCCCGTTGGTGGAGCACCGCTACCCGTTGATGGAGCGTCGCTGCCCGTTGGTGAAGTGCCGCTGCCCGTTGATGGAGCACCGCTGCCCGTTGGTGGAGTGCCGCTGCCCGTTGGAGGAGCGTCGCTGCCCGTTGATGGAGCACCGCTGCCCGTTGATGGAGCACCGCTGCCCATTGGTGGAGTGCCGCTGTCCGTTGATGGAGCGTCGCTGCCCGTTGGTGGAGCGTCGCTGCCCGTTGATGGAGCGTCGCTGCCCGTTGGTAGAGTGCCGCTGTCCGTTGATGGAGCACCGCTGCCCGTTGATGGAGCGTCGCTGCCCGTTGGTGAAGTGCCGCTGCCCGTTGATGGAGCACCGCTGCCCGTTGGTGGAGTGCCGCTGCCCGTTGGAGGAGCGTCGCTGCCCGTTGATGGAGCGTCGCTGTCCGTTGATGGAGCGTCGCTGCCCGTTGGTGGAGCACCGCTACCCGTTGATGGAGCGTCGCTGCCCGTTGGTGAAGTGCCGCTGCCCGTTGATGGAGCACCGCTGCCCGTTGGTGGAGTGCCGCTGCCCGTTGGAGGAGCGTCGCTGCCCGTTGATGGAGCACCGCTGCCCGTTGATGGAGCACCGCTGCCCATTGGTGGAGTGCCGCTGTCCGTTGATGGAGCGTCGCTGTCCGTTGGTGGAGCGTCGCTGCCCGTTGATGGAGCGTCGCTGCCCGTTGGTAGAGTGCCGCTGTCCGTTGATGGAGCACCGCTGCCCGTTGATGGAGCGTCGCTGCCCGTTGGTGAAGTGCCGCTGCCCGTTGATGGAGCACCGCTGCCCGTTGGTGGAGTGCCGCTGCCCGTTGGAGGAGCGTCGCTGCCCGTTGGTGGAGCGCCGCTGCCCGTTGGAGGAGCGTCGCTGCCCGTTGGTGGAGCGTCGCTGCACGTTGATGAAGCGTCGCTGCCCGTTGGTGAAGTGCCGCTGCCCGTTGATGGAGCACCACTGCCCGTTGATGGAGCACCGCTGCCCGTTGGTGGAGTGCCGCTGCCCGTTGATGGAGCACCGCTGCCCGTTGATGGAGCGTCGCTGCCCGTTGGTGGAGTGCCGTTGCCCGTTGATGGAGCACCGCTGCCCGTTGATGGAGCACCGCTGCCCGTTGATGGAGCACCGCTGCCCGTTGGTGGAGTGCCGCTGCCCGTTGATGGAGCACCACTGCCCGTTGATGGAGCACCGCTGCCCGTTGGTGGAGCGTCGCTGCCCGTTGATGGAGCGTCGCTGCCCGTTGGTGGAGTGCCGCTGCCCGTTGATGGAGCACCGCTGCCCGTTGATGGAGCGTCGCTGCCCGTTGGTGGAGCGTCGCTGCCCGTTGATGGAGCGTCGCTACCTGTTGGTGGAGTGCCGCTGCCCGTTGATGGAGCACCGCTGCCCGTTGATGGAGCGTCGCTGCCCGTTGGTGAAGTGCCGTTGCCCGTTGATGGAGCACCGCTGCCCGTTGATGGAGCACCGCTGCCCGTTGGTGGAGTGCCGCTGCCCGTTGATGGAGCGTCGCTGCCCGTTGGTGGAGCGTCGCTGCCCGTTGATGGAGCGTCGCTGCCCGTTGGTGGAGTGCCGCTGCCCGTTGATGGAGCACCGCTGCCCGTTGATGGAGCGTCGCTGCCCGTTGGTGAAGTACCGCTGCCCGTTGATGGAGCACCGCTGAACGTTGATGGAGCACCGCTGCCCGTTGGTGGAGCGCCGCTGCCCGTTGGAGGAGCGTCGCTGCCCGTTGGTGGAGCGTCGCTGCCCGTTGGTGGAGCGCCGCTGCCCGTTGATGGAGCACCGCTGCCCGTTGATGGAGCGTCGCTGCCCGTTGGAGGAGCGTCGCTGCCCGTTGGTGGAGCGCCGCTGCCCGTTGGTGGAGCGCCGCTGCCCGTTGGTGGAGCGCCGCTGCCCGTTGGTGGAGCGCCGCTGCCCGTTGGTGGAGCGCCGCTGCCCGTTGAAGGTGCGCCGCTGCCCGTTGGTGGAGCGCCGCTGCCCGTTGGTGGAGGACCGCTGGCCGTTGGTGGAGGGTCGCTGGCCGTTGGTGGAGGGTCGCTGGCCGTTGATGGGGTGCCGCTGGCCGTTGGTGGAGAGTCACTGGCCGTTGGTGGAGGGCCGCTGGCCGTTGGTGGAGAGCCGCTGGCCGTTGGTGGAGGGTCGCTGGCCGTTGGTGGGGAGTCGCTGGCCGTTGGTGGAGTGCCGCTGGCCGTTGGTGGAGGGCCGCTGGCCGTTGGTGGAGGGCCGCTGGCCGTTGGTGGAGGACCGCTGACCGTTGGTGGAGCGCTGCTGCCCGTTGGTGGAGCGCTGCTGCTCGTTGGCGTTGATGGTAATCTACATTCTATAATCATTGTATCTAGCAGTGGACCCTCTAAACAGTCCTTGTTTTCCAGCGAGTTGCATTGATAACATTTCAATGCACTTCCTTTAAAAGAACAAGTTAACGAAAATATTTTTATATGATCATGTTATACAGTTTTTATTGATATCAAGACTTTATAACTATTATCCTTATATATAAAGTAACAATATCAAATAATGAAATATGAAAAAAATGATAGCGTTTATTGTCAAATTTTTTAAGACGCATCTGAAATAAGCACAAGCAAATAAATACAAATAAAGCATTAGAGACTATATAGGAGACTGATTAGCACAAGACGTATATTGGCATTGCGTTTTGTTAATGTATTTGTTAATGGTGAAAAAAGCAAAATTACTACAATTTCTTTTATAACATAAATATTTTTCCCTAAATTTCATTTAAATCAGGAAGTACTACAATAAAAAGAAGAAAATATGATAGACAAGAGACAAATAAATTTTCAATAGTTTCATAATTTTATATTAATATTCTTCTGTTTGGAAAAATAAATTTAAGAATTACATTATTAATTAAAAGAAAAATTTTTATTATTATACGACATGTTATTGTAATGATCATAATTTATTATAATAAAATGATGTTTTTTTAAAACTTTTCATTCTTTGTTAATTACAACATTAATAATATAATAAAATAAATCATCGAAAATTTATTTCGTACCTGAGTATAAAATAGTGGATGTAACTACTACAATGATGATTATAAAAGTGTGAACTTGCTTTGCCATCTTTGATGTGTTGTCAGATACGTCGAATCAGTAACTGTCGTGATACTTCGAGAAACCTATACCTTACAATGTTATCATCAATTTTCACTACACTGGCACTGGCTGTGATAAACTTGGATTATCGCAAGCATGAACCTCCCTCAATGCTGTTAATCTCAATTAAGATGTAAAAAAATGAATTATCAGATAATCATCATATTTTTGTTGCAGTTATAATTTCTATCGCAAGTAAAAATAAGAAACATACAATAAAATTAGAAATAAATTACTTTCTCTTGATTAAAAAATTTTATTAAAGATTAATAAAAATAGTTAACAAAAATAATTTTCTTGTAGGCATACAATATTAGTTTTACAGAGTAGCAAAATATGTTAATAATTGATTTTTATTATGTGAATAATTATTATAAATTATAAGTAATTGTAAGATAAAGCAGATTTGATTTATGACTATGTCACAATTGTATGCTGATATTTTTAAAACAAACATGACTTTAAATTATATTAGTCACATCAGAATTTGTTACGAATTTATTTTGTTCCGACTTTAAAAGATTTCTGTTAATAGAATTGATTGTCATATAAAAAGTTAAAAATACCAAATCAGCAATAGTTGCGTGAAATAATTATTCTCATTTGTTAATGTGTGTGTGTGTGTGTGTGTTTTTTTTTAATACTTATATTTAGTGACTAATTAATACTTCTAACAAATTTATTAGGATTATTAGAATTATATTAGGATTAATATTGAAAACTATTTTGACATTATAAGTACAATTATTCTGATAAAATGTATTTAAAATGATAATTATTAAATATTTTTACTTATCCATTTTGACAATTCTTCGTCAATAATTAGAGAATATCTAATAATAAAGATAAAGATTTTTAATAGTAAAGATAAAGAACATTAATCATAAAGATAAAGGTTAATAACAAAGATAATGATAATGAATAATAAAAATAAAGATTTTTAATAATAAAGATAAATCTAGTACAAAAGAAAAAAAGTAATATCTAATAATTTTTGTGCTTATTTATATAAATAGTATGATAAATTTGAGGATACATTCTTAGCAATCGTTTTCATGGACGACTAAGCGTGACGTCGCTCGACTGGCGCGCGAAGAAACATTTTAAGTTCAGTTACGAATTATAGTTAACATTGCAAAGAGTACACGTAACATCCATTTTTTGTGCATTCAAGCGAGAAAGACCGTTAGGTTAACGCAAGTAGTGCTATATGTCATTTTCATCGCCTCATTTTCATCACCACAATTATAATAAAAATCATAAACTATACTCATCGAACAACTAAATATATAGTTGATATGAATATCATTGATCGATACAAGATATGAAGTTTTATATTTGCTATATCTTGATACAAATATAATAAATAAATATAACAAATTAAGTTTTTTATTTTTAATTAAAGTTTCTACAAAGAAACTGACAGAATTTCCTTTCAATTTCTTTTCACGTACTTTATAAGTTTCTCGAAAATAAAGCTTAAAGAAAAATCATTTAAAAGTATTATTAGCGAGCTGGTGAATGCTTGATTTATCTCTTTGTCTCCCACGGCTTTTTCTTTTCTTTCTTTTTTCTCTACCATGGAATCTTTCCCATTTAGGACCTTTCAATTTCATTTATACGTCTATGTCTATTAATCCATTAAAAGCGTATATTCAACTTTTCTTAATGAAACGATCGACTTTCGTGATTGTCCAAACGATTTGCGAGAAAATTCTTTTAAATATAAATCTATCATTAATTTTGAGATTTATCGGATTTGAAATGATTAATAAAGAATTGATTTATAAATTATCATTTATCGTTTATCGTTGAGACAGAGATATCAATTGATATCACTAATAATTATTTACATAAACTCGCAGCGACCGATATTATATTATCTTTGGAAATCCTCTTTTTGCACAAAGTATAAAACTTCTAAAATTGTTTAGAGAATTTATTACAAGGAAGTAAGTAATTTTCTGTTAGATATATGTAATCTTTAGGTCCTTGCATATCTAAACATGAAAAATTACATCATTGTTTCGGTCAACGAATAGTCGATGGACATTATTAATATGCTATATAATATAGCATAATATTGGATTAAAGTCAAAATGTCGGAATTTAAAGGTAAAGAATCCATTATTTTTAATAATTCATGTATATAACAATGTGTCTATATATTGTTATATACATAATAAAAATAAAAATTCATTACTTTTAAAATTTATAATTATAATTTATTCAAATCATTTTTCATTCGAATTTATATATTGTTTAAAGTCTTTTTAAATCATAAATACTTTATTTCTAAATGTTCGTGTTTTTGAAAAATTGATGATGTCCCGTTGAATAGCCTGAAGTTCTGCAGATCGTCTCTCCGATACGGAAATGCTGAACCATCATTGGACTACATGCTCATTAACGCCAGTCTTTTCAAACATGATATTTCGCATAGCTTGAGCAGCAGAATGCCTTACTTTAAATTATTACATAATTGCCTGATATCTACTCTAGAATGTTTTATTTTAGAATGCACTTATCAGTAAGATAATACACGATTATTGATTTATATATATATTAATTTTAACTTAATATACGGATGAAGAAATATACAATGCACACACACACACACACACACACACATACACGCACACGCACGCACACGCACACACACGCACACACGCACACACACACACACACACATACACACATATATGTATATTTGATTTATAATTTAATGCTGTTACGAATAATTTTTTTCGCAAATAATATAATCCGACATTTTAGCTGCATCGACCAATATTTTGGATTTTGGATTTTTGTTGTGTAAATTCCAGCACGAAAATATCGGAGATAATAATTATTTCGAAATTACCTCAAAGACAATACGAGAAACGGTAAAACCAGGGAATGATTATGTCGTGAAAGGGGAGAACCCTGTGGGTGTTCGCTAGAGCATGAAGGTATTCGCTTCCCACGCTTAAGCAGTGGAATAACAATGATGCTCACGGTTGCTTGCGCATCCTTGCCGCCTCCAGTTGCTCGGCGTCAACGTGTTCCGCTTCAAATTTTCTTCAAATTTTGCTTCCCCATATTTGGCAAAATCGGCCCTTTTTGATCAGGCACTAGAACGTGGAATAATAATTTCTCTTTCTCTCCTTTTCTCTTTCCCTCTCTCCTGCCTCTTCTTTTTCTTCTTCCGCTGCGCATGATCGATATTTCCTTGAAACGTAAACGATGCTGTATAACTTTTTATATCTTATAACTATAATCTTTGTTAGTAATCCTAGGTAGCAATATGATATACGTTTCTTTATTGTTTCTTCTTTTATTCTATTTTTTTTATTGTTCCGCAAGTTTTCACGGAAGTGATATCAATCCGAATAATGCTATGTTTGAACAATAGCATTTATATCATACAGAATTGTATCAGCGAGATAAGAGTATCTGATTGATATCAATAGCGGATGTACAACTATCAGTTTCATCCTTATGTTGCAATGATGCGAAATATAATTGATACGTCGAGTAAATTTATGACACTATTGACGCATCAAGAAAATGTTCCATACATTTACGAGAAATCCTGGCGTTTCCATATTTCATTAATTATACTTTCTTCGATAGATCAAAGTCTAGATCAAAGTTTAGATTTATTAGACACGGTGAAAGCGTGGAGTATTGTCAATACATTAAAATTAATCTTGGGCTATTTTTTTTTATTATACGTTGTATCCTGCCTCATTTCTTTATCATTATTAGCATGAAAATTCGGTTTCAATATCGCGGAGCGATTTATGAAAAGTTAAGACAAGATAGCTCTTAAATCAAATGCAAACTTTCTTATCAATTCCTTGAAAAGAGTCTCTTCTAATGAATCGTGCAATAATCATCCAAATCTTTATTGATTTTGAAAAAGATTTCCGAGAAATTCTTTGTGTGCACAAAGAATTAAATGGAAGATCATTAAAAACGTATGTAGGGAAAAGAAGGTAATTGTATCTCACACATATATGCGGTTTAGATTCACGTCAACCTTGAATTAAATTTTGTAGTGTCTATAGCCGAGTTAATTATTTTTTCCTCGATTAAATTTTTTATTCATTTGAAAGTTTTGTCATTGTAGCGATTTTTGAATTTATATTTGTACTTTGTGTTCATAAGGTTTGCGACTTCCTCGTGGATTTCTGTCCTTTGCGATGCATAAAGATGCGTGTAAAATGTCAAAAAAAGAAGGTGTGGAGGAACACGTGGGTGCGTACAAACACATTCCGAGGTAGGAAGGAGTACGAAGATAAGAGAGATGTAAAGCTATATGCCAATTGTATGCCAGTTACTGAGTTGTCAGGATGTTACTCTGGTGAAACGAGGACACCGGGATCAAATCGACAGCGTCTCTCTAATATCGACACCTCAATGTTCTACAAGCGTGCGTCATGCAGGATTCGTGAATATTTATAGCAAATTTAAAGATTACGCGCGGAAGCCTAGAAAATTAATCTTTCACGAAATGTGCACAATTTCTGATAACATCGTAATAATACAATTCTCTTACGTTGTTTTTTTAATACAAATAAATTTGCGTATAAAAAGTTATTTTTAAAAAAAGCCATATATTTGGCGTGAAATAATATTTTCTCAAAATTGTTTTTTAACTCAATTCGTGATATACATTCATACATTTTTTATTCAAATAAAATATTATTGTCAAGATTATATTTTACATGTAATATAACTTAGGTAAAATTAACCTTTTCACACACACATATACAAATTATTTTACACATATACAAGTTATAAAAAATATTTTTATTTTTGTGCACATTACTTGATAAATAATAAACGATTCGTAAAAATTGGATGTTTTGATTGATATTTTCAAAACGTGTAAAGACTTTTCTACTTTTATATTTTTGATATTTTCAAAACGTGTAAAGACTTTTCTACTTTTATATTTTTATTCAACAATTTATAATAAATTGCGCTATAAAAGTTTTTTGTATATATGCATGAAAGATTTTATAGGCAATTCATATGATTTATCATTTATTTGCAAGATAAAGATGAATCCACTTTAATATTAGTTTATCCTGATTAACTATTTTAAAGAGATTTAAGTAATTTTCTGTGATGTCTACCGTGTATAAAATATCATATTAAAAATATAAATAAGATAACATTTATAATAATTTATCTTTTGATATCAAGAGAAATTATACGTAATTCTTAGTTATTCATTTTTCTGCCAAAGCAAAATTAATTGAACATTGATCGATTTAATAAAATTTATTATCATCAAGGAAATTGAAAATAAGGTTTCATTATATTATATTAACATTGTCTTCCGCAATTTTTTTCTATACAAATTTCCGTGTTCATAATATAAAATACTATAAAATATTATAAATATTTTATTTCTTTTATATGATTAATAAGGCTAATAAATTAATGATTTATATATCCAATATTGTGTATACTCACTGTATATCTTCAAATTATAATTGTATTTTGCTGAATTTCATTTTTCAATTTCAACAATAATCGCTAATAAATTTAATATTGGCATTGTTGTTGCTTAAGATGATTTGTAAACGCATAATCAAAACTAGATGAAATCGACAATGCTCTCTAAAATCATTTATAGCTATGGCATACGTGGGCCGCGATGAAGAATCATTCTAGCATCAGAATCACTACAAAGGTATAATTATCATTTATCACCAATGCACAACGGATACACCATAATTTATGGTTTGACGATGATAACGTTGGTACCGTGATTTTATGATGCATAAAGGAAAATTCCTTTTTAAATTGCCGTAGAACTGCACGTTGGTTTACTGTACAAGAGAATTGATAAAAAGGGTAGATTCGAACGGTCGATGTTATTTCCGTTGCCAAAGGAAAATGCCATTAACGTTTAAAACTTTCAGCGATACGTCTATCTAAACGAGTAATAATATATCTGCAATATTAATTCTCTGGCAATAAGCAAAATGGGAAATTCAATGTGCATCGTGATAATGCACGCTCGCAGAAATATGAGTTTGCCATAAGTTTACGTACAATGAATATGAGAGAAAACATATTACCCGACTAAATAGAGAGTAAAACATCTTGAATGTTTTTTTTATTAAAACACTTTATGTCAATTTGAATTTCACGTGGTATCAAAGAAGAGTTACTAATTACGTGTAACTAAATGCGTTCTGCGCGATACTACATACAAAGTGCGTCACCCAAATCCGGACAAATTTCAATTTCAATTTTCCACTATATTATGCCTCCGCCAGAGATTATTGTTGGCATCCGAGAAAGCCTGATGCTTCTAGTAAACAGTCATATTCTCAAAATGGCCGTGAAACCAAGTGCGGAGTATAATCGAAGAGTCATGATCATCGAAGGCTTTCATACTGGACGCTCGCCCAGCAACGGAAATAATTCGGTTCTTTGGATACCCGAGATCAACCGTTTATGACGTTGTGACAAAATATATAGCTTTAGTCCAACGAAGGTTTCAGTATGCCAGCGAAGAAAAGTCACTCGAAAGAACGCACCACGAAGACTTCCGCAATCATTGAAAGGGTTCAAGCGCTGATTTCGGATGACCCAGAGCAATGCCGTTGCGCATTCTGATGGATGTAGTGAAGCCGTGGGTGAAAACTATGGCGTCCGGGAGGCCATATATTTTTCAGCAGAACGGTGCACCGGCTCGTATAAGTCATTTGATTTAAAATTGGCTCTCAGACGACGTCGATATGTTTTGGTCCAAGGAGTTTTGGCTTCCCAATAGCCCAGATTTAAATCCCTTGGATTATTACGCATGGAGTGTAGTTGAAAGGGTCACAAACAAGTCTCGGCATCCCAATGTGACGTCATTAAGGACCACTATTGAGGCAACATTCGTCGGCATAGACAGCGCTACATTAGCAGCGAACGCTTCAGACTGACAATAGAGGCCATCATTCAAGCTATGGGGAATATCGAATAATTGTGATTAGTAATAATTGTAATATCCCTCTACAGGGATCCCCCAAGTGCCATGTAAAAGGATTTTTTGTAATATTTAATTTTTTATTAAAAACATTTTGTTTAAAGAAATTGTTCGATTTTTCCAGATTTTGGGTGACGCACCCTGTACATATAAAGATCCTCACTAATACAATATATTAGAGATACAAATATAATATTAAAGACTTACAATCTGAGAGGAACTGGATCTCTTAAATCTATTCTTTTTTGCAAATTCTGCAGTCGTCATAAGGATAGCTAAAGCAACAATTACAATAAAGAATAATAAGTCGCTGAGTTTTATAATGCTCAGTTTTATAAAATTTTTGTGTTTTTTTTATTATTTTCTATTCTAATGTAAATAAAATAATAAATTTTATATTTATATATATTTCTAAAACTGATGACGTGAGATTGAAATAAAAACTGATATATGTACTGCACGAATTTAGCATATAATATTTTTTAGTATTAGATATTATTTGTAGGAAGGTGACATGATAACAGAATAAAGATAATTTAACAATATTTTATATATATTAATATACCTCTTTCGGATTATTCGTATATTATTATTATAAATATCATAGAAATATAAAATTGCATTGAAATATAAAATTGCATGATAGAGCAAGCTTGAGATTAATAAAACGTAAAAAAATTAATAAATTGCTTTTATTTTACTCCTACTCTATTAAATGTACAAATAAGAGATATTTGAAAATTTTTTTAAAAATAATTATTAAAAAGACGCCTTAAAAATCGCAATTTTAGAATTTTAAAATTCTCAATTAACATAATTTTTAAAAAAACTAAAAACATTTAAATTTAAAAAATGCATTTCTTTTATTTTTATAAAATTGCAATAAACTAATAATTTGCTGGCAGATAACGACGAAGTAACTTCATTATAGATAATGACAGAGTAACTTTATTATAGTCATGGATTTAGTCATTTTATGCGTAGTTTCTGTGAGTTATATCTATCATTTTCGAATAACAAAAATCATAAAAAAATAGACAATGCTATAGAAGATATGAAGAGTATATCGATTATAAGTAATGTTTTTTGTGATGTTTCATTTTATTAAGTTACGATTTCTGTATTTTTATAGATTGCAACGAAGTAATGGTACTGACTCATAAAAGATAATGCACGACATACGTGCCGCACGACAAACATATTAAATTTTTAAAACATTTTTTTACTGATATGTAACAAATTTAGAATTGTTATATAAAGTGCTTTTGCATAATTTAATATTAACAGTTATCACGTATAAAAATCCATATAATTTATATATTGATGCTTAATAATAAAATTAAACGTTGACTTATTTTCTGTATACGCAGTTGTTAAACGCATATTAATTATTATCGTAATTTTTTTATATCATTTATGAGTTACATTAAATTTTTATATTTTACAAAAATACTAATTATTTATGTAAAATACATTACATCCTTGATTTTAAATACAAATTTATCTATCGAATTATTATTATTATTTAAAGATATTAATGATATGAAGATGTTACAAAGCGCAATTTTAACAAAAATGCAATTTCTTTAAGTCATTAAAGTCAAACCATTTTTTATATTCCTGATATGCTTTATTATATTGATAGTAAGATATCACTTCTTTTATAAATTGTCTGTTCACTAAGGGAAGACAATTTAGAAGCTACGTAACATACAACAGTTTCAAACGAAAAAATTAGGATGAAGACTGTAATTTTCTTATTCGGGCTTGTACTCGTTGTCGCAATTATCATCCCGACTAATGGAGGACCTATTGCCGAAACAAGTGCCGAGGCTAATCCCGAACCAATTGCCGAGGCTACGCCTGAAGCTAATTCTGAAACATTAACTGATTCTGAAGCAACACAACATCATTCAACCAATGTTAAACACTCCAAACATCATATTAAACAATAGCATCTAAGGTATAATAATAAAATTTTATTTAATTTAAAATAATTTGACTATATTTTTTAAATACTTTTTTAGTCATTTATATGTCATAATAAAGATAAGCAAACAAATTTTTTTGTATTTTGTGAGTTTATAATTTAGTAAGCAGAGAATATTCTAGTAACATTACAATCTATATTACAACATATGTTCCAATATGTTTTTTGCTTACTGGAGACTCAATTCCCCAACGGTTGAACTTCTCTGAACGGTTTCTTATCTCTTTCCAATTTTAGAATTGGAAAGAGACAATGAATAAGTTGAACCTCGGTTAAGAGTTAACCGTGAATTGTGGAACTGGGCTTAATTCATAAACTTATGAAATATTGATTATAATTATAAAATTTGATTACAATATTGCTACAGTGTTGTTGGAATATTCCAAAATGTTTCTTACTTATTAAGTCAATTATTTATTATTCATTGTTAGCAAGAAAATTAGTAATACTGCTTAACATGGAATTTAGATCATAAAATTATTTTTATAGATTTTTTGGGAAAATTGAACTCAAAGAACTATAAATAGCATTTTAAAATGTGACCTGTGAACTAAGAAAACTCAAGATGCGATAGAGCTGTTTCATTAATGAATGCGTTTCCAATGATTAAAAAATCTGTAAAATTTTGTCCGATTTGTGACAAATTTTTTAATTTATCGGATAGTGTAATTAAAGTAATTATCATATTAAATTTATAATTAAAATGATTTGTTTATATCTTTACGCAAAAATACAAATACTTAAAAAATATTTTTTTATACAGCTTTACCATTGGGTCATGTTTAATCTTGCAAATTTTTTATTTTACATATATTATTTACAAAATTATCTAAAATAACAAGAAATAAAAAAGAAAATTGTAATACATGATATAACATCTTGAAACTTTTCTTAAACATATTAGGTGTTGGAATTAATTCGTAGCGTTTTACAAGTGATGGGAAGTACTTTCATTAATGTATTTTTTAATGCTCATGTGAAATAAATAACATTCTTTCATTAAAAAACGCTACGAATTAATTCCAACACCTAATAATTTTATTACTCTAAAATTTGTGTTATCTATAAATCAATTAATAGCTTTATTAATATACAATATATTTGTGTTGTAGGAAGACGTTAAATAAACAGCGAGAAACTCAACTTTAATAGAAGAATATAACATTTTTGAATCTAAATAACGTCGAAGCTGATGACTTGGTGTTGGAAAAGCTAATACATGCACTGCACGAATTTAGCACATAATATTTTTAGATATTATTCGTATGACATGATAACATAATAAAGATACATAACAATTTTGTAAAAATTATAATTTCTAAATTTTTTGATCGTAACTGATTTTATTATTATCGATATCACAATTTAAAATATAAAATTGTATAATAAAGCAAATATATAAGATAAATAAAGCATATAAAATAAATAAGTTATTTTTTATATTTTTATTCCTACTGTATTATTCCTACTGTATTACTTTATTAAGTGTAGATATAAGAGAAAATGAAAAAAATTGTGTTTTTTTAATAATTATAAAACAGCACATATTTAAAAAAAATCATTACTTTAGAACTTTAGAACTTTTTAGAATTCTTAATACAAAAATTTATTAATAAAAATTAAAAACAGATATTTAAATAAAAAATGATATTGTCAGATAATTTTTATAAAATTAATTTAAAAAAATTAATACAAATTATATTAAACACTATACCGTCGTATACGATACTTACATTTAAAGAGCTCGTGGTGCATATATTTTTAAAAGTATTGACATCTAAAATAATGATTTTATATATATTTGAAAGATAAGATTCCAATTTGTTGTTAACCGTAAAAAAATAAAATGAATGTAATAAACTCATTCCGACCAATGACGAGGCTTAAATTCCATTAATTGCTCGTCAAAGAGTTTGGTGCTCGCATGATTTTGGTATTAAAACAATCTTTAGACATCGTAGTATCAAAATATATACATTTCCGATTTTAGTGCTCACTTAAAGCAACTAAAAATAATTAATAAGTCGCGAAAGATGCGCCATGATTTTGGTATAAACGTGACGATCGAATAACGAACTTTAGGCCGCAGCGCGACAAATTAATTATTTTCAGTCACTTTAAGTAAAATCGGAAATGTATATATTTTGATACTACGATGTCTAAGGACGTTTTCATATCAATATCATGCGAATACCGAATTTTTTGATGATTAAGTAACGAACTTTAGAGCACGGCGCGCGCTCTTTCTTTTCTTGACGTATTAATTATTTTCATTAATTTAGAGTGAGCACTAAAATTGGAAATGTATATATTGTATTTTGATACTATGATGTCTAAAGATTGTTTTCACACCAATATCATGCGAGCTTTCTAAATGTAGGTGTCGTATATGACGGTGTAGTGTTTAATACATGTTGGAATATTTGAATTAACGCTATATTTGAATTTTTTAACTCTATTTTGAAGCATTAAATTAGCACTAAAATCCCTATGTACTTATTTTGTGTATATATGCATTATACAATATATATATTTTTTTTATAGGGGTCCAGCTTGCCCCCTTTTTTTATTGTTGCTAAACGAAATTTGAGGAATTAAAATTCGGAATAGGTACTAAATTAGCACCTGAAAAACATTATATTTTTGACCTATTCCGAACTTGATTTTCGATGGTGGGGGATCCAATTTAATAAACATCAGTATCCTCAATTTTGTCGATTACAAGTAATGTTTTTCATAATAATTTTGTTTTTTTAAATCACTATTTTTAAATTGCTACATATTGTCAACGAAATAATGATGTTGAGTCTCACATAAAAGATAATGCACGTTCCGCACGATGTACTTATTCAATTTTTTAAATATTTTTTTTTAATTTTATGTGTACATCGTGCATGCATTTTATCTTTTGATATGCAACAAAGAATTGTAAAGTTAAAATTGCTGAAAGACGACTTTATATTTTTTATATCAACACATAAAAATATAATTTATCACAGAGGAACACATTGTCGTCAACTACAATTTTTATATAATTTTCTTTTTATATTGAAACGAGTTTTATGGTTGATCTCGGACTGCGTCCGAGAGCAAATTTTTAATTAATTTTTATATATTTTATCTATATAACATTTCCATTGTTATCTTTGAGTCACATTGAAAATGATCCAACAGGAATCGAAACGTTTGTGTTTGTTCACTTGCTGACGATCAAATTATATTTCATGTTTTTTAATTTCACACATGACATGTTTTATTTTATTTTTTAACTATTTAATACAAATTTGTTATTTTATGATAATTGTTTTAGGCTCGTAGCCCTTTGTCTTTTTATTTATTATATTAGGTGTTGGAATTAATTCGTAGCGTTTTACAAGTGATGGGAAGTACTTTCATTAATGTATTTTTTAATGCTCATGTGAAATAAATAACATTCTTTCATTAAAAACGCTACGAATTAATTCCAACACCTAATAATTTATCATATTTAATTTGATGATGTTAGAAGCAAGAAGACATATGTTAAAAGTTCTTACAAAATATTTTAAAATAAAAATATTTTTCAACAAATCAATATTTACATTTGATAAAATTTACTTGTAAAATAATCCAAAACTGTTCTTTTATTTCAGAATAGATTAAAATTATATTTATATTTATATTAATTATATGTATATTAATTTGATACCTGTCACACAGTTTGTTTCGTTTTTTAATTAAGCATACTTTAATTTTAAATATGTATATGATTATTTATTGATTGCTAAAATATAAGGGGATTTTTTGGTATATTTTTATAAATTATATTCTATTAATATTGCAAATGTTATTTTATTAAGAAATAATTATTTAAAGATATCATGAAAATGTTATAAAACTCAATTTTAACAGAAATACAACTTTTTTACGCCATTACATCGATCAATTTTTTTTATATTCTTGATATGCTTTATTATGTCAATAGGAGATAATAAGGCACAATTTTTTCTATAAATTGCCAGTCAACTAAGAACTTTTAACTTTTTAGACGCTACATGACATATCACACAGTAATTTCAAACGAAAAAAACAGTATGAAGACTGTAATTTTCTTATTTGGACTTGTCGCAATTATCATTTCAACTAATGGAGAATCTACTGCTGTTACCGAAGCTACTGCGAAAGCTCATCCTGAAACTACTGCCAAAGCTAATCCTGAAACAACTACTGAAACTAATCACGAAACTGTTCCAAAAACATTTTTTACGTTCTTTACAGAGAAATTTAAGGTCAGTATAAGGAATAGCATCTACGATATAAATTAGAAATAAATAATTTTATTTCTCTAATTTAAAATAATCGGCTCTGCATTTTAAGAATATTTTATTATTCATTTATTTACAATTGTCTATATATAAAAATAAAGATAAGTAATCAAATATTTTTTCATACTTTGTAAGTCTATAACTTATAATTTGTCCATTGTTTGTCATTTATTGTTGCCAGAAAATGAAAAATTAAATTAATTTACAATTAAAAAGATTTGTTTATATCTTTGCACAAAAATACATCATTTGAAATGTTTTTACGTTCTTTACTATCGAATCATGTTTAATCTTGTAATTTTTTTATTTCGTGATATACATATTTAAAAAATTTTATAAGATGACAAATTAAAAATAATCACATGTGACATAATATTTTAAGGCTCTTGTAACATAATTTTTATTAATGTAAAATTTTATGTTATCAATGAATCAATTAATTTTAAGAAATGTATATTTGTAGTTATTCAAGCCGAAACGTGTACCAAATGAAAAATGGGGAAATGTAAGGTAATAATAAATAAAAAAGTAATATGATATAACATTTTTAATTTTTTTAATATCATTTTTATATTAATGTTAAATTTTTATATTATCAATTTTTATAAATCAATTAATAGACAGAGAAAGTAACTAATTTTTTTAACATCTTTACTAATTGCTTTCCTTATTATTACTTTGTCATTAGAATGATTTGACAATGACGAATTTTTTTATGATTGTAACTAAAGGATGGTTGTAACATCAGGATGGAAAATCATTCGATTATTTGTAGTCAGTTGGAAAAGTTACTCGCTACTGAAAAAATTAATTCGACATTTGGAATTCGTTACTTTTCAGTCGTTACTTGAAACGAGTAACATTACTCGTTATGGCACTAGACACGGAAACGCTTACTACGCGATAGTCAATAAGCTTACAGTTCCTAACACTCGCGTGTTGACTATCGCGTCGCATTTTGCCGCGTGGTAAGCATTTCCGTGACCAGTATGCAGGAATCATTATTCATTACAAATTACTTTTTTTGATAAGTAAACGCATAACGATGTAAGTTACTTTTTAAAGTGACTTTTCCAACCTTAGCGCAATCTCAGCGTTTATTTATCATTATAATCATAAAAAATTGCAACGTCATTATCAAATTGTTATTATAAAATATAATGGTAACGGAAGAGTAACTTTTCCATTCTCTTCTAAGAGATTTATTTAAAAAATATACATTTATATTGTAGGAAAGAAAAGAAGGAGGAAAAGAAACCTTAATATAAGATCATGCTAAATGCAAAGATCAAAAATATCGTTACATATATAAATGAAAATAAGAAGTAATGAAATTTTGTTAATGTCTAATATATAACATATTGTCAACTATGTTTGCAAAAATAAATATTTGTTAATTTCAAATAAATACAATAATAAAATAAATGTCCTATTTATTAAGTTGATTAACCATCTTGTGTATTTCATGCAAAATTTTTAAGTGTAACAAAGCAAAATATATGTTTCATGTTGAAACTTGAAACATCAAATGTTTCCGATTAATACGGATATAAATGACGGGGAAAAAAATGACTCGCAGCGTACTACACGAAATGAAGAATACGGGATTAAAAATTATAATAGTATTGTAATATCATGTATATATTTTTGGTTTAGAACGATGTTTAAATATTACGACAACATTGAAAATGACTCGATCGGAGTCGAAATGTTTGTATTTGTCAATTGTAATTGTTATATGAATTTTTAATTTCAATTTAAATTAAAGTTCTTTGTTACATTATTGGCTCTTTGCCCTTCTTTTGTACTACACGAATAAAAATACTCTAAAAAATTACGATTCTATTATATATAGAGGTATTAAAATATATCACACTACGTGCACATTAAATTTTTAAACATTTTTTTATTGATACACAATAAAGTTAAAATTGCTGTAAAATGACTTCCCTACTTTTATGTCAACAGATTATGCACAAAAATGTTATGCACATATTGATATTAAAAATAAACTTTGATAAATTTTCTGTATACATTTGTTAAACACATTTTTTTTATTATTCTGCCGTTTTTTTAATACTAATTATTCATAGATTATATTAAATTTTTATGTATAAATATCTACGGGTACTTCTTACAAAAGTAAAAAATCTTATAAAAAAATTACATATGTGCATTTCGCGGGTTATCTCCGTGTTTATATAATTTTATATACATATATATACAGATATACATACATACACACACTCACATACTCTATTGTTTATAAATTCGAAAATATTTTCAATTTTTTCACATTTCATAAAAAATTAATTTTAAAAAGTCTGCTCTGTATATTTTTCCACAATCATTTATAATTTTATTATTATTATTATTTCTTTTAATATTTTTAATAATCTTTTAATATTTTTTAAACAATATTCAAAATAAAATGATATATGTGTGTAGTTCATATATTTATATGACTCGATAATTTTTACATAATTTATAAATATTTATTATTATATACAAGAAATTTAAATAATTACTTGTTAAGAATTGTATCATTTTTGTCTGCTGTCATAATATTGAAAAATATTACTGTAGAATAATTATAAAATCAAATATATTATCTTTAAATTTTTCCATATTGTTTTAAAATTTAAAATTTTAATTTGATTTAAAAAAGTTGAATATACCAATAAATATCTGAAATGAATATGGTAGATGATGCAAAAGAAAAAAAGAAGCATACACTAAAAAACAAGTTCAAAGTTGTGAAGGATTAAAACAAGGATAAATGAATAGTGGCCTGGACCGCTGAAAATAAAACGCAGTAAAGAGTAGCCGGTCGAGCTTGTGAGAAAATAGGTAGGAGAGTCTACAGAGAAGAGTTTGTAAGAAGCGCGTCTCTTGCGCAGAGGAAAGAGAAATCTTTTATTCTCGAACGAGTGAGAGAAATGAGACGAGATCTTGTTAGCCCTGAACTTGGTCACGAGGATAGCTGATGATCTTCTGTAGCTTGGAAGCAAGACTGGACTTATTTTTCCATCAAACTGCTAGAAATTTTTAATTTTTATCTTTTACTTTAATCGAAAAAAATCAAATTTTTAATCACGATTAAATAAACAGATTTTGTTTTCATTATATGTGCATTTGGTGAGACACAACGATGCATATTCCAACCAAAAGAGAGAAAGAAAGAAAGAGAAAGCGAACTACATAATCTTTTAATTATAAATACAGAAGTATAAGTCAATAATTGATTGAGGAGCCTCAAAGCAATCGCACGATTATCCATCAAGGACATTTTTAACCAATTAAATCTCTAATATACAAATTTGCCTCCCAGTTAATTTCAGTTGTGATAATAAACTGATTCTGGGACACCATATGTATCGGAAAATGTAGGACGATGTAGGATATATTTCTGTTGATAATAATTGTAACCCGCTTTTACCGTCTCTCGCATGCATGTATTTTCCAGCAAATGCATATGCTTCCCAGAGTCCCGCGAGCTATCTTTAGCACAATAGTCATAGTTGCAGTTGGTAGAAAAAATCTCAGAAACGATGCCGTCAATCTGTCTCGCGAAACCAATCATCATGGCGATTTTAAACAGATGCGATTCATGGTCTCTCTTTCTCTTTCTCAACCATAGACATGTGTGGAGAAAACGGCTTTCGATTTGAGAGATGCGTCAGCTGATTGCGTTAAACGCCCGCTCCTAGGAATATTTAGAAAACGAGTCGTAAATAGCTAATGGGTCAATAAAGTTGCGCGCAGGGTACGAAGTCCGCGAGACGCAATTGGGTTTACGAGATGTTACAACTAGGAAGGTTCACGGACGCATGCGAGAGTTGACGAGAAAGCGACACGCAAATGCGTGTTGGCAGAGACACGTTAAAATCGACAACGTCATTACGGTAGCTATTCTCTATCAGAAAAGTACCTGCAATCGCGATTTGTTGCGACGTCTTGAACTTCTTAAATTATACACTTTAAATTATACACATTGAATTTTTAAGGATCATTCGTGTCTATCAGATTGAGCTTGTATGATATTAAATTACCTAACGTATTCGAAGACATGCTAAAAAATGTCTTTAACGTCTATAGACGCGTAAATACAACTTGTGATGAGTGCAATCATGTTTTGATAGCACATACATATAATGGCATGTATCATGCAGAGTGTATATTATCAGTAATAGTACTGATGAGTCATAACTTCGAGTCTTGCAACTTCAATATATACGAGTCTACATTCAAGAAATTAACAAATGTACATCTCATTCTGCATATATGCACATCGTCAAATATCTTTTACTTTCTAAATAAATTACCCATCTATTTGATTTTATTATCATCTAGCCATAAGGATTTTAATACGAGATATTTTTCGTTGTGCGTTATTATACGCATATGACTAAATTTTCTATATATTCATTTTATTTCTGCGCCCTAACAACTCTGTACTTGATGCTTTTTTAATTATTTGTCATATTTCATTATGATCTATTTCTTAATATATCTCGATTCGGATTAGTACAGACAGAAAAACACGAAAAGAGCGGAAGTTCGAATAATCACACGCTTATCACGAAAGGAGGCGATGACAGGCGTGATTTTGTCTGATTCGATTGATCAATTAAAAAGTACGATCGGCCACTAACTGGCAAACGATGATTAATCTGAACGCCGGGATACAGAACAAAATTCGTTTGTAAAAATCACAGCAAGAGGCAAGTGGCGGAACAATTCGAATTTGCTGGCAGTCAGCTCACGTAATGAATCAACTCGCTCATAAATTCCGTAACGAGTCCTCGTCGCACGTAATCGTGAAATTATGTCGTTGGAACATTACGGAATGCAGATTGCGCAAGAACAATTAAGTCTGTTAAAGCACGTGGTCAACGATAGTACGGGAAAGCATAGAATAATGATGCGTCCGGTATACTTTTGTTTGTTTAATTGGCCTGAAAAAAAATGCGAGAATTATATCCACGATTATGCATTCCTTATTACTGTGTAAAAATCGCAATTTTGCATTTTACATTCATTGTGTTTTGATACGCTCAGCAATACAAGTTCAATCCCATTCGGAGAAATGTTTGATATGAATGAATTTTCTTATTTTTTAGAATTGTGTTATTCTAATTAGACTTTATGGAATCGTGAATTAAAGTATTAAAATTTTAATCAGAGAACAATAAAATTTTTTAATTAGAGAAAGTAAGAAAGTTTTGTAAATTACATATTAAATAAATGATTACTAAACATTTCTCTCAGTGCCTAATTAGAGCATGATGTATAAATATGAGTGATTTTAGAAAATTGCAAAGATTAATTCGTAATAAATTTAGCAATAATGAGTTAAAGAAATCGACATTGACATCGTTTAGATTTTAGAAGTTATTTGAATTTTTCATCGTATCGGATATTATTCAAAACAGTTTCTTTTTACGACGATTCGTCTTTCATATACGTTAGAGAGACCGTAGTTTTACGTTATTATTGCCGCATTAATATGTTTTTTGCATGATGATATTGCCCGATTATTCATGTGCCAGTAACGATGAGTATTATTTAAACCAACTTCCTGCGAGTCCCACTTTGTGTGAAAGGAAGAATCATTACTTGCGGTTCTTTCGAGCTACTATCGACGTGACTCTAAACCCCGTATTGACCCAGACTGCGTGAGTCGAATGCTTCTATCATTGCATACTCTTGTCCAGGATCATTCATGGACGAAGACGTGTTAGTCACGTGTTCACGTATGCCGCTGGGTCAACGGCTTATTGCGCGAGAATTTCCCCATACCTAAGTGAGAAAACTATCATCTTTGAAGAAGATCAAATCACAAATCACGGAATAATACGAAACGAGAAAAAATTCGAAGAAAAAGAATGAGAAAGAAAAAGTAAGTAAAGCCGCGACAAGTTGTATCGATTTTTAATATCTGTAAATAATTTGCTATCTGTAGATTTGTATTATAAAATATTAAATAGATCTCTTGAAAGAAATATCAATCTCTCAGGAGGATTTTTACGAAGCAAAAATACTCTTTGGAGAGAATTCTCTCGAGAAAGAGCCCCGAAAGAATTCATAAATAACCTAATTTTCTTTTTTTTTCCCTTTTCGTGACCACACATTTTGATTGTTCCTGATAATTTGTTGCAGCATGGTTATTGCACTTTGCGAAGATTTCGCATCACAAGTACACTGTTTGTCTGAGGTCGTGAGAGAGACCATCAACGTATACATTCACTCGTAAAAGCTACTATTTGAGAAATTGCATGTTACCTTCTTTTAAAAAAGACCTAAAAAGACTTTAGAAGAGAATGGAGAATAAGGAAAGCCATTATAGCCAAATTAAGAAAAACTCATAAACATTATTGTTATCATAACGTAAGAGTAAACGAATTTTTCCATGCAGGTGTCGCAAGTAGTGATCCTAAATAGAAATCCTAAAACTTTTTAAAGTCTTTCTGTGAATTGTTAAGAGACAAAGAATCTCCTGATAAAGTCCTAGACAATTTACTTAGGTTACGATGCAAGCAGCAATTTTAACGTCATTGCAACCTTGTTCCCAGCTAATTATGCAGTTGTAGGGTTTACCGATCAGCGATCAGATAATTGCAATATCGTAGACTCGCACAATGATAGGAGACCGCCAATCGATGTTACCGAAGATATACCGTTACCTGCCCGTCACTTTCGAGCGTTCATTGACGATCATGGAAATTGGAACCGTGTCACCGGAAGTAGCTTTCAGTAGTGGCGAGCGTATAACGAGTAACGTATTGGAACCCTCTACAGACACCGCAAACGGGAAATCCCTCGTTCATCAATTCGGCGCTTGATGTAATTATCATGAAGTCAATTAATAACACGATTTGGAATATGAATAACCCAATCTTGAATCGGGATTGCACTTATTGATCAACGAGAGATCATTGATATCAGACCATATGCTATGTAATTGTAACTGTGAAATAATTCTAACGTAATAGTATTTATATTTAAATGATTATATTATATTTAAAGGATTATATTTAAAAGATTGCCTAGAATTTTGTTCATCGGACCGTAAAATGTTTCACACGATTCGTGCGAGCGCAGTTTGTACATCCTTCGCATTGTTTCAAATTGATTAAAAGGGAACGTTAAACGATTTACGGTATCGAGGTCGAAGTATCATTAAAATGTAGGAGTGGCTATCGGATTATTTCAATACTTTATTATCTCATATGAGATTTTAAATTTAACTTGACATATTATTTTAATAATTTTTAGATCAGGTGTGTATTTTAATAAAGTACAAAGAAAATTTGTTCAAATAATATTTATTTAAAAAATAAATCATATGAATTAGTGAAAAGATCATAAATTTAATTAATTAATTAAAATTATTTTCTTCTATCTGTCTGTTGCGAAAGATTAAAAACAGCTGCAGGTAATACAATCATGTAATTAAGCATTACACGATATTCTTTTATAAAAAATTTTATAAAACACTTGTGTGTGTGTGTGTGTGTGTGTGTGTGTGTGTGTGTGTGTGTGTGTGTGTGTGTATACCTTTCTTAAAACAGACACGTATTGATTTTTATTGTATATAATCACGTAATAATACAAGATTATTCAAGTTGCATTTTTATTCGGCAGGATAAAGTCAAAGAAAGAAAAATGAGGCACTGTAATGAGACACTGTAATCTTTTCACAAAAGGAGATTCTATTAATCAGTCTTTAATTCCAAGTATTGCTTTCACAACTCTTCGCAAACTGATTTCTTTGCAAACAGAAATTCTTCATTATTTCACATAACATTTGCACATGATTCACACGTTAGTCTTATTATTAGATACGGTTCATTCTTGATACACATTAATGAATATTGTTTGCTTCAAATGGCACATCCAGGCGATTTTTTCGGGAGCGACGTATATAATAGCTATTTTATTCGCTATTTTATTCGCTATTTTGTTCGTATATAAATCAAAGTCTACGCCATGCGGCCAGCTCGTAAATACTTCCAAATAAATTATCTTAAGCTATACGCGACAGTTAAGTCGCGTGATTTTCACTGAACACTTTTGACAATTTTCGTTTACAACAGCCAATGCTCTATACGTTTGGTTTATCGCACTTTCACACGATCCGTTGTAAATTTCTCACGCTTGCCGGTTAATAATTAGTGCGAAATTGCGATTTCATGCGAACGCGTTGAGTCGATTTCCTCTTCCATTCCCTTGTAATAACACGGATCGATGATTATATTTCTCAATGCTTACTCCATCGGAGTCGATGCTGGGGCGAGCCATCGACAACGCTCGATCGACGTGCGAGCGATCTCATGGCCTGTTGTTTAATTCACAAAGCGACGATAGTCGATAAACAATGATCCTCTTCGTACAAGACGCTCGTTTACGCAAAATAAACGCAACGCTTTACGACACTTGTGCGAGGAACAGTTTTCCCACTCGCGACGTTATTCACCTACGTGAGATCGGAAACTCGAGGTCACCATTTAGTACGTGGATTGAATATAGGGATCGTACAATGTCCTCCGGGAATGCTTAAAACTTGAACTTTGGCCGGTGTCACGGAAGAAGGCTGCTTCTCACTGGCCTTTTGTTATAATCATCGTCTATGTCGTGGAGATCAGGTGGGTCCGCGAAACCGCTGTCCTCGTAACGGGTACAACGTGAACCGGGCGATCTCGGCGGATGGACTGGATGAATGCTGCAACGAGGAGAACCGAGAATAATGCAAGTACTTGAATCGGAGATGTAGAAAAAAAACATAAAAAATTATATAATGTATAACTCGTACAAGCGCAAATTTGTATTAATAATAATTTTATTTTTATCCTAAAAATCACGTATTACATGTAACGATTATATTTGCAAAATTTTGTTTTAAATGTATCATAAATGCAAGAATCAATCATCTAATAATTCTATAAATATTTCTTGGAAGCAGTGTGGAAACAAAATCATGTGATATTATTCAAGTGACACATCGGTAGAGTCAAAAGAAAATTTAAATTGTGAAAAATACAATGGCACTTGCCTATCCTATCTCATTATTACCTGGTGCATCTCGAAGGACTCGTTTCCAAAGGCTCGTCGTATCTACGGGAGAGCATCGTAAAGTCTCGATGAGCTGCGACCATTTTCTGTAGTCGCGAAATGATCTCGTAATCGGGCGTGCAGATTGGCTCTGACAATAACTTCGCCACGGAGACGCGGAAGCTCTGAAGCTGAGACAGGAAATGACCAATTTGCGAATTGAATCATGCTCGTAATTTATAGGTACTCGGACAGTCGCGCGATTCATTCGAGCATCAACTATTCTATTACAAATTTTGCGCATTTATAGATTATACAATTGTTTCTAACTATACAGGCAAAACGTAAGCATTTCAATTGTTATAGAATATTTCTATTATACAATATAAATAACTTAGAACGAAATTATTTTATTTCGCTCAGTTTACAGAATTGGATATATATATATATGTATAAAATTAAAATATTCAAATATTAAGATTCAAATATTAAGCTCATACCATAAACTTTCGTTACTTAATTGTATATTCATGCATCACGATCTTATAATATAACACTTTGTTTATATTAAATTACATTATATTTCATGTTGTACACGAAATCCAATTATTTTTGCAGATTTAATAACATTGTACGTTGTTGATTAAAGTTTACTATTTTATATTAGAGTACCAACCATTTCAGAGTACCAAACTTTTTCCATTTGAAGTATAGTATTTCTCTTTCTATTTGTCTTTCTTTATTCATATTTTTCTGAAGTTTTAAAATTGTTTTAACAGTTTTATGTGATAAATACGAGGGTATTAAGATTCAAGTGTCTTACGTGTAATTTATTATAATTAATGTTCGTTTGTTCGAACTAAATCAAAGTTTCGCGACGCTTCGAAAAGCGAAGTTACGGCAACGACGGGATAAAGCCTCGCGAAATCGCATGCAAGATTTACAGTCCTTTCACGGAGTATGCCGCAGCGCGGGTTTAAGTCCAAGGAGCTATCTTCTTTACAGCCCGGCGACGCGCGAACGTGTCTCGAATTACTATGATGTAGAGTCAACTCCAAATCGTTCTAAACGAACGTTATGCGCCCAACGAGACAGAGAGAGATCACAATTACGCAAATGATCGTCGTCGCGAGTCATTGAAATTGCTACAATGAATTAACGAGTCTCTTTTGATCTTTACCTCCGAGGAATAATAGAAATAAGCTTTGCTAAAGGCGCTTGCCTCTTTAATAAGAGATCAAAGTGTTTTAAACTCGCAACAGAGTATTTGTGGATTACGGAGAAATAACGAGACGATTTCTGCAAAATAAGTAAATTTGTATCATAATTAGCTTTCTTTAACGCTCTTTTGCAAAGAATTAAAGCAACTTTAAATACACTTTCTCGGGAGAAAATGTGTATTATTTCAATGTTTAGGAAAGACTTACGTATTCTTTGAGAAATGGAAATTCAAGAAATACATGCGTAATGCATCGGAGCAGTTTGTCTACGATGCAACGAACGTTCGTGGTCGTTTCGACAGCGACTTCTTTTGTAATTTAATCGTTCGCAAATCCGCATTCGTATACAATCATAAATCAGAATTACGTGAATACCAATACGCGTGCCGAATATACAATCTGGCATTGAGACGCGGCTTTTGCGTTTTCCGAATGATAAAGCAAACGCAACGACGCAATTTCTTAATATTAATTCATTTCAGCATTCGTTTCGACTAACAAATTTATTTTACTTTTTATATAATAATAATACTATATATCACTTTTATTTGGTTTCATTAATGGGACGTCAACGCGGATTTATAGACAGTGGTAAATTCAAGAGATGGAATAGCACGGGTGATATTTGACACGTACAAAAGTAATAATGCATCTCACCTGGGATTCTCGCCTCGTGACCTCGGAGAGATTTTGCTTGACCTGAGCCATCTCGTCGCGGAGGAGCTGTAGGGAATGGTCGTTTATCGATCTCTCCTGATCGGCTGTCTCCGCAGTCGTCCTCATCTGTTCCTTCGCCATCGTCAACTTTCTGTTGTAACGCGTCCTCAACATCTCGCTCTCGACTAGACGTTTTTGAAGCTCCTCTATCTTCCGGCTGCGTTCCAGCGCAGCTATCTGCTCGCAGAAAATATCGAAAAATGAGTTAAAATATCTGATCGATGGCTGCAAATTATGAAGGCTTTCTCGCGCGGTTTGCGAAGAGAATTTATTCGGGAATTTTGTTTTCCCGACGTACGCCACTTCGCAACGTTCTCGAGCATAAAATCGATTTAACGAGGCTTTCTATAAAAGCCTTTCTATAAAAGCCTAGAAATTTTAAATTGTTTAAAAAATTGAATGAAGTATTTCGTTTACTGAAAGCAAATAAAATCTTAACGGAATAATAAAGTTTACGAATGCATTAAAAATTAATGCAGCCAATATATTTCGCTATTCAACAATAAATCACTTTTTTTTTTCTTCGAAGTGCCTCATACCTACCTCAAAGATTTTTTTATAAATATGATGTCAATGGCAGAATTTAAGTAGCATGTCAAGACACATTTTAGTAAATTAGTAATAATGAATTAGGATAATTTTTCATTCATTTTTTCTTAATCCACACTTAAATCTATAGGGACAAATTTAACTTAATGTGAATCGTCATTGCTTCTACTCAATCTTATCGTTATTTTATACTAAAACAATGCTTATATTTGACACTATATAGTAATTATCGTTTTGGTAAAAAATAACGATATATTTAGTAGGAGCAGTGATTAACATTAAATTAAATTTGACTCTATATATTTAACAGTGTATTAAAAACTTCTAACGTGAATTCTGATGAAGCGCGAAAAAATCTTCGGGATGTATACTATGGCACTTCGGAAAAAATTGGGATGTTGATTTAACAATTGTTTAATGCAGCTGTGAAATTACAGTGACTAGACCGCACTATGTTCCACATGTATTCCTCGGAGCACTCGGATTTATCTGATTGTGAAAAAAGTATGGACACTCTTAAAATTACATACCTTATAATCCGCGGCTTCTGTCAGTTGTGCGCTCAATTCCCGATTCCTCGATTTTTCGTCCGACAATTGGATCTGAAGTCGATCGACTTGTTTCCCCAGTTTCTTTGCGCTGAAAGAAAAGAAGGAAGAAGCTCATCGAGCATTAAGAGAAACGATGCCTAACATACAATAATGAACGTAGAGGGATACATTCGACACATTTGAAATAAACCACTATCGAACTACTGTCAGAAATTATAGATAATCACCGGCGATCACTGCGTGCAAAAATCACACCACATCTCGGATGCATAAAGCCACGCACTATCGGTCAGTAAAATTTTCCAATAAACCGCGATTCTATATATCTCCCATCGAACAGTTAATCGATAGGAATTGTATCCGCTAACATTGCGTGTTCAATAGAAAGTAAATATTAGAGGCGATTGTAACACGAATTAATTATTGCAACACTAGCAATAGTTAGTTTTAATTATTCAGGATATAGATGGATAGTCTCTGTCTTCGCAAACATCATAATTCCTCGCGGTAATTATCTATTTTCGCGTGATGTACAAGAGAGAGAAACAGAAAGAAAGAGAGAGAGAGAGAGAGAGAGAGAGAGAGAGAGAGAAAGAAGAAAAAGAAGAAGAATAATTCTGTGCAAATATTAGTTTTTATAAATTATTCAATATATCTGCGAAAAACAAATTCAAAGTTTGTTTAAAATTTTGTTGCAACCGGCCCCATATTATAAAACTATTCTAAAACAAACCGTATATTCGCCTCGTCCCTCTCGCTTTGCAACAGCGACTTCATCCTCACACTGTCCTCTTGTAGAGATAGCTTCCTACGTAGAAGGTCCAAATGCAGGTCCCTGCGCTGTAGTTGCTCCCGTAGGGTTCGAACGCGACGTTGCAACTGATAAACGACTGATGTCTGCGAAACAAAGAAAAAGAAGATCACATTTGTCGAGTTCTTCTTAGCGGCAAAGACGATAAATTTCTCAAATGTAGCAATGTGCAAATACCCATCACTACACAACGCAAACATATCGACATCATCTAGTTCCTCGTGCAATCAATAATTTGGGTTTGCCAACACATAAGTCTTGAAAAATGACGAGTGACATAAAAATAATAGTGAAAAGTATTAAGTGGAAATTGACCAAAAAATTTTTTAACGATCAAAGCGAATCTTGGTGCTTAATAATATTGTAAAAATAATATTGTAAAAGTTTACACAAAAAAAAAGTTATTAAATAAGCTCTGCTTTGACCGAATATAGCCTTTTTCGCTTATTTGTGTTGAAAATAATGACTTCTTCATGCGTATTATGATTTTTTTATTATCAGGTTAAATAAGCAATGTCAGGTTAAATAAGCAATGTATAAAATACAAATTGAATTTTCACGAAATGAGGGAACGTTCTGTTAAAGGAAAAGTCTGTTTTTGCTGACACGTTATCGGAGATTATTTAATTAAAAGTTAGTACGCCGACCAATTTTATGTTGGAAAGAGCGACCGCAATATCGACGCGTCATTGACAGCACCATAGAAGCTGTATTAAATGGAACTTCATTACGCGGTATTTCCGATAAACTGTCAATTTGAAGCAACAATTACGTCGCAAGCAAAGCTCGACCAGCGTCCAACTCAACCGCAAAGTATATCGGAAAATCTAAGAGGAATGAAAAGCGCTCTCTCTCTCTCTCTCTCTCTCTCTTTCTCTCTTTACGTTAAGGATGCTTCACGATGAAGGAATGAAATGAATGTCTACGAAGAGGATGCCTGAAAATTCTATGAAGTTTCTCTCTAAGGCGCTTTGCTTGCGTCAAGGGCTTACTTCTTTGAGACAGGGAAGCTCGTGGAATGATCGCTCGCGCCGAATCCTCGGTAAGATCGTGTAGCTGGAGTACAAATACTGCGACGTGTGGTAAGTACACACGATTTGCACGACAAAAAAACACAAAACAAAGGAGAAAATGTTAGCAACGTGACAGCGGCATAAAAAAAATGTAATATCGATCGCCCTTCACCTTGTCGACTAGTTTGTCGGTCTCCAACCTGGCTAGTTGCTCGGCTCGTACCAACAATGATTCAGTTTGAAGATCGAGTCCGATCTCCTGCGAGATCTCATCCATTTGCATCGCCTTACTCAATCGATCCAGAAAGGTCATGAACTGAACAAGTTTACAAGATCAGCTTTAAAATGCTTCAAGGAATAAACAATACGTTAGCTTAGAGATAAATATTTTTCAAAAGTTGGAAATTTATGACACCAAAAAGTCAAATTAGAAATTTCTGAAATATTGTTTCAATGATTAAAATTACTTTCTTAAATAAAGATTTACTATATTAATTCAAGGAGACGAGAATAGTTAATTGTAATGTCTTTAAATCCTTGTTATTTCCTTCTCTATAGATAATATGTGTCAAAATTGTTTTAACATTTCAAAGAGATAGAAGCGTTTGAAATTACCGTCTGCTTGTCTCTGCGTAAAGACTCTCTGGAGAGATCGCTGCTCGTGAGTTCAGATTCGAGTTTGTGTATTTTAGTTTCTTGAGCTGCGCGTTCCTCCTCTAAACTGCGTACCTTCATCATTGTGGATTCGACCAGTTCACTCTGTCGATTCGTTGACTCCGTCGCCGTGTTCACCTTTTCTCGAAGACTTTGTATTTTCTAGAAAGAGAAAAGGACATAGCGAATTTCGCAATATTGTATACATTATATAAAAAGAAAAAAGTTTCAATATGTAAAGTTCCTCAGAATTTCAATGAAATTCTTAATAATTAAACAATTTAAATGACAAAATAAAAAAAGTTTTTAAAATTTTTTAAATCTTGATCTTTTGCAAGCAAAAGTATAAAGTTACACACGTGCGTTCTATTTTTTTAAATAACTACCAGTAACTGATCCTTATTGTCAGCTAGAATTTCTCGAATGCGATCTTTGATCGCATTTTCGTGAGACTCGACGAATCGACTTGGTGTACTGACAAGAATCGCAACCGACTCTAGAAGGTGACGGAATTCATTTTGTACACGTTGCGTCTTCTCTTCGCGAACTTTCAGATCGTCTGCAAGAATGATACAGTTAAGAATTATCAGTTAAGATACAAGAGTGAATCAATGTGATTTACCTCGTAATTGACAAATCAGCGCCTCTTGATTGGATATGTTTCCCGTCGCGCTGGTTAAACTCCTATTCGCATTGACGAGCTTGTCTCTCAGATCATTCATGTCTTTCTCAGCAACCCTATATTGCATTTCCAGACATTCCTTTTCCTGGAATAATGGAAAATAAATGATACAGTATTTGATGATTAATGGATTTTAAATAATTGCTTGAAATAATTAAAATAATGCTGCATTCACAATTTCTGTAGTAGCGTTTATATAATTAAATTTACGAATAAGAGGTCCTTTCAAAATTAATCGTAAATCAAATCTAACCATCATACCTGGCGCAAACGATCTATGTCGATTAACTGAACTGACACTTGTCTCTGTAATTGTTCCTTTTCCGTAGTGGAGCGATCAAGAGCGTCCCTACAGGTTCTAAAATCTACTTCGACGCCCGTCAACTGCGTCTCGACATTTGTGCTCTTTGTTCGCAAACGATTCACTTCTTGCACGAGTTCCTCAGCTTTATGAATCACCATCTCCGGACTGTGATGCACCGTCTCGCAGTACTCAACGTTCAATGCATGTGCCAACCTTCGCACGAAATCCTATGAAAACAGATAGTAGAAATCTTATGAAAACAGATATAAGATATCTGAAAAGATAGAGGATATACCGAAAAAAACAGTTTGAATACAGAGAGGAAAAATTGATACGATTTTTCTACGAGGAATAAATGGAGATGTCGACAGGAATGTAGAGAGGAATGCATTTTGAAACATATGGCACCTGCAGATTTAGACGTGCCCGTTCCTTCAATTGAATTTCCTCGGATATATTGTGCTCCAATTGTCGAATTTTTTTGTCATACTCTCGGACCTTTTCCTCGTGATACTTCACGTCACGTTGCAGACCCTGTATCGTGATCTCATTTCTGCCCTGGGACGCATAGAGGTTTCTTTCCCTCTCTTCCAATTCCTGAAATCGTTATTGAATTCTACAAGATATATATATATGATCTGTCGACTGCAGATTCCGCGAGTTTCGTTATCTTTTTTAACGAAAGATAGCTGAGATGGAAGAAACGAATTATCTTGAAGCCCATTAACGCAAGAACCCTTTAATCGTCTGCTTGTTAGGGAAGAAAATTAACCTGAATGCGTTTCTTGAGACTGGAGATGACGGCATTCTGCCTGGCTGCTTGCTCGCGAAGCTGATCCGTCTCTATTTGTAACTCCACAACCCGTTGGTCCCGCGATCTCACGGTGCTTTTCATTTCCTGTAGCTAAATGAGGATCGAATTGATTACTAACGATTATCGAAGCGGTGAAACGATAATCGGTTTACCTCAGACATAAGCCTGTCCCGTTTATATTCAAGAGCCGCCAGCTCGCTCCTCAAAGTGGTCGTTAAATCGTGAGTCATAGCGTCATCTGGGTCCACCTAAAACCAGGTATTCGATTATTCATTATCAAAAATATCGATATGAACGTATCATATATATTTTATACTTTATATTTTATACACTTTTCACATATACAACATATCACGAATGATTTTTATAAAAGGAAATCAAATGCTAATTTGAATTATCTAGGTGAAATTGAAACTATCATGATAGCCATTAAATTATATTCATATTTGTGTCTGAATCTACATTAAACGATTAAATAATCTTGCTTGCAAAAATGTGAGTCGACCAGTGATTGCATTTACTTATTTACTATTGTTTATTGCGATTCCATTTATGAATTTTCCAAGTATGATTACGTTTTATACTCGGAATACTAATTATTTTAAATTATCTTATACCGTACAATGTATACTGTAATGTTGAATTTTATCACAGGCGAGGAGATTTCATCGTAAAGAGTCATTTTATTTCTCGAAACTCCCTGCGAGATGGAGGGCTTTAATGGCAAAACGCTTTAAACGGGAATAGATTAACGACGATTTCCGCGGCACGGCTTCTGAAGTTCTGACCTTTCTCTCGTTCGGAGAGACTGCAGGATTCGCAAGTATCGCAGATACTGATGACGTCTTTACCGGCGGCTCGTAATAATACTCATTTGAGTTTCCACGTGTACGAAGGAAGACTTTACAAGACAGTTCAACATATTCCTCGTTGCTATTATCTATCTGTCTACCTGTTTGGAAAATTGCCGGAGAATATCGGTCGCAAGATGGGTAAGTTACAGCTTGTTGGCAGCTATTTTTAGAATGGTATTTCGAATCATCTATTTTAAAATTCTTGGCTTGAATTAGAAAACTTTCACGCTAGTTACTTCGAGACGATAATATTCTAAGAATAAATTCCATTATTGATATGATATTAAGTATAATATCTTTGATTGAAAATACGATAGTTCTGACCTTTGATTTTTTTTAAATATAAAAACCGATCACCATCCATCCCCTGAAAAGTTATGCTTTAATCTTACATTAAATTTATAAATAATTGCAGAATGATTAAATCGTCATTAATTAAATTAGAAGGACGCATGTCACTCAAAATGAGACGGATGAATCATATTATAATTATTAAGAGCACAATGATACAGTTAAATATATTTATATCGACAATTTTGGCGTCAATTATTGCCATTCTAATTGAATATTTACCGACGATAACTGATCTCCATTCATGCGGAGCCAATTGCTTTTATTTATTTATTTATTTTTTTTTATGCTGTTTTACATTCGACGCGATTAATTACTTTTTAACAAATCCGACTCATTACGGGATCTACAACGGAATTAAATATATCCCGTCGAATCCCTCTTGTGATCTAAAATTAAATCCAAGTACACGCGTTCAAACTCGTTTCGCCGTTAATTACAATCGTAAACGGATTTAAAGCTTAACATGTAAAAAGTAAGTCTTTTTATGTCCGTTGTTTTTTTATCCATTTCTCTCGATCTTATCCGCGAATTTGCAAACGCGAGCGTACTGTAATATAACTTCGTGATAACTATCTCAGTTCGTGCAAACAAAAAGTAGAAACAGAATCATCGTGAAATAAACACGGTGCGAAGTTTTGTAAATGGAGGTATTTTCATGCATACGAAATTCACTAATTACGTATTCATTCTATTACTGGTGCATCTATAATACTTGAAGCTGATTGAATTGTATGTGCATTGAAAAAGCATATTTTGCACGATAATCCGAATCTTATATTCTCTTCACGCAGTGAATTAAAAGAAATTTAAAAAGCAAATTAATTTAATAATCTTATAATCTTATGATATTATGTAATAACAATATTATATATATTATTAAATATATTACAATAGTATACAGTAATATTATAAACACGTTAGTATTTTCAATAATTTTATAAAATTGTTTCTACGTAGAGCATGTCTCGCCAATTATTCCCATCGTCGAATCGATCTCGTCGACATAACTCGCTCCACGTAACAAGGCTCGTTCAAAAACATGATCAACTCTACCTCGTGTTGCCCGCCGGATCCATATCGCAGGTTCCCGCAGGAATTTCCGCTACACGATCGTGCGCGACAGCGCTTCGTATTTCCCGAAGCACCCCGTGCTCTTGATCCAGATAGTACTCAACGGAGTTCGCACTCGAAGTCCGAATCGTGGATAACGTTTCCGACTGCGCGAAGAGAAGAGAGAGAGAACGAGGGCGCGCATCGAAGGTAAGCCTCTACCATCGCCAATTTCCAGGACAATCGGATGCGCGCGGCACAGACAGTTACGATGGCAAAGTTTCGTCTGCCTACGACAGTGGATTACGTGACCCGAATCCACCGATGCCGCCACTACCATCCTGGAACGAGCAACCCTCACGACCCTCGTCGCCCTTCGCGACCTCGTCCAGGTATTTGTATCTGCACGCGAAAATCTATGCTCGCGAAATCTACGTCAGCTGCCAGAGCAAGAATGTTACCCTGGAACTCAGCTTCAATGGAATACGCTTCTCAAATTTACAGGTCAGCGTTTCCACAATGATACTTCTCGATGGTGATCGCTATTGATTTCATATCGTAAACCTGAATGCCTACTTTGACTACTAATGCGAATATAAAGATACGAAGACATGTACTCTCTAAAACTTTTAGAGCGAAAGCTCACTTTAAAAAGTCTTGCCCTTAAAGATTGAAGATTGAGCCATTCTTTTTTAAGACCAGCTCCATTTTCACTTCTTGTGAGATTCCACTTTAAAGGATTTAGAGTGTATATAATACGAATAGTTAAAATCATAATTTTAAATTAGATACAATTTCAGTTATTTTTAATCATTTCTATAGGTCGCCACTGCTCCTATCCAATATATTAGGTGTTGGAATTAATTCGTAGCGTTTTTTAATGAAAGAATGTTATTTATTTCACATGAGCATTAAAAAATACATTAATGAAAGTACTTCCCATCACTTGTAAAACGCTACGAATTAATTCCAACACCTAATACATTAATTTGATTGACTTAACTCAAGAAAATAAGTATTAAATTTAGTTTACTAAGTGCATAATTAATATAGACGATGTTTACTCTGAAACTAACTACAAAAATGGACTAATTTACACATTTTGACATAGATGGAAGTTAAAAATAACAATGTTATTTAACTCAAGATGTTGTTATCATTGCTCATTTGGTATCTAACTCCTACTTTCTTTTCGACGACTCCTCGCTGATTAAAAAAGGCTTCCAGTACTTGCACATCAGTGTGATCACGTCAAAAGGAAAATCCCTCTCGCACAAACGTTGCATTCGCTCAGGGGATGAATTATAATGTCTATCGCGCGTTTAAACGAGGAGGATATTTAATTCAACGCGCTTTATTTTCCCGGCAATCAAATTGAAATCTGGATCCTACATTCGCCACGATCAATTATCTCGCGATTTAATTACGCGACAGGTCATCGACCAGGAAATACGCGAATGGGATCGTTATCGTTATCTGCATGACCCGAAAATAGTTTCGTTGCGCGGGTGGGAGGGTAGTACGGTTTTGACGGGGCGCATATTCCCGCAACCCGCGGAATACCGTGAATTTCCGTGGTGTGGTTAAGTCCAATGATATTGAATACCTATTATTCCACCGAATCATAAATATCCTAATGGTCTCGGGACAGTCGGGATCCGTGCGGGAAAACGATCAGCGTGCGAGCCCGACCTATTTACCCACCGGTATTTACCTCAAAGCGCGCATGGGATTACAGCGAATCCCTCGCTCGCTGGTAGATACACCGTGCACGTACTAGTACAAAAAAGAAATAAAAAAAAAAAAATTGTAAATTTGCCACCAGGGAGACGGTTTCCTGCAGTGTCATTTCGCGAGTAACGCGCGAACTCGTGATTTCGCGCAACCGTAATAACACCGCAGTAAAATCACAATGAGAGTACGTGAGCGTGTTGAGAAATGCAATACTGGTAAAATAATTTAGATCTCCGCTAAAAACTGACTGATGTCCCGCGTGTGTCTTATAATCTTGCAGTCCATTAAAAGGATCGATTAAAATAAAAAAACGAATGTACGTGCCTGCAATATAATTTTTTATAATGTTCACGTAAATGGATATGTAATTGCACTGAAAAAAAAAAAAGAGTCTGATAGTAACTATCAAATATTGAGTGAAATAATTTCAATATTCGACTAATATATAAAAGAAAATTTTTTAATATATTTAATATAATTGAAGCAATGTTATTTTTGTGAATTTAAGTCGAAGGATTTTTATAATGGTCAAAATACGATATTGCATATACGATATTTTAGAAAATTGCGGTCGGATGGTATCTATTTTTGACGCAATATACCAACGTGTTCGATCAGCATGATATTGCAATAGCGATATATGTCGGATAGTTCGAATTTTGCTCTATGTAAGCAGAATTTGCAGCATAAACGCAGTGCATGATTATGCTTACTCGGTTTTTGCATTTCGCCGATGAAGGTTTATCAGCATTTTTCTTTTTATTAAAATACATAAGTGAACTCCCTTCGCTGAAGTTTCATATGAAAAACAACGTATTGCGTGTGTTATATAAACAGATAAAATTCCCCAGATATTAAAGCATCCCATTTAGCATTACAACGAAATACGAAAACGTGGATCCCTGTATTTTTAATTACATTACGCAAAAAAATTTAATTATATTATTTAATTATTTAGGTTTTTCTTCATTTTTCTCTTGTACAACTACATATTTTAAACATTATGACGTACATTGATCGGACAGGCAGCAACAGGAGAGGATTTATTACTGATATAAGCCGGAATCTCCTAATTAAAGTTACAATATCGGTATATTAATATGATAGCAAATACAAAATATTGATCTATTCTTTCACGTGATTGTAGAAGGGAAATACATCAGAAATAATCAGTTATCAATACCTAAACAATCAATAAATACATTTGTATCTTTAATCAAAATAAATATAATTTTTATATGCATATCACATTTACAGATAATTTAAAAAGAGTAATGTACGCAATTAAGATAAGGAAAATATCGGAATATTAACAGTTCTTTCAAGAAGAAACGAGAGTAATTTACATTCATATTTTTATGCATTTAATTAATGAATTATTTAGCAAATTATTTTATTATTAACATTTCATTTCGTTAAATTACTACGTACATACACATTTTTGTAAATAAATTATAGAAATGGAATAACATTATTAACAATAACATATACACAGAAAACGTTTGCAATTTTTATTGAAAAAGAAAGAGCAAAAATAAGTAGAGTAAAATGCTTTTAATTTTTCTCTCGTCATTTATCATAAATAAAATACTAGAGCAAGCTAAGATAAATTTCCAAAATCCACAGGATCAAAAATGTCCCCGAAAGGAAAGCATGCACGTATTCTCAAAAATCAAAGTGTTCGATCGACCTAGAAAGAAATTGAGACGAATTAAAAATATCGGGACATCGATAAAACTGGATTTGATGAATCCTGGCCCCATTGGAGCCCTTCCTCCAATCGCGCGCCGAAATAAGACATGTCAGTCCCTTCTATCAGCCGTGCCTGATAACTTAAGATCGAAAGCACGCGACAGCGCGAGTGGTCGACAGTTGGGGTAGCAGCGACAGGTGAAATCGATTCGATGCAACGCTATGGCAACGCAACCCTTGTTCACGCGCGAGTCGATATGCGCTTGCGATTCGCGCGTGTTGAGCAAGAGACTGAAAGGGACTGAAAGGGAGCGCTAATGACGAACGTGACGGAATCCCACGTGCAATTCGATGCGCGAGTTGTGTAATTAAATAATAGCGCAATCGTTGGAAGATACATTCTCGAGCGAACGAGGAATATCACGAATCCCCCGATTCTCAATTAGAAATAATAATAATACGAAATTCGACTGATGAGAATAAATCTAATTAAGTAAGAGAAATCCTATTTCAAAGCGATTCTCGGTGCTTAAATATTTAATATGTGATATTACTACTCCAGTTCTGTTTATGATTGCGTTTTAAGATTGAAAATATTTCAGCACGCAATTTGCAGAATTGAATATGTCTGTAAATTTACACCGTGAAATATTTAAACAAGATCCACTTTAATTGGAAATAGGATTTTCCCTACATAATTAGAAATATTAAATAAATATGATTTACATGTCTCGTTATGATAGTAACAGAGTTTGTGTCACATGAAATAAATGAATAAAAAATATTGGACATCACTCTCTGTGCATTTCCTTATTTTTAATTCATTGATGAAATTTAATGAATAATCCGTAAGTATTGCACAATCCTTTACGGGATGCTTCGCATATATATTCTTTGTGATTTCTACACTACAGAGTAATTTTACTTTAAAAGCTGGATGCATAAGAAAGAAAGAAGGAAGCGTATTTGGCCAACAGAAATTTGCATAATCTAAATCCTGTTCTTTTTACCCAGCATTAGAACGACAGAAAACAACGCGTTTCCCGTATTTTTCTAGAATGCAGAAGTGTCACGAGATAAAACCTCCCAGATGAACGAGAAATGCTGCGAGCTTTTCGTCGCCAGACACCACACGTTTATATTGCTCAAATCTGACTCCTTAAATCTGCTACGTAAACTCTCCGACTATGAATGGATTTGTCTAAAATTTCTCAAATAAGAGTGTGAATATCATTCAGTATTTTCAAAAACTGTGGTATGCTTTTCAAAAATGTTCAAATTCAATTAATTTAATATCTATGTAATTTAATAATAAAAACTGAATTTAATTCAATAATTTGTTACGCCCACACATGAATAGTATTATCACTATAATAAGTAAATAAATCTTTATAATAAATAATAGGAGAAAATCTAAATTTCTTCGTAGCCCGAAACATGGCCAATCAATCAAAAATTATTTGAACAATGTCCAAATTCTTATTTGAGGAACTCTATATGCTTCGCCGAAAGCTGACCAGATGATCGAACTCAAAGTGGCGAATCAATCAAATAATTATAATTGATTGTATGATCAATATCGCACGTTTCCGCTATCGATTTGTTGCCCTTCGATGGACACGCCGTGTACGTACAGGCATGTATACAATGAGAGGCTTTGTGGCGAGCGATACGGGATGTGCACGTGACCACACGTGCGATTAGCATGTGAATACGTGTGTGCATGTGCATGTGCATGTGGATGTACGTGATGCAACGGCAGAGGGACGATAAGCCATTGATGCAGTTCACGGTATAGCGTATCTACAAACTCGCTCGAGCTTGCGACATTCTGTGTACCTACGAGGTATATTTCGCAATAAGAGATAGCAACTTGTTACACATATTGGAGTACGTGCTCAAGTTATTATACACATAAAAGGCCAGCATGATCTCAATCACGATGGCCTTAATTATATAAGTAAGCTTCAGCGTAATAAGCCTAATTGTAAGTATAAGCCTTAATTATACATTATTACTTGCATTGTACATCTATCATTGGCGCAGCATTCATGTAATTACAAAGTTTGTTATGGCGGAGCAAGGAATGTGAGAATTCCATTCCCTTTAGTATTTCGGAGATTTAGGGTTCAGACACAATGATAGGAATAAGGAATAGAAACTCACAGACGATTGATCTCGAACCTATCAGAAAGTGCTGTGCATTGATCTCTGATAGGCTGAAATCAATGGGGAATTTTTGCAATAACGTGAATCCAGGTACAGTGAACGCTAAAGTGTTATCCTTTTCTTAATTAAGTTGTTAAAAAGAAAATAATCTGATCTTAGCGTTCATCTGGATAAACGATATTGCAAAAACTCCCTATTATCCCTTATCCCTTATTTCTTCTATCCAAGAAAAAGTTAACAAAAAATCAAAATGACTTTATTTTTATTCTTAATGTCGATAAACAGGCAAATTTTGTAACTAAAAGTCATCATTTTTTTTACTTGCATGACGATGAAAATAAAGTTTTGACTTTCTCTTGACTTGGTGTTCTTTGGGATGTGTTTACACTCTAATTTTGCAATTTCCAGCGGACATTGCTGGTTCTCCACGCGCAATCCTTAAGCCCTAAACACAGTGTGAGATTAACAGCAACAAGAACAGCTAGGAATAGCATAGAAATAAGCGATATGTAATTATCGTCTCTCGTTGCACAATACCGCGAAAGAAATAAAAATGCCACCCAATCTCGTATATAGACCGTAATATATTTTTCCTTCCATCTGTTTCTGCAAGATTATAGCACACATAGAATGAAAAATCAGAACGCTGATTGATAGACTATAAGGCGATAGACACAAAATTCCAACTCGTTGGAAATTTATCGCTATTGCCTTATTCTATGTTTTTATGTGCATTGACATATGCATTTCAATATGTTGCACTTCTCTGTTCCTATCGCTATCGCTATTTCTACCACTATCGCTGTTGCCTCGCATTATGACTTATGGCTTTAGGGCTTTATTATTGTACTATTATACTATATACTGTACTACTATCGCACGCGCGCAGAGAGCAACGTTTCGCGCGTGCGACGGCGTGCGTGCGTGTGCTTTCGCGATAGTATGCGTGCAACGTGACCGTCGGATGACGCGCGCGTGCGACGGTGTGAGAAGGGGTGGTGAGGTGCCATCGATTGACCTTCCGAGGCGAGGAGATACGGAGCGTCTCGAAGATCCTTAGGTCCTCCTCGGCCGTCTCTTCCGTCTCTCGCGCTTCCTGCGTCTCGACGTCGTCGGACGCCATCCCACTTCCGTCCTGGAACGTCTGGCGAACCGCGTGCCTCCGTGTGAATTCTGCAAGCGGAGAAAAAACGAGAGAGACGCACACGGCACGACCTCACCGCGAGAATGACATCTCCAGCGTACAATAACGAACAACCCTGCGTGCGACGGCGACACCGACGACGAGGCGCCTCCGCACCAAACGGTGTCGTCGAAACACCGACGTGCGTCGCGATGGCGGCCAGCCGATCGAAATCGCCCATCGATCCGAAGAAAACGGCCGCGTGCCACGCTCTTTGCGCGCGCTTCCTTCAGCGAGGGCTGAGGTTTCATTTCTTTCGGCAGAAAGCGCGGTTCTTGTTACGGAGATCGTGGATAGACTCTTTTCAAACAGAACAAGTCAAAATTAAAACTTAAACATTAAAACTGAATGAATAAAATGACGTAAATGATCGAAACTTGTTGATCGTGATTTATTTATTTTAGTGATTATTTTGAAGTTATTTTGATATTATGAGGTTTGTTTAGATTGTTTAGGTTGAAATCTTCAAAAACTTTTGCAGTTAAAATAAGATATAAATATATATCCGGATGTTGAAAAAAAAGAAAACGAAGATGCTGATCTATGATGACTTGTGTTCTGCTTGGATTCACACGAATCACAAAGATTATGATCTCTTTTCTGAAATTTTTTTGCCTTCACGATATCCGTTCTCGCGCAATTTCGGAACTTCATCGCAGAAGTGTTTTTGATCTTGTAATATATTTTGTATATGAAAAGTTAAAAAAAAAGCTGGTTTATCTTCTTAGCCGTAATTCGTAATTTTAAAACAAATGTTACTGATAATAGTGATTCCAATTTGATTGAATTATTGTAATAGTGATTACAATATTTACATGACATGTGGGACATGTCCATAATATATTGAGTGAATAATTGATGATAAAATAAATGGATAAATGATAATAAGACATTTATATCGAAGTGTCCCAATTTGTAATCTCTTTAAAATCACAAATAATTTCTTTTTTTTTTATTGTTTACTTCAGTTGCATATCAGAAAGTATAATACGGCGCTTGTTCTTTGAAATGCAATATCGATTAATATATTTAAAGATATATAACGAAGTTTTAAAAATAAACATACAATTAAGAAATATACAGTCACAACTTAAAATGTTCTAAGAGAGAAAGTAATGTATTTTTCGAATTAATACATTAAATAATAAAATTTGTACTAATTTTTTATGATTTTTATTATTTAATATATTAATTCGAAATACATTACTTTCTCTCTTGGAACATCTTGAGTTGTGCTCCTTAATTGCATGTTTATCTTATTAAGCCACTCTCAAAAAGTTTAAATTTTTTAAATAACTTATGTTTTTTAATATAATTTATATTTATTTATATCTTCAATAATTTGTATTAATGGTCATTTTTATCAATGTTAATTTATTTTTAATCATTTTATTTCTTAAATTTATTAATATTAATTTATTGAATTAAAATACTAATTTTTTTTCTTAACATTGTAATTGGTTTCTATTTTTAGAGGAAAAATTATATGTATATCTTTTATGTTATAAAAATAAAAACTTATTAAAGTTGTAATTATCTTTTTTCCTTATTAATAACACAAATTTATTAAAAATTCTGTCTTTTTAAACTTTGTCTGCAGGAGATAAAACAAAAGATAAAAGCACAGGAAGATAAAACAAAAGATAAAAGGAGACTAAACCAGAATTGTACAAGGTGCATTGCATCGAAGCGAAAAGCTCAAAAATGAACAGGCTGAGCCATCTGTACGTACACGTTGACAACTCAGTTTTATCAATTTACTATCTACATTATCAGCATTGGAAATTATATTGACTTATCAGATGAGCTGATTACTGTAGATTTCTGTACTAAAAGTTTCCGAAGTCTCACTAAACATTCTGCATTATCAATAACCTCATAGTTGAAATCACCTTAGTGGGACTAACCTCAAAAAGAAAAATAAAACGATATCTAAAATTATATCTATAATTATATCTAAAAAAATTAAACATTTTATACACGATATTTTAGAAAGTACTTTTTTATGTGTTTATGAATCAATCATTTGCTAATCACGATTTAAAGAAATTTTTATCACCGGCACTCAAGATGGCAATAGCTTGATATACACCGCGTGCTTACAACATGTTTTTGACGATGTTTGTTGTGTAAACGTGAAGCACAAGTTAATTGTTGAAAAATGTTTTCCAGATTTTATAACTTGTATCAAAGAACTGTATTTATCCAGTTTACTCAACTACAAAGGTGCTATGTAAGTGTGACACTGTTCGCCTGTTATTTCATTATAGGAGCAAATATGTATATTATATTCTTTTGCATACAGAGAAGAGGTTCTAAAAAGAAAAATTATATCAAGCGCACCGAAGCACCAAAAGATATAAAAGGAGAAGTACCGATAATCGTCTGCAAACGAAAAGAGTTCAATTTTTATAAAGGGCAAGAATATTTCAAGTATAAACCGATACCATTGGCTAGCAAAGGATGGCATCATTATAAATCCAAAGGGGATTATTTCTGCATATATCCTCTCACGAATGTACATATTATAATTTATTAAGTTTCCATTATTATTCTCCAGTGTTGTTTTCATTTAATTATTTTAAAACATATACTTTGAAATTTTTAGGTAACAAAGGAGGCGTTTGGTGAATCATTTAAAGAAAAAGAAAAAGAAAAACAAAAAGAAAAAGAAGAAGAAGAAGCACATGATTCATTCGAATGTTTGGGTTTAAATCCACAAATAATAGATATCTTGAAAAGATATAGTATAACGAAACCTTTAAAAATACAGAAAATTGGGATACCCAAAATATTAAATGGAGCTAATACTGTTATAGCAGCAGAAACCGGTTGTGGAAAAACATTAACTTATCTTCTACCTATGATAGATGAAATTTTAAGATGGAAAGAATTAGTAGAGAATCGTCCATACAATAGTCCATTGGGATTAATTGTAACACCTACTCGAGAATTGGCGTTTCAAATAGGAGTTTGTATCACAGACAGTAAAATTAATTTTGTATATAATGTAATTTACAGATTTTTATAAATCACACGTTTTTCTTCAGTTGGAAGCAAAAAAGGTATGCCAATATCTCGGTATTCGTACAAAAACTATTACTGGTGGGAAAACAAAGAAAATGATGTTAGATCCACCTATAGGAGAAGTTGATATTGTTATAGCTAGTTTTGGAGTCATCAGCAAATTAACTACAACCAAGATTTATAAATTGGACATGGTTAGACATCTTGTATTGGATGAAGCAGATGCTCTATTTCATGAGACGTTTGAAGAAAAGCTGCAAGTATTCTTGAGAAGAGTGCCAGTATGTTTATATTTTTTTAATATTAAAGAAATCCTATATATATATATGTCCAAACGCAATAATATTATTTCTAGCTCGGCTTCGTACAAAATCCGGATGATAACAAATTACCAATCAGTGCTCAATTCACATTAGCATCTGCAACAATGCCTTCAAGAATGGCAGAAGTTTTAGAGGATATCATAAATGTAAGACAGCGTCAAAATATTCTTAAAATTATAAGATAGCATTAAGATTGGGTGCATGATTTATTTATATTTTTGTAGGTAGAATCGTTGGAACATGTGACATCAAACAAATTGCATCACATTCTCGTGCCTCAAAAATTTATAAGGATGGGTCCAAGCGACAAACCGGCTGCACTTCTGAAATATATAAAACCAAAAGTAGCTAATAAGGAGCAAGTAATTATTTTTAACAACAGCAGTAATACCTGCAATTGGGTTAGTATGTTCCTAAATAATAGCAACATACAAACAGTTTCTTTGAACGGTGATATGCACTTATATGAGAAGCAAAACAAGTATGCCAGCTTCAAAAGCGGTAAATGTTGTGTATTGTGTACTACAAATGCTGGATCTAGAGGTTTGGATACAGTGGCGGTACGCCATGTGTTGAACTACGAATTTCCAAATGCCACTGCTGATTACATCCACAGGTATACATAATATTTATGTATATATCATGTCTCACAAATGTGTGTCTCACAAATTTTCACATAAAGTTATGATAGAATTTTTATATACATGTATATAATTTATAATATGTGTATGTTTTCAGATGTGGCAGAACGGGAAGAGTCGGTAACGTTAAGGACTGCAGAGTGGACAATTTTATAAGCACTTTGAATGATATCATTGTAGTGCAAAAAATAGAGAGAGCGGTTCGGAAGTCGAAACCGATGCCAATATTCGATATCCAAGAGCCGAAGGAAGAGGATGATGTTTACGAGCCACTTGAATCGCAAATTGAAATGAAAGAAGAGCAAGAATTTAGCATACCGTACTAAATCGTATTACGCGATTGTGTAAATAAAGATTGTTTTTCAATAATTTCCTCGCAGTATGAATATAAAAATTATACGAATACTCGACACCGTAGATGCAACTTGCGTCAATAACATTTTTTTCACGAAGCTTACGTAATTAAGTTGCTCGAGAATAATGCTAGTGCTTTACGAGGAAACCTTCGAAGTGTCGTCCAATAAGATTAAGTAATTAGCGAAATGTTGTTGTCCTGTTTGATCTCTTTAAGAGACTAACTTCTTTACTCGGACTTATCGGATTAATTAACATAGCGTCATTGTGTCAACCATTATACGCTGGAACTTCTGTACATCTCTTTTCGATCTTTCGTAATTTATTTCCATCCATTTGCTCTCCAAAGAACATATTCAAGAGAAAATTTTGTCGCTTCTACGATGAGCTTATCAGCGTCGTGGCGCATTTACCAGATGAGGAAGTTAATCGAACCGCGCGTCCTACGCCCAAATACTTTCCTTGCCCTTCTCATCGTTGTTCCTTCTATCGTGCCGATTCCTGAATTCTGAGTTTCAGTTAGTTCCAGGGAGGAAACCACAACCCACACATACAAATATGGCACGCTCGTTCATCCGTTCGGCCGATGTCTCCCTCCGTCGTGTCCGGCGGCACTCCCACACGGTGGACGCCCACACGCCCGGCAAATAGCAATGCTCTTCCTCGAACAACCATGGTAGACCTTGCGTTCAGGCTGTCGCTGTCGTTGCCGACAAGTTTATTATTCGCGCCAGGTTTTAGCGAAATTAAACGCGCCCGGCACGCGTCGGCGGTTCATGCCCGCGTCACGTGGTGATGATGGGTGCGTCGTGTCACCACGACTCACGGAAGAACCCTCACTGTCCCATGAGACTGGGAAACGACGCCTCGAAACGATAAAGTGAAGACCAGGGCGAATTAGCACTTGTACCGAACGTGCGCGCTTTCATTATTCGCGACTTTCGCGAATTCATCACTAAAACGCGTGAATAGAGAATGAATCCGTTTGCTATCTTCATTGCAGATAAATTTAAAACTGACGCTAGGGAACAAATATCTTTTATGTGTGAAATACTATTGGAATTTTATTATATAATAGCTTTTTTGTGAGATTTTATTGCATTATCCTTTTTAGTTCTCTTTTTATTTGTAGTTTTGTTGCAAGTAGCGTCTCTTATAAATGAACTTCTAAGGATGGTATTCATAGTTCTTATATTATAAGATTATCTTAAGTAAAGTCTTAAGATGCATCAGAGAACCGTATTATCATCTTAAGATATTACTTAAGACAGTCTTGAAATAAGACTATGAATATCGGCTTAGGAAATTAAGACAACAAAACGTATAATCGGGGACAGAAAACGCTTCTTTGATATTTTGCTGTCTCAGTTTTCTCTTCTTAAAAGCTTTGTCTTCTATTATTCTCTCTTTACATTCGATTTACGCTCCGATTTTTATTTTTGCCATCAGGACTTGCATAATCGATTAATGATTCTTAATATTCTCATTCATTGTGTTAAATTGTAAAATTTGTGTTAAATCACTTTCGCTGCTTATTCCTAGCACAGCTTCTGCTATGTAGTACACGATTTAATGAATGTCGTTAGCAGTCTGCGCGCTCTGAAAGGATATGACACGCCTTTAGTATACTATTGTTAAAGTCTATCGTCACTGTCTACTGTCACCGAGAAATGGTAAACATGAGTGATGAGTTGACGGTAGTGATGACCGCAATGATAATGGACTAATCAGCGTGGGTGGCCGCGTGACATGAGGAACAGAGGCAGTTCGCAAGTGGACAATACAACGTCTATCCGGGGGATCCTGTGTCTGATCTTAGCCAGGCTTGCTTTGCGCCACATGCGGTTTCTATGACAGGCACTATAAACTCTGAACCCTAAGTTCTGTTCAATTTTACACACTAATTTTGAAATCATGTTTTCTTGATACACTACATCAAAGCTTTTAAACTTTATGATTATTTGAAATGTTCTTTTTTAAATACAAGGAAAGGACGATTTGCTGAAGTATCTAAAAATTCAGTTAGATAAAACATCTAAACATATTTGTTAGATTATCAAAATAATTATATATGTTTTAAAAACACTTAAACTGATTGCTAAGTTGTTAAAACTTTTTACGGCATTGTTCATCATGTTTAATCCATTATTAATTTTTCCATGATTGAATTTCTCTTCATACTTTTTTCTATCAGAAGAATGTTAGCGAAGTGTACAGTATACTGATAACGACAAGGAAATCATTATATATAACATTTAATTGTTTTGATGAGAAGCAGTAATTAGAAACAAGCGTTATGCTCCCACAAATTGCGCTTAGAAAAAGACAGCTTATAAAGTCTTTACGTCGACGTGGATTGTTATTATTTACGCGGAGATACCCAACAGTGGTTTCACACATATCACTCACACATACAACACGTATAAGCCGTATGCGTAACAGAAAAAAAGACTTGATTCACAGAAACGTTCGATAGAAATGTGATCGATGAAGAAAATATATCACTTGATAAAATAATTTATAAATTTGTACGAGTTTATTACAATATTAATATAGAATGATTTTAATATTATCATATTTTAAATTATGAAATAATATACTTTCACAGAAAATTTATAAAAAGCAAAATTCATTAATTTGGCATAAACAATTATTTGTAGCAGTGGATTATGTTTAATATGTTTAATATGTTATAATTTAATATTTTATGTACTATGTTTAATAAATTTTTAGTATTATGTTTAATAAATTATATGATATTTATGTTTGCATGATGGATGAAAATATGAAGATAAGGAAAGAACAAAAATAAGCAAAAAGTAGATTTAATCTTGTCATCGCTACATACTTTTAATATCTCAATTTTAATAATAGCTTAATAATAGCTTAATTTTTAAATTGTTATTTAATTCAGAATTTTAAAATCATATTTTTTATGAAGATTGATTTTCTTAATTATAATATTTCGATAAAAGGCTTCTCCTTTACTATCTTTGTCATTAGTTCTCTATAATTTTACATGTTATGTCAAAAAATTAATAAGAAATGATTAATTAAAGAATAAATTACATATAAATATTCCAATTTTAAGATTCTATTAATCGAAATTTTAAAATTAAGATATTAATTTATTTCTTAATTAATTCTGAAACTCTTATAGAGAAGACAGAATTCCATTAATTATACACTGTTCTAATAACAAGCTGCTGACTTAACAGAATCGCAATTACGAGTGTATGTAACGAAAACACGACTTAAGTATACCGATCATAAATCTACTGTCTAATAAGTTATACTACCGTTCATATAATCGCTAGTCTCGCACCGATGACTAATTTTTCTTCTCGACGAGCGTAATCGCCATAGAAATTCTCCTTCTAACATCCGCCGCTCGATAACGCGTATTCATTTAGCGTTGCACGCGAGTTTCGAGTGCGTGTGCATCGGGAAAATTGATTTCGATCGTTGCCAGACGATTTTTTGCCAGATTGCACTCTAATTCGATTTTAATAACTTCCCGCGCGCACCTGATCTTGATGGACAAGCGTTTCGTTGAGTCACGCTTGCCAGGAACCGGATCAAGAATTCTGGAATCTCATTTTGATTGCGTGAAAATCACGATTAGTCAGAAATAACAAGTTAACAAGCTACAAGTGCGATTATGGTTTGAAGTAATTACGTTGTATTTTGCCCTTATAAAGGGAGACTTAGAAATGGGAACGCGCTTTTGAAGCGAGGTTTGTTACAAAAGATGATCCTTCGTGCTTACATTAAGAATTTCAAATCTTAGATTCAAATGCTTCTTAGTTTTTTTTTTAAATAAATAATAAATATCAAAATAGTTAAGTCATCATATTGATTAATCGCTAATAAAATGATCTCAGAGAACGAAGAAAAAAATTATGTATTATGTTCAAGACCATTTGACTTTTATCCGGTGTGTATATAAGATGATATAAGTATAGTTCGAATTAATGCATTTTTATTATCACCTTGGCAATGAAGCTAATAATAACATTGCACTCGAGTTTGCATTAATCCAAACTGTATTTATACCGTTTATGCATTGAATAAAAGTCGATTAGTTCTGAAATACTTAACTTTTTTTCTTTTCCTTGAAAAGAGAAAAGATTCTACTTTTGATCCTTCCCTTATCGATTGCTTTCGAGGTCTTTTTCATGTCATACAAAATATGAGAGTTTTGTATTAATATCGCATTATGGAATTATTTGACATTTCATATTCACATTTGATATTTTAATAAATATCGATATTTCATAAATCATTCGATATTCCATATGAATCAATCATTCGAGATTTGCCTAATATGAAACGTAAAATGTAAAATTGTAGTATCAAATATGAGATATTGCAACTCATATGTCAATAATTTGTCACAATAATTGTTACAGAATATTCAAGCGTTATATTCCATATATACATGTTATGTATACATATATATAATTGTATTTAATAGAAACCGCACTTGATTTGATTTATATTTGATTTATAAAATGTGGAAACTGTACCTGATTCTCATAATACCTAAATTTAAGTTAGATTAACGGGGGGAGGAAGTAATAGTGAAATATCTATAATGATATCTATAATATTTACGTTCATTTGTGGCGTCGAAATAGCATACATTTGATCACATTTACATATCATGAGTGTCGAAGGAACCAATCAGCTCATCTCTATTATCAACTATATTACAATTGTATGATATTCCGATTACCCGACTCACGTTCAAGTTAAATTCATATTTAAAGTAAGTAATTAATTACTGTCTTTTATACATATATTTTAAATTGCCTAATATTAGATTTTTATGAAGGAAAAAGGTATATATATTAGAAAAGACAAGAAAAGTCAAACAATGACCGTATTATGTGCAGACAATAATATCACATGATTGCATATTTGATTGCATATTTGATTGATAAACACGCGCGACAAATTCATCAAGTAAATTCCGCACGATCGTAGGTGCGAATATTTAATTCATATCAGATTCGCGGTCGAATTATTTTCCTTTCTCCCATTTTTTTCCTTCTTTCTTTACATGTCACATCGAAAACGCGAAGAAAGAAATCGCGACAGCAGACTCATTGTATTAACCATCGCCAGGGCTGAGCATGTATTTGAAATACTTTGATTTAAAACACACTATTTACAATACAAGCGTATTTTGTATTTTTTATTTTAGCAGATCACATAAAAGTATTACGTATTTCGTATTTAAAATCGAAAGATTGAGAGCTTTTTGTATCTTGTAATTCAAATAATAATAATATTGATTATCAGTGTTAGTATTTCAAATACAAAATGCAAAATACTTTCATAATCTTTCATTATTAATACCGAAATATAATAAAATACAAAATACTTTTATATGCTCCCATGAAATATAAAATATAATTGTCTTACCAATACTGTTTTTTAAATAAAAGTATTTCAAATACATGCTCAGCCCTGACCATCACTCACATTCTCATATTCTAAGAAGATTCGGAGCGCTCGTGCAACGGAGCACCATGGTGCGTACACGCAACATAGTGGGGATGTACAAAGTGGGGGTAGGCAGGACAGAAGGTGGGGGACGCGTGGCGGAGCAGCGACGAGCGACGAAGCGAAGGTTCGGCGGAAGCGAGCGCAGTCATCCCGCGGAGCGCAACCTGTCGCTGTTGTCGAGTATCGTCGCACGCGCGAGACGCGAGATCTTTCTCTCGCGATCGTTTCTAGTGATCGACATTAGCTGCCTCTCAACGCGCGTCAGTCAACGTTACGGAAAATTTCAGCGTTAACGTAAAGGGGGAGAAGGAGCGGAAGAAAGAGCGAGTGTGAGGCGTCGATTACGTTCGATTTGACTTGAATACGCGACTGATTTCAGATCGGTGCGACACCCGGAGCTCGCCGGGGTCCCAGCGGCGGCGATAAACAAAGAAATCCGCCGCACCGGGATGGGATGCGACCGCGACGTGAGTCAGATCGAATCACAAGTCCTGAAGTCGGTGCGGTAAGAAAAGGGATTGCTGCCCGCGTGCTTCTTTCTCGAAGTAAATATCCCGCGTACGTATATACGTTCACTGGCGTATATTCGTAGAAGCCGCGTTTGTTTATGTTTCGCGACTAGAGAGTGGCCGTGAATCGAAACGATCGATTGAGAGAATTGAACGAACGAGAGAGAAAGGTGGGCTCGTGACGCGCGCGGTGAATCGAGCGTGGAAATAGAGAAAAGTGGTCGGAGACGTGAGTGATCGCTCATTGTTGGTGATTTGTGCGAGAGAGAGAGAGAGAGAGGAAGAGAACGTGGTGAAGTAAGGCAGAGGAAGAACGGTGGAGTCACGCGGTCGGCGGATCGCGTCGAGGTTACGTTTTGGTGCTCCAGAGGGAAACCGGAAGCCGCTATATTGGAGAGGAAGCGGGAAAGCGGCGTGCCGCTCTTCTGTGTGCCGCGGCAGAGGCGTTCGTCCGAGCCTGAAAACGTAAGTTCTATAAACGGAAAGATACACGAAATTTTAATAAATAATTCTTTGAATATATAGTACTACATTGTTGAATTCATGATGTCAAATTGTGTCTAATTTACCTCCGAATTATAACAATTATACTTTCGAATTTGAATCAAATACTTTCTGTAGATCGCCACTGCTTCTATTATGTCATTAATTTGTCTGAAACAATGGAGTTGAACAATTTTACTCAAATTTAGTTTATTTTTTACTAGATACGTTAATATGGATATATTTACTTTGAAAGTAAAGTAACAGAATAGATTGATTTATTTTGACACATATGAAAGTTAAAAAAAGTTACAGAATGTTTAACTCAAGAGATTGGGTTACGATTGCTCCTTTGATATTTAACGGTGAATGTAATATAACATTTATTTACAGAAAATAAATGTTTGCTAAATAAAAAATAGTAATAGTTAAATCAAATTAATGGTTCTTATACGAAATAAATATATGTTTAGTGAATTCAACTGGCATTATTCAAATGAATATTTATTAAAATTAAGTACATTTTCCTTTTAATGTATATATTAATTTCAACAATTTCGAAAAACAATGATCCGTATTCAGAACGCGCTTTTATTGATAAATGCGCGCTTATTTCTGACATTTATAGTATATGTAACGTATAACTGTATGCTAAATGCACGTTGATATCGTTGTAAGCGCGTTTCCAATACAAACATTTATTTTTCGAAAAAAGAAAACTAATGCCCGTTTCTACCAATGTAAATCAACTTTCATCTCGGTTCTTCGTCTTTTACAATTCTTAGAACAATAATTAGTTGAGCCAAGACTAAAATTAAACTATATTGGTAGAGAAACGAGCAGAAACGATCTTTATCTCCAATATTATTTGCTGTGATCGACGAAATATCGATTAAGACGCCACGCCGATAAGAGATAACACTGATAAAATATTGTTTAAATTGATAACGATAATCGTTAACCGTATTAAATCACCTTAACCAATGAAACCGGAAGCGTTATATCCAAACTCTTAATTTTTAAATATGTATTATTGTTTTACCTGTTCTGGGAGAATAAATCTGGAACAAAGTATTCCAATCATTTCTGACGCCGATTATGTTTAATGCATGTACTTAATTATATCCTTTACGCGGCAAAGAGGCTAAATGATATTTCCTTCATAAAAATCAGACATCACGATTAGAAAATACCGTGAAGAGAAAGAGAGAGAGAGAGAGAGAGAGAGAGAGAGAGAGAGAGAGAGAGAGAGAGAGAAAGAAACAGAGTATCGCACGTGTATTGAAATTACAAAATCAAGATAAGTCTTCAAGTAATCGTATGAAATAATCTGAAAAATATCTTCAAGGTTTTGTCTCTTGGAAATAATCGTAAAGGAGGTGAGACAAGTGTCATCTAACCGCTGCAAATATAGACAATGGAGTTTGTTCAAATTATAGACACAATAAGAATAAATGCACATTTCTATCAAGTTGTCGCTATTAGTTTAGAAAGAGTAAAATAGCTTGAATCATTTCTCTCTCTCTCTTTCTCTATATATAAAATAGCAAGTTGAAGGTAGATGCTGATACGATTAAATTCTTTCTAACGGAACACAAATACTAAGATATAAGAATGCACAGTTTATATTTATTACTTCTATGAATACAAACAACAGACTTTATCTAAACTCGATATTGAGAAAAAGTACTGGTTGGGTGAGGAGGAAATCGCAGAAAATACGAGATCGAGATCCAGGTCGATATTGCAATTAAGCGCGCAGTGCGACGTAATTGGGTCGTACGGGCATAATTAAAACGAGCGAAACAAGCATGCGGTCCTCTCGCGCGCAACATGATTCGCGATAATGATTCGCGATCGTTAACGGTGCGGGACGTAATCGACAAGGTCGATGTATGACGATGACGACAGATATATGTCCCTCTTTCTGTCTGCCACTCCCGTGTAATTAATCTCTGCAATTGATAATCAGGAAGGTGGAGAGTTTCCTCACGTATGATTATAACGTGGAATTACGTGCTCGACCATAGGATCATCGCGTGCTGCTTTTCACGCAACTCCGCCACGTAACGAACGTAATGCCACACGTTAATTTTCTAATCGCGCACCGTTTGGCCGTTCTGAGTCGAAAGAAATTTCCCGCCTGCGCGCAAAAAGCCATTGCACGTGAAGATAAAATTCTAAGTACGTCTGGCATTAATTGCACCAATTTCATACGAGGCGCAGTGAGTGTGGATTAAATTAAATTAAATTAAAACGAGAGAAGGGGAAGAACTGTTTACTTAAAGATCAGATTTTTTTAAATATGTATTTTATTCAAAAGCTCATTCAGAAAAAATTCACACGTGACATAGGAAATGTGTTACTATGTGAAACATAATTATACGACATTAGGATGCAGAATCACGTACTCCGTGATAATATCTCATGCATCTCGTTCGAACGCTCCACGATTAACTTGTGCCATAATCTTATCGTTACAATCGCTCTTAAATTAAATATCTTTGAATCGGAAAAATTAATATTATTAATCCGGGAATAATCTCACCTGAGATTTTTATACTCGACAACAAAAAAAATTATAAGGTATTGTTTTATATGAATTCGTTTAATAAATTTTTTTTCTTTAATAACTATTCTTTTATGAATCTTTATATATGAATTATAATTATATGGAAATATAATATATAAAAATTTTATCTTTTAAAGATGCTCGCATAATAAGTTACATGTTCCTTCCGTTTAATATTTGTTTTTACTTAGTATTTTCAGAAAATTAAATCTATATCTATAATGTTCTCAGATATTAATAAATTGCAAAACAATCAATAATATACAATATATTGTTAATAATAATGATTATAATTGGAGAATAAAAATGCATCAGGTGATCATTTATGTAAAAAAAAATCACATGACATTTCCTGAATTAATTGAAGAAGACAAAAAGTTCCAAAATTCTCTTTAAATATCGATTATATATGCGTTTTGTTATTTCTATTTTTATTCAGAATGTAACGTCGATTATTTTCATTCCAAAGTATCGATATCGCCTTTATATCGCCCACGTCATTGTTAGCGGATCATCATCGGGAACTTTAGCATTTTCATGACGCATTGATGCACGTAGGACGTTGTTGCGTGATCAAAAACATTTGCCATTGCTCAATCACGTAACGGCGAGATCATGGACGATCGTAAACGATTCCCTGCCACTCGCATCTCGTCATCTCATTAAGATCCCTCACACCTGAATTTTTCATCGTCGCGCCGTCGTCCGCGAGTGATACTTTCTCCACGATTTAGGAACTTTTTTGTTGGTTCGTTTCAAATGGACCAGGTTTTGAATGACCTTTATTCCAAACGATCTCCGAACGCTCCGATAAAAAGTAAAAACGATTTCTGTTTAAATAATTCGAGAATGGAAATGGTAAGGACTTTTATAGAAGTTGTAGAATAAAAGTTAGAAAAATTATAAAAATAATTTCTACATTGAAAATCTATTGCACGTGCGATGTAAGGAATGATACGAATTAAAAACGTTGGAAATATTATTGAGAACAAAAAAATTGAAAAAATGAACTTGTTCTATAATTATACAAAAAATGAGGTTTGAATACTATTATATTTGAAAATAAAATGTATACTATTTAATTTGTTTTATTTATTACTCTCACGTACAAATATTAAAATATATTACCCATTAATGTTATAAATAAAATCTTAGTAAAGCAGTTAAAAAAAAAATAAAAATACATATTGAGAATTTATCAATTATTTGCGAATATTTTAATTAAAGTATATTTGTTAATATGTATTTTTCCAGTACATTTTTCTCAAATCTTAATATAGAATACGTTCATTCTTTCAACGCAAAGTTATGTTATAAATTAACATACATTTAATTACGAAGAGAGTTGGTTGCCATACTGCTTAAGGTAATTCTTGGGAACATTTTGATTCTTCGCATACGATTAATTACTTTCCAAATCGAAAAGACGATACACATATGAATGTATGGTAATTCAACAATCAGCTGTAATCTTGTCGTTCATTTGTGAAAATATCGCGAGTTAACACCGGAATGGGTGACCTTATCGTTTTCTTTCCGATCTGATTAACCTCAGTGATCTTATTCGCCGGTATTCCTACGCAACGTAGCGAATGACCTCAATTTCACATTGTCATGTTGTTCGTGGGAAAAAAATTTCTAGGTGATCTCGTTGCGGTGAGTTTCCAAGTTGGATTATTCGTAGGCGAACAGTTACTTTTTAATGAATTTTTTTATTCCTGCCGGAATCATTTCTTGAAAAATAAACATAAAATGTTAACATACTTTTCTCGTAGTAACGTTTTTGAAAAGTTAATTAAATTAATATTACATTAAATTCCTCGCACGTGTGGAAAATCAATCTGTCGAGAAGGATGCGGTTCGATTAATCAACGATCGTACAGCCGCTTCTCACACGGTTTTCCTGCCGGAGTTTATCAAGGTCAGCTTCTCAATCCGTAATTGCTCATCGATACCTTGGACGATAGATATCGTGGGTTCAGTCCTTATATGGGCAGCGTGGGTCGACGATGTACGCATTGAGAGATCCGATCGTAGCCCTCGATGATCGTATGCTCTTCGTGAATTTATTCACGAGATCGCGCTTTAATGAGGGCGTCGTGACGCGATCTCGACGTGTCAACGAACGTGATCTCTTCCGCGATATTCCGATACGCCGATCTCCGGTTTTTCCGCGTAAATTGGATGGAACCGAAAGAGAATCATCGCGCCTTTGATCTCGCGTCTTTTTGAGAAACTGTAAATTATTACTTCAAAGCTACATTATAATTATGTATCCGAGTTACAATATATACAGTTGCTTGTAGATAGACTAACTAAAAAAAATAGATCTTATGTAGGAATTTGTGCTTTTCGCGCGCGCTTGTCAGTACAGTGACGGTTTTTGCAATTATACGAACATGTGCGAAACACATGGTACTTTTGCGGTAGATACTTTTAAGATAGTATCTATTAGCTCCCACGTATCGCACGAAATATGGAAAATGCCTGAGGTTATTTCCTTTCTACATGTTTCAAATTCAACGGAAAGGTCTCACAAATTATCGTTATTTGATTTTTGATTCTTAAATTGCCGAAGTGAAATTTGGGAGAATAATCAAGATTTATTGGACGATACTTGTTTGTGTTGCAAAAATTAAGAGAAAAAAGAAATAAAATGTACATAATAAAATACACATAAATTTATAATAATATGAGAATAAGAAAATATAGAGAAATATACTTTAAAAAATAAAAAAGATAAAAAGGAATATTATATTCCACATTTTTTTTATATTATATAATATAACATATATTTTTAATCGAACTTATCACAATTGTGAAACAAATACATAATTATTATCTTGTCGGAAACGCACGCAGTTCGCCAACTTTTTTAACGAGCAGTCACTCTCAAATGACCTGGTATGCGCTGCTTGAAATCTTTCAGAAAAAAAGGTCTGTACTCTTCTCGTTCTGAAGAAGCGCTCTCGGAATTCGTGTATTGTCGTTCCCGAGAAAGAAGTCTTTGTCTCTTACGCACATAAGTTATTGTATTCCCGACATGTGTGATTGATGGGAGTTCATTATTACGCCTACTTCCGGTCGACACACGGATGACTCTCGCATAGCAGAAATGCTCATCCTGCACAATCCGAAGACGCTAAATTGTAACGGAATCTCAGAAACGTCAGCACTTATTCGTATACAGTTATGTATCGATGTAGTGTTAAAAAAGAGCCTCTGTGAAAATTTATTACACTGAGAAAAATGTCTTGGATTCATTGGAACTTTAATTGAAAATGAATTTTTTTGTTAAATCTCTATTAGAATTGTAGTGAGATAACCGTAATTGATCTAAATACAATCAGAATCTTATAGTTTGTCCATTTTCAAGTAGACATTTTTCCTTGCATTTTTCCTTTCTTAGTGCAATGAAAATCAGAATGATAGTGTCAATAAAGAAAAATATATACAGTCAAGACATTATAAAGATATACACACACACACACACACACACATATATATATATATATATATATATATATATACACAGAATATTTCGAAATCATAAAATCTGTGCGAAATTATTATTTTTCGTATCTTTTTTCTAAATTTCATTTTTTCATAAGCTTTAATTTCTCGGTCTATATATAGCAAATAGCGTGTTAATCTGTAAATTTTGAATTTTTGCAACAGATTAAGAAGCTCAATAAATGCGCAGTACGTTGCATGGAATCTATTAAAAGGCTCGGCTTATAGCTGCATTTCCTGATCAGTGTAGATGCGCTTTTTATGCAGCGCACGATGTATCGTCACTTCTTCAGAATTCGAAGTCTGATCGTTTCCTTCGCTTGGCAACGACGTGCAGGCACGATCAGGTTTCGAAGACGCGCTTATTTCTTCCTAGAATGCCGAAAGGTATATTTCGTGTGGAATTTTTCAGAGCAGCTGCGTGTCTAATCGATTTTTACAGGCTCTGCCTGTATACAGATACGATGTGTAGCGACAGAAATCAGAATTTATACTTTTATGTTTACAGAAACGTGAACTGCCATTTATCATGTACTCCAATGCACTTGGTGATTTATACACATCCCATTTTTCATTGGATCAGGCATCAAATAATAAACTATTTGATAGAGTTGATTTAAATGGTAGCGTATATAAAATTTTTTATACTCTCAGTGGTTTGCCTTCCGAGAGGAGATGATCAAATAAAATTTGATATGTCCTGAATAGATCTGAATTCGGATTTTTAACGCAAAACAAATTCTTTATTTTACGCCACTATCATTTTCAATGTATTTATAATCTATTTATATAATAAAATTTTATAGTATGTAGTAATCTATTAAACATAGATAATAAATTATCGTAATAAAGGACCGATAGCTAATTCCAGACGTTTATGCTTCTGTGGTCAAAGGCAGTCTGATCAATCCTAATCGGCATGTTCCGTGATCGCCGCAAATCTCGCAAATATATCAGCATAGTATATGTTCTGCATCGAATAGATGCAGAACATATACTCGGCTTCGCTTGCGATCTTTCTCTCTATACAACTGGACGAGTCACGAGATCGCCTCGCAGCTACATGCATGAAGCACGCACAACGCGCGCGGCCACGCGTAAATTCCGACCGATTCTCCAATTAATGCGTATCTTACGGTGCATCCCGTGGCAACACATCGGGAACATATACTTGGACGAGAGTTATCCAATGTTCTGCGCCGACTTAAGCCGGTTTCACGCGTATCGTATCTTCAAAAATGGAAAAAACTTTAAATAGAATATCTCGGACGCACACGGTATTTTTTTTTTAATAAAAATTTTTATACCGAGAAGAAAAAATTTCTTTAATCATATTCTTTATGTTTTAAAATTCATTAAGATTCGTGCGAATGTAAAGAGTACGTTCGATAATAGATGCATTGTGATTGACAAGGCAAGTATTCATTGTTAAGAATTGAAATGAATTTTTTTTCTACTAATATTTAATAAGATATTTAAGATATTTCATTTCTTTTGCAATTTGAAATTTTTTAATTAAACGTAATTCTTTACAAAGATTTTATTAAAGTCTATCTGAAATTATTCAAAATAAAATTTTTACCTATAGTATCTAATCCGTTCCTATAAAACTATTTGGTCAAGATTCTTTTTTTTTTTTAATTTGAGAACTTTTTATCTTTTTATAAGTTTATATTTTTGTTTGCAGCAAAAGAAAAAGTTATTTTGTTATTCAATAAAGATTTTCACGTGCATCTATTATGGAATGTTCTTTCATCGACGAATCGACCAAGGAATCTGTCACCATTGTACAATGCGGCGGCGAAAGTGGGGCATGTCCCGTGTAAGTATGATACGGGCTTTCGGCCGCACACAACCGTACTACGTGGGGGAGTGCATTGACTTCTCGACTTGATAAACGTTGGCGAGCGAGGTGGAGTCGAGTCAAGTCGAGCCGAGTCGCCGCAGTGCTGGGACATCGTTTCCTCTCCACAAGTTCATAGATGAGAGTTCCCCCCCTGCGCACAAGACTCGAGCACGGGAAAAGGGCTATGGAAAGGTCGTTGTCTTGAGATGAATTCATTGTATACGAGCCCTCTCGTCCCCCTTTCCTTCCGCGATGAAGAACTACATTTGGCCGGCGCATTAAAAAAAATCCGCTTGTCACTGGCTCAAGTGATAGATAAAAGGCAGAAGAAGTCTCTTCTCAAGTATTCAAAGAAAATTGAAGAGATCAAAAGAAACTCTCTCTTTCTCTTTTTGTGGAGTTTTAATGATTTTCGAAGGGCTTTAATGAAATCGAGAAAATCGCGGGAAAATAAAAAATTTCGGAGGGCCATTGTGTTACCCGAAACCACCTCGATAGAATTGACCTTTGTACGCGTATGAGAATTTAGCTCGAAGCATTTACGGTGAATTACAGTAATTTATCATGATTCAATAGAGTGGTTCATTCAACGAGATTTTTTACCCGACGTTTTATCAGAATTCTATTGACGATAAAATTGAGATTTTATGCACAATTGAAGACTGCTTCGTTATTACGGAAAGAATATTTTTTTCAATATAAAATTTTAAAAAATTATATTTAAAATATATTTTCTTTTATAGTCATTTACGATATAGAGGAGAAGGGAGGGAAATTGCGAACGTTAAGGGAAAAGTAATTTAAATAAAACTGACCCAATTATTTATCAAATACACAAATCTTTACTCTAAGGATATCTTTACTAAAGGATATTAGCTTTAAACAATAATTAATATTCATATAGCAATATAAATTATAATTATAACAATAATATAATTATAATATAAACTATAATTATGACACAATAATTAATATTCATATGTTATTGATATAAACTATAATTTTAAACCAAAAATAAAATCGACCCAGCATTGCTGGCGGCGAATAATTTCGAATGGCAAGGATTTTATTTTTTATTTGAAATTACTTTTTTTTATTGATATTATTAATATATGTATGAATGTTAATTATTATAATTTAAAGCTAAATAATTGGAATATCTTTGGAATAAAAACTTCTATTAATTAATAGATAATCGCTGGCTTTATTTAATATTTTCCTTAGATGTTTGCAGTTCTCTCACTTTGCTCTACTATTGCAATTATTATAGATTTAAATCGGAGCAGTTATAACGGTTTAATCGACTTTCCTTCATATCGTTCGCGCTGTATCGCGTTGCTACGATTTCACAACGCTCTAATTGCCATGGTACACCTTTGCTTGACGTATCACTTTTACAATTACGCCGTTAACGCATTTAACTCGTTTGGCACAGTAACACCGTTCGCTTCGGCGACGAATTACGCATCGACAACGATTTAATTATTTGATACTCGACGCAGATTTTTACTTTCTGAGAACCCTTAATCTCGGGGGAAGGAAATTCCCTATTGTGTCTATCTTCATGACCGTCACTACCACTAATAGCAACGAGAGCGACTGGATCGTTTCCTGCGTCGATAAAACCTCCCCTCTCGTCGCTGTTTGAATTATTAGGAGCCATCGTGCGTTCCGGACCGTCGGGACGCGATACAAGTTCTTTAAAACCATCCAATCGCAATTAATTAGGGCCGGAAGCGTCGATTGGCCTCCTGATAGTTCATGAGAGGCCGTTGTTCGCAGGCTCTCTCATTCGAGCTCTCCACTTCTCATCGCGACTTAATGAGCTCGCGAATGTCGCGTTTCGTGATATGATTTAGCTCGATATTAATATTTTTTTGTAGGGAATGTAGTAATACAAACATACACACACACACACACACACACACACATACATGAACGTCGAATTTAAATTGCTCTTTATGCAACTTTATTATAACTTTTAACATACATATAATACTTTTTATATAATTATATTATGATGTATGACAATAATAAGAATTTTATTTATTTCGAAAAAGTATTGAAATTTCGAGATAAATATTTTATTCGTAAACAACTACAAAAATTAATTTAATCTAATCAAATTTTCGTATCATTATCAATATTATTATTCTTCGTAGCATAGATCCTGTTTTTTAATATTCGTGACTTGAAATCACGACGAAAGCTTCTCTCTACCGTGATCGTATCAATGATGGTGATGCCGGCTTTCTTTGAGAAATTCAATAAAAGGTCGTGGAATCTCCTAGGAATGCACGCGATGGAGATTTCTGAGGGATCGTTCCATGAAGGGCGGATGTCTCCCTTTTCTTCGGGGACGTTTGCGTCGCTGGATGAGATCCCGCATTCTTTCACATAGCGGCTGCATTGTTTACGGCGTGAACGAATGGCGTGGGTGGCGTGGGCTGCAACAAAAGACGCAATACGCGCCTGACCACCCCCTTCGTAGAAACGTAACAACACCGTGTATCGCGTCGCCCGGCTGCGTGAAAAACGCTGCGGGGTGCATATTTTAATTCGTGCGACGGAATGTTAGATATAGGGGGAGAATGAGGAAAGGCATTGAACCCGCATCCTGCGCAATAATGCTGACCGAGAGTACAATATGGCATCAGAACGCAGTTAACGCAAGCAATTCATTCGCAAGCATTCATTACGATTAATTATTATAGGGGACTAATATTAAGTAAATTTGTCATGTGTTTCATCGCATTATTCTAATAATGGGATTAATAATACCACGAATTTATAAATCTTCCGTTTAAATCTTGTCGCAAAGTTCTTTAGTTTGTTTATCTGTTTATTGATAGATTTAGATGTAATTTTATTTTTTTTAGATGTAATTTTATTTTTCGTCGGACTATCAGGATATTACTTCGAAAAGTCACGTAAACTTTTATCAATAAAAATATTGAAATCCAAATTAATGAATGACAACTATTTGAGAAGATATGAATAATTTGTAAAGGTCTGTTTTACACACACACACACGCTGCGAACACAACCAATAACTGAGAATATAAAAATAAATTTACGTCGTTGATTCATATTAGATGCTATTGATTGATATTGATTATTATTGGATGACTATTTGAAGCTAGAGGTCAGAACAAAATCTTTTAGGAATACGTACAACACATACAAAGTGTAATTTTTAATAAAATTAAATTATATAATTAAATTTATAGTGTAACTTATATAACAATTTTTAATAAAATAAGAAATATTGATTTTATTTATATAAAATTATTTAAAAATTATAAAGTGATATAAAATGATTTTATTATATAATGAGAATTCTTATACATTCAAAGTCTTATCGATGAACGTAGGCGAAAACATCTCATGAAAAACATGGAAAATGTTCTCACGTTCTTTTCCATCGTGTCGATTGAATGATTATACTTCTTGGCACGATGACCGATCAGCTATATTTACGATGTATATATCTTCTCCGTAAGGAAGAAGTGTAAATGTACTGTTACAACGCAGCATGCGGTTAACTGTATAATGTTTTATAGTTTAAAAACTCGATTCATATTATAATTATGTTTCCATTCACGCTCCAGTTGCGAATCAGTCACGATGGAAAAACAGAGATGACAAACTCTCTTTTCTATTTTTGGTCGAAGATATAATATACACAATATGTATTAGGTAGCCTGTACATGTGCAACTAATAGCATGCAAGATCAATTCTGTAAACTCATGTTTCCATGGCATTACATCTGTGTTTAAAAGCCAAAGATTAAAAACTATCTTATCATAATAATATTCAGCTGCTTTTCATTAGAAGTGTCAAGTTATTCTTTTTTGTTAGAATTCTCTTTTCAGGTAATCTATTTACGTTTATAATTTTACGTAAATGAAGTTTTTACCAAATAATCTACAATTTTTTTTTTAATCTTGGATCAGTTTTCAAAAGATACGTTGAAATGTTCCTGGAATTTATTATTTCTCGCTTATCGATTTTTAAGCTAAACATAAAATTGTACACATAGAAAAATACATGTAACAATTACTTGTTTCAAATATTTCGAAAGTTTATATATCCGCCGATCTCTATTATAAATTCATAATAACATCAAATATTTTATTCAAAATCCTGAAAATCCTAATAAATTAATACCTCAATTAGGATTATTAAAACAAATTTGATTTGCTTATTATATAAAAAAAACATCGATTAATTTTATAATATTCTTCAAAAGAACATAAATTCTTGAGTACATAATAATAAGTTTTTCTAAAATTTATAATAAGTACATTTTACGATTATTATCAAGTGGACATTCTTTGTGATAACCGTTACTCAAAAGGAAGGAAATAAATTGAATATACATAATCACTTTTCTCCGCAATAGAAGGATACTTTTCTATGTGTACATAGGTACATCTACGGATCGTTACATCAATTCGGCCGCTTCTCGACGCGGTGACTTTGCGAGCAAGAATCGACGAATATACTGTTACGACGCAGCGTGCGGCTAACTGTAAAGCATCCGCCACCGTAATGCGCGCGAGTCAAATCATGAACGGCAACGGCAACGACAACGTTACCTGGCACACGAGACCCCTCGCTGCGCGGTGTACGTTCGTTCGCCCAATCCCTTGCGGATTCGCCAGGATTCGCCAGGATTCGCATCGAGCCGGGCACGCACGTGGCCGCGTGCGTGCGCCCGACGATTCTGCGCGGATTATTCCCGCGTTACTTTATTCTCCCTCGCGTTCCGAATCGACGTTAAGCCGTAATCACGCTACGGGTCACCCGTTAAGCCCATTCTACAATGTAATAAGCAGTAGGAAGCTTCTTATCGCGCCTTTTTCGCGCCTTATCTCATAATAAGCTTCGATTGGCTGGCAGTGAAGTAATAAGGCGTACGAAATGGGAATAACCCATTTCGCTTACTTCCGGCCTTAATGCTTTACGCCATATTTTACTCCCTCTTACGACAGTCTTACTACTGCATTGTATAATGGGCTTTACGGTTGTCGATCGACGATTCCATTTTAGCCAATCGTGCAGCGAGCACGGATGCAACAGGATTGGTAAATAAAACTGTCAATCGGGAATCTATAATTAATATAATTCTCTGTAATTAATATAATCGTGCAACCCGTAGTGTGATTAAGGCTTTTACTCGGGACACGAATCGAATCACTAATCTGTATGAATTGTATGGCTTTTATGCTCGTTTTCCGTTTCCAATGTAGATTTGCTTTAATTTCAGTTCAACTTACTGCTCATCTTTTTCCTAGTTCTAAGAATTAAAAAAAGATGACGAGTACTTAATTAATTGAGCCGAGATTAAAATTAATCTACATTGATGGAATGTAATCCGAAGAATACGCGTCAACAGCAATAATATATATATACGTTTATCATTTTACGTAAATGAAGTTTTTTTCTCCTCTCATCTATTAATTGTTTCTTTAATACTTAGCTTGTATCTTGAAACTTAAAGCGATGTTTATCTCAGAACGCGAACTACAGATGCACAGTACATACCATCTGAAATCCAAGATGGCTGGATAATTGGATCATTCATATACGTCATACCAGAATCATTGTCGGTCGGTTACTGCTTTCTCATCATTTTAACGCTTCGTCGCCTCTTCCCGTTCGACTAGCGGCAGCGAGCATTCATCTATTCAGCGCTATTTTCCTCTTTTTGCGTCTATCATTCGTAGGTAGCTCAGAACCTGACGTGAAAGATCGGCTGCCACTTTGATTCCTATTACCGATAACGTCATGCGTTGGGCGGCACGTTTCTGGATGTGCAGAACACTCGCAATTGTAAACAGGTCCTATTGCAGATATATGTGCGTATTTACGTATGTACGTTGCGTATACCTTCTATCCGGTGGCCATAATACGTGTGTTTCTCTCTACATCGATAGCGGTATATCCTTATATTGATGGTGGCGTGCGTTTAAAAACAAGTACAAGTTTAAAAATTTAATCTTTTACAAGCACTAACAATTACGTTATCTACAATATAAAAAAAATAGCATAAAACGACACTATTATATACGCTACCAATCATATACCGGCATTCGCTTTAATTAGGAGACTCAATTATTAGACTCAATTATTAGACATCGATGTATTAGAACGTCCGTCAATGTCATTTGTCGATAATCTCGTCGTAATATTCTCATAATCATGCAGTAATTAGAAGTCGTACTGGTAGCGATTACTTTACGGTAAATTGAACGACTCGCGATAAAAGCATGATCGCGCTGATAATCAACTGGTGCAGCCTTTGCGTCATTTGCGTATCATCAAAGGAGTATTCGACGACGAAGTCTCGCGGATGTCGGCGTTGGATCATCGTGCTCGGAGAGGACGGGGATTACGGAGCGGTAAGGGCGGGGGCGAGGGCGGGGACGGGGCGGGGGCGAGAGGGGATCCGAGATGCCGTTAGTCCGGAGAATCACTCGGGGCACACGAACCTAACCCATCTACGAGAGGATGCGAGAAGAAAGATCGGAGATGCGCGAGTTCTCTTGTTTTTATCTCAATCGGTATCGAATTTAAAAGGATCCGGTTGAAGAGAGAGAAAAAAAAAACTCATTCCTCTATGCCCTTAATTTTTATGGAAGACGCCTAATCGAATTATAATTCACGTGAACTTTCACATCTTTTCGAGGACATTAAAATCGTATAGGTCTGTCTATAGCTCGAGCATGTGGGCATTTAAAAAGAAATATGAACGGTTATTTGCTGCTCTTTCTTTTTTTTTTTAATTTGTTACATAAAAATATATTAAGATCGAGCCATACTTGAGTAGGTAGTTTATATCTATTAAAGAATTTTTTATGTCGCCGATTATTGTTCGTTTAAATTCACGACCGACAATGAGTGCAAAAGTAACCCACGAGCCGATGCAAACATCATTTTAACATTATCATATTTCCCACATTTTCTTGGAAACTGCTTGTTTCCAGCTCGCAAAGTATGCCCATAGTTGTCTAGGCGCGTCCTCGTTTCACAAAGGAATTGCAAAATGATTCTCTTCAACTCGCAATCGCGTTTGTAAGTGCCGCTAGCTAGCATGATGGGCGTTGTTTGCAGAACTTGGAAAACCACTTTTCCATCGTCACCATCGGCGAGGTCGACACGATGGCCTGAATAATATTTCACGCGAACGATAACAGTTTGAACATAAACATTCACGTGACATCCACGATTCATCGCGAATTGATCGATGCTTCTCCAACTAATTGAGTTGGATGAATTTATCAGTATTCATCAGAGCTGCTTTTATCGAAACGTTTAGGCAAAAAAGACATTGACTGCGTTCAGTAGAGAAAACTGATCAGTGAGCGCTTGATGATTTTTTAATTTCTTTTAGTTTTGTTTCTCTTGAATTATTGTAATTGTTATCTAAATATTGCATAATTTTATTATCTATTGCTCGAGTAAGACAAGTTCTAAAATGCTACTTACTATATAGGTCTGTTCTTTTTAGTTAAAGTGCTTCCTTTTCTTTCTTGTTGGAGAGAAAAAGAGAAAAGATGAACCGTGCAAGAAGTTCAGATAAAAAGAACAGGCCTTGCATCGCGACAATCGTAATCCCCGAATTACACTCGTGGTAGCAATGGCTGCGAAGTCATACGATCGTTGACCGATCCTCTTGTTTCCTATAACGCGTCTTGCTTGGATTTTCTGGGTCACGCAGTTCCGCGGTCTCCACCGGCCTTTCTATTTCAGTGCGTTGCTTACTGTGGGTCATGCGTTGTCCAACCGGCTGACGTGAATGGTCAGAAACGAACTTGCAAGCGTACTTCATGATCAAGTATACTATTTAACACTCGCAATATCATAGCTATCTTTATATCGAAAAAACAATCTAGCAATAACTGTCAAATGTTGAGTGAAATAATTTCAATTAAAATTTAAAATATTCAGTTAATGTAACGAAAAATAATTTTTTTACTTTCTTAAAAATATTTATAGTAAATATTACTGAACATAATAATATAATAATTATATTAGTAAATACGATCATTTTCTACAAATCATTTTTTTTATCCTTTATTACGTAAGTCCTTTTATATTCAAGATTTTATTTATTTATTGTAATCGTTTATTCTTATCAGAGCTGAAATTTATTTTTATTGAGGGAAGTACCAAAGGAAGTAAACACGAACGACATTTAGTAAACTCGCAGAGCGAGCAAAATGCGCGCGTTACGCTCGTGTTAGTTGTACGAGTGACTCGGACCGACGCGTTTTTGCCTTTGTTACAATTCGACTACCTACACTCCTTTCGCCCTGCATCTGCGTGCACTCGAGCCGAGTTCCATTATGGGCATGTGTTTTTCGGTGCTGCTCAGCTGCCGCTGTCGTATTCGGACGACTTGCGCGCGAGAATTCAACGAGTAATCGTTGCGGTTCCTCGAATACATTACGTGCTCGATCGCTGCTTGCGAAACTCGATATTGTGCTTAAGATCCACGGTATATTACATTATATTGATGCTTTCAATTCAAAGCATCAATATACAAAGCAACAATGAATGTCATTCTGCGGTTTTAAAAACGTACTCTTTTTATTTTGGTGAATACAATGTAGTTTAATTTCTTCTCCCTAAATTTCTAGGCATTGTATGTATTATACTATACATTATAAAATAATTATAGTACATATGATAACAAAATGTGAATACGATACGGTATACATATTTTATTAAATGAGTATGATGAGCATCTGATTGCAATCTTGTTCAATCACATGAATATTACAAATGGATAATGGATAATCGTTTATGCTAAAATCACGTGTATGTTTATGAACGACGATCGACTAGCAATTTCCGCGAAAATCTTTTCTACATCGGGCAGATCACGCAGAGGGTTGAAATCACTGTCTGCGCGAGGGGCGGACTAATCCCTTAAATCGCTCGTAGAATATAGAAGCCACCAGGTGCTTCGTCTCCTTCGCCAGCCTTCAATGGTCTTCAGCTGGCTTTCAAATCGTTATAGTGATCGTGAGGACCATACAGATAATTGCCACGCAGGTGCACTGCACAGGTCCTTCATTACGATACCAATACTCCTTAGAGTTGTAGATGCATTCGCATGCACAGTTGCGAGAGTAGAGCGCAACATATGATCTCGCGAATTGAACTTTCCCTTCAGCAATCCCAACATTCCGCAATTTGCTGACATAAATATAGACGGAGGCTTTGGTAACCGTTAAATTTCACCTCTACTTAATACGTTATTATTTTTTGCGCGAAATTAACTTGAAATAATTCTATAACTTACAGTTCCAAACACAGTTTTTACGTGTATTGAATGTATCGTAATTATTTTTATATATTCAGTAATTATTTTTGAATGTAAAAAAAGATAATATGCAGCTTGTATCGATCTCGTCTTCTAATTCCCAATCATACTCAATTAGATTTTCTTATGCAAAATTATTTGATTTAATATTGGATAATAATGTAAGAAATGTAATGTATAATTATTCGATAATAATAATAATGACAATAATAGTTAATAATAATAGTTGCCTGTAATAAGCAATGCGATGCATAAATCGTCTCTTAGGTATCCTTCTCTGTCAAATCAGAGACAGAATGACGTCATTACCTGCAATTTATTCCGTGACACATGGTGAAAGCAAACCAGTGACGCATATCTTTTTTATCGGTTAACGTTTCGCATCATCATCGTTATAGCTGGCTTTAAACAATAGAAAGAGTCGGTAGATTCTCATAGGGGAGTCTTTTCAGGTTCGCTGGATGATACGGGATTTCTTTTCGGTCGTTTCTTGCCGAGCGCTTCCTGCGAGTAACTCCGTATAAGATAATGATCGGCCATTGTGGGGTACGAAACGTACTGACAGTACAAACAACGCGTCATGGTCGCTCGGCGCTAATCGCGAGAGATAAAAGGGTTAGATAAGGGCTAACGCAGCCTCGATCGGTGATACCGCGAAACACGTTCATTCATACCTCTCTTTAAGAACTTGACGGCGCGTTAATTCATGCGAGAAAGCCGATGATGAAACCCGATATCTTCCTATCGGTCGTAATAATAAAGAGGTCGACGCGAAATAATCACGCTATCAAAACAGAACTACAGCTCAGATGTGAGAGATATTTCCAAGCGAAAAATCCGCGGTCAGATTTTCAAACGTACACTATAAAAAATATGGGTGTGTCGCTGGTAAAAATTTTTCTCAGAATTTTTCGTATAATTTTTCAGAATTTCTACATAATTTTATAACTTCCTCACACTTTTTGTACGAATTGGAACATTTCTCAGAAAATCTACATCTTTTCTCACATATGTTAATTATAACATATCGTAAGATTTCTAAGATTTTTTTTAAGTATGATTTCTGTTAAATGTTATAAAATCTAAAAAATTAAAAAATATTTTTTAAAAATTATGGAATGAAAAATTTCAGAATATTTCAGAATTCACTTGTATGAAAAATTCTGAGAGAAGATGTAAACCTTCCGGATATTTCTGAGTATTTCTGAAAAATGTTCCAATTCAAACAAAAATTATGAGAAAAACTTTCATCAGAGGTGTATTTAACATTATGCGTGTTAAATATAATCTCTTCATCGGGTTAATGTTGATATAAATACATGAAAAAGTACCAATATGGTATTTATGGTGAATTTATTATGAATTTGATATCGTGATGTTAATCCACATCTATACTGAAAAAAATACTAAATTTTAATAAATATTTGTTTAAATAATTCTAAGTAAATATATATTTATTTTATACAAAAATTATTAATTTCATTTTTTTTTACTGAATAAATATTTATTTACCGTAAGTAAATATTTAGTTAGCTATTCAAAGAAATCTATACTAAGATTTAGCAATGTTTTTTCAGAGTATGATTAAATCTATGTTAATGTTTATATCAACACGGTGAGAATTATATAAAAAACATCACATGATTAAATCCGCACCCATATTTTTTAGAGTATAGAAAATCGCTCGTTCGCCAATGATTTAAATCTGAGATTTTTCCTTACGTTCAAACCGGAGAAATTCTCCGCGATTTCTCCGGCGACACGCAAATTCTTAAGACCGTTTCGTTCAAGCAACGATAAATACGTTAATAATGGTCCATTACACATGACACGTGTGCTTACAAGTGTGTACACTTTCAAACATTACATGAGATACCAGCTGATTTATCTGAGTAGATCCTCGTGTCTATCACATGCAGTTGTACAATTGCATCATGCATGTTACTATTGAGGATTGACCGCGACTCGAGCGAACTTTCAGTGTCTACGAGATGTCTTCGGAGAAATCGGTCGAACTTTAAAGACGTGTTATTCAAGCGATTCCGAGCGGTAGATAACGAGCAGAAATTTCTTATACAAAACCATTATAACTTCGCGCACGCGTGATATTTTCTATTCAAATCAAAGTTGTAAAAGGCACCTCTCCAGAACTTAAGGACTGCCTTCTAGGACACCATGTATACCGTTGGCTTCATATGCATATATAACAGCAGTGAAAGCCTCGTCGAGATCGCGACTGCATGTGCTCGCTTAATACCACGAGATTCTCATCCCAAATCTATAGTTACACTCGTAAAACAAACACGACGCTTTGACATTTTCTTAAGACCCCTGCAGACGCGATTAATTCTAATTGTCGAGTTCACACTGAGAAAGCGTTGGTTGAAAATGAACAAACTAGAAATTATATCAATTAGAATACGTTATGATTATTACAATTAGAAGTAAATTCAATCCGAGGGGTCAACTACCTCATGTACTGTCATCTATTGCGCCAAGTATTGCTAATGTATTGTTAACATAGGCAATGCTAATAATACTAACGACACCCTAGCAATATGTTAACTAATACATTAGCAATACTTGGCAATAGGTGGCAAAACATAAGATAGTTGACTTCTCAATTTAATCTGAAAATTCTGAACCGTCCATTTTCAACCAAAATTCCAATTAATCCAACCAAATATTTTTTTCAGAGCATTTAAAGATTAAAAAAAAAAAGATTGAACGTAAACCAATAACCTTACTGTCATTGGCCGATTTGCTTACTGCTTACGTCTTACTTCGTTACGTTTTTCTATACGTACGTTTGGTTTTAAACTAGTGAGTGATTTATGTTGACGTGAAGAACCCGCGTTGCTCGTTAATATCCGTTCGATCCTCTATATTTATTCATTCCATACATTCGCTCATTTGTCTACCTACAGAAAAGGATCTTTTTACGATCATACTGGATTCCGGCTGCGGATGCGCGGAAAACGGCTTATTCACGCGCCTTCCGCCGGCGACTGCTGCTCGCATGCTATCGGTCCGCGATGATCTTGTCGAGCAGCCCTGGAACGACGGAAGGCCCGCAATGTAACGATTCGTGTCGGGTATGGTATGGGCGCTGCAATAAAGAGTGCATCGATGCACGCCGGCGTGGCGGACGGCGCCAATTTGTATCGCTGCGGGCGATGCGCGGGCGATGCGCGTCGAGATCCGCTTCAGGTGACTTTCCGCTCTCGTTCGACTGGCCGAGAGAGTTCCTTCCCCGGTTTCGAAGTCCGATCAGTGCGAGAGTCCGGAAGCGAGCGCTCGTAAAACTAAAATATCAACTTTATTCCGTTTGAACGCTTATTATCGGTAATCGCCGCTTTCTAATTGCGTAGATTGTGAATTATGAAATTAATTCAGATCGGTTATTTTTCTTGCACGTGCTTTGATAAAATTATTTTCAATTTAGGGAATAGAATAATTTATTACTTCAGTTTACATTGTTAAGAAAGGACTTGGTTCACAATAACGCACACCATTCACATCTTATATCCATTCATATCCATTCATATCTTATAAATTAATGGCTAACTACAAAAAAAACTAGCTTTCAATAAATCTACCTTAGATTACTTTATATTTATATTAAAAATATATTTATATTAAAAATATATTAAAAATATATTATATTAAAAATATATATTTATATTAAAATACACAATCTAAAAATATAGAGGGAAGAGATATATTGATTTATATTTATATTAGCACACAATCTAAAAATATGGAGAAGAGAAATATATATAAAAAAAGGCTTATAATTAACTCATGTGTGGGATAATGGAAGCGACGTTAGGCATCGACGCTTTTTAAATCAGATATCGGATGCATGAACGTAAACATTATACATTGGACAGATTAGCCGTGGAAGAAAGGCAAGCGGAAGGAGGAGGAGGGAAAGGAATTACAGATCACTGGGTTGAGCCCAGACGTGATCCTCGGGTCATTCTTTCCACGGGTCTTCAGTTTTTGTTGCTATCGACGGGAGAGAGAAAAGGAGGGCAGGACGCGAAGCCTTCGGGCTTCAATCTATTAACACGCCACGGCGATTACGCCGTCCTGATGACCCCGTGGGATTGCATCTCCGCCAGACATTTCTTTCTACGGTGGCTGACTGGGGTAGACTGTTCTTTCTTCCTTCTCTCATGGCTTCTCTCTTACCGCTCTCATCATCCCGACCGGAGTTTGCACCGGAACAATAAACGTTGCTTGGGCAACAATAGCTCGCGTCTACACGTAATCTACATATGTTACCTATTCTCTTGCATTTCAGACAGCGCGCGTAATGACTATCCTTTCTCCTTTTTTCTCTCGTTTGTCGAACTATAAAAATTATTAAAATGAACTATAAGCCTAACAATCTTATTATCTTCCTCATATTATGAAAAAGAAAGGAAAATAATTATATAATTACATTCAGTAATCTCACTATTGTTTTTCTGTTACATCGGTACCTTCTCGCAGGTAGCATAAACCGCATCTGTGGAAAATTTCTTTCTAAATTATACAAAATATTTGGTACGGTTAGGATTAACCGTAACAATTCCTAATTGTGGAGAAATGCGTCGAATATCCTGAAAATAAAGCGAATCGAGGGATACATTCCCGATTAAGCGACGGCAACAGAAGAGATCGGTCGCAAAGAATGGCAGAGGGGAGGGGGGATGAATTTCCGGTGCACAGGATCGTAGCTAGCCCTCGGCTCTTCTTTCATTGCGCACAAAAGGATAAGGCCCGAAGGGGATACCTTTTTCTTTATGGCCTGCAACATCGGAGGGTGGCTCGTTTTCTCGCCAGCTGACACCTATCTTCAGAAAGGGAAAATCGCTTTGCGACAAATCTCATTGGAATGCAGTAGTCTATACAGTCTACTATTCATTGTAAATTCAATGATAGTCTGTATGTACATTCCTTTCTCGAAGAAAATTTGACAAAAATCATTATTACACTTAACGATGATTAATCATGACATTTCATTTGTTTGAAAGCATAAAAAAACGTTACTCAAATTAAATTTTGTGTATATAAGGTGTATTTGTTAAGATATACAAGGCAACATCATATTTAACATCAAAATAACAATAAATAACGTCAACTTACTATTTGGATAATGATTTAATGGACACGTAAAACTTTATGGCCAAACTTTTTTGTCATTCTGTACATAATGTGGATAATTATTCAAAGCATAAATCGATGTATTCCATAAAAGTAGTATAGGAAACAATTTTAGTGATAAAAAGGCATTTTTAATAAATGACTACTCCGTTTTAGTTACGTAATTAATGCTATGTCGTAATAAATTCATGGGACAACGCAAGAAATTAAGATATTAGTCAACTTAGAATCTGTCTCGACCACAGAATAAATGAAATGATTACGTTCGCGGAAAAAAAGAAAGATAATCTTTTCCAGAAAATAATGTTCTATACGAATGAACGAGAAACTACGCGAAGTAGGACGATACGTGAGTGTACGATGAATTATGCAGTCGATGAGAAATGTTGCGTCGGTTACAATCGTCGGCGTTGCATTATCCCTAATTAGAGCTCGAACGAAGTATCAGAGCTTGGAGTGTTGCAACCTTGAGATTACGTGCTACTTGGCTTACACGAGTCGCACTCACATAATTTCCTTCGAAGACTGATGCATGTAAATACCTACTTCGAGTCATAAAGAAGTTTACATCTTTGCTTGATTTCGCGACAAGGTGTCTTTATTACGCGAATATTATCAGTTAATATTAAAATCTAATAAAATAAAACAATTATTTAATTTACGAATAAATAATTGACTCTCGAACGAGTTGAAAGTAGTATTTATTTTCATAATATAATTTGATTTTAACAATTAATAAAATTAAATCGGAAATTTATTCGCGAAATTTATATCGAGTCTATTAAAATTTACAGATGTTGGAATGTTTCCACATCTGGTGGAATTTTCGTTGTCAAACTCTGTTTAGAATAACTTAACCTAGACCCTTTTCTCTTTCTTCGTGTTCTTACTGTTCGTCTTTCCCTGCCAGGAGTGAAGGTGGCAATCGCAACCGCATTGTATTCAAATGATGTTTCAAGGTTCACAAGTTCTCTTAGACGTGACATGGAAAGGAATTTTTCCATGCAGCTTCCCGTTTCGCGTGAATTACCACGCGATTTTCTGAATATAAAAATCCTTGTTAAAAACTATAAATCCTGTATAAGAAGAATAAAATTGTTTTAGCTGCATTTCATTAAAACGACTAAGTGAGAACATAATTGTATTAAAGTGAGATAGGAATTTTCAATATGAACTTACAGTATATTGTTATTATTCATTATTATCTACATTTATTTTTATATACCTATGATCTCTACTATGAACATTATACTGTCCGTGTAAAAATAAAACCTTGGCATTTTCATCCATAGAATATTGCGCAAAATAACTTAAAGAATATATGAATCGTAACGCCTTGCGCGACTACACAAACATTCGCCAGCGGAAAACACCGGTCGACATTCTCGGCTGAAAATGTATGTACATTTATTACAAGCAACAGCCGTAATTGTATGTACACGCGACACGTAACATCGATTATGACTAGCAGTAACGTATGCGCATCGGCAAAAAGTTAATGAGAAGAAGCTTGTGCCACTGCGTGACACGCGCGCTTTACATGAATTACGTTTAAAAGGAATAAGTAGTGCATACTCGTCCTTCAGTGAATTGAATTAAGCTACAATGAAAGAAACTAAAGTATTATTTTTATTTAATGACTCATTATGTTCAATATTTTTATCATTATGGAATTATTGCGACTGTTATATTGGAAGAATATAATCGATAATATTACGAGAACGAAAAGCATTGCATTGTGCGGGAAAACAGATAGAATAGATACTAGCAACTTTTTACATAACTATAAATTGTATAATTTTAACCGTTTTATTAATTTTGTCAAATTTGCTTTATTTAATTTCTTTACACTGAAAATGACCTAATAATAAGGTCGAAACGTATGTTCTAAGAATTTGAAATACATACAAATCTAGCTTGTAGCCTTTTTTGTTATTTATTGTTTAAAGTATTATCTTTTGTTAGTGTCTTAGCGTTAAGTACCGTGTATAAATAGTAATAAGTAATGTATTCTTCGCCAAGCATTTAAAAGCAACGAGGATGTGCAGTGACACGGAATCGCCCTATATAAATAAGTAATGAAGCTCGGGGAAAGGGTTACGCTTAGGGCCCAAAGATTGCGTAAATACATCACTGCGGGGCCCTCGATTTCCCAGCAGGGAGGCCCCTCTTAACACTCTCCTTCGAGAGAAGGAGAGAGAAAGAGAGAGAGAGAGAACGCGACGAGGAAGGTGCTCTCGAGCGAGAGCGAACGATCGTTCGCCATTTATTTACTCCTGGATTTAATCGCATCCGCCGACCGCCGTTTCCTGTCGCTACGGGCAGCCCGTTTCTTATGCGAGAAGGGAAAATTAGAAAAATATTAGACGGCCGGCTCGGTTCGGCTCGGCTCGGTCGAGTCGCTCGAGACGAGGTAATAACATCGCTCCGACGATCCCACCACGATGAGAATCTGAAATTGACGATCGCGGTAGCGATTTCGTAATCTCCCTACCTTCCTACGCGTTGCCTTTATTTAATATTCCGTTTGATTATAGACCTCGACGTCGTACGTGTATCCGCCAATGAGAAATAACTGGATATGCCACTTTTTATACTAATATATAGAAAATAGATGAATATTTGCAATGAGGAGAAGTTGTACGCGAGAAGCAGATGCTGCAAATACTCATAGTCCATTACTGCAACACTTTCGCCTTTAACGTCCACCTCGACCATTCTCTTACAGAGATTCCAGAACTGCATGCAACTCGCGAATTTCATATTCCTAAAAAGCGACCGCTTTGTTTCGAGCGTGACGCGGACGCCGTGTTGTAAACGTCATTCTATCCGTTCGAATGCATAACTCCGAAGATTTATCGTTACGTAAAATTACAGCAGAGTTCTATGCCGATGATCTCGAGTCGGGGCTACGCATCGTGCGGAGATTGAAGTTATTGTTCGCGGCGTAAGAGATGAGTCGACGTATTGTACGCATAGAAAAATACACGCTGTATGCAAATAATAACAGGGTTGCTACAAAACTGGAAGTCAGGAAATTGACAAAGGAATAGTCAGAGAAATCAAGGAAACGTCCGGGAATTTTGCAAAATTTTGTGGAAAATAAAAATTCTTGACTTTAACAAGTTTAACGTACGTACGTTACACCTAATATACGCAATTTTGGATTACTACTAACTTAATTAAAAATACATTGTCAGCAACATTAATAGTAATTTATTTAACATAAATTGATTTCTTAAAATATTTAATGTTTTCCAAATCAGAAAATTAAAAAAATTTTAAAATATTATTAAAAGTCGGGGAAAATCAAATGAAATTTTATTTGAAAATTAGGGAAAAGTCACGGAATTTTAGAATGAGGAATTTGTGACAACTCTAAATAATTGCTTGTTTCTAATATTTCAAAGTTTATATATTTGCAAGTTTATTATAAGTTCATCACAAACACATTCAAAACGTATTCTGAATCCTAGTAAGTTCATTACTTCAATCAATTAAATTAAAATTCGATTTACTCACGATATAAAGTCACTTTTCCGATCAGTTTTACAATGTCCTTCAAAAGAAAATAAATTCTTCTTTTGAGTAAGTTTTTCTAAACTTCGTAACAGGTATATCTTAAGATTATTATCAAGAAAATATTCTTTTGTTAAAGATAACCGTTACTCAAAAGAAAGAAAGTAAATTGAATAATCACTTTTCTTAGAATGATATTGTGTGAGTTCATCTCATAAGCGAATTCAAAGAATCGCCACGGGAAATTACTCGAGGGTTCCATTTCTTAAGTGATAATTGCCTCAGACTTGTTTCCGCGTAATGTAAAGAGAAATTCTGGGAGATTTTAAACGTCAACTTCTTCACAGGTCTAATCAAGACAGGCCTAATGATCATCTCAAATTTTTCTCAGGTAATCTTTTAAATTTTCTTTCCTGGTCTATGTAAGTTCGTGGTCGTCAACGTTATCCCGCGAGATAGTCTTAGACTCGTTCCTGACGGGGATCGACTTCTTCTGTCTTACTTTTTTTCTTATGAGCGAAGATCCGATCGGGAGAAGGAAACCGCGGCCCCGCGTGGTTCTGATGGATATCTGCCTGTAAAAATTAACATACACACACCGAGGAGCGGGGGTAATGACCGACTAGCACGACGAGATTCCGGTGTGTAGGTATGTGCGTCTTTGCGAAAGTGTGCGTGTGTGCGTATCGACGACGCAGCGACACAACGTGCACCAAGCTCGCTTAGCGATTCTCGATTCACGTCGTCGTGCAGGGTCAACGATCGGATACATCGTATTTCTTTGCAACGCGGAGGAATCGATCGCGGTGTTAAACGCGGCTAGTTTGTGCAGTCGATTTCTTGGCCAGCGTTCGCCGATATCGGTGACTTGAGCACGCACTTGAAAAAGCAGTCGAGTGGTCGACACGCATTCTAAAAACGAGCAGATGGTATGGCCAATGTTACGCCTGGCTATCGAGAAAAAATTAGGAACCCCAACGCAGATTTTAATAAAGTTCAAAAATAGTTGCTTATCTTGAATTTTTGATATCGGAATAAACACATGTTTTGTCGTAATATTTTTTTCTAGTGTGTAATTAGAACGTTAAAACACATTTCATTAATCTGTACTCAAAGCAAAAGACAGTGGTGACAAAACTATAATTATATGTAGAATTAATGTACATATTTAATGTACATATTGTATATAATTAAATGAACTATTTATAGAGTATTGCAACGATAATATAATTCATTCAAGTATGTGCGACATTAATTCTACATATATAACTTATAAAGCTGCCATTTTTGTAGTTACTGTTTTTCTCTCAGCATAGAAATTAAAAGTATTAATACTCCATACTATTTGAATTGTCACTCTGAAGAGTGAAATCTCACTGTTAAAGATTGGAAATTGAGCTACTCTTTTTCAAGATTAGTTCAATTTTCTTTAAAGATTCCACTTCAAAGAATTTAGAGAACATACGTTTGCTTAAAAGTAATTGTCTTATTAATTGTTTGTATACCAAACCTTATAAACACCTACAATCAATCTCGTTAAAATCCTCGTTGCCGAGTTTAATTACGATTTACACCGCGTTGCAATCTTAGCACCCCGCGACGGAGATCCGCTTTTTCGACCCGATTCTTCGACACGATTCTTCGACACGATCCTGACATTACGGCAGCGTGACATTAAACGTCGGCGCCGCGATTTACGCGCTGAAAATGTTCGCTCGGGCAATGATCAGCGCCGACTGGGGCCACCTTTGTCGGCCGTATACTCTTGTCAGATCCAACGACGACACACGTGTGCCACATCACTGCATCGCCATGCACGGCGAAGAAAGTGTATGCGGGGCCAACCACTTCCAACGTGTGAGTAGACGTTCCTCGTCGCATTGTTTCGACGATCGAGTCTGTTGATGTCGAGGCATCGACCGACACGTTTACAATGTTTTGACGCCGAAGCGCCCAATGATCGATGCATACGTACGGCGATCACTTCCTGGTGACGTGCTCGTTGCTTCTTTTTTTCGCCCCACTCATAAATCATCTCCGGCGATTTTGTTCCGTTTTAATAATTTATGCACGCTTCGTTTAACTCGCTGCGTCGTCTTGCTCGTAACACAAAATTCGAAACTGCGGATTGATTAGATTCTTTCACGGTATATTTAATATTTAACGTAACGTATCATTGAAGAAATTGAAGTAACTGTTCTTCGCTAAATATCTCGACGCAATGTGCAACTTATGAATCATTTAGCATCGAGAATCGGGGGCTTATTAAATCTCGAGAAGTAACGGTAAGGGCTAAAAAAAAAAAAAGAAGAAATTATGTGAAGATCTCGAATGAAGTTTGTACTCGCAATGAAAAAGGATGAGTTAACTTAAAAATTCCCCGCATGACCCTGAAGCAAGTCATTATGTAAACTGCATATAGGAAAGGGGAGGGGAAAAAAAGACGTGTTCCCTGCATAATGTATATTTGCAGCGCGGCTTTAGTAGTCCCTTAGCCTTGCTTCGAGTCTCTTATATACCTCCGAGTTTATACGCCGCGGAATATACTACTAAGAAGAGAAATATGCTATTCATACACACCATTGGCTATATCTCGTCTGGCCGCGCAACACGGAGACGACTTGCGCGGGTCGTACGTTTGCGTGGTATCGCTCGCCCGGACTCAAATGGGTTTAGAATTACAAGACAAAGTGAGTGGACCGAGTGCATTATCACATGCGCTGACATCGTGAGACCCGCCGCTCAATTATGCAGCTGCGATGGGTGTCAGCTTTCTTCCCGCGTTCTTTCTCGTCTCGTTCGTTTTTCCTCACTTTCGTTCCTGCACGCGCGGTATTTGCGTTATCACATCTGGACCGTCGATTCTGAGGACCGCCCGCGGAAAGATGATCTCGGATATAATGTAAAGTGCGCGTACACGCGAAAAAATATTTTGCTGCTTCAGCTAGAATTAGGGTAACTCTGGGCAAATACGCCAAAAAAGTCAGAAAAAAATAGAAGGAGTGGAGGTAATTTTCCCGCAACTACTCTGTTACATGCCTTTATATATTAGTATGTGTTATGATTTCAGATTTTATCGTTAATATTAATGAAATTATTGTGAGTTGAATTGATTTGTCACTGTGATAAGTAACGCCATCATAAATTATAATCTACATAAAATGATTACCGTAGGACGTGTAAAAGTCTGAGTGGTTATTTCGTGATATGTGTAGTGGAATAGTAAACATGTTGTGTAGCAAAATACAAATGCTTTGCTTTCATATTCTTTGTTTAGTTTGTTGTCTTGTATATCCTACCTGTTTGGGATATACGGCATTTTTAGCGAGCGGGATTTATGCCCAAAGCATATAAAGTGCGCAGATTGAATTCAGTACACTAAATACAATAAACGCATATGAAATATGTACCTCATGTCATAACACTTGTAATATATGTAGGAAGATTGTAATTATTATTTATTACTTCATATACCATACATATTTACCATTCTTATTTCTTAATAAAACTTTATAAACACATTTTATAAGTTATTGTGTCATTATACGTCTTATTTATATGCATTATTTGTAAATTTTTCATACATACCCCCTATGAGTAGCCATATATCCCATCCCTATGGGATGTACGGCAAAAATGCAAGGATTTCAAAAAGTTTATTTTTTAATATAAAAAATAAATGTTTCGGATTTCTAATATTTTTTTCATAGTAGTAGACAGTACAAACTTTTACTAATATAGTTTATAAACATGGTAAATAATACTTAATAAATTAAGTTTTTGATAGGTGCGGCATATATACCGGAGTTACCTTATAGCTGTTTTTTGTATCTGATAGAAAATTATGTATCATAGAATTTATAGCACAAAATTCTATCTCTGTCATCTACATGATTAGATACAATATATATCGAAGTACTTGCTAGAAATTTATCTATTTTAATTATTCTTAGATAATTTTCGCTTGCTAACTGCAAAATCATTTTTTTGAGTGTACGCTTTTTTTCATGGAGTACATTGTGTAAATCAAAACATTGAATCAGTGTTGAAACGTCTCGAAAAGTGCATATCTTCTATGTACATATATCAGAATCTTCTCCCGTTTGAAAAGAATATTTCCATAATTTTATTATATTTACATGTTTTGATTTTTCTAATAACCATGATTCTAATTATGTTGTATTTTTTTACTTTCCGCCATTTATTATCTTTTTCTCTATTTAATTAATTTGAAGATTTTTTCTCTTGGCTATCTAACATTTTCTTAAAAATAAAATACTTGTAAAAAAATCTAAAAAATACGGATGAATGGATAATACGGTCGAATTCTCGAAGAACAAAAGATAGTTAACTTTTAGACATTTTTTGGGTTTTTTTTGTGACAGTTGTAAGAATTTCTTTGTTAAGATTTTTCGACTTTGTGTCATTTTCTTGAATAATTTTCTTCTATATGGTCGAATTCTCCTTACGAGGCAAATATTTCAGGACTTTTCGGGGCGATCTTTTCGGCAAAGGCTCTCCTCGCGGTTGTCCGTTCATACGGGCCAGTATATTTATAGTTTGACCGTTAAAAACAACATGTAGCCATGGCTGCGGCGGGCCGTTCAACGGGCCACGTAGAGTACGGGACCGGTCTCTTAATCTTTACTGGAAATAAACACGCACACGTGACGCTGCGCATCGTCGCGTCAGCAGCAAAAACACGCCTCCGACGTTTTCGAGACATTACCGATCGCCGTTTTACGAACATTCATTATTTCTACTCGATTGTTTACTGTATAAGGCTACTTTGTTATGCCTAAATTTAACTGGGAAAAATTACATGATTTATGATGATGTCTTGGAGCTTGCAAAGAAAAGTTATCTTATCTATCGGAATCGATCGACATTACGATTTTTCGTTAAATTATATGCGATGTGATAAAAATCATAAATTATTAGGAGCGCAAAATAAATAATATATTTTTTAACATTGTTAAATTTTCGATTGAAATTAAGTTTCAAGTGATGCAAACTAGAGGAAATAAAGTTCTAACAATTAGATGTACACGGAGAGAATTTTTTACTCTTAAAAATAAAACTGGCAAAACAGATGATATCAAAATTTTTAGTAATGGGCAATTACTATTAACAATTTTATTTAGAATTTATTTTGTCCTATTTTAATTAATTTAGTATATTGAGAATCGCCATTGTGATTCTATACGCGATTATATACGTGATTCTATATTGTGGTACAATACAATATTTTAAAGATTTTTTCCACTTCAGTAAAATTGATCAAACTTATTTTATACTTTATTGTAGTTTTATTAATGAATGAGAGAGATTTACATTAAAATTCTTCGAAATACAATATATTGTACAAAATGTATTGTTCCACAACTGTCATATTTTCAGGGTAAATTTCAAAAGAAAATTCTATCGTGTAGCGTATAAAATCACAATGGCGATTCTCAATATATAATACTAAAAAAAAAATTAATTAAAATAGGGTAAAATAAATTCTAAATAAAATTAGTAATTGTCTAATACTGGAAGTTTTGATGTCATCCGTTTTGCCAGTTTTATTTTTTGGAGTAGACTGCTACATTGTATTCGAAAGTTCACAGAATGAGGTACGCTACGTACAACGAGGGTCGTTCACAGAGTCGTAAAATAATCGTGTCAGTTCCGCTTTTCGTTGGAATCCCTCCGAACAAAGAGCCATCCATTCAGAACGAAATCGAAAGGAGGATCCGACAAAAGGGACAAACGGCATATGTTGAAACATGCGAATACTCCCGCACGCTATGATCGACATATGCTCTCATTCTTTTTCGCCGCGCTCGGATGTGTTCGTTAATGAATATGCTAATATCACGTGGCCGTTGTACCGGCATCTGTCACTTTCGGTTTAATTGAAATCGCACAAAAATTGAACGCTATCTATCTTCATAAAGTACTCATGTTCCTTCGTGTAATCTCGCACTTACATTGTCGCAAAATGGGAGATCAGATAAATATCGGGGAAGTTGGAAACGGTCATAGAAATTAGGAAAATGTCAGGGAATTTTCAGGAGAATTATAATAAAATTTTTGGCTTTAAAGAAGTTTAATATGCGTACATCATATCTACATATATTGTAGTATTTGGAAATACCACCAACTTAACAATTAAAAATGCAAGCAGTGTCGGCAACATTAATGATAATTTATGTAAAATTGTTAATCTTTCAACAAAATATTTGACGGTTTCTAAATCAGGAAGATAGAAATATTTTAAAATATTATTGAAAGTCGAGAAGAATCATGAAATGTCTGGAAATTAAGAAAATATTATGGAACTTTAGGAAAAGAAATAATAAACTGAATCACTGTATATACCGTGTTTATTTCAGCCAGGTGTTAATTACGCCGTCCATCTAACATCCTTCCTCCGATACTTTCGATTAATCTTGTAAATTATCGACTATATCGATCTCACCGAGCTTCTCTGTGTTAAATGAAGTCTAAATTTTTGTCTCGCTCGATAAAATCGAAGATTCATCAAAGGGGCCACTGAATTCTTCAACCGGGATTATCGCGCGAGAATCGGTGAGTCGGGAGAGTGGGTCGCGTTCTTTCGATCACTTGGGTGCGAGTTAGGTCCAGTTACGGGCTGATCGTTTCCAAGTAACGATCCCGTACGCAGGGCTCGTCGGACGGTTTCGAAGCGCGGATGCACGAACAAACGACGACGAGATGCGCGAGATGAGCCGAGGGAGGAAGACTCGTCCATCAACAGGATCCGTTTGCCCCGCGGCGAAACGCCACTTACACCGCCCGAGTCATTATCTCCCGTAATCGCCGCTCTTAATTTCATTTCGGCCCCCATATGCCAGGAACCGCAGGAACGGTACGCGCATTCGGGGGACACGCGAGCGAGCAAGGATTATTATCACGATCAACCAGATCATCAATTTATCGATGTACGAGGATGATCCCACGGAATTTTTCGATATTTCTTTAGACTTGATAACAAGATGAGTTCACGTTTACAATTTTCAGTTTCGAATCCTGGTGAAAATTTTTCTTAGAATTTTTCATATATGTTAATTGAAAATATCGTAAGATTTTTAAGATTTTTTGTAAGTATAATTTCTGATGAAATGTTATAAAATCTAAAAAATTTAAAAATACTTTTTAAAAATTATGGGATGAGAAATTTCAGAATATTTCAGAATTCACTTGTATGAGAAATTCTGAGAGAAGAAGTAAACTTTTCGAATATTTCTGAGTATTTCTGAAAAATGTTCCAATTCGTATAAAAATTATGAGAAAAATTTTCTTTCACCAGGGAAACCCAAACTTTTTGAACGAATCTCCAGCTCTCCAATTGACGGAAAAAAATCTAATCGCTCAAAATTTTGATGACTTTTTAAGTGCGCGCATCCATTTTTCTCCGGTTTCGAAAAGAAATCTTCCGCAAAGATTACATTTTGTGACTTTTTGTTTAATGAAAGCACTACAAAACAATGTCGATGGTAGCAAGATATAATAGTAATCTCTTGTAGGAAGATCAAATCTGATAATTTTCTTTTTAGAAAAAACACAAGATAACAATTTCTTCCATATTGAAATAACCAATATATTACGATGTAAAGGAATGCTAATCCAAAAGTGATAATCATGAATATACAACAAGAAAACTTTGTTTAATTAAATCAATTAGATTTAATTTTAATGTATTATATATATTTGATTCAACGGGCGCTTTTTTTGCTTCTTTCTTTTACTCTATGGAACTTAGAGTTTGTTGCTAATTTATTGCAGCCTTTGTAATTTCGAAGTTTAAGCGTTTCGAATAGAGATCGTCCAACGTATAAAGGCCTAGGCATGGATTTCCAGACGAAGATCAGATTAAACAAGGGAACCAAGCTAGACGCGGGCACGACCGTAAACAGCGGCATTACTTACTCGGCCATCGCATAGCGGACGACCGTTTTACTTGAGCAGCGAGAGAGGAACAGACTGGTTCCGAGGTGCCGTATCTTTTATCTGGTTTGAGCTTATCTCTAAAACACCGGGTAAACACCATAACGTCGCAGCGGTCTTCTAACGGAGCAAGCATTTAATAGGATTCCGTTTGGTTACTTATTTCCCTTTTCGTTGTCACGAATCTGTGCATCAAATCTCTCTTACACACACACACACACACACACACACACACACACACACACACACACACACGTTTCGGATATCATTTCTTTATATATATAGCTAAAAGTAGTTTCGGAATTTCTTTATCTAAAAATAGTTTTGGAATGAATTAAAGCACAGCATAATTATGCGATATCTCATCATTATATCAAGAGAGTCGCAACGAAACGGAGAAACGGGAGAAAAATACACAATAAAAAAGAGAAATCCATGCATAGTAATTTTACTTCCTATTCCGAGAATTAGACTAGTTGCTCTAGGCAACGTATAACAATCCCATTTTACGGTACTATAAATCTTTCTCACCCATTTTACGGTATTACAATCTTTCTCTTTCTCCCTCTTTCTTTCTCTCTCTTGCAACCTTTTCGCGATTTTTTCGCGGGCGCGCACCACTATAATTTTACGTCGATAAATGCTGACGGACGTGAAACGTACGTATGCTACAAATGACAGGCTGCGTTTTTCCGTTTTGCAAATGCTCGAACAATTTCGCACCCGAGAAGCAAAAAAAAGTAAGCGCAAAACTGTCGTTTCTGACATGTTTATGTCGTAATCGGACACAAAAGGCAAGCTTTATAAATTACAGAACGACATAAATTGTTTTGAGAATAGCGTAATAACGTGGAAAGAATTATAACAAGCTGACTCTGTAATTTTTAAACTACACTCTTTCTTATGTAACTACAGATTGTATAATTTATAGTTGTTAAAAGAAGAATCAAATGAATATACAACAAGAATTCATGTCATTCTTCTGCGCAAGTTTCAATTAAATTTATGCACGCTTCTCTTAAGAAATTAAAGAAACTAAAGTTTTAGTACATGTTCAAGTACGAATTTGCTGCACCAATCTCCATCCTTTTAGACAATCAAATTTATGCTCTTCCAAGACAATTCTCTAACAAGACCAATTTGCATTTTACCAAAGGTATTATAAATCAGATGTTACGCTTCTTAATTTTATAAAAGTCGAATTACAAATATTCATGAAATTCAGTTTCATCCGTCGCATTTTCGTAAAGTCGTCATTACTTATGCACACTTTAAGTATTAAAGTCAATTAATTTATTCGAATGTCTTTATCGCTGATGAAAGTTTTTAATAAGCATCGTAAAGATCGCTTAAAGAAATATTATTATGTAACGTTTATGCATTCGAATTTTATGTACGTTTTATATTTACGCCCACATATTTGTCATCATTATATACTAGTTTCGTGATATTTCTTATTTTTATTATTATATATTAACATTATCTTTGAAGATAATATTATCTTTATAGGCTTCAACATTACCGCGAGATCCCTTTTAATAAAACCTTAAAAATATGAGTTTAACAGAAAATTTCATCTCTCTTTGGGACTCTCGAAGTACGTACCTGGTTACGTAAAACTTCCGTTTGAAAATAATTGAAATGGATTAAACGGAGTATAACATCGAGAATCCCAAGGAGTTTGCACTCTCTCGGGACAACCCGCATTATCTCACGGCGTGAGAGCGAAAGGGAACAATAAAATAGCGCACGTAGGTACTTAATTATCATGGGCGCTGAGCATTGTGGCGTTAAAGCAATTTAGCAGCGCGGTAGACGCTATAATTAAATCAACAATTAAATTATACCGTGTCCCTCGATCCCCGTTCTTAATAAATCCGCGAACGCGATAGGCACCTCGCGGAGGGGCTGAACAACCCCCCCTCGTGCGTGCGTAGGTCACGCGGGTAAAAGGCTCGTTATGCAACAACGATGGTATCAGGTCGACGACCTCATTGTCTCCTTATGCACCTGCACGCTAAGAAATGCAGCCAGCAATTAACCGAATAAGAAGTTACGGAGATAATGATGCACGTACCTCTCCCCCGTCCACTATGATCATAACTCTGAAGCGACATTCCGTGGAAGTCACTATCATCAGAATGACGGTTCTGCGAGAGAGCGTTTCGAGAAGTACATATTAAGTATTTAGTGCACAGTAACTTTCGTATATGTGATTTTATCTAATCGAATCGCACATTATCCTTTCTAAAAAGAAGCGTATTTTATCTTTTGTACGTATATACTCGGAGGGGAAAAATTTTTTTTAAATCAGTACAATTATCCTTCGACTTTAAAACGCTCTTTTTGTATACGTCCGACTTTATCGAAGCGCCACACCGGCTGCAAAAAGATTGAAACCCCCCGGAATTTTTTTTCAAAGAATTCTCTCACGATGTAATCAGTATCCTGATCTCTGATGCAAATGGTATGGTGTTAATGATTATTATTCCCTGAAGAACCACCTATTGATGTGCTGCATGGATTACGTGTCTCGCCGCGAATTGACTGAGATTCGCATCGTAATAGGATGCGATTCCGCAAATGGATTATACCGGCCAGCATGCCGGTGCAGCTGTACCAGAATAAGAACGTTAACGATCTCGGCGTACTTTATGCAGCGTCATTCGCGATGACATCTAAGAACGGTAGATGATTACGAAGTATAATGGTTCGAGATAACGGAGCTCGTAGCGAGATGACACTTCCCTCGTGCCAAGATCCGAAAATCTGCACTAGTTTAAAGAAGAATGAAGGTCCCTTTAGTAATCTATTCTTCCCCAATGTTTTTCTCTTAGTTTCTTTTCTCTTCTACGTCCGAGTATTCGCTTGTTCTCCCGGGAACATAGAAAGTGTGATATAGTGTCGTAAGAATCCACGTAGAACCTCTCGCTGGTTTTCTTTCATCGCGCAATCGGAGCAAGTTCCAATTTGGCGCGACATCCACGAGTTTTATTCTCATTTTTCCTTCGGATAGTTCTTACAATTTCCACGTTTCTCGAACGAGAACTCATTTACGTCGTCCGTTCGCATGTTACTAATTTCTGAATCTACGCTAAACGTTGGAAAAGCAGAGCTGGCTTGATTTTCCACGATCTAGTCTTTCACAATCAGTGGAATTTCTAACTTTTGAGATTTCCATATTGTCGGAAGGGCGTTTGATTTTTGAAATATATCTTTTTGTACTATATCATATTTTCCGTACACGGAATAATACATATTGTATTTAAATATTATTTATTTGTGTGTGTTTGAAGTATTTCAGAATTTCACATCGTAGTGTTCAAGTTCATCACAAATATCATATTTATTAAAAATTCTGAATCCTAGTAAATATCTAATATTTCAATAAAAATTCCTAAATTAAAATAAATTTGATTTGCTTATTATATAAAATGACTTGTTTGATAAAAAAATTTTATAATAAATATTTTATTTATTTTTTTAGAAAGAAAAAATAAATTCTTGTTTTGAGTACATAATAATGAATTTCCTTTTAAATTGACAATAAGTATATTAAGACTATTATCAAGAAAATATTTTTTATTGTATTTGACGCACAAAAAATATACGTTATTGTCTTAAGGTTTTTTTATTCTACTTTAAGATAATCCCGTTATTTAAAATAAAGTAAACTGAATAATCACTTTTCTTAGTAATAGAATAATATTTTTCTGTGTGCGTCATTAAGACAACTTAATGATTTATAGAATAATTCTCTACGCTCCACTTATTTTAATCTAATTAAAAATTTTATGTTTCTTTTTAAAATAACTATTCTTGAAAACAACTTCGTGTTATTTACAAAAAGAAGAGATTATCGCGATAAGCATATATTTTACTCATTAATTATTACATAAATTTCGCAAATCTTTAATAGAAATTCATTCGCAAATATATAGTTACGCTTTAATTTATGATCGAAATCACTCATCGAGCGTGTGTGTGTTTACGCGCAATAAAATCTTTCTCTATCAACAGCCATTCCTAATCGAGCCACGTCGCAACTCTTCAACAGGATACAATATACGTTGATGCGCCAGACGTTAATTGCACGCGGGATAGCGATTAATCAAAGCTACCTCGGTTGGATAACCGATAGTTATCCTAGCGGAGCAAGCTTTCGTAAAAGGAAATCCGTCTTAAACGCGAGTTTAAACGCGCTCATGGAAAAAGTAGATGCGCACGATGCAATGTCTGGATCAAGTTTATAAACACGCACACGTACGCAACACGTACACACGTAAAGCAGCTGTCTCCAGATTACGTCTCCCAATCGGTGACGCTGCCAATCGTTCGCTTTTTACTTCGTTGCATCGAAAGGGCTGATCCTATAAACCACTTCTGTTTTGCAGATGTGTCACGTCTCGACAGCTCTTACTTTGCTCTTTCGACGTGGCTGAAAGTGTAAATAGGGCCCTTTCAGAAGCGAAAGCGAGGGAGTGTGTAACTCAATCCGCAAACAGGGTCGCGATGCAGCCGCAACCGAGCTATGGAAGTACGATAAGTAATTAGCTGTAAACTAGTTGAAACTTACAAAGTGACCGAAGATGTACTTGCTCCGATAAAATTACATTTCGATCAACTTGGAGTATTTCTCCTTGGGAATCGAATTCTTCACACAAGCTCCCGTAATATTGACGCTAACTTTTATTCGTTGCAAAGTTCTTCAGCCTAATTTTGTGTAAAGTAAATTTGTCACTTTAACTGATAAATCAATTGAATCCACATGTTTCTTCTACAATCGAGCGGACCATTATTGATAGCGTCGATTGGATCAAGACCTAATATGAGATAACACGTATCTCCATGTACAAAATATCACATGTGATATTACTAGACATACACCGGATATCCGGATATCAATAATACCTCACGAGAGTTGATATATTATCATGACGAAAAAAAGCAATTCGTGCCTGAGTTTTTTTTTCTCGCAACTGTGCCTTTATTTGGATTTGATATTCGTATCTTTATCGTCGTATTACTAAAACGATATAGTAAGATATAAACGGATTTATTTGAGTATTAAAATATTTAGTTACAGAATATTTGTCGGTCTAGAAAATATAATACATATCTTATCGATGAATAAGATTATTAGTCTTGAGAGAAAATATCATACAATAAGATTATTAATCTTGAGAGAAGATATCATATAATAAGATTATATTATATCATCAAGGAAACGAATGCTTGTAATAACTATAAATATGTATCATATATTTACATAACGTAAGTTATGTAAATTTGTTTGATCTGTTTTAATTTTATTAAAATGGCTCAATAATGACTCCAACTACAATTAATGATAAATACTATAAACATAATTATTTTCAGAATTATTCTGTCACGTAACAAAGTTTTATAATAATTTGAAACTTTGGAAATTTTATCGATAAAATTTGAGTCCAGATATAATTAAAAATATTCTAAAAGTTTTATATTATTACGACTTATAAGTTCAGAACTGAGGTTTCATAAATTCCAATCAATGATAGTATTCTTAAAACGTCAATATGAAGTCATATAATTCCAGTGGAAGAGGAATTATCGGTTCGATTATCGAACTGATATTACGATGATGGTGGAGAAGATTGTGAAGATGGTTGTGAAGATTCAGATATCCTCTGGTTACACGAACGGCTAGTTTATTCCCCCTCTGAGAGGCGGAACATGTTGGTGCACGTTTACTCCGCGCGCATTGCATGAACAGGCTCGCGCGCGATTCTGCTATTGTTAATCATACGAATCCGCTTCGTGGTCTTGCTCAGTTCAACTATGACCATCGGCAGGGCAACTACCAGATTGTTCGCTCGCGCGTTACAATGTCGAAAATGATAATTCGCGGCATTAGGCATGCGATGACGTGTTTGACGCCGTCGCCGAAGAAGCAGAAAAAAGAGAAGAATGACAGCGGGGACGAGAAAGTGAATTTGCCGCGAAACGACGCGTTGATCGCGGATGCTGCGGATGAATCTCGATTCGTGAAGAAGACCGAGGTACGATTAGAGATGCTTAAAAAAAAAAAAATACCGCGTCTATACTTCAATTTCTATATAAACCTGAATTATATTAAATTCTATTATATTATGATTTTATTAATAGACAATTTTTAATGAACAATGTAGAAGTATCATTTTCACGACAGATGTCCCCGCGGAAATCTTCGTCTTATTCAAATTCAGTTAGTCGATTACTCAATAATTTCTTCAAAGAAAAATATTAAATATATGATATATTGGGTCATCTAAAAAGTATCCGCAGTTTTTTGTCACTAGATGTGTTGACCATCAACACTATCTAGTGACAAAAAACCGCGGATACTTTTTAGATGACCCAATATAATCAACTCCGAATTCATTCGAGGATATCAAATTGTTATTAAAATTAAAATCGTTGGCTTCATAATATCTTCGCTTGCGCGAGGGTGGGGGGGGGAGGGGGCTAAATATTTATTGACGAGACCCCTCGGAGAAATCATAAAGGACCATATATCGATACTCGATAGCCTATCGAGTATCGTGCATTAACACTCAAGGTCCGCCGACGCGACGCGACGCGATGCGATGCATAGGTCTCGTGGATGACTCATTGTCGGCGGAGCCGGAGAGAAAGAGAAAGAGAGAGAAATTCCACACACGCGGGGGCCTCTCCTCGTTCCTCTCCCGACGTGATGCGGAACCGACGACGCCGACGGTCCTCGCATTCCCGTCCGATTGTCCTGAATTGAGAGGGTACATTCCTGAAACCTTACCGAACCGCATGCCGGAACGCGGCAACTATCGGATTCAGAACAGAGACGCGGCGGTTCGATATTTGACTTACAAATGAAATTTTCACAACACCGCCGAACTTTGAAAGTTTTTTTTTTTCCTTCTCTTTTTATCGTCGCTTATCCGGAGCCAACAGCGACAAATGACACGTGCGATTGCGACGATTGCGATGATTGCCGTGTGTATGTGCGCTCGATTTTTATCGTGATTTTAATTGTGATTTTAATTCGCGAATTTTGATTAATCGCAGTATGTATTTTCATTCGAACAGCTTTAGCATTTGACGTTAACGCTGCGAAAGATAAATATTTCAGAATTTCTAGAAATAGCGAAATTAATGGTGATAAACACGATTATAAAACCTTGCTAATCGGAAGTTGATTTTAGTTTCAAGACACCTGTAGCGAGCTTTAATGCATCCTGGTATACCGTAATATCTCGTCCGGTTCATAAATTCGAAGATATCCCATTGCGAGACCGTGAAATATCCGTCGTGTGTCGGCAATAAAGTATCGCGATGTATCACGCAGAAATAATAAATGGCTCCCGAATGTCGCAGTCAGCTATGGTTTAATTCAATCTTATAGCCGACTCTCGCGGATATAATTGCGCAAGAATTTTAATACACTTCCGTGAAATAAAACCAGTAATAATAAAACTGGAAAATAATCTAATCCAATTCAAAGTTTACAATCAAATTAATCACAAATAACAACAATCAATTGTATTTTCTATTTTATGTATTCCATTTACGCATTTGAATTAGTAGATTATATACTAAAAAAAATATATATTTCCGTAATAAAATTAATAACAATAAAAAAACTACTGAAAAATCTAATCTAATCTATTCAAGAGAGATTCAGCAAATAACAACAATTAATTAAATAACAACAGTCTATTTTGTTTTCTATTTTTTTTTTTATTTACTCCATTTAATTTGAATTATTTGAAGCATTTAAATTAGTAGATTGTATTAATTTGTATACATTATGAATTAATTTTTACAAATTCTTCCTCCTTAGCGTGATTTATCAAGTTCATATTATTTTTAACTTTTCTTTTATTTCAACAACTTTCACAGAGAGCCAGAATCGACTTTGCGATCGATAGAACAGATCTCCTTCACGATCGCTAACAAGAATATTCACATGTCCGCAAGTCGCGTAGAAAAAGGGTTGCGAGGCCGATGCTCCGCGTGATGTAACCGCATGGCTAGAGTGACTGCCCTTGGTGTTTCTTTTTTTTTTTTTTTTCACGAAGCATGATGATCTCGATTACATCTGGCCTCGTGAACCTTCTCCTTTTCCTCCTCCCTTTCCGCCTCCTCCTACTCTTGCTCCTTGCTTCATCTCTCCTCTTATTGCTCGTCGTCTTCAAAACGGTGCCCGTGATTGATGGTCTTGTGCTTGTTGTATACGCACAGTCGCTCGATACGTCGATATACCGTTAACTTATCTTCTGCATTGTCGGATTAAAGCGTGCGAACGGCCTGCGATCTGTTACTCCAACAAGTGCAAGTAGTTTGGCTCAGCTACGCGTTCTTTCTAGAGAGTAATGGTTCTCGAATCTTCTTTGCATAATAACTCGCCGCTGATGTTGATGCAGTCTTTTTCGTTCCTTAAGCGTCTACATCATGAAATATGCATTTTCTCAAATTAAAGTAGCATGTATATGAAAACATTTGTATTTTTAAATACATTTACGTAGCATATACTGCAGTAGTTTTTACGAATAATATTTATTTCAAATGATTTTTATTTAGCCCTGAGGAATACTTACCTGATTTCTTTTTTTTTTTTATATGTGAACGAGTATTTTTACACTCCAGCAGTGACGAATAAATGTGAATTGAAAAATATTGTTTTGTATGAATATTATTTAATATATATATTTTTCTTTTTTAATAATTATTCTTAAAGAACTTGTGAATATACATTTCCATCAAAATCTCGCAACAGAGAAACGTAATATTTATGAAAATCTTTTTAGAAAGACTACTTAACATGCTTATTTCATTTAACGTTTGTTGATTTTATTTTTTCCAGAAAATTTTAATTAAATATGTATAATGCATAATGTTTTCAAATACTAATAAATCGAAAAACAATCAATAATTTACAATATTAATAATAACAACTTTTATTGTCAAAAATATCTTATTATTTCCGGATCTAAAAAAAGTTCATTTTGATTAATATTTATACAGAAATGATTAAAAAATTGAAGGATAACATTACAAGACATTTGATATAATTATTGTAAGAAGAAAATAATGTTCGTTTTCGTGCAGAGTTCTAAGGCATAACGAACAGAATGAAGATTTTATATTTTCCTAATGAAGAGTTTGTTTGCATTCCACTCACATTCCGGATTTAACATAAAGCGAGAGAGGATGTCTCGCAAGCTCGTTCGAGAAATCATAAACACCTTGGTTGTTTTTTTGTCTCTGATGTGGAATCATCACGCCATTGAACAACAAGCAGCTTAGCTTCGCCCATTACAGAATATAATGTGGTCAACGACCAATAAGTCGGGTATCGCGATGGGATCGACTGGTCGCGCAGGTTCGTCCGTCGTCCTAGATCCCTTTTTTCTTACGCAGCTCCGACGATTACGAATGTTTCATGAAAACCAAAGTAGCTTCGTAGAACCAAATAGCTAAGGATGCACGCTGCATCCATCCTTTTGTATTAATTGTCACCGCGGCACACAATAAGGCACACGCGAAACTTGACTTTGATCCGTGATCTCGTTAACTCGCAAATGTTTACGCGCTGTCGGCTCATCGAGCTAACATCATTGGCATTTGCTTCGATTAACGTTATCTAAATATTCAGAGTACAATGCGCACTAGCTGTATGAAAACAATTAACATCGTCGTACGGTTTATTAAAGGAAATTAGATACACCTAATTACTTGGCTAATTATGCGTTTTGTCGAACTTGCACAGATAATTAATTCATGACTACGTGCACCAGTTTGCATTATTAACCCAATTTATTCACGTAACTGTACACGAAAAGAACAATTTTGTGAAGTATTTAAAAATTTAGCCGGATATAGATCTGAAAATAAATTTTGTCATCAAAATAATTACGTAGAACGCTCAAATTAATTGCTACAATGTCAACATTTCTTGCAGGACTGCTCATCATATTTGAGTTTCCTACATAATTATTTTGACTAAGAATTTATCTTCAAATCTGTATCTATATACTTAAACTTTTAGATATTTAGCAAAATCATTCTTTCAATACAGATTTAATACTCGCTGTTAAGGTTTTGACGAAGTAATTCTGGGCACAAGTAAGTAATGTAGCAGCAATCGTTGCTCCATCAGATAATATCGTCAAAGCACGAGCTTGCAATTCGCTCGCCTTACATCCCGCACATCCCGCACATCCCGCTGCGAGATATTAAGTTTATTTCTTAGCGAAGGGAAAGATAGTTACGGTATCGCGGTTAAGGGCCGTAAGATAGTACGGTGGGCGCGCGTGCAATTAATTGTCTTTTCTCACGTGTCAGAATGATGTACCGAACTTATCGCCGGAGGAACGCTACTTTGAAATGCACTTTGCCGATAAACACCGCATTCGTCATTACGCGGATTCTCCGCCCGCTCGCAGTCTTTTATTGTCTACCAGTAATCATTACCCGTTACGGCTGAGTGCGGCCTTTTTACAAAGAGAGGCGTGTTTGATGCGCCACTGACTTTATGACTCGTCATTGTGTCCCGCGTACGTTTTAATATACATCGTGCACGAACGCTCGAGTATATTGGAAACATTTGTAAACTTTATTGTATCGAGTTCCCGATAAGTTTTCAATTTAAGGCGCTGTCAGCTATGTTGCAAGCATACAAAAATAAGGAAACGAAGAATCTAAAGTTGGGAACACAATAGGCACAGACAATAGGAACAGGGAATAACGAGTCTCCCAATCAGAAGAGAGCTCTGAAGTAATATATTGAATAAATTAAAATGTCAAGGCTTTTTTAAAAAACGAGCAAATATAGTTAACTAGTAGATATTTGCTCGTTTTTTAAAAAAGCCTTGACATTTTAATGTATTGCATTTACTACTTTTCTATATTAATACGTATATTGAATATTATATCTCAGAACTCTGATTGGACGGCTTATTCTCTGTTCCTATTGTCTTTTGTGTTTCCAGCTTAACTCTAAGAATTTTACATATGTAAAAACAAGTGAACTAGCTTATCTCATTCTAAAGGTGACCCTATACGTCAATAATACTGAATCAGTAATACTAACAGTATGCATTAATCTTTTTAGTATTTTTACAACCTACACGATCAGTAATATGGACAATACGAGTATATTTCACTTTAATTTTATGAACTATATTTATTACACTGTGACATACTGTGACATGGGTCTTAATACTGGATGCTTGGAAATCAAAATCTAGATCACCGTCAGTATTCTACGTCCTACGTCATCCATCAATATTAACCATACACGATCACTAATACTATCAGTATTTGTTAATACTGACAATATTATTGATCATATAAGGTCACCTTAATATCTTATGCATAATCTATCCTATTCTATCTTAAGCAGATCTTGAAAAATATGGCGGACCAAACATATAGTATCCAATCTGTTACTTGAAGATCTCTAGTTCTGACTATGCTCTCTGTTCTTCTCTCCCGACTGGCAATGGACCGTCGTGCGTGCACAGTTAACGCACGTGGAGGTGCGTCGTCCGTGAGACGGTAATTAGCCGGTATGCGAAACGCGCCGGCGTCCTTGAATTCACGCACATTAAATACGCACATATGCGTATGCGTCGTACCGTCTTCTGCAATCAGTCCCTCGCGCGCCACTCGATTTCCGATATCCTGCATTGAGTAATGCGGTAATATTATCGGACTTCTCATTACGTCGTCCAAGTCGGGAAACGTTACGCTATATAGTTACGCTGTATAGCGATAACGTCGAACGTGTTCCGCGTCCAACGCTATGCGGCAAATATCGCGAATACAATGAGAAGCGTTATACTCGAGTCTCGCTAATATTGAGTCACGTCACTGAACTCGCTAATGAATATTAATTGGGGATAATCAAGAGCAGCCTATTCGCACAATCCTAACGGGTCTAGCTGTGAAAGTAATGAGAATCAAATTGTAATTAACGTTATAGTCTAACAAGAGAAATCCCTGATTCTTGCGTCCATGGAGAAATTCTGTCGACGTCCGCTATATACGCACGCGATACACACATTCTATTTTCCTCCCGCGCCCCGTTATAACGCTGGCCCAGCGTGTTTACAACGTAATTCCGCTTTGCATGTTTCACGTCCTCTGCACAATAGGAGAATTATAATTTTTAATTGGGCAAATTTGAATCGCATTACGCCAATTAATCCGCAACCGGACGCTCCGCTTCGATGCGCTCGCGTCAGGAACGTTACATTACGAGTTATTGCAGCTAAGGATGTAGGGAAGGTATAAATCGAGGAAAGAGAGAATTGCGATTCTGTAATCAGCTATACGCTCGCACACGTACTCTCGCCATTGGCTATTAGAACACCGCAATTTGTTATCGCATGTTTTATGCGTGTATTAGAATTTTCATGTATCTCTTAACAACTTATCAGATAACTATAATTCATTCCTTACCTAAGTAATTTAATATACGAGGAGAGTCAATAAGTAATCACAATTTTACCCTTAAAAATCAGGATGGTGATTAAGAATGTATTAAAAATATTTTTTAACAAAATGAAAAAGTATGGAAACGAATTTTTCCATATTACACATATTTGGAAGTAATAGAAAAAATTTAGCGGCGATTTTAGAACCTGGAATCAGAAATTGTTTCAACAAGAAGTAGACATGTTTTAAAATAATTAAGATGAAATGGGAAAATTTTTATTTAAACATAATGTTTCGAATATTTTAAGTGCGCTTATGCTTTCATAAATGCAATTATAATCTTGATAATGTAAAGTAATTATAATCTTGAGAAAACGTAGAGAGTTTATCTTCTCGTTGATAAGAATTGTGGCATATCTTGTCGCAGCGTGTCGTGTTCTTGTTAACTAAATAATTAGGTACAATTAATTGCTTTATCTGAAACATCACTCGTTCATTCAGACTTCCGAAGGAAGTTCGATAACCTTCGTTAAAACGGCGACCTCTAGAAAATTGTCACATTATTCGACGATTGTAACTCGAGATTGATGAGCTTACCGCAAGTAATTGGTGTCACAATTAAAAAATTCTCGGTTAGTCGATTGTTTATTAACTCGTCTATATCGATATCTGTTCACGCATAATCTTTTCGCAATAATTAACAGTCTCTAACGGTAAGTTTAGTGAGCGGCTATGCGTTAGTTTATTCTCTTCAGGAAATAATTAGCGTTCGTTCTCGTTCTTATACGTGATAATCGAGTCGTGAGTTCCTAGTCGCGATAACAGAATATTTCTTGCTATCGCCTCGGCCGCTTCCTTCGGTGAGATTTTCACGCTCGAGGACTCTCGCGAAAAACACTAGTCGACCCGACTGACGTTTTCGCAGCCGCGTGGCTGTCAGAAGCTGACGGAGGAGGAAAAAGGGACTTTTCCGAGCATATCCAAGGCATTAATAGCTATTACGTTTTTTTGGCGGGCAACGTAACGTGCACACCACGCCGCTCGTCAGGCTGGCAAAAACCGGCCGCGAAATTAATGTTCGCCGCGTGCTAGGAATTTCTTTCTCGCCAGAAACTCGGCGAGGATGCGTGCCGCTGGCAGCCCAGCGTACTGTGGTTAATCTTTTTGTAATATGTATCAAGTTTTGGCCGTCACCCTGGACACATGCCACTTGGAGTAATTGCCTCGCGAAATTACTGTACAGGACAGCTAAAGAGTTACCATCCGCTTCTTCCACTTCTTTCAGAGTTGTACACGACGATTTTATAACAATAGGCAATGATATAAAAATATAAAAAATACAACAGTAATATTTATGGTTCTATTTATGATAAAAATAAAGCCAATACGAGTGAAATATCTGTATACGGCTCAGTGGTTGCTGATGCGTAAATTATGGATTTATGATGTGATAAGATAAGATTTGCAATTAATTTGAACGTACACATACCAAATGAAATTAAAGTAAATATTTTGACTCTGGATTTGACTCCCCTTCAGTGCGAAAGTCAAGTACAAATTATCAATCGTTTGTACTTATCTTTCACATTGAAGAGGACTCAAATCCAGAGTCGAAACGTTTGCGTTTACTTTAATTTCTTTTTATAAGTACATCCTAATTAGTTGCGAATTATATCTTATCGCGTTATGAATGGATAATTTAATTTACGCGCTAATAATCGCGGAAATTCACATAAGTATTTTATTTATATCGCGCGCGGATATCAAAATTATTAATATGTATATTTTTTCTAATAATAGAAATTAAGAAGATCCTGAATTGTGATACTTGTGCATTTGCCGAAGCCTTTAGTATCGTCGACGCTCTAAATACGGCGTCGTACTTGTACCTATCCTCGTAAGAAATAATTTAAAGAATAATGACTTTCCCAATGCACATAAGGAGGTGCGAATGCAATCAACGGGCGGAAACCAACGGAAAAACGCTTTCCACTGCAATGACCATTATAAACTCGACATGTTAGTTTCGCGAGAACGGTAAAGTAATCACGTCTTTATGCGGATTGTACGTTCACGCTCTAGGCACTCAAGAGGGAAAAATGCGAATAGCTTTTCCCATGGTGGAAATTTGCGTAATTATGAAAAGCCTTAGCTTGCTTAGGTTTTTTTTCATACTCCCCTAATAGAGATGTATATTCGGTTTGAATATTTCATATAGACTTAAACGAGGAGTGTAGATACAGATAAATATGGATGTGAAAGTTAAATCTCTTTGAAGTCTTTTCTTTATTACAATCTGTTCTTTTTTTGCATAAAGATTTCCAACAATTCTGACGATTATTTTAACACTTAATTCTTGAATGGAATTTTTTAAGTTTCCAGGAAACAAGTTTCATTCCATTCGAAACTTTTTTCGGAAATCTAACATTTTTTTTGTAAATTCTAAATATTTGAAAACTCATAGGAATTAAAGTAATTTTTTAATCATACGTATTAACATAATTTTTGTGGAAATATCAGTCTTTTATTGTCGATTAAAATTATAATGTGCATACATATATCACAATTATTCTGTTTTAGTAATCTTTTTGAAATTACTCTTCTTTTAAAAGAGTCGAGATTTAATATCAGGAAAATTCTTTGGCAAGTTATAAGGACGTCGACTCGTCATATGGCAGTGATAACTCCCAACGGCTAATAAAGTCGCATGTTATCGCACGTGTGCGCACGATAGTAGCATCGTAAAAGAGCGGATACATCATGACGTATTTTTATCTCACACGACCCCGTGAAAAATTCACTGTACTTTCCACGATGCTTCTTTATCTATTTAATCTTCATTAGCTTCAAGAATTCGTGCTGCATTAATTTTACGAGAATCCAAGGATAAGAACGTATATAGTCAATACGGATTTTATGTGGCTTACTTATATTTTCACGGCATTTCAACGAATTATTTCTTAATATTAAAGTGGAAAGAAGGATTTTTTACTGAAGTATCTAAAGTATTTAAGTATAGAGAGATACAGATTTGAAAATAATTCTGTTGGACTAAAATAATTATCATGTCAACGCGAATGTTTGCACAATTAGTTCTTGTCGACTTTTCCCAATTAATCGTCAGAAATAAATCTGACATCTAATCTGACGTTCGTGTTTGAGAATTATGGAAGAATGCAATTCATGAATGCATTCTGAGACGGACATTCCGATCGCTCGTAGATCGTGTCGAGAATGCGCAGCGTACATTTACATAACTAGTTCGGCAACGCGTTCCGTGCACGCATATATGGCGTTTAAGAAATTGTGGGATAACTGGTGTGCTCGCGTTATCGAGAACTACGTGCGAAAGGATGTCGCGGCGCCGCAGCGTCGCTCGTGATTTCTTCATTGGATACCTGCATTAAAAAAAATTTAGTGCACGTATCCAATGAAGCAAAACTGTTTATTGGAGGCATTTTTTAGTGGCTACTAAATATTTTGTTTACATAATAAAAAATTTAGTTGCATTTGGTCAAAATGCACGGTACAAAAAATCCATGCCATGAATGAATGAATTAATTAATAACGAGCACGATATGCGCGCTGAAAGAGTAGCGTCCTGCGATCGAAAAGTTCATCTAAAGGACGTTGTGTAATATTTAATGAAGCATACCTATCCACGATCATCGAGATATCTGATCGTTTATTTACTTTATTAAAGACACAACACGGCGCAATCTCATGTAAACTTCCTATATCTTGAGAAAAAAAAATAAGATTTCGCACAACACTTCAGTAACTTTCCGTGACGCTGACATACTAATCGATAAAATTTTAATGTCGTAAAACAGCACAGAGACCTTTTAGTATTTACAATAGTTATTCTAAAATTACATAAGCTAATATTCTATAAAATTGATCATAACATAGATGATGACGGATTATCGCATTGTTTTCTAATCGAAGACTGACTCTCATAAGAAATCCACTGATTGATTCGATATTTTCTGATAATTCATGTAAGATAAAGCCAGATAGCACATATCTATTCGCACTTGCTGAATTTTATCAAAACATGAATGATGCACTTGTTATGACTAATTAGAGGGTTTCTACTATTTTCAAGTTGTACACTTGGAAACTTTAGAGTTTGGACTTTCTTCGTTCCACAACTCACTGATCTCGTTTTCTCAAACACAACGATATAAATATGTCGGAACCGATAATTTTAGACCGACTTCCCTCGTGACGACTTCCCGGGCATAGAAATGACAGTGAACTGCAATACGCTCGGTTCTGCTCGGTAGAACATAATGTACGAGCGCGGGCCATCCGTGAAACTTATCGAAGCGGACATCCGATCTCGAAAGAGCAAGAGAGAAAGAGAGAGAGAGAAGAGAGAGTGCGGACGGACGATTCACCTGCGTGTTGTACCTGCGATGATGCGAGAACACGCGGTCGCACGCATCGCGCGTCGTCGGCCGCCGCGGTTGCACGCATCGCGAGCATTCCCACAGCGCGAATACGCGCGGAAAAGTCGTCGCGCAGGCGATCCCGCGACGACACGCTCGCTGATCGCCGACGGTGGAATTCGATGCACCGGCACGCCGGGGTGTTGCCAAGGATTTCTCCCAGGCAAACCAAGCGTAGGAAATTCCTGAAGGTAGCACGCGGGCGATCGCGGGTGGAACGGATTGCCCGCTTTCGTGATTGCGTTCGTCATCTTTTTTTCTTTTCTTCAATTTACTGAATTCTCTCTTTTCGATAGAGTGCTTTTCCGAAGCCGGTGCTTTTCTGCGCACCGTGCACAGATAGCTGTGAAGGACTTACAAATGAATAGAGAACGCGAATACAGAATACACTCGCATACTGAAAAAAAAAAGATTGGTTGTTGCAACAAGTTTAGATAGTAAAATATGGCATGACATTTTTATATGGCTGCAGTAACCAGTTTTTGATTAGATTGTATCGAAATCATATACTGACATTGCGGATAGGCTAACACAACTAAAAATTTGCTGCTACAAAATTTGATTGCTGCAGTCATATGAAAATGCAGCAACCAACCTTTTCTTTCAGTGCCGAAAAGATTTCCGGATTCGATGCTGTTATTCTTAAATCTGTCATGAAATAGGATCGATATAGAGACGATTATATTTGATGATTATATTTGTTACTAAGAGAAATATTTTACTCTCAATGAAAATTCTTAAATCTAGAATAAAATAATTTTGGTAACATCGATTTTGTGCTAAATACTATGCCAGCATCCGGACGTAAGAATATATAAAAATATTACTATGTATTATATTATTTCTGTCTTAAGACAATAAGTCAATCTTATATTTAATTCAATTCAAGAGAGAGAAAAATCGGAATTATATTGATCTAATTTTAATATTGTTTTATTTTTATACGGTTGCGATAAGATTACGTACATCAAGAATATTTTTTTTTTTTTGGGGATATATTATCAGAAATCGGAGAAGATATATTCCCTGCTGCTCGCAGGGAAATCGCGTGTTAGATCTCGACTTCCGTAATACTTGCGCAATTCGATCATAAGTAATCACAATTATTTCATGCTTAATGTGTTAAATATGGCATCCGCGACTCTCCTCGGTTTCAGGTTTCCTTTTTTACGTACCGGAGCACTCATCGTAATCAGCTACAAGGCCACCCGCCCGCTCTTCATCCGTATGACGATCGTCCGCGACCGGTTATCGAGACATCGAGAGCTTCTCGGTAGCTCGAAGGTGGTCTTCTTATCTTTCAGAGTGGCTGTGGAACGTGTAACATCGGCTGTCGTTTTCTCTCTCGGTTCGACCTATCCGACTTTGTCGACTTACCTTCCGCGGATGAAGTGTATGAAATGCCCGCGGATGCATTAATCGGTGCGCTCGCGGTGTCGATTAGCGACGTATAAAAAGCGCATTATAAATAAACTATTTTATTTTACGATCTTGTTATTTTATACGAGGGAGCCAGTGATTCTAAGAAAAGAAAAAAAAATACATGCATTGAAAGGAGAACGGTTTTGCTGATCTAAAAATTTAGCTCGATACAGATCTGAAAATAATTTTGTTGGCTATCAAATTAATTATGCAACTCATGACGCTCAAACTGATTGCTAGAATGTCAAAATTTTTTAACAGCATTACTTATATACATATTCGAGATTCCCACGCAATTGTTTTGATTTGGTCCAAATAAAATTATTTTCAGATCTGTATCTACCTAAATTTTTAGATACTTTAGCGAAACTATTCTTTTCGCTGCAAATCTATTGGGTCATCTAAAAAGTATCCGCGGTTTTTTGTCACTAGATAGTGTTGATGGTGAAAAAACCGCGGATACTTTTTAGATGACCCAATATTTCACGATTATTTTACTAGTCGTTTTATTATTTTCCAATTAGTAGGAGACCAATTAACATAAATGGAATAATAAATAATAGCCGATAACGCTCGGTGCGCGATGCATTTACATTTAAGTGCGGCCGCACGCTGCACCTGCGCGTGACGTCTTTTGTTTGGCGTTAAACACCTATCTCGTTCCCGTTGCGCGATCTCGCGTTGTCCGACGCGGGAATCGACGCATAAATCACTGCGTCGCGTATACAAGGCCGTCGATCGCACGTGAAGGAAGCGCACGGAACAGCTGTTCCTGAACAAAGGCGCAACGAGACGAAACGAGACGAAACGAAACACATAAGCCCTGATTACGCGCGTTCACACGCTGATGCAACGTAGAGCACGTCATGTCGATATTCAACGTCCGCTCATCGCCCGGATTCCTTAATCTTGACGAATGTTACGCAACGAGCTGTGAAACGGTAGAATACACGTGAAATTGTGAAACACTGAAGCTTCTTTATTTATTTCCTCTTTGTTTCTTATTCTATGACTACTGTTCGAGAATATTAATTTTTTTATAATGGAACTGTGTATTTATATAATAATTGTTAATTACTACAATTTCTACGTTTGTCGAGTGTTTAACTTTTATTCTATTCTAATCTGTAAAATGTACAAGATCAAATAAATTGTAAACGAAAAGAAAGATTTTTATGGAGCATTTGAAAGGCTAGGTACAGGTTTGAAAATAATTTCATTGCATCATTAAAATAATTGTAAGATGCTAAATTTTGATGCCAGGTTCATTTTTTTTGGGCGTTATTGGGATCCAAAATCTAAATAGCTCATCTAACGGTCCTCTTTAAACCCTACAACTTTTATTTGTAACATTTTTTTCAAAAATGCATTATATTTTGATGTCTGACTTAAAATGGCCAAACAGGTGAGCGTAAAGCCTATTTTGCAAACTTGCGCTCTTTGTTTCCTGTTTTTGTCTTTTATCTTTTGTTTTTTTCTCTCCTGCAACCATTTTATCGACAATTGTATTTCTTTCTCTGCTACATATTTCTTGTTTCTTTCGAAGTGCGCTGACTTTTATCTCGGGCGATATAAAACAAAAAATCGGATAAAAAGCAAAAAAACAAAGTGTAAATAATAGCAAAAAGCAAGAAACAGGGAGCAAAAAGCACATTGTAGAACAAAAGAAACAGGGAACAGAGAACAGAGAATAAGAATTTCAACCTATCAGAAATATCATGTATTGTGGAATACACACAGTTTCCGATAGGTTGAAATTCTCATTCTCCGTTTCCTGTTCCTTTTATTGTGCGGAGCCCCTTACGTGTCTCCTTTACGCTACGATATTCGATATATTGTACGCATATTCGCAACGATAAGTCTAGCGATTGAGTCAGTACGATTCGAATTATTATCGCTCAATACGATCGCGGCACGGTTGTTTACAACGAACGTAAGTATTTCCTTCCGGCGGGACGAAGCTTACGGACACGGTTGTCCTTGGCGAGTCGAGTGCTCGATGAGTCAACTCGGCTTGACCGTGGGATTGGTTCTTAAGTTTCTTCTCCATTATCGCCTTGCCGGCTACCCGCAGGATCTCGTCGTGTTTCATTTTTTCGCATTCTTTCGTCCGGGTGCGCTTCATGTTATGTCTTTTTATTTATTTAAATAGAAATGTTAAATAAGAAAACGACAGATCTCGTAGCAAACTTGAGGGATAAACGACAGATAAAATGCGCGAGAAGATAAATTTAATTAAATTTAATATGATACCAAAGCGATCCCGTTATCGAGGGACCGATTTTCTTACTTTTGCTTCGCGATAGTCGCTATGTAATGCCTGTTTTTATCAATGTAGATTAATCTTACTCTTCACTGTTTGATGTCAAAAGAGTAATGGCAACCCAATATCTTGAGTTACTTTTAACTCCCATGTGTGCTAAAATATAAATCAATCCATTTCTGTTAACTTCAAGTAATTAACGTCCATATTGATATACTTTAAATATAAAAGACAGCACCACACTTGGAGAAAAAGTGTCACGGTGATAGAGAACTTTATCAGAAATAATTAAGAATAACTCAAATTATAATTGTAATAATTTGACATTATGAATTTTATAGTGTTCATTTTTCTTTAGAACTAAAAAAAGATGAAGAGCATTGGTAGAAACGGGCATAAGACTGCCGATAATTCTAGAACACGCGTATCTGTAACGAAGGAAAGAAAGATAGCCTTCCCTGTGAAAGCCTCAGAAAGGAACGACTTTGGAGTTGCGTTAAACGCAATTCACGAGTGAAATAGACGCGTTAGGCCTTGAGATAGAGACCCGTATTATGCAGGTCGCGGCTACTCGTTTTCTGCACGTATCTCGTACATGCTGCAAGTATCACCCACGCGTGGTCGAACATATGCAAGCACGCTGCGAGGCAGGAGGTAGCGAATCCACAGACGCATCTGGAATTCAACGATCGCCTGCGTAGAGTCTGTACGCATCATTATTACCCCCCCTGCGAAAGATGCAATTCGCAGATAGACGCTAAATCTTTCACCGATATATTGTACATTTTCGAAAATAAATCTACCGAAATGAATAAACGTCACAATGGTAATCCGCGTTAATGACTTACGAAAGCACTGCTTCGCGTAGAAATAGAAAATACACATAATAATAATGCAATTTCTCTTACGATAATTCGCTCATAATTCGCAGTAAATTAGAAAAAAATATAGTTAATTTGAATAAATATTTAGCTGAATAAATATTCAACTAAATATTTATTAAATATAAAGGCATATTTATTTGATACAAGAAACATTAATTTGTGATTTAACAATCGTTTATTTTACTGAACGAATATTTATTTACAGTAAGTAAATGTTTAGTTGGCAGTATTGAACTAAATATTTATTAAAATTGACTATATTTTTTTCTCAGTGCATGCTTTTTTTAAATGAATCAGTGCAATTCTTGTATGACAATCTAATTTGCATTTTTGTGATAAGATTATTTCTATAATTTTATTAAATTCAAAATTAAAAAAAATGCAACCTTGTTAATACTAAGATTCGTTTTATCACTTATTTAATAAAATTTCTAAATTTATTTTTAACTTAAGAATATTTTTTATTTAAATAAGAATACTTTTTCTTGTTATACATCATCTTTTTGTGTAATAGAGGAACATATTCTCATTTCTGACAATAATAGTACTATACAATGCGGATTCCTATAACACGAAACGCATGTGACTGCGCATTAAATGAGAAATTGCTATGGTTACATATGTAATAAGTATAGAGTTACGTAAACGAGGAAAGCAATGTAAAGCCGAGTTGAGCTTCGCCACTGGTAACCCTGGAAATGTTCGCGGTTAAATTTTCGCTATTGTGGCAACAGTTGAAGATACGATATTTGAGACGCGTACGCATTCCCGGGTAGGCGGACCAGGCGGACGTCGGGTCGCCGTCGTGCATCCGGTGCATACGAAACTACACAGCGTGAGCAAGAGAGCGCGAGTGCGACGGAGGGTCGCGCGGAATGCGCGGAATGCAACGGGGCCACCGACGTTCCCCGATGATGATCACCGGACCGCTCTCGGTGCCCGAATACCTCCAGAGCTCCCGTTTTTTCACGACGCGACGCGCCCGTCACTCGTCACTTCACGGCATGTCGAGGGCGAAGTTCGGCACGTCGATCGACGCTCCAAGTTACATAAAACGCGGCGCGTCATATACGCGAATGATATCCGGTATGAGGCGAGCCACGAGACAACGGATGCAGCATCGAATAGCGTGACCGCACCTCTCATCCGTGACTGACATAGTGACGACAGGAAAAAAACTGAGACTGGTTTTAACGGTCGTATAAAACTACTAAATGAGTCTTTGCTTTCTATTATAAAATTTGTAAAAAAAGAAATGTGTGTAAGTAAAATAAATCTAGTTCATCCTATGTTCTAAAGATGTCTTGGAAACGTTTTTTTAGAATATACACTGAAAGAAAAGATTTGCTGCTGCAGTAAATTAGATGGTAAAATGTGGCATAGCATTTTTGATTGCAACTAAAAATTAGCTGCCAATTAAAAATTCTATACTATATTCGACCAATCTTTTCTTTCAGTGTAGGGAACTGTCTTTAGGAGTCCCTTGGAAGTCTGTGGGAATTTACTATTATGATAAAGACTCGATATTTGGATTAATTAACTTTTTCTTGAAATTAATCGAGAAGGAAAGAAACTCTCTAAATTCTTTGGAGTAAAATCTCATTCTTAAAGAATGAAAATTCTGCCATTCTTCTTGAAAAGGGAAATTCCATTCTAAAGAATTTAGATAGAAGAAAGAGATAGTTGAATCTCTTGTAAAAAATGCGTTCTAATTTTGAAGTTTTGTGAATATAACGAAGCGATAATATATATAAAATGGAAGATACACGTAAATGTTCCGTCACGGGTGAGCATTAAGATCGTAAAGATCACTTAAAAAAGAATGCGATAGCATTTGAGGGCATCCAAAAAAGAGGCCGCGTTCTCTTTGTGTTCGTCCGTACGCTGAGAATCCGGACATCTGGCCGCACATTGGGAACGTTTGCCAAGGTTAAATAAAACGGCCTGAACAGCCGGACATTCGGAATTGCACGCATTGTTCGCGGATACGTTGGTGCGTGTCGTCAGAATAATGCGATATCAGCAATGGTGACAGCGGCGGCGACGGCGACACGCAATGCCCGATCCCGTCAGCGCGTGTACAACTCGGCGGTCCCGTAAAGCTCGAGGGGGTTAACAATACGAACGACCATTCACCGGACGTGTTTGGCGAAACGGTCAACGGTACACAGCTAATTCGGACCCGGTCGAGTAATCGCAGACGCAGCAGGTGCATTCTACGTGAATTTTGCCGCTGCCCTCCCGGCGATGCTCGTAGATTGCGAGCGCGTACCACATTTTCGATGACGATATACAATGAACCGTACACTTCGCAGATCAAGAACGGGGCTAATTAATGCTCCCTCCCCGCGGATGAGAGAAAGAGAGAAGGCCAGACGGCGCCAGTTCGAATACCAGCCAGAAACGGGGATCCAAAGGGGAGATTGCGCCGCTCGTGATCTCTCTTTGAAGAGTTCAATTGGAAGGCAGCAAAATTTATGTTCTCTAATTTTTTGCCGGGTCGAAAGTCAGCAGTTTGAAATATGTGTATAAAAAAAATTTTTTTGGATAAATTTACATACACAATCAGGGTTGCCACAGATCTGGGAAACCGAGAAAAGTTAGGGGAAAATATGAGAACTGGAATTTTGAACTTTGCTCACAATTCGTTTAAACTGCTCTTATTTTAAATAATTTTTATAATTTTGTAAATATTATATCTGATTTTTAACAATATAAGCTAGCTTTCTCTCAATTCTTAATTAAATGTTGAAATTTTTTACATATTTTTTAATATTAAAATTTTTACATATTTTATATTGGTCATGGAAATTTTCTATTTTTATTTGGAAAACCTGGAAAAATCAGGGAATTTTCAAATTTCACTTTCTATGGTAACTCTGACAATGGACGTGTATATACATCGATATAAATTATATTAATAATGAATAAAATGGAAAAGGAAACTTCAGGATGAATTTAAGATCGATTAAAATTATATATTGAGATTGATGGAACTTTCCAGCAAGAAACAGTGTAACACAGTGATTTCATTTCATCTTTGTTTAACTTTGGCAAACAACATGATGTGATAATTTACTGTATTACGCTGTGTCATCTATGTCTCTTGCTGGAAAGCGCGCTAAAGCCGGAGATAATAAAATTGCTCTAGAATAATTTCGTTCTCTCCGACTAAATAGAAGCATATAAAAAAAACGCAATTTTTATACCTAGAGATCCAGCTATACCGGCGAGAGAAACTAGCGTGTCGCGACTTTTAGTCCATCATACCTCCACTCTTCGCCTCCTACCGCCTCGTCGGCCTTGCTTGTAATTAAGGGCCAATTTAATTAAGAGGAAAGGACAGGGAAAAAGTCGCCAGCGGTACGAGAGTCACTTCGCAGGATGAATGAACTCGTCGCGAGAATATGTAGTACCCTCGGGTATACTTCTACTTCGTATGTGCGTGTGCGTATAACACGCATATACACGTGTGTTTATGTACCAAGTGCCAAGTACAGCCACGAAAGGCTCGATGACTCTAATTAGTCGTCCTAGTTTGCGCTTGTTTAGAGACACTTAAGTTTATCTACACTTGAGCCGCGTGGCGACTCTATCCAGTTTCTTACTTTCAAACGAACGCGAAGGAACGTATTTAGTAATTTAACACCGAATATGAATCCGTGATATTCTATTATCAAGTGTATTGTATTATCCGTTTTTTACGTTTTTCTTTTTCTTTTGTGTTAACAGAATGAAGAGATGATCGCGAGTCTGTCAATGAACGGCGGCAGCGGAGGGCCGGTGAACCGCGTAGGTCGTGGATTGGCCCTTCACAGGTCCAATTCCAGTCTGGAACTTCCACACAGTCCGGATCCTGCCTCCCGGGTGCCAGAAACGCCTCTGAGAAGGGAGTATGGTTCTCATGGTACGAGTTAAATTTATTTCTTTTTTTAGTATTTTCCCCGAAAATAATTTCTTATATATAGGACAATATGTCTACTTTCTCCTCTTTTATTCAATTGTATTATCAGGACGAAAGAATATTTTAGAGCATGCGCACGAGTTTATATAATTTCAACATGACTGCAATTTTTCGTGATTTATTAGTATTTTCCTTTATAAAGTTAAATTTTTGAAAGAAATCAGCTGTGTTACTTTAGAATAATGTTGTAAAAGCGTTTCAATTTTACTTGTCCCATTGCAGGAAGCATCGATGTAGTGGCGCAGTCCATCACAGGAGGCGAGAATTTCTTCGCCATGCTGCAGGATTTTCGACCGTCGGAGCAGCGCGGCGTCGTCGCCGCTGACTATTTGCGTCGCGTTCATCAACAAGACGGGTCTAGCCAGCCGCTCGACGTCGACGAGGTCTGCGGCCCGACCGGCGCTGGTTCCAGTCCGAAGCTGCGACTGAAGCTGAACAGATTGTGGAGCAGTAAGCCGCCACGGGCGATGGAGGAAACGTGCACCAGCCCGGTGGTATCGGCCGACGTGGAAGAGCGGCATCGGAGACGTGCGTTCGCTCATTACGATTGCCAGTCGTTGACGGCGAATCTAGGCTACGCCGCGAAGCTCCGGGGGATTCTCTTGGCCAGGAGAAGAAACACGGCCACCGGAGCGTCCGCCGCCAGTGCTCTGAGAGCATCCACGCCTGACGAAACCCCCGAAGAGGACGCCGGCGATGGAAAAGGTATGTTAAAAAAGAACAAAACAGTTATACTAGGTTGTCAAAAAAGTTTTAATTTACTCTTCGGTTTTTATATACATTCCGAAACAACGGCAATTGTTCCTCGAATAGTAAAGACCATGTTCAATAACCATTCATCATCAGTCTGTTAACTGTCGGATTTAATCTTGGTACCATTAATCTAGATGGCATCGAGGTTCTATCGCACCTGACATACATTTCTTGCATCGTTTAATTACGTTTCGCTTCTTGCATCATTTCTTGCATCATTTAACTTCTGTTTCGCTCAATGAAACATTTCTTGCGAAGGCAATGATTCGAAATTGTTGAAGCAGCTTGTCATGAGTTCTTCGCGTCTAAGGAACTCGAATGATAACGAGATCAAAAACGAGGACAGCTAACAGACTGGTGGTAAATTGTTATTAAATGATCTTTATTTTGAGGAATAATTGTTATTGTTTTAGAAATTTGTACGTAAAAATCGAAGAGTGATTCCGCACTATTTTGACAACCTAATACAAATGAAAAAAATTTTAAAGAATCATGCTAATGTTCTCACTGACGGTTTCAGGTAATGACCTATTGGAATCGTGTCCCTTCTTCCGCAACGAGATCGGCGGCGAGGGGGAACGCGAGGTTGGCCTCACTCGCTGCTCTCAGGGTAACGGAATTCACAGACCATCGTTGTCTTATGGTGTCTCCGTCCTGGAGCCCCTGCCTGGTGAGACTTTGTGGAAGAATACTTGTCCACTGCAGAAACGACCCCTGCCCATCGAGAGCGTCGATGAAGGGGCCTATTACTATCGGCGATACTTTCTCGGTAAGTAAAGACGCACGTCTGTTGCCTAAATCTTTTGTCGCGAGATATCTACGTGATTACATGCGTGTATAAATGGAAATTTAATTTTTTAAATAAAAACTTTTGATTTGACGACCAATCAATCAACATTAAGAAATTATAAAATAATTTGCTACGCTGCACTACTTAATAATTGAAGTAAAATACATAAACTAGAGGTATATAAATGTGGAAAATTCTACGCAGGCGATTATTCGCTCAAAGGCTCAATCTCATGGGCGGGATATAAAGAGAACGGAATCTTGTTGCAGGACGAGAGCATCAGAACTGGTTCGGCATGGACGAACAGCTGGGACCGGTAGCTATCAGTATTCGCAAAGATGTCAATCAGTACCGCGTGATCGTGCGCACATCAGAATTATTAACACTACGTGGCTCTGTGCCGGAGGAGGCCCTCGGCATTAGGCCGCAAGGCCGACCGCCTACAAGGGAACTCCTTGAGCTGGTTGCGCCGGAGGTACAATTGGGCTGTTTGAGGCTCGGCACGCCTGCCGCTGAGGAAGCGCTAGCCAGGTTGGATGAACAGGGATTGTCCAATAAGTACAAAGTTGGCGTGCTATATTGTCGATCCGGTCAGAGGTCCGAAGAAGAGATGTACAACAATCAGCATGCCGGTCCGGCCTTCCTGGAGTTCTTGGACACCATTGGTACGCAATGTTCTTTATTATAACTTTTGCTCTTAAATATTGAAGCTATAATCCAAAATACATAAAATATGTTAGAGCTTTGAAGCTAAAATCAAAATATATTCCTACAAATAAAAAAATTAAAAATACTTAAAAATATATAAATAAATGTTTTGCTATAATAAAAAAATCAATGAAGATAAAAAAACATAGGATTTGCATTTATATCATGCTTTCAATTTAGCATAAATTTTTAATTTAGTGTCTATCTTGTCAGAAACATTTGTTCACTTTTATTCATATTAATGTTAAAAAATTGCTCCTTTAATTTTTATAATTTTTACTTATTGTTATTTATTAGGAGATCTATTAGGAGATACAACTAGAAAGTTTTCATGTTTACATTAACAAGCGAGTCAACGCAGTGTAACGAGTTGAAGAAGTCTCGTTGAAAGTCGATAAAATTCTCTCGTAAACGCCATAAATAAATCAGCCAGAAAAGCGATTTACACATGAGTCTTGCGATCCACTAGTCGTTTCGCGGATAGTTTGATTCGCTTTATCGGCGATTAACCGATTCAATGTCCCGGAATGATTTTACTTACTGTACTTCGTAACGCTAATCATCCGCAAACTCGCGCGTAATTTCGCGGTCGTACGGACTGTCCGAATAGAATTGTTGTGTTTACGATCGCCTTAGTTATTCTTATTAACGATTACTGTCGCTTTCTAAAAGAGAAACGCACGTCCTGTTTTTTTTTCTTCACGCGTCGCGCGTTGCGTTTCACGTCGTTTCTGTGGGTACCTAGTCGATGGTTATCTTAATTCGTGGACACGATTATCAGCTTCTCTAATTCTGAAAACAACAAACGATTCAAAGAAATTTGTATAAACATTTTTTCCTTTTCTTGTAAACTTAGATCGTTTGATATAAAATATTGACATGCTTTTTGCTTCTTTGTTTTATTTTACATCCTTTGAAAAGCTATGATTCCGACAATTATATTTTAACGTAACAACTATGTGCGACCAAATCGCAGAAAATAGGATTGATAACGCCGTTCGACGTGCAAACGTAAGCACGTCCTGAAGACGCATAATGCGACCGACAATTCTTCGGTGCGCGCCGGGCAATTGATATAATTGCATGTTTTCATGACAGGCCAAAGAATAAGACTGCGAGGATTCGAGGGTTACAAAGCTGGACTGGATACCAGAACTGACTCGACGGGTACACACGCTGTAGCGGCGACGCATCGCGGGACGGAAGTCACCTTTCACGTGTCCACCATGCTACCCTTCACGCCTAATAACCGGCAGCAACTGCTGAGGAAGAGGCACATCGGAAATGACATAGTCACGATAGTTTTTCAGGTACAGTTTTATACCGGCCGTAAATTAAGGTTGCACGATTACGCAATTGTGTAATAATGACTGCGCGATGAAACATGAATATGACGCACAGCTCTCTTGCGACTCACTAAATTTATTATTCAGCTCCGTTCGCAATAAGCAACGTGAGACATCGCGATCGCGCCCCTGTGATTCACGTCGTTGAATATTTAATCGCGATGTTTGTCGCGTACTTGTGTTAGATTTGTGAAATAATTTATTTGCATCCGCAATACCGGCTCTTCGGTTCAGCTAGATATTCAACAGGTGGTTTGGTTCGCATGTTTTATGTATACGAAAACAATATGGAAAAAACTATTCTAAAACTATTCAAAAATTTAGCTAGATACAGATCTGAAAATAGTTTTGTTAAATTATCAAAATAATTATATTATAGGACGCTCAAGTTTTGTTATAGGTCGCTACAAAGTCAAAGCTTTATGCATCATTATGCTTGAACGACTGACATAATTATTTTAATAGTCCAATAAAATTATTTTCAGATTTGTATCTAATTAAATTTTTAAATACTTTAGCAAAATCATTCTTTTTGTGTAATTTAATGCAAGCTTAATGCCTATAATTAATAATTGTTTCTTCAGGAATCTGGTGCGTTGCCGTTCAGTCCACGAAGAATACGCTCCCAGTTTCAACATGTATTTATCATTGTGCGAGCCGTAAATCCTTGTACCGAGAACACGCAATACAGCGTAGCGGTGTCCAGGAGCAAAGAAGTGCCTATTTTTGGACCGCCCGTCCCACAGGGTGCTACGTTCACAAAAGGAAAGGCTTTTGCGGATTTCATATTGGCGAAAGTCATAAACGCCGAAAATGCGGCTCACAGGTAAGTTAACTTTTTTTCTTTCTCAATTTTGTATGTCGATAAGATTAATGAAGTTGAACATATTCTTCACTAGATCCGAAAAATTCGCCACGATGGCCACGAGGACAAGACAGGAATATCTGAAGGATCTTGCTACGAACTATACTACTACCACAGTTGTCGACACAGGCCAGAAATTTTGTACGTTGAAATTTTAATAGATTTTAGTTTATAATAAGTAATTCATAATGACACAATGGTAATTAAATTAAATTATCGTTTAATTAGATCAAAATTATTTTAATTCTTGAGCTTATTGTTTTCTTTTTGCGGAACAGCGATGCTCTCCTTCAGCACCAAGAAGAAGACAACGGTGCGACCGAGACTTTCTTGTGACGCGTCTCAACGCGGCGCGATTTGCTGGCAAGTCGTACTCGAAGACAGCAATCAGAATACCGATTGTTACTTAGGCATAAGCATAGATACCATTGTATTGATCGAAGAGCACTCCAGACAAATAGTATTCGTCACTCCATGCGTAAGCGTACTCGGATGGCACGCCCAAACAAACAGGTAAATATTTTGTAATTTAATATATCAAGTTAATTTATTATTTGCACGCACATCTACTAATTTGAAATTTAACTTCTTAACGTTGATAAAAAAAATTAAGTCCTTCAGTTTTCAATCGTAATAATTTCTTCTTGAGTCACTTAACTAGATCGTGCAACCGCCACTTACCGCATTATTCATGACTAGTTTAAGTATCGTAAAAATGCTCGCGAACGATTGGAAATCGGACGATTAATTGCAGACTAACATTTTTTTGCTTTGCTTTGCGGTACAGTTTAAGATTGTATCATCATCAAGGCGAGTGCATTACTATACACGTACGCGGTGATTACGGCGAGAGGGACGAATTAATGGAAATTGTAGCTCGGCTGCGTGCCGTAACTCAAGGCGCGCCGGCCTCAGAACTGTCGTTGAAGAGGAACAGTGTCGGACAGTTGGGCTTCCACGTTCAGCCCGACGGCGTTGTGACGCAGGTCGAAAGTATGGGGCTGTCATGGCAGGCGGGCCTGAGGCAAGCATCCAGGTTGGTCGAGATTTGCAAGGTAGCTGTGTCGACCTTGAGTCATGATCAAATGGTCGATCTACTGAAGACCAGCGTTCAGGTTACCGTCACTGTAATACCACCGACCAATGAAGGAAATCCGCGAAGGTACAGAATTCTAAATTATCTTATCCCGGCTTTTTTTAGCTTCCAATCGATTTTTGTAATTGTTTCATAAAGAAAATCGAATATAATATTAACCGATCTTATATTAATTTTCTTATGCATCGCTTTTATAAATTCAAATTTTAACTTTTAAATTAAATAGTTAGAATGACAAAACTAACTAAAAATTAGTTTTAGATTAACTAAATTAAATTATTCGATAAATTTTTCTTTTTTTTATATGACAGAGGCTGCACGCTGCAAAACTGTCATTATCTGGCGAATAATTACGAAGGGGATTACGAGAATGTAACTAGCGCGGATAACACACCGAGTCAGCAAACGGCGATGTCGCATCAACGGCGATATGAACGATCATTCAGTCCGCCGCGATCGAGCAACAGCTCCGGGTACGGTACTGGATCAAGCTCTAGATCGTTCAACGATCCACGGTTTCCATTGGAGGGTACAATGACTAGCAGCAGTAGCGGACACAGTAGTGCCGATGATCGTTGGTGAGTGATTAACATCGAGATTGTATTAATCCTTACACGGGTCATCATAATATTAACAAACCTTCTTTTTGAACTGTCGATCGTTGAACGTACAAAACTGCGTGTAATACCACATTCCGATCTAATTAATATAGATAACCATTTTAGGCTTGATAAACGAATCGAAGGGACCAAAGTACTTCTTGTTTCAGGTACGAGCTTCTGGAACCGCAAGATCAAGACGGTAATCACCGCCCGGACGGCACGCCGCCTCCATTACCAGTGCGACAGAACTATCAAGCCGTAACACCCAGCAAGTCTGGCCAGAAGAAAGATAAAACCCATTACGTTAGCGCCAAACAACTTGTGGACAGTTCAAAGCATCGTGATCATAGTCACGAGCATTATACGAAAGAGAGCAATTACGTATCATCAAAAATGATCCAGGAGAACGCGCGACACGAGAATTATCAACGACAACTAGAAAATACGCATCGCGGTCAGGATCACGTAACAACGAATTACGTAAAATTGCAAAAAGAACGGTACGAAATCAAGCAAGAGAACCTGTATGCGTCTCAAAGAGAGCTCCATAAGAACGACGTGCAACATCACGGCCATCAGAAACTTGGCGCATCAAATTCTCTGCCATTGGCTCACAATGCTGTTTACAGTCTACCAAAATCAGGCAGCAACAACAACCTTGGCAGGTACGAGTACGAGCAATCCGGCAAATATGACTATGAGACGCCCACAAAAGCGGAAAGGAATTCAAAGTATGAGATGCAGGAGGAGAAAGTAATTGAACGATCGACGGCCAAGTATGAGCACGACGTACGAGCTCACGAAAAGAGGATCGGCTACGAGTACTCGGAGGATATTTATGAGAGGAGAAATAGTAAATACGACATGGAAATGGCCAAGTATGAAATGGAGTGTCAACATGGTAACGAAAGGAAGCACACCAACGACAGTAATGGAGAGCACACTCCCATAAAATATGAGATGCCGCATGACTTCAAAGTAGGTGAGAAAGTTACCTGCTTGAAAACCAGCATGTCAGAGCGACCAGTACCTCATAAAGTAAACGTTGAATATCGACAGTCGAAGGATTTTCCAGCAAGTCTACCACCAGAAATGAGAATAACTGACGTCAATTGTTTGGAGATAACTACGATGCCCAGCGAGGATGAGCTCTCGAATGGCTCAGGTAGTGTGTCGCCGAGACTGCGACGTGCCAACAAACATCGCGGTGGCAATCGTACCCCATCCAGCGGCAGCTCTAGAAACCAAAGTCCTCGACCCAAGCCTGGTATGAGGAATTCGCACCGGAATTCCGCGAACTTGACATCCAGCACGTTGCAGGAAGACCTCATGAGATTGATCAATCCTGATTACATAGCTGATGATAGCCAGATCATTAACAACAATCTCGTAAACAGCGTGATGAGCCCGAATCAAAACTCAAATAAGATGAACAATAATATGCTGGAGATTCAAAACAGATGTAGGTCTAGGGAGAACTTGTGCGGCAACAGTACATCTACCTTGAGTGTGTTGCCCGCGAATGGACAGGAAAACGGAAACAATGGCTCGGAAGTGATTCTGACGATGGCCAGGCCAGCCACGGTGATCTCGAACGCCAGCACTGCCTCGAGTCCGGCGCCGAGTGAAAATAAGTTGTCGAAAGAGGAAAGGTGTGGAAAATTATAAAACTTAATAATTAATTACAAAAAATTAAATTTTACTTACACAAAATATAATATATGACTATCTATATAAACAATAAAATACAAAAAGGGGTAATTTTTAGGTAAATAATTTGCTTAGTAATGCAATAATTTTTTTGTAGATTATCGCCGCGTGTCACGAAACCACTTCATCCAATTATGAAATCACACAATAATCTAACGCCGATCAAAGACGTAAAGTCTCATAACGACACAAATGTTGACTGTTGGAAAAACCAGCATGCGGATTCCAACAGATCGACGAAGCAGCATCCTCAAGAATGGTCCGATGACAGGCTCATCGATGGATGCAATCCAAACACGTAAGTTTATATACAGCGTTTATATACATGCGATATTAAACAGTTAATAAGAATATTGTATATCTTTCGCAGAAATCCCGTTTCGGACTTGCAGTCTCATCTATCCACTCTCGAGCTGAGAATGGTGAGGGAGACACGTCTGCGACAGTCGTTGGAGGATGAAGTGCGCCGATTGCGCGACGAGAATCGACGTTTGCAGGAGTCCGAGAGTTTGCGACTCTCCTTAGAAGACGAAAACCGCCGTCTAAAGGATGAGAATCACGCAGCCGCGCAGCAACTCCGGCGTTTCACGGAGTGGTTCTTTCAAACGATGGATCATCAATAATCAATATAATAATGAATTTTAAATGTTATTTACACGAAGATGAAAACATGTCATCGCCAATGTTCTTCAAACATGAACTAAACGAATTATCTTTATGTTCGATCGTTTTCAATCAGATCGATAGCATTTATTATCTTCGTTTTTTTTTCTCGATCGCTCGGATCGCATGAACATGATCTTTGTAAGTACAGTATTAACGCGATCTTCACCTAAACGTATAAATGTAGAATAGATCGATCGGAGACGACCGTAGACGATTGTGGAGGTGCGTAAACACTGAGCGAAAATAATATATCCACAATTCTTTCGGCGATCTCTTCAGCATTTTGTATTATATAAATTCATTAGATTCTATTGTAAAGTATAAGTTACCATCGTACTGTTTCCTCTACTCGAGGATTCGTGCGTTGACAACAGAACTACCATCTGGATCATCCGACAAAGTATATGTCTGGATATTCATCTGTATGAGGGCAACGTGCGTTAAGCAATATCAACGTTTGATTTTACAAAAGCGACCAAATGACCAAATATTACTAGCGAGCTAAGGACCGCTTTAATTCTGTAATTTATTACGCATTTTATATTAATCTTATATACATATAGAGTATTAGTGGAAACGTCGCACGCGCTAAAGTGAATATCGGCACGAGAGTGACGCGCTCTCAGCAAGGAATTTCTCCTTTGAAATAAGTGACGAAGCATAATTTCCACATAATGTACGAAAGTGACGTTTCCTAAAGACCGTGAGTCTATCAATAAAGAGAAATGTGTACTTTAACGATATCTTCATTCCTGAAAAGAACCAAATGTAAAGTATATTCCCATGTTTTTGTAACATATAAGCGCTCGAAGGGCACTTTACGTAAGGAGTGGATAGTACGGGGATCAATTGAACTGTTACCACTGGTTAGAATAAAATAGTTTATTGTAATCCACAGAAAAAAACAAGACATTTCCAGGATGTCTTAAGATCTGTCTGTCTCACTGTTCTGTCAGTTTAACAATTAGCTGCGATTACACTCCCTTCAATTCGAGACCACGCGAAAACGCTCGCTCGCCGCCGTGTCGCGATACCGGCAGCAGCGACAGTCCTTAATACTAGATCTAGCCAATATTCAACTAGAATCCAGACTTACGAAGGATCGGATTATGCATTTTGTATCCTTATAAGATAAAAAGAAGCTACGGCTTTTTACTGCCGCGCGACATCGCGATTCCGGCGGCTTACTACTGGCTGTTGCTGTGTCGCGATACGCCTATCCTTCTAATCGCATTGCGGAAGAATAGCGTATGTTCTCCTTCTTCCTTCATTCTTTTTTTTTTCTCCTCGTGTTCACGACGTCCGGGCTGAATCCGGATCGTCGATCTCGACGCGATTATCGTTATCGGTGTAATCAGAGACAAGCAAAATATTACTCCATTCTTGCGAGCATCACGTACATTCTCCATATCTCACTGTCTATTATTTATGCGTTAAATGTGTGTGTATCGATAATTAGCTCGTTTCTAATCTCTAGATCTATGTATAATGGCGTCCGAGGAACGCCCCGATTACTGCGCTTTCTGAGGAGAAGTAATTATGCGAGAGAATATTTGACTGCCTATAATCGAAACACTGTGAAGTAATATTTCACGCAGCTCTGCGTGTAACGCTTACGTCACCGAGGCTCCTCTTCGGTTTTGTTCGCTTAAGTACATGAGAAGTTATGCTTAGCAAGTGTAATTAGTCGTAGAGATGTTTAAACATTCGGACTTAGTTTTACTCTAATAGCGCTTTTTTTTCCTATATATCTCTAATTAACACGTCCTCACGTGGAAGTACATCTCCATTACGAAGTTCTGAATGAAATATCGTTCGCACGAATAAATCTCAAAGCGCATCTTACAAGCGCGAAAGGTGTATCGACGTGTAACGCTCGGGAAAGAGTCGTACACAATAGTGTCAAAGAACTATTTTAATGAACCTTACACAGTCATCTGCACGAGAGTTCAGATTCGTAATGTGTCATTCGTTGCAAGAGCTCTTTAACCGGCGAAGTATCGCATCGTCCGTCTGTCATGGAAATTAATAAAGTACGAGTCAAGCAAATGAGATGTCGTTCCGGCAAGAACGCGAGTTTCCGAGATTTCCAATTGTATTCTCTTGCTGATTGAATCTGGCATAGGAACGACAATGCAAAATCCGAGAAATGTTTGAAAGACGTTTACAAGGATCTGGGGCATCGTCTTTGTAACATTCTTCGGATGTTTGTACTCTCTGTCTCAAGAGCTTCGTCATGTCGTACAAGCCCGAAGTGCCGATTCTATGAAAAGCAATGCGAACAATGGGGCTTCTATTAATGTAAATTAAACTAGACTCGCATTTAAGATCTCCTTTCGGATTAGAGGCTCGGTGTGAATACGCTCCAGTGTCAAGGAAATGATGGAAACAAGCGGAATGAGTTGCGCATGATGAAAAGATTGATCAGTCCTATGAAGCATTCATAAAGAAACTAACGGTGTGGCTAACACGTGTCGTTACAGTATGCAGCATGAATCATGCACATTCAGCAGGCAGGCTTTATGGCACATAAAGATAAATAAATATACCGGATGGATTCGACAGCAATGATTCTCACATTGAGAGACAGAAAACTTCCAGGTACAATTCAGACCGTGATAGACAAAATTCTATACACTGAACATTTACTAAGAAAATCATAAAAACAAATATAGATATAGAGCATTTTTTTTTTAATACGAAATTTTATTCGCAGTTGATTTTATTGACAACTTATTTACTTTTCTATATACTATAAATTCGTCTGCATATTTATCTACAACAATTAAAAAATGGTCATACGATCGTATCTAGAATATTTTTCCCTTGCGATAAAAATTCTCACTGACTATAAGCCTAATTAATATGTTAAAATATGCTCTGACGTATAAAATGATGCTATAAGCAACTCGTTCTCAATCAATCATCTTTACGATAAAAAGCGAGGCAACTTCGAGTAGTCGTATTTAAAAAAAAGAAGAGAAGAAAGACAGAAGTGTATGGCGAGTACTACTTTCTTACTTAAGACAAAATACGGAGTTGGAAGTAAAAAGGGCACAGATAAAAAGACGGAGATTCTACCATTTACCGTGTACAATTTTTCATTACAAGATATCCCACCTTCACCCCAAATCTATTTATAATGAGATGTTATCTCGACGAATTTGAAATGTATTTTCTTCGCAGGGAAGTATAAAATAAAATTCCCGAGAGACCTGAATTGTCCGATTAATTGCAGATGAAATAATTTCTCACACTATTGTTAGTTTCGCTAATAAAGATCCATTTCAAATTTATCGAAGAACACGTAGAAACTCGGGGCAAAGGTAAAACATTCTTTGCGCAAGTGTCATAATTCCGAGCAATCGTTTGCGAACGAAGGCGAGAGGACGTGACTGGCAAAGAGGCGATGAATGTCGCGCGACGATCTCATCAGTTTCGTTATTATTATTTTCGAAGAAGTTTCTCAAAGTCGCCATTCGTCTCACCCGCACGCAAGATTTGCCTGGTCCGCGCGATCGATGATTACACACACGGTTGCACTCACCGGACGAAAGTCTACGGAAAAAGTATTAATGCTTCACGATAAGCCAATTAACGTGGCCGCCGTTCCGGCAATCGTTTTCATTCTGCTTTCCTACGCTCGCAAACATCACCGATAATACGTCGATCGGAGGACATATCCTCCATTAAATACAAAAATACTGTTCTGATGCACCATATCTTCACCTACTATCCCTACCATTATGCACATTATAATCCCTGTAGTCTTTAAAACGCTCCGTAATCGTGGACAAGGAAAGAATACTGAATAGGGAGGTGTGTGTTGTACAAGGTGTGTGTATGTGTGTAAAAAAAAAAATTGTATTGCGAATGTACCGAATTTCGACCATGAGAGTTCGTACTGTTATTTCTGGATGAAGCGCTCATTTCTGGAGAGTCATATAACGCGCGCAATCTTTATTCTCCTTTATTTCAGAGCTGGTCGCACCGACGTTGGTTGCAGCTAATTCAGAGCAGCGATTGTATTATACATGCAGACTATACATGGGTAATGTAGAATATATTACAAAGGATACGTATGTACATGAGACTATACGAATATAGTAATCAAAAAGATGATTGCTTTCATAAGTCTCTCGAGAGAGCCGCTGGCGAATATCCTTAAGAGTGATTAATAATAAGTGATGATTATGATTATGTGATTTGCATTTCAGATCTTTTTTTTATAAGAAATCACTGCTCGGAGTCAGGCAGATCGGAATGTCGGTGAAACTCAGTCTCGGTGAGCGTCAAGAGAGCCGCACGACGATACGCATCAAGAGAAGATAACGCTAACAGCAATACTCGCTGAAAAATTTATATCAAGAAAAAATATAGGTGGTAACGGAAATTTAATGAGAGAAAATGATGTACAACATCGTTCTTTTCGCAGAACAATCTTGCATGAATTTTAATACGCGCCACAGGCGACGGACTGCCATTGCGATATCGGTATTTCATGTTCCTTGATTAAAGTTAATACTACTGTCGTTTAATTAATTTTATAGTCGCGACACGGCGTTCACGGGATCGCGTCGTTCATTATCAACTACGGTTATTAAATCGTATAATTATATTTATATATATATACTTTGTTTTATATATATAATATAATATAATATAATATAATATAATATAATATAGTATATATATATATATATTCAGCATCACAGTAAGATAGCGCCCTTCATTATTAAGTTATCGTCGATCAGCTCGGACATTATATTTTCATTCCTGTCAACAACATACTCTACAACAATCCGCTTTAAACATCATCAAAGAATCCCGGCATGCGTTTGACATGCAGCGAGTTTTACGTACTACAGACAGGCGACGGGTATCGGTCACCTGCGAAAGTTGGGAGAGAGTATTAATTAAAAATCGTAGGATGGATCGTAGAGCCGCGTCTGATTGAAGGCGATTAATAGCTGGAAAAGCGTGACTACTAGTTTTGCGCATGGGTCGACGATTAACTAAACATGATCATAGTCACAATGCAAGTGCGATCGTAAGGGTCGCCATTCTGTTTTTTTTTCCTTCGCGACGGATTAAAAAGATAAGACAAAACGAATACGAATCTCTAGAGCGCATGAATGAAGACGCCACGGACAGTTCTCGAATCTCATTACCGGACAAGAGTAAACGCATTCTTATATTAAGACGGAAGAGAGATTATGCATGATCGGTGATCAAACGATACACGATTTATAATACAATGATACTAAAAGCGCGCTCCTATTCTATTTTGCAGTAAAACATCATCTGTCACTCAGATAATTCAGATTCAAAAATCAAGGATGATGAACTGTTCGGACGTTCATTCCGCCTCTATCGACAAACAGTAAAATAGAGAAGTCTTATAAATCTAAATACTTAGAGTTATTCCGAAAATAAATAGTTATAAAAATAAGCGAGAATTTTATGCTTAAAAATACCTTAGGGTAAGAACTTAATTAGTTTGCACCACATGCGGAGTGGAATGTGTTTCCCTTACTAGATCGTAGAAGCGTAATTCTAACAGAAGTTCAACTACCAAGTGTAAAAAACATTAACGGCAACTTGTCAATCGTAATTATCAATAGTGCAATAGCTTCAAATAGAAAAAACGTGAATCAATAAATAAGAGTGCAACAAGAGATTATATACGTATGACAAAGTGACGATCGCCGACAAACGCATCCGTCGGCGATATCGTCGGCAAATTGTATAATTCGTAGAATAAATAACTATGCTCCAAAAAGATTGGTCTACCCGCGAAGATAGAGATTAGGTACAATATTCGATTCTTTTTCCACTCTTTTCCTCTCCCCCTTTTATACCGCAAGTCACAGCTTTATACGCACTGTGGAAGAATCAAGAAAAATATTTACACATAAAAATACTCGAGTCACGGGTTGACGATCAGCGAGACAACGGGGGAGCGACTCTCACGATTCCGTCTATTAACTTAAAAAGTGGGGAAAACTTTTTTGTACTTTTCTACAATTTTCTCTCTCCATTTCTACTTTTATACTCTATAGATACTAACGGCGCTATATCCCCGACGGTAACGTAAACGTTGTCTCGCAAGGACCCGCGGCATCGTTGCAAAACGAGAAGAGCACCGTGGAGGGCTTCATTCAAATCAAACGGCACAAAATTCATCACGACGCTCTCGAGTCGAGATTCTAGAGGAGTCCAGCCGAGGAGAATCCGCGTCCCGGGTATCAACGGGAGACCCCGAGAGCGAGGAGGTTGGTATACCTTAATGACTATTTGCGCGGACCGCGTCTGATAGCCGGCCATTTGCGTCTCGCGTTTCCGCTCGGCGAGCACGAGCGGAGAGTTAATCTCGAGAAATGTGGTGGCACTTTCAATACTTCACTATACCGAAACGTCGGTCGAGGATCTTATACTATTCCCGACGCGTCCTCTTGGGACGCTGACTGACTCCCACGTCGTCGCTACCACGCGACTTCTTACCGATTTGTACCTGACTCTGCGCCGTGAGCTGCAGCGAGATCGCGTGGGTGTTGAGCTTCTCTGCGAGCAGCAGATCCTTGAGACCCTTCATTTTCTGGCTGTATAGCGTTATCCTTGGCCTTTCATTCTCGGAGTCAGCCTCCGGAAGGACTTCGGATTCGACATTCTCCTGAGAAGTAGAGGGCGCCGGTGGTAGAGCGTCGTCCGGCGGCGCGACAAACGGCTCACCACCACCCTGTAGTAGGTAATCTCTGTTAAGTATCTTCTCGCTGCAGGCTGCTGTTAGAGCTTGAATACTGGGATGTGTTGACGCAGAATTAGAGGGCACTTTGGACTCTAGGCTCTTGATCAGATCTCGCGCCGCGTTTCCTCTCTCCTTAGTCTTACAATAGTTGTTATTATTGTTCAAGGTCTCCTCGGGACTCGTCTCTCTCTTCTGTGCCGTTTCCTCCTTTTGTTTCACCTCTGTTTCGTAGCATTCTATGATGACCTGAGCACGTATATTGGCATCGAACTTCGAGATCGTGTTCACCAGCGGTCGAGCCCAACCTATGTGTAATACAGGAGTATTGGCGCCCTCCTCCCATTGACAGATACCGTCGTAGAATCTCAACAGGTATGCGAAGCAACGTGGTTGTCGTAGTAAACGCGCGTTGTCGACGCGCACTACGTGCGGTATCAATTCATTGGCAATCTCCAGCAATTCCTTGTATATTTCCCCGTCGTCCCGCGAATAATCATATCTATCGCGCATAGAATTCTATTATTCACCGTTAACAAACCGCATATCAATGAAGCATTTAACACATTTCACTGCTACTCTCCAAACGCAGTTTCAGGGAACTCGTTAAGAATGTAAAAAAAGATTTTTAAAAACGCATATATCAGATACTTACTTCCGCAAAACGTCCGCGGCATCGGCCCACGACGCAAGCGCGTTTACATGTAATTCATGCCGGTATAGATATCCACCTTGATAAGTGTAAGGATATACATGCGCATTTCCATAGTATTTTCTTGCTGATCTTACAGCTTCCTACAAAAATATGTTCAGAATAATTATGTACATGTATTATATCTACAGATAAACAAGGTACATAAGGTCTTTCTATTTTTATTCCTACACTAGACTTCTCTTTCTCGCTTTCGCCCAATATTAAACGTACCAATCTCACTTTTTAAATTTCAAAAATATATACTAGGTCATAGAAAACAGACTTAGTGATGCTAATTGATACTTTAATATCGCAAACCTGAAAAAGATCTATAGGTGGTGGTCTTCCAGGCGTAGGCGCAGCCTCTTCCAACTCAGCCAAATTACCGAGTGCCATAGGATACTTTGCTAAATGACCTAAGTCATACAGCAGCCACAATAATTCCTGCTGGAGCAACGCTACTTCAACCGCATCAGTAGTCGCATTCAGACTAGGATTTATAGCCGATACTATGGTAGCCACTTCTAAAGCACGAGTGCACACCATAGCTTGCCCATTTAAATACAACCACGATCGAGACGCTACACCAGGCTCCACTGGTTGTCCGCGTTTATCCTCATTTCCCTTACCTGGTAATAAATTGCAATTACCTCTTATCTTAAATATTTGAAGTCGCAAGTAGAATTTAATAAAAGTAAAATTTAATAGAAATAGTGTAAGTCAAAAGATCTAGGTTTGAATCTTTTTATCATTTTGCATCTATCAAAGAATTTTAAGAAGCAAATATTATTATATTGTATAACAAGAAAAATACTTTTCTTAAACAAATTCAAAATTATTTGATGTAAAGTTATGGTACTTTGTGAAAGAAAAAATATACTTTATATTTTTTCTTTGGAGACTATTAGTCGGGTTAGTATACAAAGTATACCACAACTTTACATCTAATGCATTGAGACTTTGCACCACATACCATGCCATGTAACCTCCGCAGTCTCCGTGCCATCTTCTCCGTACACGACCCACGCATGGTCCTCTGACATAGCAAGATGCACATCCTTGAAACCTAGAACCTGGCAACCAGCCACCACAGCAAAGGCGACTCCGTAACAATCGAGCTTGTTCGCTGTTAGATAACTGTAGAGACTTTGTAGATGCGCTCGGTCCTTGTAGTAGCTTCTGGTAAGGGAATTCCATATAACATCCGACACCTTTTTCACAAGTTCTCTAGTGGCGTACTTGGTGTCATACACAGTGAGGTCAACGGCGCCTTTGATCACCGCGTGGAACTTTGTGTATAATGCCTCGGCGATGTGGTATTCCACAGGCGGCAGCTTTGGCTCATCGTAGACGGCGTTCTCCTGAGGCGTGAAGACGCGATTGCACGTCAAGGAGTTCTCGACTGCGCCGATGAGGATCGAGAGCAACGCGAGATCCGGCTCGGCGCTGTTCTCCAGCTGATTCTTGAAGATCTGCACGATCGCAGAGATGCTCCGGATCGGGAACAGGGCCCTATCCCTGTCATGAAAGCCCGCCATGTCGTACGAAGGCCCCGCCGAACTTGGGAGGTTGGACACCAACGCACGTTACGTTACGCACGCAACGACTGTCGTTGGTAGCGGCGGTGGCGCGGCGGCCGATCTACGACGCCCGTGTGAGGCTCGTCATACCGTTGGCCGTTTCGGCGCACGACTTCTGACAGAAACTGAGGGACTCAGGGACAGAAACTCGCAACGCAATGGGCGGCCACGTCGGGCCCGCCGACTCCGTCCGGCCAACGCGCGCGCGTTTACTCCGCTCCGCTAGTGAACGTTACCCGGCGTTGCGCGGGTCCTCTCGCATCACCGTACGACGAAAGCCACCAGCGACCGTTCCCTCCTTCTCCTCCTTCACCACCTCCGCCTCCTCCTCGCCGCCCGCTCTCGCTGCTGACCGTGTCGTTGCGACGCTGTACGGGACGTACGACGTACGGATGCCGTGCCGTGCCGTGCCGTACCGTGCCGTGGCCGTCCAGCGGCGCCGCGCTCCTCCGCTCGCGAGTCGCGATGAGCCGCTTCTTGCTTGCAATACTTGCGACAGGAGTCAGCAGTCACGACTCGCGTTTCGTTTCTACTCGGTTGCCACTGTCGCGCCGCGTTACGAACATCGATGGAAACCGACGGCATGCTTTCTGTAGGCGCGATGTCTGATTTTTTGACGCGCAATAGACACGGAAAATATATACGTATCGTGCGCGTCGGCCAATCAACCTCCCGCTTTTTCGGAAATAATAGATACGTGACGGGGGAGATTGATTAGCGCGACGTCCAGCGCGTTCCGCGTGACTCGAATGCCGTCACGCCAATTATTTCCATCGTAACGAACGACGATAAAATCATTGTTTTTTGTACTGTGAAGCAAAAATTGGAAGCGATAGAATTTACAAATCTAGCTCTCGTACGTGAAAAAGAGTCAAGAGATATCTATATTGTAGCGAATAAATCTAAAAAATTATTTCTGCATCAAATAGAAGTGGAAAACTAATAGATTTTATATGATACTTTGGCATTGCAGATATGACAAAAAAATATAATTATATCACTTTACATCGCTGTGATCGCTACAAATAAAGATAGAAATTATTTTTGCATTTTAAAGCAAAAAATGAAACTGATATAATTTTAACTAATTTGAAACTAATCATTTTATGTGTTTTAATATTTTTTAGTTAATTAAATATCTATCGAATGTAGAGACACAGAATAATATAATGCATATTAAGAAGTCAGATTTAACAATATTTTTATTTTTCAATATATGTTATTTTTTACATATGTCTATTTTTAATATTTTGCTTAAAATAAATATTGACACAGCAGAATTTATTTACATATCGAAAATTCTTATTTATATTTATTTACTTTGTTATTTATATTTATTTACTGTTTACTTCTCACTTCAGGAAATCCAATACTGTCTAGAATTTGTATAATAATTTAATTCAATATTACAGTGCAATGTATATTTATTTGAAATATATATTTTAAATATATATGTACATTTCTTTACAGCATCTATAAAACTAGAATTTTATTCTTAAAATCGACGCGAATCGTCTGAAGTGAGCTTCAGAGCTCCGCACGAGAATCGAACGTCGAATCGCGATTTGAAAATCTTAAGATGGCGCAGCCCTGTTTATCGTTATCGTGTTTCTCTGTCAGCTGCAGCAGCTGCAGTCAGTTGAGCATTCCACCACGATATATAAACGCATAATTTTACCTAAATGTATTTTCACTGAAATCACGTTATCGGAGAATAGCAGAGAATTCGCAGAAAAGTCGTTCAAGTTGCATCGGCATTGCGTTTATTACTCGAGAGAACGATCCTGACTTTTCGAGATGAAGGTGACGATAAAGAGTAAGTACATGGAGTGACATTCGAAATGTTTTTGCCGTACATTCTGTCTTGTGCACGTAATTCTAATGCATGAAACTCAATCTCTTGATGATGGACTTATGGTTATGTCACGGCCGACGTTCGCATCATTCGTACGTTTTTCTCGGCCGTAAAGCAGTTATATGTAGATCAGCGTCTACGAGGTATTTCTCTGTCCAGGTTGGACAGGCGTCGCCACCTGGCGATGGATCGCGAACGATGACAACTGCGGTATATGCAGGATGCCGTTCGACGCCAGCTGTCCAGATTGCAAGATCCCTGGAGATGACTGTCCACTGGGTACTTGAAACACATTATTTTTGTTGCAATATTCCACTAAAGTAAACTTTACGATTGCTATTTTTTACTACTTCCTCTTTTGTTTTATTTATTTGAAAATAACTTCTTGTTCCTTTAAACAAAAACATATATTATATTATATTTTTTATTAGTGCTATTGAATATTTTTACATTCTTTGAGAAAAAAATTAGAAATAGTTATTCATGCAATTAGAAATTTTAATGTAAGCAAAAATTCTATCATATGAAGTAACTGTTACTTAAATTAATAAAATTTATTTATCTGCAATTAAGTATGGTATCTATATTTTATGAATAATTAATTTTTTTATTTATCACATATTTAACAAGAAAGATTATGAATTAGATTAAATTGGAAATGGGGACAAATTATATAGTTAGAATTAATTAAATTCTATATACATATATTTTTCACATAAAATAGAATATCATTCTAAATTTTAATATATAATTATAGATCGCCAAGAAAAATCAGGCTAAAAAAGGATGATCTCTGTTAAGTGCTCGTGTTCACGAAGTGACCTATCTAAATTTTAGATTCTTTAGCAAAACTATTCTTTCTCTGTATAAATTGCTCCGAGATCTCAGACAAAGAATCGACCACTGGCCAAAGTGGTTAAATTGTTCAAATGTGATTTGTCGATTCTTTCTCCATCCGAAATCTCGGAGCGATTTCTATATGAAATAAAAGATTTCACTAAACTATTTAAAAATTTATCTAAATCGACAGAATCTAGAAATAATTCTGTTAAGCCACCAAAATAATTATGTAAGACTCAAAGTGATTACTAGAAAACTTTTTACGGCTCACTATGTTTGCACAACCTACATAATTATTTTGTTAGTCTAATGAAATTATTTTTAGATCTGTATCTAGTTAAATTTTTAGATACTTCAATAGAATCATTCTTTTCGAATAGCATCATGAAACACAAGACTTTATACTCCCAACTTGTAAAATACCGCCACGAGAAGGTCGCATCCGCGACGGCGCGCGATGTCGTGATATCGATCGACGCGTGCCGGTCGGCCGATGGAGAAACGCGGCTGGTAGGCGCCGCTGTCCCTCACCCTCGCCCTGGGCACCCTCGGGTATCGATACGCGACGAATGTGTGCACGCACGTCCGTCCGTTCTTCCCGTTGTTACCACCCTTCCTTTCCCTTGCTGCTAATCGCCAGGTGCACCCGACCGTTCACCGGTCCGTTGCCCAACACCGACGAAATTAATTTAACCGCTCGTGTACATCGTTTCGTTTCAGTGTGGGGGCAGTGCTCGCATTGTTTCCATATACACTGCATCATGAAGTGGCTGCACTCGCAGCAGACCAACCACATATGCCCGATGTGTCGCCAGGAGTGGAAGTTTAAGGAGTAACCGCCGCTTATCCCGCAGGCCCGCAGGTGTCAGCACGCAGCGAGTGATCAGGTAAACGATGCGTGCCTCTTTGTTCCTCCTTATGAGGTTTCCTTTTTGAAGAGACTCGGATGTAAATTGGACCGGTTATTTTAGGAGAAATTAGACATCTCCCCATAGCCTGTTTATATCTATAGCTGGTATTCTCTTATATATATTACATGGTTCTTATATCTAAGACCAGTCTTAAGCACAGTTTTAAGATATCATAAGTATACCAATCAAAAATAGAATATTAGCATCTTAAGATATATTATTTAAGATAGTCTTGAAATTCTCTCTAAATTCTTTGGAATGGAATCTCTTTCTAAAAAGTTTCTCTAAATTCTTTGGAGTGAAATTCTTTAGAGTGAGATTTCATTTCAAAGAATTTAAGAGAGAAATAGGAGTAACTATAAATACCGGTTAATTTGTACAATCTAAATAATCTGTGTAACGAATCTCTTTTCCTAAACCTCGCAAGTTCACATAACTCAGCCTTTCGGCATCATCAAGCCTACATAAATTTGTTTAAAAAAGCCATTAGGAGTAATCAAATAGCTAATAAATGCTAATAATGCTTTATGGCATGTTTATTTATTCATAGCATTTTTTTTCAAGCCGATTCATCGCATCCAATGCGCTGTTCGCCGTAAAACGTGTAATAAGATTTATACAAATTCCATACGAATGATTTATATGTTTTCCAAGAGAAAATGTGTCTAAATTTAGAAGCTTATCTAGAGTCGTCCATCCTCCGACGATTAGGTTCGCCTGCCACACGACAACCCGTTGTACATTCTCGTATGTTGTCGCGACTGATCTGAAATTCGTCACCTCGTGAATACCTAAAATCTTTTTACGCCTCATTCCATTCGGAATTTTCATCACAGCAGCACTTGCGATTAATCTCTCCTTTTCGCGTACAAAAAACGTGTCTTGGAGAGGAATTGTATAAAAGACGTCGCGCTGTTTACTCGAAACTGCATGGAAAGACCAATTTTTCTAAAACATTTAAAAATTTAGATAGATACAGATTTGAATAATTTCATTAGAGAATCATCAAAATAATTATGTAAAAAAAACTCTGATGAACTGACGAACAATGCTGCAAAAAGTTTCAATATTCTAACAATCAGCTGGAGCGTCTGTACAATTATTGGATAATTTAATAAAATTATTTTCAGATCTGTTTCTAGCTGAATTTTTAGATATTTATATCATCAAAATAATTATGTGGATCGTTGAAGCAATGCTAAAAAGTTTCCTAGCAACCAGCTTGAGCTTAATAATTATTTTGATAGTCCGACAAAATTATTTTCAGATCTGTATCTAGCTAAATTTTTATACTTCAGCAAAACCGTTCTTTCCATATGACATCCGAGTCTTCACTGTCAGTGAAATTTGAATATCTCTTGACCCCTTCGTGCTCTGATCTCTCCGCGCGACAAAGAGTACGTTTCCGGTTCAAAAGGTTAACGTGCAGCGTGCGACCGCGAATCAGCCTCTCTCCTCTCGGTCTGTTATCTGCGGGCAACGCATTGGCTCGTTGAATTATTAATAAGTCGTTGTATCCGACAATATACGCGTCATCAGTATCTTGCGCGTGTTCGGGAATGTAACGTAATAGCTGCAGCCGCGCCGCATAATCCATTCTCCCGGCAACGCGGTTGCGGTTCTACCATGCGTTAGAAATAGTTCTATCGCGAGCTCGGGAAGGGGGAGGGGCCCCTCTTTTTTTCTCGCTTTAATCGCGGGAATTGCGTTTTGCCGACATAATCGCGCGCGAGGAAACTCCGACGCGAAATTTAATGGAGTTCAACGCGAAGCGCGAATGGATGGTTAAGTCAAATCGCGACAGCGTATAACAAGAACACTATTTTCAGTCGGCACTTTAACTGGCCGATTTTGCGAGTCAATTTAACATTTACGTCGGCTGCGGGGCTGAATTATTTATGATTGTAAAAAAGACGGCCGCTTTCAACTTTATTTCTTTCGACGCGGTGTTCAAAGTACGACGGAGTATAAAAATAGCAACACGAGTCATGTTTAATTCCAAGAAAAACATGTATGATTCAACGGACGTATCGACAATTGCAGAGTGACTGTCAGAATTAGTTTAATGTCGAATATGATATCGTGAGTTTTAGAAAGAAAAAGGATTGTTATATAAAAGTATTGCGTTTAAGAAAAAAAGAAAATTATTTGTCAATGCTACCTATCAAGATCAAAGAGAGAGGCTAAAAAATGTCCTTTATGAATTCTCTGCTTACGAATTAATAAATATATGTCCGTTTCAATGTAAATTAATTTCAACCTCGGTTTTAGTTTTCTTTATTAATTTCTCTTTATATTTTTCTAATTCTTAAAACTAGGAAATGATAAAAGTAAATCAAACCGAGATTAAAGTTAATCTACATATATCAAGGTTTTTTAATCGGTACGCCGCAAATGATCTTCAAGTGTGCCACGAAAATAGAAAAAATAATAAGTAAAACTTCAGAAATAAATAAGAAAACAAGGACGAAGTAAAAATGTTTTAAAAATTATAATTATTTAAATTATGTAATATTATCAGGGTTGCCACAGATCTGGAAAATCGGGAAAAGTCAAGGAAAAATGTAAAAAAGTCTGGAATTTTGAACTTTGCTCACAATTTTCTTAAGCTGCTCCTATTCTAGATAATTGTTATAATAATTTAATATTATATCTGATATTTATAGTGAAATACGTTCAAAATTCGCACACTTAAACGATTTTAATAAAGTAATTAAAATTTATATTTTATTTAGTATTTTTATTTGATCGCCTTTTTTGATAATTGCATTTTTTTCCAATACTAATTTATTTATTTTTTTTTTTTGCTTGAATTTGCACCCAAAATTTTAGTGTGCTGCTAATCTTTTTTGCATTGTTTTTAATAATACATGCTAGCTTTCCTACAATTCTTGACTTTAAATGTTAAAATTTACATATTTTATATTGGAAAATTTTCCATTTTCATCTGGAAAATCTGGAAAAGTCAGGGAATTTTTAAATTTATTTTCTGTGGCAACCCTGATTATGTTTATTCTCATTTTAACCAAAGTGATAATTGCAATAAAATCTTTTAAAACGATAAAATAAAAATTTGAGAACTTTACGTTTTATTTCTGAACGTTGTATTGGCGGTATCTGATAAAAGATCTATGCTGAGCGCTGAAGCATGCTAATGATGTATCTCTCTAAAAATGGCTTGTTTTTTAATGTGTTACGAATTAAGAAAGGTTAAAAAACGCTGATCTACAAATTGGCCAAAGTTGCCACAAAACTGGAAATCAGAAAAAAGTCAAGAATTTTTTAGAAAATTAAAATTTTTTACTTTAAAAAATTTTACTTTAAAAAAAGTTCAATGTAGGTACATACATCATCTTTTCTTCGGCAGTTTTTGAATATTACTAACTTAACGATCAAATACAAGCAGTATTAGCGCGATATAAACAGTAATTATCATTGTTATGTTAAATTGCTCTCTCAAAAAAATATTTGACAGTTTCCAATCAGGATGAAAATACAAAAAAATTCAAAATATTATTAAAAGCATTAAGGAAAATCATGACATTTTGTCTGAAAATGAGGGAAAAGTTATGGAATATTAGGATGAGGAATTTGTGACAATTCTGTTTGTAGAAACGCACAATAGAGTCGCAGACGGATTCACGTCTGACATTGGCATTCGAAATCCGCGTCTCGAATGCACACTCCAGGAAACCCCGTGACCCAGTAATCGAATTTTGTTTTGACGGCCACGTTGTACGGTAACAGCCGGACGGACAGAAACGTCTTCGTGATATGTACGATCCGATTTCGATCGATCAAGGAACTGGACGGATTACGTGGGTGGGAGGGAGAGGTGGAGTCGATTTGCATTTTATCGGCGGGAGATCGGTCGCAAAAGTGGAACGAGTCGTTTTTGTCTGAGCCAGAGCGAAACAGAGTGTGAATAAATTCCGCGGCCCGCGTTTTCTCAGCCGGCCGGTCGTGCCACTTCCTCCTCGAGCTTAATTGCGCCGTGAATGGGCGAGCGATACGCGTGGTGATCGCAAGCCGATAACGCGTATCATCAGTGGTTACTTCATTCCACGGAGCACGTGAGACTGCGGGATACCGCTGGTATCTTATCTTCGTCATTCCGCTTCAGTTGAGTGACAGAAAACATTTGTGAGATATCCGAGAGATGTGCCATCTCCCGATATAGCGAGTCTAGAAACGTGATCGATTGTCTTGAATGAGGTGTATATCTCCACACGTAACAAGTTGAAGAAAAAAATTTGGTTTCAAGACCTTGTAAAATCGCGTCAATCGTAGACTCGAGAGCGTGACTTAAAGGAGAGAAATCGCTTCGTTAAGACAAATTGCGCGAGTTAAGAGTAATCACGCTCCCCTGGATTCCTCTTCCCGTAATCTTCGAAACAGAGAGGAGAAAGAAAAAGGGGGAAGTCTGAATGTCGCACAAGCTACGGCACTGGTGAACAGACCTCCGTGCTATTGCAGAGAACGGCGAGACGGAGGGGACCTAATAGGTCCCTTCCCTTTTCTCCATCTCGCTTCGTTCACCTCTTCCTTTAATAGTCCTTTCCTTTCTATTCTCTCTTTCCTCCCGTTCTCCTCGTCTACCATGGGTTACTCTCTCACGCGATACCACCAGTCGCGGTATACACCTACACCCAATGATGGAGGTAGATGGACCCCGAGATGATTGGCTCCGAGTCCAGTCTCGTTTCATAATTGCCTTCTAGTCCTTTTAATTTGTAACTCCTAATCCTTTTAATTCGTGATTCTTAGTCCTTTTAAATCATGAATCCCAACCCTTTTAATTCGTGATTCCCAGCCCTTCAAATTTATGACCACCAAGTCTTTTTTAATTCATTATTTCTTCTCTAGTTCTTTTAATTTAACTCCTAATCTTTTTAAATTATGATTTCTAGTTTCTCCTTTTGATTCTTGACCTTTATAGTCTTTAATTCATGAGACTCCTAGTTTTTTTAATTTATAGTTTTCAGTTCTTTTAATTCGTGGCTCCTAGTTTGTTTTATTCATACAACTAATCATATAAAAAATTCATTCGAGTCTTCATACCTTTTCATCGCGTTCCTACGGAATCGTCTATGCGATCTTTTACGTGTATTCTTTACTTCGTTTATCTCTTTTGTGAAAAATTATAACGATGCTCTGGCAAAACATGGAAACTGATATGATCGATAAGACATTTTATGCCTCACGAACTCTAGAAAGTTCACGCTTATCACAAGATCGCCGTTGCGTTCGCGTCGATGCGAATAATGCGTATTGCGAAATGAACGCACATTCGCGGGTAATTAACTGCTACACCTGCGATAGATATATGATGTAAAGAAACGAAACGATATGTGACGTGTTCCGTGAAGTGTAGTGCTCGTAACTCTGTGGAAGCACAGCGAAATCGACTTACATAAACTTAAATAATCTTGGGTGAGTGCATGTGTGTAATTAGAACGCGCTGGAACATAATTGAATCCATTCGAGCGAATCCTGTGAAAATACATTACGTCAACGATGTAATATAACGATAAAATCTAATATAATTTTATACGATAACGAAATTAAATTGATAACCAAGTTCTGAAGGCTCAGAGAATTAAAATTTAAAATAAGTAATAACAAGGCAATAAATCAAGCTGCAGTGCAACATTAAAATTAATGTTGACAAAATTACAATATCAAGATTCACACGTTTAGATCCAAATGTTTCACACCAGTCTTCAGTGTGGATAAAGATTTACAATATTTCAGAATACTTGTAAATCAGACTTTGTAGAAATATCTGTGTTGTTTGCTCTTGTCACTTATTTAAATTAAATTGCCTTTTAAAATTAATACTTTCTCATTTTTAATATTTTGAATGATTATAGCGTAGATGACCGAGAGATCGTAATGCACTATGAAAATCTCATTGAAAGACAACATCCCCGAGAAGAAACTATAGCGCCTTGACGACGCTAGAAAGTGTGACCACGACTTTCCGTAAAGTTTAGAACGGCAACCGCATTTTCCTCTCCCCCTCCTAAGATCTGGCGATTTTACGTAACGTGTCGAGCGATCCAAGAGTTTTTCCTACCAGGTCAAGCACTCACACATCATCATGATCAACAGTGTTGAGATCGTCACGAGACCGCCGTGGTGAACCTTTACCATCACCATCAACCGCAGGTCCTCTTTGCATTCGCTTGTGTCTCTCCCTTCTGTGCCTCTCTACACACGAACACACCTAGGCACGCTTACTCACTCGTTTATTCGCTCTTTCGCTTGTTCGCACGCTCATTCCTTCGCTCACCCACTGGCTTGTTCGCTCACACATACATACTCACACATGCATAAGGCACACACTCGTTGACTACCTGACAAGAACTCGAGCTCGGCCAGTCACGTGGCCACCGATCGCGAAGGATGTTTGTGGGACCGCAAAGTCAGTCTGTGGCGGTCGGTCCGTTGAGAAAGAGAGGATAGAGACGCTATCGGGTAGAAGAGACGGAGGGAAAGGACTGAACGGAGGAGGAGATACTGGATCGGGGATACCGCCTGGGGTCTCGGGATCGTCGCTGTTCTAACTACCTGTCCAAAGGCATTCGTTGTGCGATCGTTTTGGCTTATTCCTCGTAATTCACCGAATCAAAGTTTTCAAGTGTTTTTCGCGATTGGTTCCTATCATCACAGGAGCGAGAGAAGTCTTGAAAGGCTAAGTCGATGAAAGGAGGCATCATTGATGCGATCATGACGTAGGAATCAATAGTGTTTTAATTTTAGAAAAGGAGAAGAAATTGCCAATTGTTTGTGCGTTAGAAAGTGTGGATTTCAGTGCACTGAAACGTGGAAGACGCGATGTGACGTCAAGCGAGACTCGGAAGTGACTGCTGAAGAGACGCGCGGATGACGCGAAGACGAAGTGGCTCGAGTCAAAGAAGATGATTTTCTTTTATTCGAAATAACAATACGTAAATTAAATTAAATTCTTGGTTCTTCCAACAAAATTTTTTTGTTCCTTCCTCTATCCTATAATAAAGGAAGAATAAAGAAGTTTTATATAAAGAAATTTAATTACCGAATTTGTTAAAAATAAATTTTGATACGCTTCAGAAAAAAGGTAGAAAAGAAGTCCTTTGTCAGGACCATTGAATGTTTGGTGCGCACTGTGAATCGTGGCATGCGATAGAAAGTTTACTTACAAAAGGCGGCAAGTCAGGTTGCCTCGTTCGTTCACAAAGAAGCGGATTCGCCGGGTCTGCTCGTACACTCTTCATGGAAGGAAAGCTCAAGCGATCGAGATAGAAAGGCGACTATCGAGGCCGTAAACGTCATCTTGAAGATCAGCTTCAATGACAAGCTGAAGAGAGAAAGAGACAGAGAGAGAAAGAAAGGAGAAGGACGAAATGCGCGCGAAGTAAATTCCTGTATTGAGAATCGGAAGTGGCTTCTTGAGACTTTTAATTGACGTGCACGAGGAATAATATTTTGCGACGTGATTCCCGCGATTGTGTGGAAAATCGCAGGTCGATTCCGCGATCGCGAACGAAGAGGTATTTGAGAAATTGAAGACACCGCGCATGAAGCTATTAGCGAGCGAACGAAGGCACGTTTCGTGGCTCCCGCAGAATTGTATGCAAAATCGCGTCGGCGATATCGCGAGGCATCGACGCGATCGCGACCCGCTTACGAATAAAGAGGACGAGGTGGATTCGAGGGGAGAAACGAAAGAGAAGAGGCGAAAGAGAAGGAAACCCGGCGAATCGAGGGTACGCGCGGCAAGATTGCGGTGATTTCGCTGGCGCAACAGTGTGTGGAATCATGTGGCGACGTTGCACAACATTCCCGTCATCTCCGATCAGCATTTAAAGCATGCTCGTCCGTACGTTTTAAGGGAATAAGATAATTCCAAGAAACGCATGCCTCGCGAGTGCAATACTCCGGGCTGCAATAGATTTTGTACAAAGATATCCAACGGCTATTATATTCGTCTCCGACTGACAATACATCGCAATAAAATTGCAAACAACGAATTCCTATCCTACGAAGAATTTTGCGGGTGATAAAATATAATTCTCGCTGACGCGAGAAATTTGTCAAGCTCACAAAATATACTTCGCTTGCCGAGTTATTTACCGGCGTTCCTCGATTCCGTTGGCTTATAATAGACACGCACGCGATACGGACGATGATAAACGTCGCTTCTTATCTTGAGAAAATTTTGAACGAAGCGCAATCTTTATCGTTTACGTGCTAGGTGAAGGTACCTCGTATTACTGCTGACATTTAGTACCATGTTTAGTAATAGCGGTAATGGCATAAATATTTTTACGTGTATTGACGTAATTGCGAATCGAGATTGTGCAGTTAGTTGGCTCGAAAAGTAAAATTCAAAAAGTAAATTTTTTTTGCATACGTATAAGTATGTCGTCATAGAGGATGAGCAATCGCTTTGAAGGTTAGAAGATTCGAAAGACGAGCGGAATGCAGCTGGCAACCAGTCAAAGGCCTCATCCGCCTCCGGTGCCACCTCGACCGAGTCGGCAGGTGGTTGCCGAGGCCCTTAAAAGATCACCAAGGCCGCCGTGTCCCACTAGACAGGCACCACCGCCGCCAAACACGAAGCCCTGGAGATCCGATCAGCAACAAATGCAGCAGCAGCAGCAGCAGCAGCAACAACAGCAACAGGTGGACCCAACGGGTGGACGTACAACTGTATACGAATCCCTCAAGGAGTGCACGAAGGATTGCAAGGACGAGAATGTATCCAACGACAGAAATTCACGAGATCGCAACCAGACGCGAAATACAGACGCAATTGTTGAGGATAATCGGTCGGAGAATGGAAACAAAGTTACCTCGTCTCACGATCAACATCACAGACTTGGTACCGGTTCAGAAAAGCCTTATCCCACGGGGAACGTTCCAGTGAACATCGTGCGGAAGCGCAACAGTCTGACCGAGGATCAACGGCCGCAACGTAAGCTGGAGATCCGAAGAAACTCCCGCGGGAAAGACCTAACCGGTGCTCTGCCATATCATCGTGATCGATGGAAGAAGTCTCCTGATAAAGATCAGCAAAGAGAGAATAGTGTCGTCACCTCGACTGAGAAATTCGAAACGGCACTGACGACGACGAAGCCACCGGTAGCTATCCGAGCTGTCAACGTGTCCTTCGAAGACGAGCATCGTGCCTCGTCCTCCAGTCCGGATTCCGCTCGAGGGCAAGTCACAGTGAGTCACGCGGAAAAATGCAATGGTGATTTGGAGAAAACAGACGGGCGCAACGCCCGATCGACGCCCACGTGTCCTGATGAGCAACAATTGCAACAACAGCAGGAAACGTTCGTGGCTAGTGGAAAGCTCGGTAACGGAGGTGTCAAGACTCTGTCTCCTATTGAGAAATCGACGAATATGCCGAGCGTTGACCGCGCTGCCACCACGTTGCTCGTCGTCGACGAATCAGAGCGTAAAATTGCGCCCAGCGAGCAAGAGGACAGTAACGACAACGATAGCGACAACAATATTCACCGGCAGGACTGGCTGGAGGCGGGGGTTCGTTACTCTTCCACGCAGATTACTTTGCATGGAGATGATGGCGACGACGACACCGACACCGTCGACGTGGGTCGAGTCAATGGTTATGATCATCACGAAGAGGAGAGAATAACTGATCTTGATTTCATCAGGTATTAAAATGAAATGAAATCGCCGGAGACTTTACTCGCAATTGTCTCTACTGGAAATTAAAATTATTATATAAAAGTGGATGGAATTAAATTACAACACGAATGAGACTCTTATCCATTCGGCAAAGAATTTGAAAGTTTCTTATTGATGAAATAAATTATTTATAAGTGTCTTTTAAATGGCTCCTAGACGCTCAATTATTGTATAATTATTTTGCACAATATTATTATGTCTCTTAAACAATTCAAAGCAAACATGCTAGAGGTTCAATATAATTTCCAAACAGTACATAATATTATGTGTGATATCAAATATTGTACAATAATATTAATTATCTAGGGGTCGCTTTAAAATTAAGAGATTGATCGTAATGAGAAACTCAAAGCTTTGATTTTAGTTTTTATTTGCTTTGAAAATTAAGAAAGAAATTTTTTTTCCATAATTATGTGGTAATTGTCTTTAGGGGATAACATTGCTTTAATTCCCAGAAAATTATTCTTTACATTCTTTACATACTAATATTTCCTCGTGGGTGATAATAATAATTAAGAAGAACTTGCAAGATAAGAAGAAGCACTGATTTCCTAATTTAAACAATTTGAACATTTTTAATTTTTGAGTGTGTTTAAAATGTACCATAATCTTCTTAAAGTGAATTTTGATGCTCTTATTTTTAGAGTACAGCACTAAAAATAATGTGTTTGAGGAAAATATTGTCGTGCGAATACATTGCTTAAGTGTTCTATGATGTAAGGCGTGACGTTACTGCACATCAGCGCTAACGATGTAATAATTATCGAGAAGTCGTGATAGTTGCAGGGTCGCTCACTGTATTACGCGCATTTATCTAAATTCAACTATCCGGTGATATGAATGCATCGCTTTCTCGCGATAAATGCCGTCTCAGCCAACCGTAAAAACTAACCGCTCATTAGTGTCAACTAACATTCAAAAAATGCTTGCGCTCCCTTTTTTTATTTTGTCCTCAGTTTCAGTTCATGAAACCTTAATTAGTGCAGGTATAAAATCCTGAAAAATTCACAAGTTACACTAGTCTTTTGAGTATTGCTGTAGCATTTATGCGCACATGAATGTGCAATATTATGCAGATTGTGCAGTTATATAAATGAAACGAATAATTTAATGAATGTTACATAAAAAAAAGAGGAATATATTCTCGAGATATAAATATAAATAGAGACTAAATGAATATACTTTTTTCATAACTGATTGCTACGAAGCTAGAAATCAAGGAAATTAGGGAAATGTTAGGGAAATTGGAAACGGTCGGAGGAATTAGAGGAGAATCAGGGAATTTTGCAAAGTTTTATAAAAAAATTAATCTTGATTTTAATGAAGTTTAATGAAGTAACATGCGTACAAACATACACTTACGTAATTTTGAAATACTATCAACAATTAAATGCAAGCAGTGTTAGCAACATTAATTTACATTGTTATGTTAAATTGTTCTCCCAAAAATATTTAACGGTTTTTAGGAAGAAGATACAAAAAATTGCAAAGTATTATTGAAAGTCATGAGAAATCATGAAATTTTGTCTGGAAAAGTTATATGAAATTTTAGGGCGAGAAATTTGTGGCAGTTCTGGCTACAAGTTGATGAGGAATTTATTATTAAGAGCATCGACTTTTTAAACTGATATCGCTATCTATAATTGCTATCGAATCGATATCGCTGCACTGGCGTATCGAATCAATCTCATCTCAGCATGCGGAAAATAAGATGAGAAGTAAGCGAAGCTGAGTCAAACGGATATCGATATCGATAAGAACGATTGAACGATCGCACACTTCCGCGATGTGCACGCGATGATAATAACTGCAGGGTGATGTGAGTTATTCGCCAAATCCCCCGCCTTCTTATTGGCAATTGACATTCATAAAAATTGATTTTTATCCCATAAGATGATCGTGTAATGATATTCCCATTTTCTGTGGCTTCCATCGTACTTCACCTGTGACAGTTTACAAGAAGACCGCAGAAGTTTCCCTTCCCCCGAGTCGTGATATCGTGAAACTATTAATTTCATCCCCTTCACGGAGAAATCGAAGTAATATGTACTCTAGAATTCTATAATATTTTATTGACAGGTCTATATAGGAATAAGCGCTCACTTACGTAAAATTTACTTTATTTTTCTGATAAATGATTGTCGTGTAGCCATATTGTACATACTTTTTACATTTTATAAAGTAAATTGGTCGTGCTTACAATCTTAAAAATGTATCATGAGATTTACTTTACTAATAATCTTGAATAGATTTACTATAATGTTCTTTTTACCTTACATCTCCGATATTTTTACAACTAAAATATCTTGTTTGGCAAAAATAACCAGAATACTTATATGCGACAACTATACTGTTACATATATTAAATATTAATAATTAACGTCTAATAAGTTAAACATTAGCTTCTTAACTTTGAGTGTTTTTCATTTGGTGACACAAATGCCGTTCTTTGAGCACTCACTGGATGCCAAGAATGATATTTCTGTCACTAAATGTATCCTTTACTACTGAAAATACTTTTGTCTTGTTCATTGAAACGTGTTGAAAATATATCCCATTGTATACAGAATATAAATTATCTAAAAACCTCGCACTTGTATGTTCTAGTATTCAAGAAAGGATTGCGATGTCTTCCCTGCAAGGATTACCCCCGTTACCGAGAAGCTTGAGTGGCTTCAACCTGAGCGGTCGCGGCGAGAGCGGCGAGCCGCCTCCACCGCCCACGAGGTCGTCCAGTAAATCCCAAAGAGGCAGCAAAACGTCGCTGCAAACATCATCATCGAGACCGTCTCCACCTGCCAGACAACTTACTACCTTGGATACCCAACTAGCAGTGCTCAGGAGAGAAATGGTATTATTCCGAAAATTGTTTTCACTCTTTTATCTCTCCGTTAACATCGCGCTCTCGTTATTTTAGTCGTAAAATGTATTTCTCGATGTTTCTCGATGTCTCGTGAAAATGATAGTTGCTGCGCAATATAGAACTGGTTTGCAGACTATCAGGATTTTTTTTCTGATTTTTAACATCTAGTGACGTTAGTTATTTATATACGATAAGATAAGAGATATATATGTGCAGAAAGAGAGAGAGAGAGAGAGAGAGAGAGAGAGAGAGAGAGAGAGAGAGAGAGAGAATCTTTGTTACAATTTTCCCAAGAAAGTTGTAGTCTTTAAAGTAATGATACTCAATCGTTCAATGATTTAGTAATATAAAATTATTTTATTTTTTTAAGGATCTTTAGGCAAACGAAATGCAGAAATACGGAGAATGATTAATTTATTTTGACACGATAAAATAATGTGCAATCTGGATGGAGAAATAAAATGTTTTAAGAGTTTTGCGGATGCGATTTTTAGATGACTGAAGCAACTGAGAGTGATTAGAAATGAATAATTGAAATCTTTTACGATTAGAAAATTATTTGACCATTGGATTGGATTTTACGGCACGTGTAGCAGAGTATCACTCGACATGCGGTCAGTAAATTGTCGATGCGATTCAAATTGGTGCCTGAAATTGTGCATCCCATAATGGCAGCCATTAACTCTAATAGAAACCATTAGTCATCTATCACGGCGCGAAACGTATATTTACGAGCATGTACAGGAAAATTCCACGCCTACGCGTGCAACAAGCACGTGCGATTTCAGAATGATCATCGAGATTCTTCCGCTGTCATCGATCGCGACGGAAGCTGTAACAAATTATTCGCACGACTCTCATTTCTGTAAACCACATTTGTGTATCATTTGAATTTTTTAAACATGACACAAAGTGTTCGCGTGTTTAAAATATTTTTCAAACTTTTATTCTATCCATATTGGTTTTGTGTCTATGATCCAGTTTCTATCGAAATCCTTAATTCAGTTTTACTTCGATACTTAGATCATTTTTCTCTTTGTTATGTTTCATAATTTTTATTTCTTATTTCGGATAATATTTTTTTTTGGTTTTCTAATTCTTTTTATATTATCTTTGTTATTTTTGTTTACAAATTTAATTTTTTTCTTTTAAATAGTTTCGTCTTTTGATTTTTACTTGGAACTATTCCTTGTCTTTTAAACTTCGATCCTTGCCACTCCTTATCCTCGATATTCCGTCGCGTCAGTCCGATCACGTTCCGCGAACCTTCATTTTCCTCTCGGTCGTCGTTGTCCACCTCTGTTGCTCTCCTGTCTGTTTCTCCCGATCCTTCCGCGTTTGGGCGACCCGGATGACCCGTTACCTCGAGGCCGCGATCGCGTGAGTAAATTGCGCCGCACGATGAGCGTGTATTTTATGCGTGGGATCATAAGCAGCGAGGGAAACCAGAGTATATCATACCGCGATAGAGAAAGACAGGACGCGCTTATATCACTCAACCGTGCGGAGGCGCCGCTTTTTAATAGCTATATTACCTTGCAAGTTTGCTGCGCAAACATACTTCACATGCCTACTGATAGTTACACGTATTCATCTACGTCGATTAACGATTGAAATTCTAAAAGGCTTTGTGTTTATTTCAAATAAAATTACTACAATATCTCTTGGCGTACATCTCATTAGTAGCTCAACAATCTCATTATCGCGTCGACGACTAATGATTGAGATTCTAAAAGACTGTTTATTTCAAATAAAATTACTATCTTTTTATGTACATCTCATTAGCAATTCAATTTTATCGTCGCTTTGCAACTACGTAGAAAGTATTTTGCTGAATTATATGAGAATCTCAAATATGATAGCATCTTATATAATTATTTTAATAGTCAAACGAAATTTATTCAGACTTGTATTTAACTGAATTTTTAGAATATTTTAACAAAACCGTTCTTTTCGTTAGAAATTTGAACGTCTCATTGATTCAGCGATCGCTATATATTCGTTTCGTATAAAAATATTGTCGTATCATGCCGACGTTTGCACCACGTTTGCATGGCATTGCGGCAATCTTCCCGAAATTAACTGTAACGGGATCTTGAGTAGGATCTCTCCGAGGAGAAGAGCTCTCGTGATGAACTCTTGTTGGATCTCCGTTCGCGTCAACATCTCGACTCGCGTATCTAAGTTGGGCTAATAATTTAATAGTCAATCCAGACACGGGAAGCGAGTTCGTACAGCCGCTCCCACGCTACGTTCCCTCAGGCATGATTTTACTCCTCTGTACCCTTTTTCTCGCTCCTTTTCACCTTCGTTCTCTCTTCTGCTCTTCGTCATCGTCCCTCTTCTAGCTTCATTTCTCTTCGTCGTGTTGTCCGCTCGCGTCTCTCATATTCTTCTCGTTCTCCTTTTCCACGTCTCTCCTATACAACTCCCTCTTCCTCAGTTCCCACGGCCAAGCAGCCGCCAAGCTGCTTGGAAATGCGTCGTTTCAGTTCGTAAATCACGAGGTAACATTTACCTTGGAGACCGTATGGTAAAAGTGAATGCGTTCCTCCAGCTTCTATATATTGAACTCTATGTGAAATTTCGCAGCAATCCATGATGGCGAATAATGAAGAAAAGTCACGGGGTTACGAAAAATAATGATCGTAGAATCTCTTTAATAAATATCTAAAAGTCAATCTTTTATAGAATAAAATTTATGTAAGCAGTAACATTATTATCTAAGTATTTTATATATTTATTTCTAATTCGAAATCGAGATGTTGTAAAATTCGAGTTAACTTAGTTTTCAATATCATAAAACAATATATAGGCCTCAAAGCGATAATTGCTTATACACATATTTTACGTGTCTATCGTAAAATCTCACTGCAATATCACAATCTTTTTTTCATTTTCAATTTTCAGTGCATTACAATAATTATTACTTTCGCATTTGCAGTTTGGTCTGCGGCAACTCGATCTCTCGTTATTGTCGCAATTGTGGTCCTTGAACGAGTCGATCCAGGAGTTCCGACAATTACTGCAGGAACAGGAGGATCGAGCGCCTTCACCGTCGCCCAGCAGCGAAGAAGGAGAAGATATGACTTATGGGGTGCATCCGCCGCCGCCACCAAGAAGACCGGCACCCACACTACATCATCGGCCGCCACGACCTCCCAGGCCACCCAGGCCATCAGCCAGTGACGAGTCACCATCGAGCGAGGAGTATGGGGCCGTTTGACGTATCGTCACTGAGAGGAAGAAGTACTCAAAAAGGTCTCGGTCCTCTCATCGCACCTAGAACGGCGTTCCAGCGAGCGCCAGTATCTCCGAAACATGAGAAAAAAACCTCAAAGACTTTCGTGAAAATGAAAACTACTATCAAAATTGGTGGTCAAGATTTGCGCGTGCACGCGCTTCGTGATATTCGATTGCGAATTTCTGATTCCTAAGAAGTACCTGCAACGTCGCTTGCAGAACCATTCGAGATCGTTCTTTAATTTGTGACCGGAATTGATGATCGAATCGGTCGGTTGGCTAAAAGATTATTTCGCGGTAGATTAGTCGTGGTCGCGCGTACAGTACTATCTGCGTAACTATCCGGAGAAGTTGTCTGCTTTTCCCGCAGGCCGTCGTTTAGAGAACTATTCGAGATTATCTGTGACCGCTATTTCAGCACGAAAAGATTGATGATCGAATCAAAACTCGACGGTGGAAGACCGCAGTAGTTCAGCCGCCAATACGCGAAAGTTGTTTCACATATGCAAGATAATAATCACTTCTCACAGAACTTCTGCCCGGAGAAGAGCATCGACTTGCCAATTTGCAATAATGACATTCCGTATATATCGCGCTCTAAATAAGGAAGGACTCGATTGCCGCGAGCGAGAGAGCTGACTTCAGCTCGGCGCGCCGCTCTCCTCTCTACTTGTGATAACGCTCGAAGGGGCCTTTGATTAATGATAATCGCACCCATTTGTGCGGATTAAGATTTCTCCGCGACTCCGCTCTGCTATAGAGCAATTGTAACAGATCCGAGCCCAAAGCATCGCGATTTTTTCGTGTTGTGATCCAAGAAAAGACGTGATTCTTTGGCATCATCAACCGAGAAACAGCGACTGGTGAAAGAATCACAGTGTTCTCTTCTCTTCCATGTTTTTTAATATTGTTGCATACCCGTCGCAAAACTTATCCTCGTTGCTGCCGTCGGGTTACCTGCGCAATTAGATCTGCCATACACGCGAAGAGAATGGATAAATTTAATATCTTTTAAAAGCAATATTTAACAGAATTTGTAAATGTTTGATTTCTAGACATTACAGATATATAAAATAAGCCTTATAGGTATATAATATCTTACAGCAAATCTTCGCGTGTACGGCATTTTTGGGAAAACGAAAATTGTCAATGTTCCACGACGCCCTTTCGTGTAGATTAGAACTGTGTAAAGATATGTAAGACTATGTGCAAAATAAATGAGACTTAATTTAAATATACGCTGACTCGTAACAAGCGTTACGTAATGCAACTACGTAATACAACCTTTTCTTGTATGCATCGTTGTTCTGACACAGATAGTTAGCAATCGACAATGCTGCACCTACTTGCATGTATGCAAATTGCATCTCGTTCCGATGCAGGGTGTGTGCGGAAATAAATAGTGCAATAGCAGGACAATGAGGACAAAGAAATTGCTGTATGAGACTCTTGCGTCATCCAAGATGCTGCAATAATTCGTATTATGCTTGTTTCGATTGCATACTAATTAAATTTTTTTTCTATTTAATCCTCGATATAACATTAATTTGTAAATTATAAGACATGATGAGTTACATCTCAATATTTTTGCATACATAACATTTTTTAATCAGTAAAAATTTTCTGATTGTTTAACATTGTGAATTTGATTTACACGATTAGGTTGCATATTTTTTCTACTTGACTTTTATTTATTTTTTTTTTTCATGTATTACATAGTTGGCACTATTAAAGAAGAATTCTCTTATAAACTTTCATATGAAGAAATTTGTCGATGAACGCTGCGATTCGAACATTTTCTCCGCTTAGTCTATTGTATTTTTTTTTTTATATATATTCATGCACAATTCATACATGTTGCTCCTCAATACCGTCAACGCTTTACACAAACGAAAAACACTGGCAAAGGCGAAGCAGTCAGAGCTAAGTTATCTAAAAACATATTATATAACGTAAGATTTTTTAAACTAATTTTTGCATAAATATTTTTTTCAAAATTGTTATAAGAACATCATAAAAACGAATTATCTTACATAAAGAATATCGAATACGTACACAAGATAAATATCACAAACTTACCAATAAAAAAAGACTCTATTCATATAAAGAAAAGTGCACACGTCATCGACGAATTAACATGACTTGAAGACTTGACATAAAAAATGTGTCACGTCCCAGAAAGTTTATTTTTCTTTCAAAAATTCCCATTAGTACTTAAAAGCTAGTAACAAACTGTAATTGCTGTATGAGCAAATTTATGATATGCAAAATGAATACGAAGAACATTCTTTTAGTGTCTTCTCGGACAAATGTATATTACTTTTGATTCTTTTTTGTTTTTTTCTTTTATCTTATTTTTGGTATTTGGCTGACTTTTCCATTTTTTTGTCCTGTCTTCATGTATTCTTAACAATTCATCCACTGGGACACATCCATACAGAAAAAAGCTTAATTTGCCCGTTTTTCAAACGGTTCTGCGTCGTTGCATTGATCGTGTAGTTCATTAGTGTAAATGTCTACTTTAATACTAGAACTACCGATGATTAATTTCTATCATTTAAATATTTTATACATATCTCTGAAAAAACATGAAGAGGAAAAAAATTGATCAATTTAGATCTCATAGATTTTTACAAATTGCAATAAAAATAACAAGAAACTTAAAAAAATGCGTTGTCATAAATAATTAAAAAAAAAAATTACAAACTAATTTGACTACGTTGATAGTTCCAGTGTTAAAGTCTTTAATACGCGGAATAATTTCTGCGCGAAACTGTAAATGTGGTCTTGCAAATTTCTCTTGTTATTTCGGAATGATATGCGATAGAGAAGCATGCAATGTCTACAAAAAAAAAACCGATGAAAAATGAAGAATCATCACCTGTAGCCTCTCGGGAATTATTGACGTGATTTAAGAAGAAATTGATCTCTATTGATCTCATGTAGTGAATATAACACATAGAGAACGTCATCTAATATACGTAGAAAGTTTTTCTCTAATCATACATTTATGAAAGATTGTTTAAAGTCTCACGATCCCTTCCGGATCCACTTGTGAAAGCTCACGCGTTTTTATTTCCATTTAAAAAAATACCAATTCACGCTTGATACGCAGATATATGTCGCAAAGTGGGCATCATAATTAAATGAGTACATTGTATTAAACACGTTACGCAGGATATTTCTTAAGTATTGCCTAAAATTTTAGAAAATCTTTATTAATTTTAAATTAATTTTCTTACAAATAGATAAATTTTAGATTTTAGGAATTGGTATTTTTTCTTTATCATTCTATAAAGAAAAATTCATATAAATCTCAATAGCCTCTCATATCTCAAAAGCCTTGAGAGTCAGAGATACGAGTATGATTACAAATTTTGTAAAATTATCTTTTCTTTTTAAATAGAATCTTCTGTATAAAAAAAGATTTCTTTTTCAAACATACTTCAAGATTTGATTCTGTTGACTGATATAAGTTCGTAGCAGTAATGTATTGTAAATCTTAAATCCCATTTGTACCTCATTGCTTTTTTACAAAGCGGCAACTAAAAATATGAAAAATGAAGATAATACCTTATTTATTTATTGACTCGAGTTTGGGAAAAATATTTTCTTATTTATGAGCTATTAAAAGCTTAATTAAAAGCAATAACCATATAAAATTTTTAATACCCTTTGAGATTACATGTTCAATTTTTTTTTGTAAAATGACTTCAAAAATCAATTCTTAAAATATTAATACGTAAGAAATATTCTGTATAAGTGCTATGAGATAATTTTCTCATGGGGTAGTAACTCCATTTTACGAGATACTCGAGCAATATATCGAATTACTTCCTACACATTCATAAAAATGCTTTCATACTTTTGAGCTGTGCATCTTCCATCAGGTAGATATATCTCCTTTCTTCTTCATTAATAAAAATATTTTTCCCTTATAAACGTATAAACGTTACTTCATTATTCTGATTGTGAGTATTAACCAAATAGTTTCAGAAGAAATTAGCTTAATGCGCGCGAGATATTCCCCTTTTCGGAGAATTGAAACGATCCACGTTATCTCACAGCTTAGAAACAGATGAATTATTATTTCTGAGAAATGCAATACGTTATTATTATTGTTCCAAGATATTCGTATATGGAAGATGCCCAAGGAACATTTCACGAAAATTTGCAACGGATCCGAGAGAGTCGGTGGACCATTCGTACGATACATACATCGTATAATTCGTAAATGTGCATCGTGCCCTTTACAACGGCACTAAAAATGCATATACATTTAATTTCCATTTCAAACAGACTTTTAAACAATCAGCGTCCCGCTACTTTCTTCTCAACGAGAAATTTCTAACGGCCCCTCTCTCTTTCTCTCTCTCTCTCTCCCTCTCTCTCTTTCTTTCTCGCTCTCGCTCTCGCTCTCTCTCGTACGCACGCATACTTTGTACTGATCTTCAACCATGATAACGATTAAATCACATTGAAGTCTAACATTATTAGGTATAGTTACCTTAACAATGAACTTACTGACTAATACTTAACGATACTAATAATAAATATATGTTGCCTTCTTCGGCGACTTTTTAAAGAGAACAGTGACGCTCCAAAAATTTGGAAAATAAAAAATTGATTCTTCTGGATGGATACTTCTCCGTTATTTTGCTTGACGCTCTTACATACAGTTTGACATTTTATTCTAGATATCTCATTGTCTGTTTTTCGATCGACATTTTTTTTTCTTCGTATACCTAATTTAAATCAATAAATCCACTAAATATAAAAGATGAAAACATCGAGTAATAATAAATTACTATGTAAAATATTTAAGTTTAGGCTGAATTGAAGATCTTCTAACTTGCTAAATAATTGTACAAATAATATGATAAATGAAAGTAGCAACGCCATTGTTGAAGTGCAATATTTTAAAATAGTATATAGCCATATTAAAATGTTGCATTTCAATTAACAATCATGTTGCTATTCCTATTTGCCATATTATTTCTACGTTTATTATCGAGAGTTCTGTATTTCAGTTTATTTTGTTGTGCTAAATAATTCTATTACATGCTAAAAATGAAAATATTGTGAAAAATCTTCTATTTTATTAAAAATTAATAAAAATTGAAAACGATCATAAAAATTATTGACTAAAATATATATGATAGTTATATCAACATCCTGTATTTTATATACATAAAAAACTCAAATATTGTTAAAAAAATAATACACATAAAATAACTCAATTGTGATACATTTTATTACACACTTTCAAAAAAATATTATAAAAGTGTAAAATTAAAGTATAACAATCCATTAATAATCTATCGCAATTTCTACTTTTTCTTTTCCGAGATTGGTTTCATATAATTGTGATTAGCATTATGCATGATTGCATTTTAAAGAAGATAAGCGAAAGAAGATAAGAACCTTGTAAATTCGCAATGAAATTTAAGTTAATTAAATTCATGATTTAATTTTGTAAAAACAAACAATTAAAACTCATTGGTCATAAAATAATATACGAAATAAGAAAAAACACATTTACAGTAATTCGACTAATAATCGAATCTTCTGAACAATAAATAATGTATTAATAAAACACTATCGCTGATTATATCTGGATTTATCGATAATTCATTAATTCCTTCGTTACTGTTTTCGAGACTATTTTTCTTAACGATGTACTGTCGATCGATTGTGTAATCATTTAATTATTCACAACACATAGCGTATAATTCTCTTTCTCCATTTTGTTCAATATTTTACTGTTTCATTTATGATGAAGAATAAAGATCTAAAAATATCTGAGCTACGTGAGTATTTCGTGTCCATCCAATGAGGAGGTACAATAAATTACACAATAAAATTACATATGATACAATTACGTATGGTACAATTTAAAAATAACATAAATAATGAGAATATAAATTGTTAATCGGAAAAGATAAAATTTACATATTATTTGAACGAACATTATAGATATACTAAAATGGTAAATTACAACTTTTGTTTTTAGAGTAAAATTGAGCGTTGATATAAAGCGATTTCGCGACGCGGCCGAAATTTTTAGCAGAAGAAATATTTTCTCGCTGATTACACATACACGAAGTGAAAAGAATCTGAAAGCGAAAATAATCTTTCGTACGAACGTCTATTTCAGGAACGATTGATACGTGTATAATGTATGTACATGGAATTGAACATGTACAATACAATGAGCGACTTCATGCGCCCAAAAATATTAACTTTTCCCACACATCGTCAATTATTATTTTCACCAATAAGACTTTCCCCTCTCGTTTCTGACAAAAAAATTTATGTCTAGAGCAATTTTTACCGGTGGTTCAAAAATTCCGCCACGCGCTGCAAATGTAAAAATTATGATAGCTTTCATTCATTTTTGATGGAGTCAGCGAGTGCTGGTCACACATGACACAAACAAAAATCTTGCCATCTGACATTTTCATTAAATCATGAGGACAACGCATTTGCGATCCTGAAGCGTCAACCAAACATAATAGCGTTCCTCGGCATCGGATCCATGTGATGCTCTAGCTTTACTAAGCGAACATAATTGCGGCCATAATCCGTGAACGCCATTCTACCGTCCCAATGAAGGGCTATACCCAATGGACGGTCCATTTCCTCCTGACCAGGCTTATAGGAATAGATCAACGAACCAACCGAGTTAAATGCCTTGATTGAATTGTGACGAGAGTCTGCGACTAGAATACTACCGTCGTCGGCAGCAATAATGCCCTGAGGCCTCTGAAACGTGGGGGTGTTCTCCTCGTTCTGTCCATCACCGGTTTCTCCATCTTGTCTCTTGCCTTTTGATTCTTTCTCACATTTAAGTATGCGCATTTCTACCATGTTATAGTCAATTATCAATACGTGGTGGTTGTTGAAGTCCGTGACAATCAATTTGCCCTCGTTATTGAAGCAAATACCGCGCGGCGAGTCGAGATACCTCAATAGATGCGGTTGGCCGCCGAACATGCGTAGAGGAATACCCTCAGGGCTAAATAACTGAACACGATGGTTTCTCGTGTCTGTAACTGCAATTTCGCAAGCTGAGTTTACTGCCACGTCCCACGGGTAGCAGAATTGGCCCTGTTTTTCGCCATGCTCACCGAAGGCTCTCAGGAATTCACCCTCCATTGTCAGAATCTGAAACATACGTAATGCCATCGGTTGTAGCTTACACGTTCGAATGACAATCTAAATACAACGCTTGAAAAGATATTATATGAGAAGATCATGCATAAACAATTAACCCAATAAACACTGGCTAACAGTAACATAATTGTTAGTTATAGTTTCTCAACAAAACAATAACATATGCGTATAATTAACAGTTACATTACTGTTAATTTATGTTTGCTAGGATGTAATGTGTCACCAACCTGGACGCGATGGTTGTCCTTATCGACCACGATGAGGCGACGTCTGGCATCGACGGCAATTCCGGCTGGACGATTAAATTGACAAGGGCCGTTACCGTAGGTCCCGAATTTTCTGACGAGCGTGCCGTCGTCGCGATAGATTTGTATACGATTGTTGGATCTATCGCTGATTATAATGTTACCTTCGTTATCGCAAATTAATCCCCACGGACGGCAAAGATTGTCAGGATTGTTCTCACCAAAGTAGCCAAGGATTATAATGTCCGTGCTCTTAACTTGCAACTCGTGTTTTCGATTAGGCAAACAGATATTATGATCATAGTCAGTTATCGGACGACCACGCGGAATCGGTTGCATCATTTGCTCGTTTATACCGTACGGGAAGTACGATTGCAATTTATAATCGCGATTCGGTAGACGATCTCCGATCGTGCCTGGGCCGTTCACTAAAATGTTTCCCCCATTGGCGATCACGGACAGCACGTTGCTGTCGGAACTCCTGAAAGAGATCCAGTTCTCGTCTCGAAGTGACCGGGCCTTTGTCTTCCGACTCTGACGAATTTGCCAAATCTATGAATTTAAGAAATGTCTTTGTTAATTCACAACTGAGGAGTAACTAAAACCTTAACGGTCTAAGCTATGATCTTTAATGCTAAAATAATATTTTCGGCGTGAATTTATATATGTATCCCGTTCTGCAAACTACGAACCGAAATCATTTTCAGTCTTGAAGCGAAAAAAGATTAAAGAAGTTAATAATTAGAAACTGCATAGATATTGAAATATTTGTAACAAAAGTTAAATAAATTTGTGTATAATAAAATATGTACCTCAGCCAATACCATATCTTTTTTTTGTAAAAGATCGTCAGGGGATGATCGCGCCTCTTGGATGGCGCATTTGAGTGCATTGATGGCCTGTGCCAGCCGTGCCTTATCCTCTTTCAAATTCATGTACTTCTCCTGAAGAACCTCGTACTTCCACCGACGCGTTTCCACAATTTGTTTAAACAATTTCTTCTCCCTTTCTTCCACCGCGGACCACATTCTACGTGAAAAGTACTTCACATCAGTCAGTGCCTCCCTGGTTCTCTGATCTAATGCTGCTATGTCCAACTGCAAAAGAAGCATACGATGTAATATAATTAATTGACTCAAGCAATTAATTGACTCACCCCCATATTTTCCATATCATCCACGAGAACGTCGATCCCGAGATAAGCCTCGATTAGCACCTCTTCAGCTTGACGCTGAGCGGATTCTAAGAATTCTACAAACTCCACCGTTACATGTTTATGAATGCAATGAGTGGCGCATTCCTTGCAGATTGTCCTGCAACAAGTCTGACAGTAAAATAATTGAGTGTATGGATGATCATTGCATCTATACGACGTCATGGCTCTCACAGAATGATTGAACGATCGGTCCTCCTCCATTTCTTTCGCCGCTTCTTTCTTGTTCACCATCAATATTGTGTTGACTGCATTCTCTTCTACATTTAAGACTCTCGCAGGTGACTGCTGTAATTTTCTCGAGTAATTTTCCTTCTTTATTTCATTCTCTATCTCTAATTCCTCTGATATCGACGGTATCAGTGGCAAATCGGATGAATCTCTTTGACTACCTGGGCTATGAGTTTGCTCTCGTGATAATATAGCTATATCATCTTTCTCGTCTTTCTCCAGATCTTTCGTCATCAATGTTATTAATGAATCGTTGAGCACATCTCCTTGAGCACTTGGGCTATGTTCCTCATGTGTGAGTGATTGTCGACTGGAGGATATATCGTCCAGCAGATCGATCTTCAGAAGATTCATATTGAGATCTTCGAATGTCTCATAGTTCACCTTGCAGCTCTCGTGGTAATTAGCGCTGGAGAAGTTCGGACCGAGTACATCCGTTACGCTAGCATCTTCAAACATTCGAAAATACTCGAAATGGTCCGGAGAATCAGCATCCAGCTGGTGAATTGGCGAATGATTCGCTAGATTGTCATCCGAAGAACTTGACCGACTCTCACTCGAACAGCTTAATGAACTGGCAATCATAGGTCTTGGACTGTAGAGTTTTGGATATTCATTCAAAGAATCTACATGATTGAGAATCGAATGGCTAAACGAATTATCCTTGGAATGCTGTTGCGATAATTTCCCTGGAGGAAACTGTTTCAGAAAGCGATCTGAATTAGAATCCGGAAACGAACGGATTTTCTTAGCAATAGTAAACTTCCTTGGCGTAAAGTGTTGTTCATCTTGTTTTCGTGGCTTATTTGTAAGCTGAAACAAATTTTCGTGTGTGGTTTACTCTATATTAATAAATTTGGCATTTACTAATTTAATTCAAAATCTATAAACAGTTCACAAGAATCGATAAATCGTGTGATATATTCAGAAAAATGTAAAATTCTCCTTAATGAAAAAAATTAAGTATGTTAAAATTCTTTGCGGTTTATTTGAGAGGCAACTTTCAAATATCTTGGTATCAGATCGAATGCATGTTACATTTAGCGTCATTATTATACTATAGGTTTTAACAAAGATTGAATTATAAAGCAAACAATGTCTGATATATTTATTTCCACACATACTTATTCTTTAAATTCTTTGGAATGGAATGTCACTCTAAAGAGTAAAAATTGAGCTAGTCTTGAAAAAGGATCGTTCAATTTTCAATCTTTAAAATTGAGATTTCACTCTTCAAAGTGAGATTCACTCTAAAAGTTTCAAAGTTTCTTTCACAAATGATATATCAATCATTAATCTCTTATTTTACAATTTAAATCCTTGCTTATTATAAGAACTTTACTATAAAGAATACGTTGTATACATGGATAATAGGACCAACATATGTACTTAAAAATATGTCTCTCAAATAAACCGCAATAATTTTTGCGCATATAAATTCTGTAAAATTACAAATTATTTGTGAGCACTTACTTGCATGGAATGGCGGTTGCGAGGAGATTTTAATTGATTCATTGTGGTGGGCAAAAATTGTTGGTATAGCTCCAGGGAGGTCTCCTGTGTACGAGTGAAAAATCTTGTTTTCCTGAAACAATAGTTATAGCAAGCTATTGAAATATTGCGATCAGTACACTATCTTAGGCTTATCAATGTATTGCTATTTCCTATTATGAATTATGATTGTTATCTCTAATCGATAATATTACGACCCGGAAGATTCACAAGATTATCAAATTTTTCTCATTGTACTTCTTTATCTAGAAATTCTAGAAAATCCACTTAAATTTTCGGGATTTAATGAAATTTAGGTCTTAAGAGGAAAATAAGCTTTATATTTGAACGAGCGAAAATCAATAACAGCTCCAAAGAGAAAAAACTTGACAGATATTGTGTTAGCATTTTTTTAGATTAAAGTAAAATTTATTCGGCTTTTTAAGTAAAATTTTATTCTTTAAAAAGTTATTTGAATTTTTTAACGGTTAAATATTATGTATATTCTTTACTAATAAGATATAATACGAAGAGAGTAGTGTGAGACATAGTGACCTTTATATTTATTCATAACAAAACGCGATAATTCTCTCAAGATATTACATATGACAACAAGATTTCTTTGAAATTGTAACAGTTTCAACCTTGGGCAAAAACGCGCTTGCTTTATCGAGTATCTATATGATATACATGTAAAAACGTATTTCACATCGCGTATGAACATTATCGCGATTTCTATTATCGTGCACGATTATTACATTTATGCTGCATTTATGCATTTTTATTGCGTATTTGCATGACTTGGCGATGACAATCCTGTCCTGTTAATTGAAAGCTATGAATAAGTTTGAAAAATATATATCGTTGAATTTTAAAACAATATAAATGGTAATTTTTCTTGAGATTTTCGATGAAAAATCAATTGCACATCGATAAAAAAAACTTACTAACAAAAAGAAATAATACGTTAGAAGTCTAAGACATACTGACAAGCATTATAAGAAGCATCATAAGAAGTGACATTTTCACGACTGCGAGATAAATTTATTATTAGGTATTATTCAAAATTTGGAAACTGATAAATGTGTCAAAATTCCACTCGAACGATCGGCTGTAATTTTTACTGTGCCCGCGTCGATATAACGACTTACCTATTCTTTTCTCGAAACGAGCTTTTGCAAGGAAGCTTGTTAGTATTTGAACCACCACGGTCTTTTGTTCGCACCGAACTAAACCGATCATGTCTCGCGTTGTTGACAAGGATTTGTCTCACGATGATGAGGTCACTTCGTACAATATTCAGATTATACAGTGTGTCTTATTTCTAAGCATTAATTTTTAATACTCAATTTGAGATTAATTATTCTTAAAAATATTCATCTCTCAGATTTTTTGTTATTAAAGAAAAAGAGCATTTATTCTTTATTACTCATAACTCGTAAATAAAAGTCATCGTATCGCAATTTAAAAAAAAAACAGATTCTAAAGCTGCAATTTTCATATATATCAAATAGTATATTTGTCATTTTTTTTTAAACATGTAGACATGACGCAAATAAAGTAACGCTACGAACTTTTGTCCCAGTTCAATATATTCTCATGTGAACATTTTGTACATAAACAATATTTAATTTCGCCATGGAAAAGTTTGTTTTTCACATAAAAAATGTAATAAGCAACAAGTCTGTATATTTATACCGCACGATATATCCTCTGGATTAATCCCAAAATCATATCGTTCCCTCGCTTTGCTAGAAATATATTACAACCAAGATTAAATCGTCGTTAGTCTCTCTTTACAACATTTTGAGAAAGAGATCGTTTTAAAATCATTAAAACCAAGCAACAGCGTTATTTTCTCGTGACTCCACATTTATTAGAAAAATCGAATTGTAAGTTTCGTTTTTCTGTAATGGTATTTGCATGACTGGTAAATGTAAAAGCAAATGATTTTAAAGCTCCTGTTCATTCAAAACTATTATCTCAGATTGTGACGTTAAAAACGAGAAAAAATACGCGATAAAAATTCTTGGAAAATATATTAATATAAAAATATATTTCAATAAAACGACACTTAACTGATAAAAATCAGCTTGTAAAATACACCGAAAATTCCCTTTTCTCGTTAATTAATACATAACTAATTATCTGGAAATAAATTGTGCGTAATTAAAAACGAAATAAGTTACGTTCGCAATTAATAATATACATATAAAAATAAATATGATTTAATTTCTCACCGAAACAAGAGAACAGCTTTCGGTATATTTTATATCTAATTGTAAGTCCATTTTATTGATTTATACAAAAGTTGTTTTATTGAAAAATAATTCTGTTCAAATATAATGTAGAAGAATTTTTATCATGTATTTTCTCGCTTTTAAAATTGTAATGGTAAGTAAATAGGAATTTTAAATTGTAAATTTTATCTGAGTTATCCAAATGCGGAATTATATTGAGTACTGGATTGTTATCTTTGTTATCGCATACGATATATGCTTAAATGTGCGAAAAAACTATCGCATCCTTAATATTTAAGTATTAAAACTAGGAATGAATTCAAGAATGTATCAATACTTGCATCTCGATTAAAACATACGCACATATATTGTATGATGATCGTCTACTATCGATTTGATACCATCAGTGTGCGTCATAGTTAAGAATCGAAATTAACAAAATTCGCGTTACGGTCATGCCTTATGATTGTATTTTTCTATTAATATACTCAATTTTATATCGAACGGAAGCATATCAGAAGTACTTTTTCCAGAACGCTCTGTCGCGAATGCGGAGGGTAATATCCTTGAAATCGCCATGGCGACCAAGGTCGGATCCGCTTTTCCTCTCGAGGGTTAGGAAGGAGGAGAAAGTAAAATGGCCGTATACCTGCGGCATGCTGCGTGCCGTCTCTGAGCGTTACATACGCGCACGAATGGATCATGCCACCCTGCGTATAGACGAGCATGCGTGATTCCACAAATATTTGCCCAAAATATATGTACAACGGGTCTGTTGTATATTTTGTCTCTCGTGTTTCGACATGGCTTGATCAAATTTCGTTTGTATCAAAATGCCTTTGTCTGGCTCGCGTATCGATTTGTGTGTTTATTCGAGAATTTTTATTTCACTTTTATTGAACGATATTTGAAGAGCACCATACCGACGATTTATCGTGAGCTTCATTTTTTCCACGTAAAATTCAATCCTTCTAAATTGTAAAGGTTACGATAGTTAGAGGATGTTAGAGGGAGTTCTAGGAATACTTTTACGTGATTAGAGAAAAAAAAAGGATTAAACATCGTTCTTCGCTATATTTTCTTGTAATTTCTTGATACTTGTGTACAAAAAGACAGAAAGAGAGAGAGAGAGAGAGAGAGAGAGAGAGAGAGAGAGAGAGAGAGAGAGAGAAAGAATCAAGTTTTATTCAAAAAAAGAAAAACAACATTTTGTCTCATAGATCCCTGATATGAAAAAACATATCTTCTTGCACCAACAAAAAATTTTTGTTATATAACTCTAATTAAAATAAGTACTTCTTACAGCTTCAACAAAATCCAAATTCTGAAGTCTGAATCCAAATTCATAAGTAAAAATGTCCTATCAAATTTTTTAGAAAAATGAAATAAAAACCTTTCAAAAACGCACTTTTCAGAATTTCAATTCTTTTTTATTTGTAACGAAATCTACAATTTTCGAGATATTCAATTAATTTTTTTAACGTGATAGAACATTTTCTCTCATGTATTTGCATTCAGTGCGTCAAAAAACTATAAGAACCACTTATTCTAATTAAAATTACTTGACTAAATTTTTTTGTCGATTAATGCAATTAAAATTGCAAAATAGTAGTAAGAGTTTTCATATTCACAGCTGAGAGTTAACATAAATCCTCGACAATGTTATATTGTCAAAGCTTCCTGCATTTTTAATGATTTTAGATTTTAACATTTGTCTAAATCTGTAACATTTGTAAGGTTTACAGAAAGCCTACATCGACGTATTTTTTTATAAGAATAGTCGGAGTCCGCCGCCTTCGTTTTCATCGGTGGGCTGAATGACGTCGCCTGCCACTTTCGCTCTCGTTCGCGTTTCAATGCCGTACCATTGAAACGTTTCACGACTACATGAGTACCGGAAAATCGCGAACAACGTGACGTCAGATACGCAAAGACGAAAGCGGCTAATGTCCGTTTCCACCAATGTAGATTAATTTTAATCTTAGTTTAGCTTGCTGTTTACTTTTCCTCTCTCTTTCTCTAATTATAAAAATTAGAAGAAGATAAAAAGTAAATTGGATTGAGATTAAAGTTAAGTTTACATTGGTGGAATTGGGTATAAGTACAGCAGGGTGATAAGTCTCATAAAATTCAACATGATAAAGTGGATGGCAATCAACGACAAGTAAACGAAAAGACGATATAAAGGTTATCACAAATTCCTTATCATAACTTTTTCTCATCATAACTTTTCCAAATAAAATTTCTTGATTTTCTCTGACTTTCAATAATATTTTGAAGTTTTTGTATTTTCACCTTAATTTGGAAACCGTCAAATATTTTATTGAGAGTAATTTAACATAATAATGTTAATTACTATTAATATTGCTGACATTACTTACATTTAATTGTTAAGTTGATAATATTCCAAAACTACACAGATATGATATATTAAATTTTATTAAAATCAAGAATTCCTATTTTCTAGAAAATTTTACAAGATTCTTACTTTCGCTTGATTTCTCTGATCATCTTTAATTTCGCTGATTTTCTGATTTATGAAAACTCTGATATAAGTGAGGCCGAAAATTAAGTCTTACCTCTCGTATGAGTGCTTCTCCACGAAGTAATCGTACTGTGTGGCGAGCATGCTTTTTGAGATGTCTATGCTCGTGTATCTCTCCAAGATTAACGCCCTCGACGACTGGACATTGACACAGTATAGTTGATCTCTCGTGTCAGAAGCAGAAGGGTAGAATCTTTGCATGTCTACAACTACGCCGGAAAGAGAACTGCGAACTCTCGTGGAACTCTACTAGCTAGAGGATAAGGGATCGTCTGTTGTAATGCTTGAGCTCAACTACTTAACAGCGAGAATAATCACGTTCGTTGAGCCTAGAGTCGTGATAAATTTTTTATTGATATGTGCGCTGTTTTTGTCATCTTCAATAAATCAATATGAGTAAGATAATGTAAGTTAGAATAAGATAGTATTCATAAAAAAAGATATTACATATCCCTTCTTTTAATTCTTATTTTGATGACAAAATAATTACTGGTGATTTAGTTTCGATCGACAAGAACGATCAAATCAAGAGAAAATCAAAATGATCTTATTTTGACGTCATCAAAATCAAAGTGATGATTTTTTTATTATTAAAGTTAAAAATCAAAATAAAGTTACTTTGTTGATTTTTAATTATGTTCTTTAAGCTATTATACAAAGTTGAGTAATAAGATCTCTAATTAAATTTAAATGCTAGTATTGATCCTTCGTCACACGTTTATGATTTTTTAATAATACAATTTTTATGCTTTCGTGGGAAAATATTTTTATAACAACAATTAAACGATTACAAAATTTATTAAGTAATAATTGATATCAATTGTTTTTTTTTGTTATAGACTATCTCTGATTAAAGTTTAACGAGTTGAAGATGTCCGAGTAGAACAAGTGAGAAGCAGACTTTCAAAATGCATTTTATAAAAATTTATAATTTTTAGAAAACGAGAAAGAAAACTGCAAGAAAACTACGCGCAGAAAATAACTTACCAATCAGTAAGATGTGAAATGTTCGACAAAATTGCTAAACAGTTGCTAAAAATGTTAAACAAATGTATTTTGTTTGTCTCTAGTTAAAGGACATAATGCACTTCGAATGTCAAGATTTTTTTCAGCACATAAATTGATGGTGTAAAAATGCTTTCAGAATATAGAAATAGAATAGAATATATAGAATAGCTTAAAATATGAGTTTCTCAACACTGAACATTATTGCCCCCATTCATAGTCAGTTCTTTAAATTTATCTTTAGATGCTCAGTAGTCAATGAAATAATTCGGAGAGTATCTGAAGATAAATTTAAGGAAGCCTTAAATATAGGGCCTGAGTATGAATACGGGCATATGTCATTTTAACTAAAAAAATGAAATTTTGGGCAAAATGTTTTGGAAGTCTACTCCTCAAGTCACGATAACGTCAAAATGACATTAAAATGAATCGGATAATTGAAAAATGACTTTTAATAATTATTTTGGAGACATTTTGATATCATTTTGATATCATAATGACTTGTTGTTCTGCTTAGGGAACAAGCCGAACAATAAGATTATGATAACATAAGATTATGATTGAGACCAAAATTAGCTTTTTAATGGGCTATCTAATCTCATGGTCGATAATTTTTCTTACATTTGACTGTAATTGGTCAATTTCTTACGATTTAAGATTAAACTTAGGTAACAATTTAGAAAGCCCATTTAATATTTTAAAGAAATGTGATGTCGGGTCTACAATGAATCGGAAATCTTAAATCTTAATCAGTTTTAACCTATTATAAATAGGTGATTTTTCGCACCTAGTAATTATTAATTGTATACCGAGTCGTTAGCTCGATTAAGAAGAAGGAATAAAGTCGAATTTGGTCAGTCTTAAGAAAATCGGTAGTCTTAATCGTACAAATTGGCTGTTGATCAACTTCACTGATTCACCGATAAGACTTAGGACTACCGACTACCGACTCATTATAGACCCGGTATGAAACGTTATAAAGGATAAAGGATGTGCACTTAAGAATTGCATTATTAATTACCTATAGAGGATCCACGAAATGACAATCAGCACACGAATTTTTATCAAACCGGAAAGTGTTCGTTACAGTTGTAAGTAGCCACGTTGCACGCAAAAGTCCACAGAACTTATTTCTGTCGTTCCGGCGTGATCTTCCTATGATCAAAAAAGCGCGAACTTCGAAAAAAAAAAAGTAACAGGATGCAAGTCAAAAGGTTCAAGAATAATCGTTTTTACGCGATCGCGTATATTCCACGAGTTTCCCGCGCCCCATCCTCGAGCCGTTGAGCGATATACCCGCTCGCGTATTTTTGGCACAAGGATCTCAGGTGGTTCGCCCGGGGAAGATACGTTCCAAAGAGAGCCCCGGAACTGACTCGACGTGTCAACGAGCGTGGGCACGTCGTACGTCACAGGAACAGCCGGTGCGGCGGTGAAGCGGCGTGAAGAATCTGCACGTACCACGCGGACCGGGAGATGCCGACGAGGATACCGATTCGAGAGCAAGCCGCTTTCTTTGAAGGAAGCCGCGTGCCACCCTCCGACGAGCCGGGGATCACGAGCCGAGCCGGCGCGCGAGGAACAGAACTGTCCGCCCTTTACTCCGGCTCGCTCTACCTCTGAATCATCCACGTCGCCCACGCATCGCGATGCCGGGGGCTCTGCGTAGGTGAGTTCTCGCAAACCCCTTCCCCGGGCAGCGCCATGCGGTTTCCCCGCTGTACGCCTGCGCCCAGAAACCATGAATGGAAGCGCCCGCTCAATGCTGGACGGTATTTTATTTGCTCGCTCACGGGAGCACTGCGGCATCCTACCCGCTCCGACCCCCCCCCCCCCCCCCCCCACGACGACGACGACGACGGCGACGACAACGACGACGACGACGACGACGACGACGACGACGACGACGACGATGACCTTCAGCCGCCAGCCAGGGTCGATCGGGCAAAGTCAGGTCTCATCCCGAGGAACAGGTGTTGCGTTGGAGCTGCGCAGAAGCGCGACGCGGTCAATCCTCTCACGCCGCGAATCACGTCATGGATCGTTAAACATCAATGAATCTTTAATTGGCACGAATCTTTAATGACCTCGCCGTGATAAAATAGACATGATTAATTTATGTACGGTATACAGGAGGCAGAAGGGCAAGCCAACAATAAAATCAGTATTACGTCACCAGCTGTAAAAGCCCTACACTGTTGGAGATATCAAAGAAGTAATTTTAATCCAATACGCGTTGAGTTAAATGACATTTTATTATTTTTACTTTCATGTCAAAATATAAATCACTCAACTCGTTTCTGTAGTTACTTAAACAATATTAACGTACGTGCATTTAGTAAATAATCAACTAAATGAGTAAAATTTAATAGAATTTATTGAATGAAATTGTTTTAGTTAAATTATCGACATATTGAGTAATGGCGACCTACATAAATAATTAAAAACAATTCAATTTGGTTGTATTCTAACATTTGTGAATTTAACAGTATAACATTTGAAAATGATCCGAATGAAAAGAATGTTAAAAAAATTATTAATAATTTAATAATGATTAAAAGTATTAAATTTTTGATATATAAAATTTTCCGTCCATCTGTATCTAAAAAAAAAAAATTCTTTATACTATTTCTACAAATAAGTTTTGGAAACTTTTTGACTGATATGTCATCAAATATTTAGGAATCTTATTCTAAAGATTAGGGTCATACAACTTTCTCTCACGGGAACGTGAAAAGCGAAAATGTTTGCCATAAAAAGTAATGGAGAAGTTTTTCATGTTTCCGCCCTAGGGCGAATGTTACGTAATTGTCCTGATTTAATATGGAAAAAATTCATATTTGATAAAGTATCGCAATGTATCGAGACGTCCAAATCATAATCTACGTTTTGAACTAATCTTCTACGATTTATTTGTCTCTCCTCTCTGTTCCATTTTTTAAATATGAATAAAAATTCTAGGAGAGAGGGAATCGCACGTATCACTCTTCGTTGTCCAAATCACCCTACATTCGCGCGACGCCGGGGAAACGTTGAACGGGGGATGCTAAGAATTAGCGGACGCAACTTTATGAATGGGCTGCTTGGGCGTGAGGGAACGAGCGAGGTGGGGACAGTCATGCTGCTTTAACGATCGGGCGCATCCCCACTCCTGCCTCATTCCGTCTCCTTTTCTCCGGCTCGTTAACAAATCTTCTTTCTCGATTCCATCCTCTCGCCATCCCCCTTCTGTACACAATCCCATTCTCTTCCTCCCTCACCGGCTACCACCGGCTACGCGCACACGTGCGACTGTGTCGGTTACGTGCTGATCGTTCATAGATGATGGTGCATCCGAGTGCGCAACTCACGTGTGTATAAATCTCTACGAGGACGAGTTGCGTACGATACCCTTTGCATAACACCAACAAGAGAGAATGAACAATGGCAATGGATTTTGCGCGGCTAGTCATAGCGAACCCTTCAAATAACAATTGAAATTGGACGCTTACATGGCCTAGCTGGTACACTTGTAGTAGAATGTATCAAATTTCGTTTTGATATTGAAGAAGTTTGAAACCGAAGCTGTATTGCATAGGGCACGAGAGGGAGAGAAAATGACATTAGGGCATTTCATATTTCCACTTCCCATATTTTACTCTTGTTAATGATGAATAACAAGGATAAATGATAGCTGTGTAACATTCATGGAAATCTGAACACGAATATATTACGCGAAAATTAAATTTCGACACAAATCTCAATTACAGCTGCGAGATAAGCGTCGTGAGAAATTTTTTGTAGATTTTTAATAACTGAAATAACTATTCGATTTAATTTTAATGAATAAGTTACTTCAACAAGATCAATTATTTACCGGAAAATAAATGTCCCACTTGAACTTCTCCCGTAACAACTAAATTACCTGTAGTGTGCATAGTATCCAGTACGTATATACATGTTCAATATCTTAACGTAGTTTACTTCAAACAACGTGAAAGATTAATCGCAAGCTTCCAAAGCAAGCGATTCTGGTATCGAAGATACTATATAATATAGAGATACTATAATATTATAGGAACACTAGTATTGTTAAATTTAATCGAATTCTGCTTCAATTGCTAGGATACGGTAATTTGGAAATACCCGAGTTCCCTCACCATTGATCGTTACGAGAGCAGGGAGCATCGTAGTTCGAAGGGATGAAAATCGTCAGGTGTGGGTGGTTGGAACATCGATGAACGAATATCCCCACTACAAACTATCCGGTGAGAGTAGCGTGGGAGTTTCCAAGGTCATCGCAAGAGCAAAACGTAGTACGACGCCTCCGCCGGGACGCCCGCGCACGAAGCGTGGGCGTGAATTGTACATATATGTATAAGCTATGCACACAAGATTTCAAATCATTGATGGCACTTTAATATGCGTTTTACTGTTGTATGTTCTTAATTATGTTATTAATTGAAGCATAGCTGGAATAAAGATATTTGTCGTGTAATTTCGATATCAATTTTGTAAAGAGAAAAAGTGATCGTCGACTATCTCGATTCAAGACACGTTCATTAAAAAATATAAAGCATACCTTTTTAAATTCTAATCATAAATTTAATCTTCACTTTCAGTATTGAAACAAATTTCGATAACACAAAAGAGAATTAAATTCAGAAGTCATATTGAATAGAAATATTTCACTTGCAAGAGAAAGCATAATATAAATTTTAAATATATATACTGTTTGTGTGCTATTTTATTAAAGGCAAAAATAGAAATTCAGAGAAAAGATAAAAAATATTGATATACCTGCCAATAATTTTTTATGCTTAGGTTTTATGGTTAGGTTAGCGTTTACAAAATATTTTTCATTATTATTAACAAGTCTCAAAAAATAAAAAGTTTGATATAAAAAAGTACCTTAACATATGATTTCTTACAAAATTTATAGTAATAATGGATGATTAGTTATATTTGTATAGTATTGCTATTCTAAAGAACGTAACACAAAGGAAATATTTTTAACAAACACGAATGGTATTTTTGCCTGTTACAATCACAACTCCATCATCCTGCAGCTCTTTCAGAGCATCTTCAAACATCTCGCGCGTCACCAACTAAAAAAGGTAAAGTAAAATTAAAGAAACATTTTCTGCAGAATGTATGAAAAAATAAAATAATAATCAAATAATAAATTAAAAAATAAAATAACAAATAACAAATAATAACGAATAAATAAATGAATTTACCGTGCTAGACGATTCTTTCAATTCCGTGAAGATCTTCTGGTAGTTTAATGTCGGTACTTTATCCTTACTCTTGATGAGCTTCTTCAACGCCTCGACCAGTTCCTGCCTTCGTTTTCTCGCTGCCAATGACATACCAGTCGTCAAGATACTAATATCGATTTTGCCGCTCAGTGGATCGATAGCAGATTGTTTTAATGCCTCACGATGTAATCTGACAATTATGAATAATGTTAAATTTAATTTTCTAATATTTATTTTTTTTATTTTTCTAATATTTATTGTTAACCACATTTTATCCACTCTCACCTCCAAGCTTCCTCGACATCCACAATCTCCACTACATTGCTGAATCGCATTTTAGCGTGTGCTTCGGCGAGTCTTATTAATGATTCTAATTGTCTCGGATAAGCCGTAATTTGTCCGTGGCCGCTTCCTACTCTGCGCATATCGACGTAAGCTTGAATCAATCTCTGTTGACTCTCCTCGTTAAGAGAAGGTTGCACATGTTCCTTGGCATAAGCTATGTAATCACGAAGGATACTCATATCCACAATATCGTCTTCTTCTTCCAACTCAGATTTATAATACAACGATACCAAATGTCTGGCAAGTTTCCTGTCAAATACTTCGTCCTGGGGATCCAACATGAGGAAAATTAAGTCGAAACGTGACATCAATGTGTGTGGCAACATGACGTTCTCTATTACCTAAAAACAAATACGATATTTCATAAGATTGCTCTCTCATTGATTTAAGATATCAGATACATTATAATTTGATGGATATATTTACTGTTTTGTTTTTATTCCACTGTGACTCGCAAGGATTAGCCGCTGCTAAAATACTGGTTCTCGCATTCAATTGACAAATGATACCCGCTTTTGCAATACTCAGTGTTTGTTGTTCCATAACTTCGTGCAGTACTGAACGCGTGCTATCGTTCATTTTATCGAATTCGTCGATGCAACAGATACCGTTATCTGCAAGCACCAGAGCGCCAGTTTGTAATACCAATTGACGACTTTCCGGATCTTTCGTTACAAAGGCGGTTAAGCCCACAGCACTGGAACCTGAGAAAAAAATGTAAGATACAAACGACATGAGAAACGGACAAATATAAAATACAAATAAAAGCTAAAATCAGATTCCAATTATTATTATCAAGAATTATTTACCCTTTCCACTGCTATACTGTGAGCGCGGTACCAGATTGAAGACAAACTGTAGCAGTTGTGATTTACTTGTACCCGGATCTCCACATAGAAGTATATTAATTTCGGACCGGAAATGTTTTTTAGTTCGTTCGTTCTGCTCTTTCTTCGTACCGCCTAACAATTGTAACAATATACCCTTTTTGACATCCTCGTTCTCGTAGATGCTGGGAGCAATGTGTCGCGCCAATCGTTCATATATGTCTTCCTTTTGTGACAATAATTTCAATAACTCCACTCTTTCTGGTGGAAACGCATGACGCTTGCCGTCCTCTTGCTCGTACAATCTACATATGCAATAAATCATAACAAAGATTGATAAGAATATAATATATTACTTAATATTAGAATGTGTGTGTGTGTATGTGTGCTTAAATCATGATAAAACAAATTCACGAAAATGTAAAATAAAATCAAAATTAGAAATGCTTACCGCTTTGAATCTTGTTTTCTAAAGTGGACCACGTCAACGTGTGTCCTGTAGATGGCCCGGACGTTAGTTTGCCGAGGATTAACACGTATAGGCAACGCACGATATATACCAGTGACAGAAACTCTATCACCTGGTGATACAGCATCAACTAGATTATGATGTGCAAAAAGCACTACTGTATGAGGAGTTTGACCAGCTGGCATATCGTCTGGTGACTCTTGCAACTTAATCATTTGTTTGTCGGTGAAATGACTACGGTTGTGTACCAGACTGAAGCAGAAATTATTGTTGCAATGAGTGCACACTGTGGGCTCGGCTATGTGACCTCTGTCGATGATCACAGTCGTTGTGAAGGAACATACGATGCATTTAAAGAATGCCTCTCGCATTTCTGGCAAGATATTTGATGTTCTAATGACCATTCCAGTAATCGTGATCAACCGATCTATGTCCTCTGGATTCAGGAGGCGCATACTTGTAGTCCTTGTAACATTATAAGGACGTACTTGAATTGAATGTTCCAATGCTGCCCCAGGGAATTTCTCAAAAAATATTTCGTTTGCAGTTAAATCAAATGCTGGTATAACTTCCTGAGGATACAATACCAATTGATTATAAAGCTGTGCATCAAAAGCCTCAAGATGAGCACAGTTTATATTTAAATAAGGCTCTTCTAATATATGTATCTCCTCAAGTTTCTGTAAGTAGAGTGGTTCTGTTAAATTCATGTTTTCAGGTAATTCATCATTTTCTGCTTCCGGATCAATAAAATATGTAACAAATCGCCTAAATTGCTGTTTGATACGATCCACTACGACACTTGTACCCCAGATTATCAATTGCGGGCCGTTTTCACCCTCAGACGTTTTTTCTCTATCTTCATCATTCTCTGGTATCTGCGAATAAAATTTAACCATTAATAATTTAATAATTTCATCTACTTTAATACTGACATATACATTTTAACTTACAGTTTCATTCAAGTTAACTTGCCGCACACGTCTGTCAGACTGAACATCTGGTCTCTGTCGAATCGGCGTACCTCTAATACCACTACGAGGAGTACGAATTGATGCCAAAGAGCTAGGGGTTCCATAATTTAGTGGAGACGACAGTTCTATCTCACTCATACCAGCAGCGAGTGGACTTGTCTCTGGCTGTCGATTCGGAGAAGACAATGGCATAGACGACAAGCCTTCCGACGATGGCGCAATGGTTTCCTGCGTTTGACGGTTGCCCCATCGTAATGGAGTGTCTACCGGTTGGTTACCTGGTCTTCTCTGAGGTGTACCTACATGTGACAAATGTAACAGTTTAAATACAATGTGTCATTTTTAAAAATAAAAATAATTAAGGGATATTCTTCAAACCTTGTCTGGCGGAACCGGCGACTCTGGGTGTTCCGGCGGCCGAAGGAGTCCTGGAGGTTGGAGTCCGAGGATGCCGCCTAGGAGTATGACTCGGTGTGCGGTTCGGTGTACGGTTCGGCGTGCCATTCAGCGAACGATTGTCATCCTGAGGGACAGGAGTCCTCGGCGGTCTAATAGGACTCGACATTGTTGAGGGAGATTAAGATAATCTTATACTTTGCTTCTTAGGCGCTCTTCACTCGGCCAGAAATCAATCTATGTTCAGGCAGGTGCGAGTAACCTCCATAATTGACTCAATTTCCCGCGTATTCCCGCGAATTCAAGCTTGCCGAGAGGGCGTTACCGAATATAAGTTCGGTGGCGCCCTCTCGTTGGCTTTAGATAAGAACATAAGATCTGTTCTTCTTGGGAAAAGAACAGACCAGGAACAGACTTATTGTAAATAAGTCATATACATATACAATCCGAATCAATAAAATTTGATAGTTTATATATAAAGTTATACATGAGATTTTTACAAACAGAAAATTTAATAATCATATTAGCAAATTTATACACAAAAAATCAAATATTGGATTAAATAAGATTATAAAATGCATTATTTTTTCCATATTTTTTTATTGATATATCAATTATTATTAATGTCAAATTAAAGACGATTATTACATAAGGTTCTCACATTTGCATATAATTATTGACGCCCAATAATTAATTTATTCGATCCTCATTTCTTTCTAATTCTCGAATTAGAAAAAGACGAAGGAAGTTATGTAATAATACGAACAATTGTTAACATTGTAAAAATATACATATTTTTATTTAATTTCATTTAATTTAATTTATATATATGATATATTAAAGGATGTTTATTTTGTATATAATAAAATAAAACACAATATATTTAAAATTTGAAAGTTAAAGAAATCTCTTTATTGGTCTTGAGGACTTATTTCGTTTATTTTATTTCCGGATTGTTCTTTTATATATGAGAATATAGTAATTATTGTCGCCTTTGTATACTCTGATAATTCATCTGATGTTAACGCAATACGTCTGTATGTGAGAACTAAAGAATAATAAAAATAAAAGTATTAATTCATCATTCAGCTAAGTTTGCCTAAAATCTTTATTTCTTTTCTACACATATATACATATTTATATCGAAAATTATGGAGAAATAATTAACATTTTTTAGACTAATCTATTAAATTATAGAAATTACAAAAATTGTATAAAATATATGTAGACAGTTTATATATGTATATATATATATATATATATATTAGGTGTTGGAATTAATTCGTAGCGTTTTACAAGTAATGGGAAGTACTTTCATTAATGTATTTTTTAATGCTCATGTGAAATAAATAACATTCTTTCATTAAAAACGCTACGAATTAATTCCAACACCTAATATATATAAACATATATAATAAGTGATTTTAAATGTAATAAGCGTGAATTCACTTTTTCTTTCGCAGGATCAATGGAATTTTTTTCTCTTTCATAGTTTTTAATAATTAATACATATTTAATTGAAATAAAGATATAATAAAAAATTTAGGTCAGAAGGAGGCACTCGAAAGAAAAGTCATTAGTTAAATGTGATCAAATTTAATTACAAGATATTCAATTTCGATGTGTTGCTTTCTCATGAGCAGGAGCGGCGCTATTATTTGGCGCCCCCTGCAATATTTAAATAAGCCCTCTACATATACATAAATATGTACATGTGTGTGTGTGTGTGTGTGTGTGTGTGTGTGTGTGTGTGTGTGTATGTACATATTTTATGAAATATATAAAAATTTCATAAAAAATGTATTAATTCAGTCTTACGTATATTAGTATGTGTTTAATATTTTTATGCATAAAAGGATCGCAACTATTTGATCCGCAGTCCAATAATAAATAATAACGACTATTATGTATTTAATTAATTGAAAAAATATATCTCAATTTTATCAAGTACTTTATTTTTACAAGTAATATACGCGTTAGATGCTCCTAAAAAAATAGTATCACCCTGCCGTACTTCGCTTATTATGTTTCATTGATTCTTCGTTCCGCGAGAATCCGTCATTTAAAAATCGACGAACAATGCACGCCTTGCATTCTCTTGAGAATAACAACGAGATCGCTGAGATCAAAACAAAACAAATATTTATTATTTAAAAAAATTAATTATTTAAAAAAAAGCATTGTAAAAAGGGCACTGCGGGCCCTTCTTACAATGTGCCCGAATAATATTTGAAAGTAATTTTAAATCTTATTGTCATTGCAGATTGACAATCTTATTAAATTGAAACACAATAAAACTAGTAGAAAAAAAGTTAATAAACTCTAAAAAATTTATTACAAGAATTAGCGAAGAATTTAAAAAATTGAATGCGTAGAGAGACGCAGGCGTATAATTGCATACATGGAAACTCAGATATACGTATACTAGGCAGAGCAGGAATGAATCTCGCGATCAGCTGATCGACACAATACGTTGACCAGTGTTGACTCATTGACTATTGAGAAAGAGGCGTGTCGTCAAGCGGAGTGGTGAACGATGTAGTTGTAGAATGTCAGCTGTACGTAAATATAAGAGATTGGCCAGTCAGGAGCTCATGCTCTCGGAGCAGACTGGAGCGGACAGACTGGATCAAGTGGGAAGATGTTTTGTAGTGGTTGAATCTCTACCTACGATTAGGAATATTAAAGATCGTCGAATGCCAGGTGTGATCTCTCAAACGACGGTCGTGCCAGACTCCTACCTGGCTGCGCCAGAGATGCTTCGACCACGGCTTTTCAAAATTATGCACGATTGCTTGTAAATTCTATTGCTCGCTTACGAACAGGGTATTCTCAAATCTCGTGCATCTTTCGTAAGTATTGCTTCCTACAAAAAAATATGTGTTCAGTGCAAGAAGCTTTATTTACGTCTAGATTTGCGAGCAGGAAAATTTGTAAAACGTGCGCAATATGCATGCATAACGTTTAAACATTTACGTATTCATTCATTTATTTATACGATAATATAACGCGTTGATTTGCACAATGAAACAATTATTTATATTGCACGTTATGCGTATTTTTTTGCTTTATGTATACTTCAGTTTTATAATTCGTGTTTCGTTGTTCATCAGGGAGAAACCATGTCATACTCTATTAATAGAAGACCTTTATTGGGAGGTGCGACTGATAGCGAATTTGAGGACGATTTGGAAACTGAAGTGGATGATCCTAGCATCACAATTCCTGACGAGAAACCATTTTTTAAACCATATGAGCCACATGACAAGTACATCCCACTATTTGAATTTAATTTGATAATTATTTATTAATATATAAAATCCGTTCACAATCTACACCTGTAAATTTTTTGCATATTTTAGATATAATCTTGCGTACATTGTGTTTTACTTACTTGGTATAAATACATTAATACCATGGAGTTTTTTTATCACTGCTGACGACGTAAGTGACGTTTCTTTGTCTTTTTTCTCTTTACTCAGAATACAGTTGTCTATATAACATTTTTTTTCAGTACTGGATGTATAAATTTAGAGAAATTCATAATAATTCGACAAATCTTACTCATACGTATGCAGAATTGCTCGAACAGAAGACGGATCTTCAAGCTAGTTTTACTTCTTATTTAAGTGTAGCCAGTGCATTACCAAATACTCTGTTTTTAATACTGAATGCATTTATTAGCAAGAAGTGAGTAAAAAATCATTGCTAGAAAATAATATATAAGTATATGTTTTAAAAAATATGCGCTACACATTTAAAATTACTACATATTCTTCATTTTATTTATACGACTACATTTATCTTTAAGATCCGAATAATTGAGAGTTCTATACAAGAGAATACTTGATGTATTTTATGCAGTATATACCTTATTTCAATTCTTTTATTAGGTGTTGGAATTAATTCGTAGCGTTTTACAAGTGATGGGAAGTACTTTCATTAATGTATTTTTTAATGCTCATGTGAAATAAATAACATTCTTTCATTAAAAAACGCTACGAATTAATTCCAACACCTAATATAATACATAGATCAGGAAAATAATTAATAACTTTACATTATGTATTATAGAAAAGTAGAAGCGATATTTAAAGTTTCTAAATTTCCAGAGTCTCTCTAACTGTAAGAATGGTGGGTTCTCAATGTGCAATATTGTTGCTCTTCGTCCTGACGACTGCATTTGTGGAAATGAATACTGATAAATGTAACTCAAGTTATTTTATCATTACATTAATTTATCATATTAATTAGAAATACTTCTATTACTTTAGAAATAAAATAAACCATTATTTTCAGGGCAAAATGCATTTCTAATAATTACTTTGACGACAGTTGCGCTTGTAAATGGTGCGTATGTTAAATAATTAAATGTATGATGATGTGCCAGTAATTAAGCTTGTGATAAGATAATAATATAAACTTGTAGCTGCAAGTGCAATTTTTGGAGGAAGTTTAATGGGTATAGTGGGCAAATTTTCGCCAAAATACATAACCGCCATGTCCGGTGGGCAAGCTCTTGGCGGAATATTCACGGCTCTAGCGGAAGTGTGTTCCTTATGGATAGGTGCCAGTCCAGTACTTTCTGGCTTAGTATACTTCATTATCGGCGACACCATGCTACTATTATCGTTAATCGCATACATCCTTTTAGAAAAAGCGGTGAGTCAATTTCGTTCAAACATATCTTGGAGTATTAATGTATTATGTTACTGCGTTTTCTTTAATCCGATTAGTGACTATATCACACAAAACAATGATATCAAAGCTTATTGTTTTATTCATTAAAACGATGATGCATGTAGCACAAGTGTTTTATAAATATATGATAAGCTTCTTATGATAACAAACATATATGTATCACATTATTGCACAATCTGTTGAAAGAGAATGGAGTAAATAAATAGTCAAAATAAGTTATAGGATTCTTTTTTTTTTAATACAATAGCATTCCTAACTAAAGTTTTTTCACAAACAATTTTGTTAATTAGATTTACAGAAGAATTTAATCTAAGAATCGTTACTCTACAACTTTTTTTCTTACAGCCATTCTTCAAGCATCATATGATAGAAAAAGTACCTGAATTAGATTCTGATTATTCCATAAATGGAGAAGTTAGCTTCTCGACAAGTTCGAGCGTGTCTTACACACGGATTATAAAGAGAATCTGGCATTATGGCGTTAGCATATTTTTAATATTCTTCATATCACTAGCTGTATATCCAGCGGTCACTGTGCTAGTAGAGAGCGAATACAAAGGCAAAGGCCATGCATGGAACGGTAATCTTAAATTTATGTACCACAATGCTTTAAAGATTTCGAACAAATTGTATGGGTATAATTTGAAATGATTTTTCAGACATATATTTTGTACCTGTGGTTACGTACCTTATCTTCAGTACAGGCGATTATGCAGGAAGAATATTATGTGGTATTCTTCAATGGGTGAGAATTTGCGTTTTAAGAAAGAATTTACCATCTGTAAATACTCATTTGTACGATGTTTATCAAGTTTTTATCATTGCAGCCAAAAGGCAAGCCATGGCTCGTAATATTTTTGAGTGTCGCTAGAGGTATTTTTATACCTGCACTTATGTTTTGCAATGCGCAACCGAGACATCATCTACCCGTTTATATTCACAGTGATATATATTACATCTTGATAACTATTGCATTCGCCGTAACTAATGGCTATCTCTGTAATTTAACATTCATTCTCGCACCCACGTAAGTATGTTTAACAATAAAACTTAATTGCAAGAGATTATTTTCTAATTGTATTGACTTTACAGAATCGTAGATAGTCAGGAAAAAGAAATTGCGTCTGCAATGATGGGTGCTTTCTTGGGTATAGGATTAGCATCTGGCGCTGCGCTCAGTTTATACATGGTAAAGGCTCTTTAATGTTCGATTCTTTTAACTGAAGAGAAATGTAAATAAGATACATCTCACTGCCCTTTGTACATTCGAAATCAAGTAAGATCTCGATATACTTATTTTATGATTGTGAGATTTTAAATATTAGTATAAATCAATTCTCAATCGTCATCTCAAACATTGCTACTAATTTACGAGAATTCTTTTTTCTATGAAGAATTTTCTTGGGACAGCTTTCTGTAGGAAGTTTTACTAACAATTTGAAATAGAGATCTGATCACATATAATTTTTATGACTAGTTTTAAATTATCTATTTAATACAATTACATGGTGCAATTTCATATTTGACTATTCAAGACATAATAATTGACGAGGTGTCAAATTATTAGAGATAGACAATGTTAACATTGTATGTATAAATTTCATCATTTCTACAGATCTATATATAGTTTATGTGATACATTAATTATATATATCTTAGGATGAAAATGAATATAATTCTGCAAATGTTACGTGTATATATGACATCAAAAAGAAACAAATAGGTATAATACAAAATATTTGAGACTCTATTATTGTATATTATATTGAAAAGATTGTTTACATTTAAACACAGTATCGGCAATTTAAAAAGAAGTAGTTAATGCAATAGTAATTGATGCGATAAATGAAAAAGAGATATTAATAAGTATTAGATATAATAATAGTCTTGTTATCTATAAATATGATCAATTTTATGTTAATAAATAAAATGCTTAATGATATTCACACAGTTCTTTGTCTGTCCATGAAATAAAACCTTAAAAATCTATACAATAAAATTATTACGATAAATAATAAGTTATGACTTAGAGATATTGTTATTATTTTTTGTCAACCAAAGTTTTAAGCAATAGTAAGTGACAAATTCACTATTTAAATAGGCATTAGTTTAAATTTATTTTTCTTTTTTTCTCTTTTTGTGTTTTTATTTAGTTTATAAGCTGGAAAACATTATAAATTAAATACAAAATCAAATCCTTTTTAAATAGTAAAAATTGCAACACTATTTAGAGTGTATTTTCTTATAAAACAAAAGAAGCTATTACAATCGCAATCTTGAATATATTGAAACTGAAATATTGTAATATAATTATTCTGATGACTAGATTTTGATTAAGCTTTAATTAATTTAAATGATTCGTAACAATTATGCTGTGCAAAAATGTGTCATATAGTGCTTACAGATTGTGATACAATTTAAATAATTTTATATATAAATATTGTTTTATGCGAATAGAGCTGTTTCGCATGAGATTTCAAAATAATAAAGTAATAAACGTAATCACAAACATAAATAAAATAGCGCTCACTTATTGGAGCAGGCACGTGCCTCATGATCGACGATACTGTCGTTCCTTATCAGTGAGAGGAACAAACACCACGCTTATAAGGGATCGCTGCTTGATTTTGCCGTCCAGAGTCTTATCGATCTGCACTAAGGTTTGATCCGAATTTTCTGGACCCATAGGTACTATTAAACGTCCACCAGGTGCCAATTGATCTATCAACTATAAGATGGAAAATATTGTAGTGTTCGTTCTAACATATCTGACAATAATTCCAAAGACTTTTTTTTACCGATTGCGGCATTTCTTTGGCGGCCGCTCCCACGTGAATAGCATCGTATGGTCCGCGATTTGGATATCCCAATCTTCCATCACCAACTAAATAAGTGCAATCGTGAAAAATAAATCGAATAATTTCATCACATGGTTTGTGATATGTCAAATAGCATACGTTATATATTATTTAAAAGTAGATTTTTACTTACCAACTAATTCTACGCGTCCATCAGTCAAAAGTTCTGGATGGTCGTGCCGAATATTCTCTTCTGCCATTGCTCGAAGCTCTGGAATATGATCGATTCCAACGGCCACTCCCTGTGGTCCCATCATAAGAGCCATGCATGCTGTTAAGTATCCAGATCCAGAACCAACGTCCAGTGCCCTTGTACCATTACGCAGCTTTTCTTCAAGCAATTCCAGGGCATACGCGTGCTAAAGAATTTCCGTTTGTCTTCCAACTTGTAATTTCCTTTTCAGTGTTTTTTTTGTCAGTGTGCATTCATTTATTTATTACTATTGCAGAAAATACTTTACTCTTAAACACAACTCTCTTGCACAACTCTCTTGATCTTTTATCTCAATGGAAACCGAGTTAATTTGTAAACATTACATGATATTGACAATTTTACAAAGGACAGAATAGTACATAAAGGAAAGAATACATTGTATTATACCATATGAGGAGCGCTAATGGTAACGCCATAACCGATTCCTTGTGGTGCATCTATGTACGCATTGGCGGGATGAGTGTATTTTCCTCTGTCCATAGAACTCATTACTTCATATACTCTGTCAGATTTGATCACCCTGGACCCTAAAATAATTTCTCATGACATATATGTATAATTCTGCTGAATGACATAAATAAGAATGCAAAAAATATAATAAAATTGACACAATTGATTATATTTTTTTCATTAATTTCTTAAATAATTTTATATATAGAGACATATATATGTATATAAACATGTGTGTATGTTTCAAATTAAATTTCTTCCAAAGTTCCTCTGTCCACAAAATAACTTATTACATCAAATACTGTCAAACTTGATCATTCTGAAATAATTTACCATATATGTATCATTTCTTCTGAATAACATAAATAAAAATGCAAAAAATATAATAAAATTATATTCTCTATTAATTTTTGAAATTATTTTGTACATATACACACACATACATACATATATAAATGTGTGTATTTTTTAAAACTAAATTACTCCAAAGTCAAACGCAAAGGCAATAAATGGTCATTTTTTATTTTGCGGCTCGAACTTGATTAGATTGCAAATATTGCATAAACTGCGTTGTAATTCCAAGTTTAATCTCGACGTCAACGAGATAGAAGCTAGGCATGTAAGGGGGGAAGAGGGGGACCTCGATGACACAACATTGCATAATCACGCGTGGACACTTACGCCGCAGATGTTGCACGAGCTCCTGATTGTTCCTGCCACAATATCGCCCGTACGAAGCCATATCGTGGGTGAACGCGGTGGGTGACAAAATCGCGAACGTCGCGCAAAGGCACTCGACGACGCGAGACCGAATCTTGGGGAGATACGTGGTGGCCGGTGCGTCGAAACGAAAACAAACGAACGGAGTCGCAGCTGCGCGCGCGGCGCGATCACCGACAACCTGTCAATTCCGGTAGTCGGGAATTCCACTCGGCAGTCGGCGAGTTCCGGACGACGTCTTCGAAGCGTGGTAAACGATGAACCTCTCGACCCGTCGAATATTATCGGAAAACTAATATTAGTCGTTGAATGACTTCTCTCACTCCTTTCAAATAACTGTTTTGATTTTATATCTCGCGCTCCGACTTTATGTTATTGTCCTGTCGAACGCCGGCGATGATCGGATCACAATTCGAACTAGATCAACCGGATTAATAAGATACGCGTGATTTTTTTTTTAACAATATTGTTCACCTGCGTTCGCCCGCTCGCGATATTTGTCTCAGCGTTGGAGTCGTTGAAGAGAACGTTCGCGCGCGAAACGTCACGCTGACACGTATTGCGTTTTTAAAAATAGACTAGTTGAGGGGAGGGGCGATCCGTTGCCGCGAGTTTACTCCGACCCGAACAGCGATCTCTGATTGGCGGACGCTTCCGCGATCGATTGCCCGCGAATTTCATTTGAAATTGAGAATTACGACAATATTACAATTAGTGTTCCTGTGCATCGATGAGATATTATTAAACATTAATGTCCATTTCCACTAATGTAGATTAACTTTAATCTCGATTCAACTTACTCTTCGTTTTTTTCTAATCTTTAAAACTCGAAAAAGACAAAGAAAGGTTAAAGTTAATCTGCGTTGATGGAAACATAAATATTGACATTCTTATGCCCATTTCTACCAACGTAGATTAACTTTAATCTCAGTTCAACTTAATCTTTAGAATTAGAAAAAAACAAAGAGTAAGTTGAACCGAAACTTCAGTGGAAATGGGCATTACGGGAGTTCGTGTCCCTGTTAAAATTAAGGTTACATTTCAAAATGTCCTCTCCGAGGAAGATTTTATTCCATATGCTATAGTGTATGTCACGTGTACTATATATTTTGAGTAAAATTTTCCTCGAAGAGGATGTTATCCTAAAGATGTTTTTTCATGCTGACGTTCGACGCTCATTTTTAGCATCAAACAAGTCACATGATAAAAATTGACGAATATCAAGCGTCAATTTTGATTACGTGACCTGTTAAGGCGTTAAAAATAGTCATCGAGCGTCAGCATGAGAAGGCACCTTTAATACCGGAAGTTCCCCACTTTCAGACACACTTCGATTTCTTTCGATGATAGTTGGCGTTGTTGGCGGTTGTTCTTTTCCGTTCGTTCTTTTCATCGTTGGCAGTTGCTCGGGTAAGATGTTTCTTCTTAATTTTCTATAACCTTATCACAATGCATTTATTTTCTTTTATTTATTAAATTTTTAAATTTTTATATGCTTGGCCGCTTATTATTCCTTGTGCGGAAATATTCATAAATATTCTCTTCAAATTCGTGTTCTATGAATCTTGTTTCTAACCTTTTTCTTTTGGGATTCGCGGTCGTCATGTAATTTAATTTAACACGCGGTTAGAACGAATCTGCTTTAAAAATAACGAATATATTGCAATCTCGAATGAAAACGATTATTTATCTTTCGAAATTATTATTTTTAAAAGTTTTTTATTAATTTTGTGTAATTATACGAGATATTTTGCTGCGATGATAGAAAAATAACATATCTCATAATAGTAACTTTTTGTAGAGCATTTTTTAAATTCTAGATTAGAATATTTTAATTAAGACAATGAATACGTATCTTCACTTTCTTTCCATGTTATATTTTCAATTATATATTATATATTCTCTAAAATTACGCCATAAATTTTCAAAATTCAAACACTGCAATTTTATATCGCAATTCTGTAATGCTAATTTTTTTACTTGTGTCATTTTTCTATCAACGTGGCGATTTGGTGTCCTCTCATTTTGGCATGCCTCCAGTTCGTATCTCGCTGGAGCATGAATGCTTGTGGGAGGTAAAGAAAGAGGGAACTTGCCTTCGGAATCCACACGATACTGTCTGGAGCCGTTTCTCTAAGTTTCCGACATTTATACCCATTTTCATCAATGTAGATTAACTTTAATCTCGGTTCAACTTATTCTTTGTCTTTTTCTAGTTCTAAAGATTAGAAAAAGACGAAGAGTAAGCTGAATGAAGATTAAAATTAATCTACATTGATGGAAATGGGTATTAATCTTTAGAAAAGTATGCTAATGCATACCTTTGTAAGTTTACCGATGCACATAATTTAATTATTCTTGATTTTGTAGGATTACCTCGAGAACAAATTCTCAATAAAGAATATTACACCGATGCTTTATTTATTCGTCTGAAGAAAACGATAAGCAATAAGAAAATCTAAAACAAAGAGTGATATCTCTTCTACAAAATAATGCCAAGCTTTACATTTGTGGATAAAAGCTATGCAATACTGGTGCATAGTCAGACCATTCAATACATGGCTCAGATCTTATTCATAATTTTTGGATATTTTCCAACTTAAGAAAAAAATGTAAAAACTTGAAAATTTAACACTGACCTGAAAAGTTGAAAGATCAATGATGCAGACACAACATTTAATACAAATATAATATTTGCGCAAAGAAAATGGTAATTGCAAATGGTAATTAAAAGTAAGTTTTCATAATTAATAAAAACTAACAAATATATTAAAGATTTTTATATGATGATATAGGTATATGATATTATTATGATTATACACACCCTTTTACCTCTAAGAAGAACTGATAGTTTAAATTATTATTTTTACAATTGCAAAAATTTTGAAATCAAATTCTAATATTTGTATGTATAAATTTAAAATTACAGAATACACTGTGGAAGATGATGAGAACCTGGGGATAAGGAATGGTTGAACACTTGGCACTTTCCACAATATCGTCCACGCAATGGTGAACTGATGATAAAACATGAATTTATTCAAGTTGCAAATAAATTTAAGCATGAGAAAATATTGTCGTATTGGATTAAAAATTTTTGAATATAATTTTATAATAAATATTTTATAAATTATATAAAATATTAGAGAAATATATTGTATATTGTATATTATATAATATATAAAGTATAATATATCTATATTATATAATTTTTATGTTAAAAGTTTTATAAATTATAAAGTAATAAATTGTATGTTTCGATTCGTATTTTTTCATCCATGTAAGTTTAATCTTTTACCAGAGAAAAGAATACATCTATAAATTATTAATTATATTATAGTAGATTTATAATCCTAACGTTTTGCAAATATTGTAATATATTCGCGCTTGTTCTGGTTTATCCAAACATCCGTAGAGATCGTTCAGTTTTAAACAATCTATCTTACTCATCGCTTTTCGTTGGCCGATCATCACACCAGGTGTTTTCGGAGTTAGAGTCGGTTTTGTAGGATCTATGCTGAAGAAATAGCTTCCATAATGCATTATACTGTCATATCCATACTCGTAACTATATGTCGCGTTCTCCGGCGATTGCTTATTGAAGTTTGAGCGAAATTCTATAACGAAAAAAATGTAATAAAAAAAATATATACGTTATCTTCACATAATATATAAAATATATAATTATGTAATTTTTGTGCGCAGTATAATTATATTGATTTGTATTATGATTGTACAATTTTTTTTAATATTAACTTACCAGGGATAATATTGTCGTAGTGTATATCTATATACATATCTCTATCGGTGCGACTGTGCTCGTGAAAGATACCGAGAGCATGCATTAGCTCGTGTATCGCTCTTCCCTCGTTTTCCAAGCAATTTGGTCCCTTTTCGTCCGGCGGTTCTAAGGAGAGTATCTGAGCTCCACCGAATTTTCCCACGAATGACCAGCACCTGTGGATTAATTTCACGATGCAGAAAGATCAAATCATCTCTTTTGATCGCTTCACCTGCACTTTTTACAATATAGGAATATTCACCCTTTGGGATATATTATCGGCCAAATCAGTAAGAAGTCTTTGGCTTTAGTATCCCATGGAACAAATTTGATGCATGTCATATAATTTATATATGTGATGGCTTTGTATATTTTCATGTAATCCACTATATCTGAAACGATCATGTATGTTATTTTTTTAAATTCTTATTTCTATTATTCTTTATTAGTTTCAAGTATTAAGGAGAATATAACATAAAATTTTATTCTAATATACAAAGCACCATACAAAGCACTAATACAAAACACTAATACTCATACCATACAAAGCACTAATTACATAGGGAACTGTCCTATTTTCCCACAGTTTGTCCGGAAAAACATCCCAGCGTAAACCGATGCGCCAGTAATCGAAATACTATGTGGCAATGATATGAAACACGTTTTATAAGAGATATAAAATGAAAAAAGAGAGTGATATGGGTATACCTCGCTGGTCACGGCTATATCTCCTTCGAATAAACCAGGACGGACTTCTGCATCCTGCGACGATTCATAAAGCCGTAATAAGTCTTTATTCGATGTTCTAACTGTAAAGGATTTTTATTCTTTAATTTACATTTTGTTATTTTAACACAATGCATGCAATTTCATTGCATCAACGTTTTGAAATAAAATAATAAATTTAATACTCTTATATATTAGTATTTTTATCAATATAAATTAATATTAATTAATTTTGATTTAACTTACTTTTCATCTTTTCTATCCTGACGAAAATTTTTCTTAGGATTTTTAAACGAATTGGAACACTTCAGAAATATTGAGAAAGTCTCTATACCTTTTCTTGGAATTTGTCATACATATGATTTCTGAAATATTCTTAGATTTCTCATTCTATAATGTCTAAAAAATATCTTAAATTTATAGATTAATAAAATTTCATCAGAAATTATATAGAAAATGAGAAATCTTAAAATATTTCAGAAGTCACAGGTGATTTAAAGATACATACATTTCATATATACATGAAGAATTTTAAAAAATCTATAGCTTTGCCGAATAATTTATATAAAAACTGATAATTTTTTTAAATTTCAGAAATTTTAAAAAATTTGGAATTTACATAAAAAGTCTCAAAAAAAATTCTGAAAAAAATTTTCACCAGAGTAAAAGTTAGAAAAGAAGTAAATTAAATCAAGATTAGAATTAATCTATATTGTAAAAATATATGCATCAAACGTTTTGTATAATGCATTCTTATTTACCTATGTCTGGAACAATTGGATGTATCGTTTTGACGGAACTTTCGTTTATCGGCAATGCATTTCCAAAACCGATAATCGCTACGTAAAACAAGCACGTAAGCGATTTCATCCTTGTGATTGATTTCTCCTTGGTTTTTATATCGTATCACTTTTATAACTGGAAATTCCTACGAGATGAGATTTTCGCGATCCCACTATGGCCACGCGGTTTTTTTTTAAAAAGTAATTGAGGATAGGTAATGTTAGAGTAGGTTGGCGCAACAGCTGACCAGTGAAAATGTGTTCATCGATTACTTCATTTTCGAGTTCATAACAATCATGTAAAAATTTCATTTACATTCTAAGAATCTTGTTTAAATACACCATGTTTAAGTACATCAAAGTCATTTATATATACTGATGTACTGATTCATTTTGTTGATGATTTTTAATTTATCAAACGTATAGTATGCACGTATATCTATACAAAAAGTTTATACAAAATTAAATCTTCGGTACAAATTACTAGTACTACACGATTTTGTATTTTATGCTAATTGAATAAATATACATTAGAATGACTATGGACTTTTCACAAAAAAAAACTAAGTTATTCTTAGATCATGCAATTGCGGGCGCTGCCAGTGGATTTATAACGAGATTGCTATGTCAACCTTTGGATGTCATAAAAATTAGATTCCAAGTAAATCAGTTTACATAATAAGATAATATTTTAATATATTTTTCTACAATCTTGCAATTAATAAATTCTTTTGTATTACAGTTGCAAGTTGAACCAATTTCAAGGTATCACGTTAGCAAATATAAATCTATATCACAAGCTGTTCTGTTAATTTTAAGAGAAGAAGGATCTACCGCCTTATGGAAGGGTCACATACCTGCACAATTAATTTCAATTACCTATGGAATGAGTCAGGTATCAAATAAAATTTATTCAATCACATTTAGTCGCAGCTAATGTATTAAATTTATGTATAGGCCAACAGTTTCCAGCAGATGGGAAATGTCATTATATTACTCAGATAAAAAATCTTTACAAATAAAGATCCAATATATAGAGCATAACAAGTGGAACTTCAGTGGATAGGGAGTGGATAGGGAACACAATGAAAAAACAATGAAAAAAGTTCATCTATTTTAAATTTATAGCCATTACATCTTTGTTAAAGTTATAGGCATTTTTGTATTTCAATAACCCTGCTTATCTTCGTAGAATACTGGAAATGGGTATCCCCAGTTTATATGTAAGTCTGCAGTCGTTTCAAAAAATTTCTCACTCTTTCAAAAATCCAGGTGTACGGCAAATTGTGTACATACACATAATATTCTTCCATACATTTGAAAAAATTGAACTGTTGTTGATTGAAAAATAGTATATAGATTGTCTGCAGATGGATTAATGGATGTTATGAAAATTAACTATTTTATCTCTGAACGTAGTTTCGTCAGTAAATAAGAATTTTATTAACTTACAATATACAAAGTTACAATATAAACTGAAAAACAGATTGACAAAGATTGTGCTAAATTTATATATAGGTCGAAAACTTTTGGTAGCCATAATTTCAAGTTTTATTATATATGTTTTTAATTATATATCACTTGTATGTACAGTTTTATTCCTATAATGTGTTCCTGAAAATGCTGCAACGAGTTCCACAAATTGAGGAATGGCATCACATGACGCATTTTGTCGCCGGTGCTGGTGCTGGCTGTGTAGGGACAATCATTTCGTTTCCTTTTGACACTATGAGAACTAGATTAGTAGCTCAATCGAATAATCATCGGGTATACAACGGAATATTACATTCTTGCAGGTAAGTTATAAAAAATTTAATTTTTCAATTAATCAGTACTGCTGATGATCTTAACTCATTGTCAGTGTTTTACTGACTAGCATAAAAAATTAACTTTATAAAAATATTTTTACATTTGAGTGACATGTATGTGTTTTATCTCTTTTTTCAGTTCAATTCTTCGACAAGAATCACCGAGGGTCTTCTTTTTCGGTTTGTTACCAACTTTATTGCAAATTGCTCCTCAAACTGGCCTGCAATTTACATTCTATGAATTATTCAAGGGTCTCTATAAGAGATACATCTCTGATACCGATATCGGTTTCCATAATTCCATGTTATCTGGTAGCGCCGCTGGATTCGTAGCGAAAACGATTGTGTATCCTTTCGATCTCGCTAAAAAGAGATTGCAGATACAAGGTTTCCAACACGGTCGTAAAGAATTCGGTAAATTTTTCCAATGCAATGGATTACTGGACTGCTTGAAAGTGACGGTAAAAGAAGAGGGTGTGCAAGGTCTATTCAAAGGTTTAGTGCCGAGTCAAATAAAAGCTGCTACTACTACAGCTTTGCATTTTACTACATATGAACAGGTTTTATTACTATTAAAGATGTTGCGGTAATAGAAATTCAAATAAAGAGGACAAATAATAATGTATAAACAGAATATATATATACACACACACATATATACATATATAATAATTATTTATAAACGTTGTTTGAAAATATTTATTTATACCTTTGAAAGACTGATTTTTAATTGATATAATTATACAGTATACTCTTAAATAAATTATACATTTTTTGTATTATGTACATATATAAATCATTGCAAAACTAAATTACACAGGTTTACTTTCGACTGAGGAATAAATATATCACAATTATGATTATTAGGAATTTCTCATTGTATATCATATAACAGCGTTAAGAATTTACTTTTCCATATTCTGCAGGCATTTCTTCGGGATTTCCCTCCAAAACAGCTATAATATTTTTCGCTGTGATACAAGCCATTTCATTTCTAGTTTCTATGGTTGCACTTCCGATATGAGGTAAAACCACTAAAAGAACACAAAATGCAAATTGATATTTATCGCATATTTAACATCCTATATAGAATCTGATAAGCTAAATAAGTGAATATTCAGATTGAAAAAACCTATATATTTGTAATTATTAAGATATTTATCAATAACAACAAAGAAAATAGCATATTAAGAAGTTAAATATTTTGTATCAAATATAAATATGTAATCTGATACAAATAATTGCGAAAAAAGTTATTCACTTCAAATGTCATAGAAACAGTCATATTTTCATTCGTTTTCTTATCACATCTCTCTGCATTGATATACGTACCACAATTTTCTAACTCTAAAAGTTCATGATTTAGTGGTAGCGGTTCTGGTGTTGTAACGTCTACGCCAGCTGCTGCAATTGTATGATTCTTTAAAGCATCAATTAGCGCTTGTTGATCTACTACATCCCCGCGGCTACCGTTCACAAATATAGCTGTTTTCTTCATTTGATGGAAAGCCAAAGAATTAAACATATATCTAGTTTGTGGTGTCAATGCCACAGTTACTATGACAAAGTCACTATTCTGGAGTAACGTGGAAAAATCAACTTTTTCACCACCAAACTCAGATGCTTCTTCTTTGACAGTTCTGTTAAAATACAATATCTTGGCAACATTGAAACTCTTAAGTATTTCAGCGACTCTGAAGCCAATTCTACCTAAACCGACAATTCCTACTACTTTCTCTGCCAGCCCTGTGCCACACATCCATACAGGCGACCAGGATGTCCATTCACCTCTGTAATAAACATAATAAACATAATAATATTCAGTTTCAAATATTGTGCTATTTTATGATACATCTTTAAATCCATAAAACATATAACAATACTTTTTGTGTTGATGTTAAAGAAACATTTGGAACTCATTAAAGTTTTTTGTTATTAGTTTTAGAAGTTTAAAAATTGTCATCTACATAAAAATAAACACAGTACATTAATTAGCCTACATGAATAGAAGAAAGTTGTAAAAAATAAGATTATAAAACATAAAATTATTCTAAATGAGACTAATATTACATCTCTGTCGTATAACGAATTTTTCAAATGTGTTAATTGACTGCAGAACAGAGAAGTTCTCAGATCTCTCTATTCTATAATCAATCAACAGATTTGAAAATTTGTCATACAACAAAAACAGACAAATATAATATTGATCTTACACTATTTACAAGTTAGGAAAATGTCCCAAAGTCATCAAAACCTATATGTTCCATATACTTGTATGCATACCTGTAAATTGCTAAGTTTGCATGCACCACATTTCTTGATGTGGCTAATAAAAGAGCTATAATCAGCTCGGCAGTGCTCTCAGTCAGGACATTCGGAGTATAACCAATTTTGATGTTTCTTCTTTGCAAACTACTTATGTCTATATGATCTAAGCCCACCGACATAGATGCCACAACTTTCAACTGTGAGCCTGCATAGTCTAAAACCTCGTTATCTATCTTATCCGTTAGCACGCAGAATACAGCGTCTACTCCACAGATTTTAGCCAATAATTCAATACGAGGTATTGGTTCAGGTTTGTCCCATATTATAAGATGGTATCTATAAATGACAAAACATGTATTAAAGGTACTTAAATTAAATTTAATTATAAACATGTATTGCATTTGAAATATGTATTTATATTATTGAACTTGTTACAGATTTGTCTTTGGCATGACATCAAGTTAGGCTGGCACAAAATTACATAATATAAAGAAATTAAGCAGATATATCATATTAACAAAGAAGCAATACATAAATAAAAAAAATGACAATAATTTAAATATTTAAAATGCAAGTCTCACCGTTTACGCAGCAAGCTTAAGCCTGCATTAGGTATATCTGGCCGTGTAATTAGGATTTTGGGTTTACTCATTTCGACAGCATTCGCATCATTCGATATCAAGACTCTTGGATAATCACAGATCGTCCAACCGATTCTCTTTGTATGAAGGATTCTCTCGCTTTGTTTGATGAGACGAACAGCGTTCGCGAATACCATTATTTATTAGCATTTACCTACGACATGCCGGGATTGGACGAATAGTCGCGTGATACGTCGATGAGCTAATCCCCACTAACTAACTCCACTCTTCAGTTATAATTTTCAAAATTTTCTAGAGATAGCTAACGGATTAAACAGATAGAAGAAATGCGTGCAATATGGCGAATTGGCGAGCACGCATGAACAAAATAATTAGTGCGTATATCGTTGCGATTAAAGAATTTGCACAATCTGAGATAACAGGTCAAGATAAATGTGCGTATAATTCTTTCAAATCTTTTTTTGTAATTTTGTACATTTATGTATTTTCATGTCTAGAATATTATTTATTCCGAGAAGGAAAATCGTTGCTTAAATTCTATTTTTTTTAATTTCAAAAACTTTTTATGTTTATTGCTCTTTATGTCGGTATGTTAGAAAATGATAATTTAATGAATTCTTTGATTATTCTCTAAAAACACTCTAAATTATTTTATTTTCCCTTCTCTATCGTTTTATTATTTTTAAAATTAAGAGTCCTTCATTTTTTTATACGATTTTCTTATATAATTTAAATTATAGCAGAGAATAGTTTGTGATTCAAAATGCTGAATAGTAGCGGATTTATATTTCTGAGCTATGTGATTCTTTTTCTTCTTTCAGGCTTGTAACTTTCGGATCTAATCCAGTATCATGTGTTCTAATTTTGAATTTCACAGGATTTTAGTACTATATAGATCTCGTAGAAATTAGGATTAATAAAGTGTATATAAAAAAAACATTTTATTTATACAATTTTCTTTTTAATACAGTTACTAACATATTACGGCCTAATACGATTGATTGACTAATAGATATAAACGACTTTATTAATAATATATTAATAATATATTATCTTTGCAAAAATAATACTTCATTCGTGTATTACAAAACACAACAATATATTACATTTATAAATAACACTAAATAGAGCTCCTAAATTAAATAATCTATACGTGTCAATATACAAATGCCTCGCTATCTTCTAAATGATCAGACTGCTTCGTGTCTTCTTGATTGCTCATAGCAGCCGTGACTGTATTTTTCATCAGCATTGCCACCGTCATAGGACCTACGCCGCCGGGAACTGGAGTGATATATCCGGCAACGTCCTTCACGTCGTAATCCACGTCTCCCACCAGACGATATTTGCCGTCTGCAGTCTTCACCCTAGTGATACCCACATCAATTATACAAGCGCCTGGTTTTATCATCTCTTTAGTAATCAAGCCAGGAACTCCGGCCGCGACTACGATCAAATCCGCCAACTTCGTGTACTTTTCTAGCTCCATATGAGGTGTGTAACGATGGCAGATTGTCGTTGTCATGTCCATCGCACCCGTTTCACCTGTAGAAAATGAGATGTACAATTAGTTTGGAAAATTAAAAGATAAAAATATAAAAAATTGGCAAAATTCATGTAGTTATGTTATTTCTTATTCATTAAAAGCAAATAAATTACTATGAAAATAAAGAAAGTCATTATAAAGAAAAATCAAATATTTCATCAGAAATAAAAGACTTAATTGTTAATAAGTCAAATAATGATCGTTCGATACTTCTAGTTAATACTTTAATCTCTACGAGAGTTTTCTTATTAAAGAACAAAAATTGATGAAGAAGCTGCGAACTGACAGAAATAAAGAAAATGAATTAAATGTCTCGAGATATATAGGCATTCTGATATTACGAAATAAAACAATTGTGAGAATTTAGATAATGTTACAAATAGTGATACGATTTAAAAGTCTGTGACGTCAGAATTTGTTATCTCGATACGACTTTAATACAACTATATTTTTTGTTGTCAAATTGATAGTAGGTCAATCACCTTTGCCATCGGCGTGAAGTAATAGCGCGATAGGCAGTCCGACATGTTTTGATCTGCCCACAACTACGGCATTCTTTCCGAAAGTCTCGATTTTGCTTCTAAGTATTAATTCTTTAACAGCTAAGGCGGTGGCTGGCACAATACTGTTGTTGTCCAGTGTCAGATTACCAAGATTTTCCAAGTGAAAACCGTCCACATCCTTTTTTGGAATTATCGCTTGACATACTTCTCTCTCATTTATGCTTTTCGGCAGCGGTAATTGTACTAAAACACCATCAACAGATGGATCTCTGTTGAGACTGTCAATTTCCTTAAGAAGTTCTGCTTGCGTTATGTTTTCTCCCAAATGAATAGTATAACTCTCAATTCCTGGTAATTAACAAAGAAGATTAGCAATACGAGTCCTAAGCAAAAATCTGTTATGTATCTGTTTGTTGAGGATAAAAATAAAATTACCTATAGATTTTGCTGCTTTCATTTTTCTACCAACGTACGCTTTGCTGGATGGATGATTTCCCACTAATATCGCGACCAGCTTTGGCCTTTTCTTTCCAGCATTTGTACAAGTATCTATAACCACCTTTAATTCTTGTTGAATTTGTTCTGCTATTTTTGTTCCGTCTATGATCACAGCTTCTTGTCTGCAAATATCAAGATTCATAATTTAAAAGCAGCGGAAAATAATTTTTTTGAATATATATTCTATTTTTAATATTTTTTATTATTACTATATAAAATTAATAAAATTAAATATATTGGCAAAAAAATCTTCATAAAAATTGAAGATAAAAATGGAACTACCTTTCGATTTTGATGTTTACATTTTTCTACTTTTAATGTGTATTTATAATATTTTTTGTTTGATATTTATAAATTCTATATATATTGATATTTGTTACAATAGATATTCTTCATATCATTCATTTATATATTGTATTACAAAAATGATAGTACTAAAAAACAAAGTTTTCCAGAAAATAAGTTTAAATGTTTTGAATCATTAAACATTTTATAATATTAATTTTGAAACGTAATTTTGATGTAATAACATGATTGTAGAAATAAAAAATGCTCTTTAAATTATATTGGTTTTTTTTTCATTCCAAAATAATTCTTTTTTTTATGTTTCCATTTTTCTTTTATGTTTCTATTCTATTTTTGGAAAAAAATTTTGAAAAATTTTTTTGAGTTTGACAGTTTTTGAGTTACATTATTGTTGTAGCAAGTGAGTGGTATATATTAGGATATGTTATTACAATTTATTATACACTCTCTGCCTGCAAATTAAAATAACTGTCCACGTGAGTCTCTGACAGAAAAATACCATTCTCAAGCTAATTCTACAATCTTGTGCTTTTTGTTTTCTGTTTCTTGCTGTTTGTCTTTTATCTTATTAATCAAAAAGGCAAGAGAGACAAACAGCAAGAAACAGGAAACAAAGAGCACATTGTAGAATTAGCCTCATACTCACCGGACTTTTGACAAATGCAGCTTTCTCCCAAACTTCTGTGACACGACGGAGAAGACATTCCTCCAGGAGAACATTGTTGCTGTTGCTTCGTAGAATTCACACGCTGATCTGAATCAATCTGAGATCGATGTGCTATCGCATGCCGCCAAAAGATGCCGGCGACGAGGAATCCCTCGCTGCAGGGGGCTTGTGAAATCCCCGACAACAACTCGAGGAGGTTCGTGCGTATGCGATAACGCACTACGTCCGGACAAACAGCTGACGTCGTTTGCGATAACCGCTAATTCGCAGGGGGTCGATATCACTGCAGTTGTGAAATCGATTGATGAAATCGAGTCGGTTGTCGAAGGAGACCGCGAGTGAAAGGCGAGAACTATTAAACCTGCTAGAGCACCCGTACAACCAGTTTCACCTTCTACAGGGCAGATCCTGGAAAAACCGGAACCGGTCAGATTCCACAACTGGCGGGTCCGTGAAATCCATGCTCATGATTGAATTCATCGAATGGAACATTATGCGTGTTACGTCATTAACGAGATATTATAAAATAAAGCTAGACTAGTTCCAAACAAATTTTCATTGTTCTCAAGTAAACTTGGTTGGATTGGGAATAATTGAAAAATACAGACATTATTACGACTGTTGGATATATGAGATGTGAATTTCTCGACTGTCGATATAAATTATAGTTATTACAAGATTGTGCCATATATTTCAAGAATTTACATAAAAAAATGTGTACATATTGTTTATATTAAATTTACTCAAATATTTTTTATATAGACAATACACAAGCAATATAAAATATGTAAATTATAATAATATAGTATGCGATTGTTAATATATCTGACTTTTATTAATGTACACAATTTAGGCAATATAGGCTTCGATGATTCTGATAAATTTTTGTTTATACATGTAAATAACAAGTAAAACATATGTATAATTTACATTATATACATGTAGATGTAGATTGTTATTATTATTTTACGTGTAAACGCACAACTCTGATTTCTAATGCAATATTCATTATTAATACGGGACAGAAAATAAAGCTTGCATATTTGCGACACAATAATATTATTATTAATGATATTATATTATTTGTATTTTTTGTAATTATTTCTATAGATGAAGAAAATGACAAATCGATGTTATCGGCAGAGAGGCAAATTTTTGTTGGAATAATTTCAAATGGCAAAGAAGATGGCTCCACGAATCCATTGATTTCGGTGTGTATTAGCAGATTGTATACAGTTGGAGATATATAAATAATAAAATAATGAATTATTTATTTGCTTTTAATCCGTTTCATCTTTGATTCTTATTGAAAATGTATTAGCTGTGTACGAATGTTGTCATTCTACATATCATACGCAAAATTAATTTCCATATGAATGATAATCTTCATAAGCATATAATATTATACATTTAAATATTATACATTTTAAATATTATAAAATTCATGTTCATTATAAAATTAATTTTGCTAATTTTATTTACACGCTTACACTACAGTTCTTTTTTAGTAAATTGGTATCCATGTATATCCAATTTAAAATAATTATTAATAAAGTTGCTTTTTTTTATTTTTATTTGCTGTTCTTTGAAAATATTTTTTCAAGACTTTTTTAGGAATTATTAATGTTACAATATTTCAATCTCTCATACGATAACATCGAAATTTCATAAACATACAATCAGCTTATAATATCTCTTGTCCTCCGAAATTATAGAAGACGTTGGCTGCGTGCAGTAAAAAAAATAACTTTGCAACTGTAAAATTCTTTAATGTAATTGGCTTATACATTTGGATTCAATAAGATACTAAAGGTAAAATTAATCATTAATGAATTTTACAATAGTTGTCTTTTCTGTTAAACGTAGCCCATATTAGGCTAATTCTACAATGAGCTCTTTGTTTCCCATTTCTTGCTGTTTGTCTCTGTTTGTCTCTTGTCTTTTTGGTCAATAAGAGAAAATAAAAAGCACATTGTAGAATTAGTCTAAAAATCGTTTAAGGCAAAAACAATTAACGCCTGTTTTTTCAATAATTCGATAACGGTGTCGTCGATCGTCACGTTTAATATCAAACTTGCAGGTCGCGCATTAAGAAAATGCGTTCTCGCGGAATGAGATAATGCGCTCAAGCGATTATGTAAAATTATTGGTAACTTTTGGGATCCGGAAAAGAGACGCCAGCCTCGGCGACGAAGTATATAATATTACGTTGGAACTGTATTAAGAACATGAAATATGACTGAGCGTACCGGCGCGCCGGCCGTATTATTACTCCGATCCATCGTGTCATAACTATTATAACGTGGCTCGCATAGTAAATATTAAACACCGAGCCTGGTCCGAGCATTATACGCTCGCGTATCGCGAAACTTGACGTAGCACAAAATCCAGATTAAAGAAACGGAAAACGTTTATTTCCTTGTTTATAAAAGAAGAGGCAAATTTGGAAAATTTGACATATAATAACGTAATTTAATATTTTATCAATAAATAATTTACCATTTATTGAAGCTATGCATTTATTTACTTATTATTTATTAGAAATAACGTAATATTGTATTATTAAATATAATTTATTATCTATTGAAATTATATATTTATCCATTCATTATTTATTATAGAAACAATTTAATATTTTGTTATTTAAAATAATAAAATCTGTTAGGCACACTGCTCCATCATTATTATACTGTACTATATGGCGATAGGATTAGTGAAACGCGCCGCGCGTGGAGTGTCTTCGTTACAATTTCGCAACAATGCACTGTCACCACTTTGTTTCAAAACAGCGGTCTATCGATTATTGTTAACTATTTTGAGGATGGGATACCGGACAATTTTAGCAGATCTGCCCACAGTGCGGCCAAATATTTAGTTAGCCGCAAGGTTTGGCGCATACTTTCCGATATTATAAGCCAGGCTTGAGTTGCCTCGACGTGCGACCATTGATCAAATAGTTGATCTTAGTTGTGATCAAAATGCTGGTATGTGTTAACGCGTGTTTATTGCTAAGTCTTGCTTGTTAAAATTTCAAATCGATTGCAATACGGCCAAAATACTTGACGTTGCGAAATGGGAAAACATTTCTGATATATGAGATAAAAAAAGTACTTTAAACGCACACACATATATATATATATTGAATTATAATTTATGTAGACATCACTTGTCCATTTTTAAACGTTTTATTATTGGACGAAAAGTTTGTTAAAATAAAAAGCTGAAAATGTAGTTATAGATATAGATATAAAAATAATTTTATTAGATCATTAAAATAATTAATGGTTAATTTAAAATAAAATAAAGGCTCGATCCAATTACTAAAATATCTAAATTTTTTATAGCATTGTCCATTAATTATGCTTAAGTGTCATGTATAATTATATATTTTGACAGTTCAACAAAATCATTTTCAGATCTGTATCTAGTTAAATTTGGATTCTTCAGCAAAATCGTTTTATGTGTAAAATATAATAAAGTATGATTAGAACATCGAAAATAATTTAAGTGCAAATTCAAACATCAAATATTAATGCACATTACGAATAAGGTAAATTATATTAATTATATAAAACATCTGCTCTCGTAAATATTTAACAGGAAGAGAGAAGTGGGGTGGGGGAGAAAGATGCAACTATGTCACGCAGTTCAGCTATTTTAGTCGGTGGTGATTAATTCCGGCGAGTTTTTTTCGTGTGTGTCCATGCAGCTTGAATTTCCTAAATTCACGAGCTGGTTTTGAGCCCGTCCAGAATTCCTCGCCGCTCAACACTTTAACAATTCGGCGCCCGCCATAACTGCACGTAACTATGATAATTATGCGTCTCTTTAGCAGCGTCGTTTCCCGTAAACCCGCGTCTCCTCCGCGATTATTCGTGTTTCGAGTTGTCATTCCATTTTCCGCGGCACGTAAGAACGTCGCGCTTTCTTTTCTCCTTCTTTTTCTTTTCTTCTTTTTACTTCGTTTTTCTTCGCGAGTGGAATTACTCCCGATATTTCAGACGACGTCGACGAGATCGGAGCACCGCGCGAGAACTGCATTATGCAAAAAAATATGCGCCCGTTGAATGAATAAATATGTATTCTTGTCTCGTATGTACTACCCCTCGCCCTTTGTCCTTTACCCTTCGCCCGGTAAGCTTCGCGACAGAGCTCATACATAATTTATCGTCCGAAGAATCTGGGCGCTCTCGGCGATAAAACGGTTGCCATAATCGGTACATACATCGTTATCGCTATTGACACAGCAGGCTCGTGCGAGTACGTCTAAATTCGGCACCTTTGCTCTATATTCTACTTTTGTCTATGTAGATCGTTCTACGTCTTCTTTTAAATAGGACAGTATTTGATTTGAATATTAATAAGTTAAAATATAAATTTTGCAATAAATTTTTTGCTGTGTTCAACCCAGGAATAATCATTTGAAGTATTTCTACAACTCAGCTACAAAAATGAATTGTTTGAAATATTGTTTTGTACGTAAATTATTTTAACATATCTTTCTTTTTTAATAATTATTCTTTACGAATCTTTAAATATGTAATTCCATCGAAAATCCGCAATAAAAAATATATTATATTAATTAAAATCTTTATTAAAAATTTGTTTACTGTATCATAATAACTTACAATTGATTAAATTGGCTTTAACTGAAGACATATTATTAAGATATATTTGTATGTTATAATATTACAGTACGCTATTAAATAGAGTGTTCTGTATTGTGTTATCATACTTCGTCATTGCGACAGTCGGTTGTTGCAATGTTCATTGCTATTTTTATATCACGTATCCAGGGGGGGTCTTGATAAACTCTGGGAGGGAAAAAATTGCGCAGATATGAATAACCTTGTTCGGAATATCGGCCGTAACGAGAAGTTATGACGTAAAACTAGTCGTCGACATCTCTGAAAACAACAGCGGTGTTGACGATTGACGTCAGTGGGTCACGCATTGGCTTGTCCCGAGTCAACTTTTGCAATGGATATTTGCTTGCACATACAGACGACGCTGACACCGCGGTTATTTTGATTGAAATCGTGCGTGACTATCGTAGTATCGTTGCAACACATGCAGCGATTGATCCTAGTTTTTATATCATTTGCGTTCGATAATACCATTTAGCGCTTAATTACCGTAAATATCCATTCGTTAAGAGCGATTCAGCAATTCTTGAAAATTTATGTGTAACGAGAGAAAATGTCTCAATATAAAGTAATTTTAATAAACAGATATGACACCACACTATTAAATACATTGTACTTATAGTTTACGAGATTTTGCACAAGCGAGTAGATATATATGGAGGCTATTTTTAATTTTCAACTGTTTGTTAATTCTACACAGAGAGAATTTTCTTTTACAATTCATCTCGAAAATATGGTAGTTGTGATACAATACAATATTTTAAAGATTTTTACCATGCACTTTACTAAAATTGATCAAACTTATTTTATACTTTATTGTAGTTTTATTAATGAATGAGAGAGATTTACATTAAAATTCTTTGAAATACAATGTTGTCTTACGACTATCGTATTTTCAAGGTAAATTCTAAAAAAAAATTCTCCCCGTGTGACATGTACTTATTTTAGTTAATTAAATTAAGGATATATTGAGTAAAAACAGTGACAACTAGGAACAATTAGAAATAACTCAAATTGGATATAAATTGATATTTTTTTTTCATTACGTTTTTTTCTCTAGATTATATATGCTGTCTCGAAAATCTTTTTTTTCCTGCAGCTATCACGCGCTAACTCTTGATATTATTTCCGATTTCACGCGCATATTAATAAAGCGGCGGTTTATTACGGAATTCCGTCGGCTATTGATTGCCACTTGCAGTGCGCAGTTAATTAAGCTTTTAATTTAATGTAAGCGGCGGCGGCGGCGGCGGCGGTGGCGGGCACGTAAATTCTACGATTTCTCATCGAGAATGTCGGTCGTGTTTCGCGATTCTCGTGGAAATCTGGATTTGCGGCCGGCGATTTCCATCAGAATCTGGACTGGCGGCTGACCGCATTTGCGGTGTTACTACTTGCCGAGAACATGGATCCGCTGGACCTTGGGTAGCCATTACCGATACCAAAATATATGTAATATCGGTGAAAGGTGTCAACCAAAAGATTATCTTTTGAGTATGTGAATTAATGTAATTGTTTAATCTTACTATCTGGACTATGCACGAGTCTGACATTCAGTAAGTCGTTTCAGAACTTCAAACTAGTTTCAAGTTCAATTAATTTAATTGTGGGCAGACGTACCGAATTTCTACAATTAAATTAATGTTTGTACAAAATTACATGAATACTTACGCATGTGCTTGATGTACTGCACAAAGAAATGTATATAGAAATTTTTTTCTTGATAAGAATCGTATACATGAATACATTTCTAGATATATCGTGATGCACATACATGATATTAATACAATGACCACTATAAAATGCAGTGTATATTACAGTTAAGAGAAAACGATGTCACATTAAAAATAAAAAAGTAAAATATACCGCGTTGTTGTGTTGTGCAATGTAGTCACATCATCATGCACGATAAACGCAACTTTGTACAAATTTAAATAAAATTATTTGATTTTGTATAAAAATATATTGTACATGATTAGTTTTTTTTGATTAATTAATGGAAGGAAATTATGATACAACAAAGAAACAATTAATTTTTCTTTAAATAGCAAGTCGAGATTGTAAAGTAAATCTTTCTTGCGAAACTTGTTTGAGGAGAGCTTATTTGCTTTTGAAAAAGTTATCTTTTGTAATTCTTATGTCTTTTATTAATTATTTCCCTTTTTATTATTTATTAATATTTTTTATTTATATTTTGCACGTGATTGACAGTTTACTCTGTATATATGATATTTCATTTTCTCGATTAAAGAACACTCTAAAAATATGAGAATTTAACACTATGATTTAAAACTCATGGCGTTAAATCCACACTGATGTTTATATCAGCAATACGGTGAGAATTATATTTAACACCAATGGCGTTAAAACCATCACGCACATTTTGTAAAGTGCAGGATTCTACCAGTTTTTGTTTAACGTTAGCTACAATTTAGTTGCTGAAAAATGAAAAGCGTTTAAAAAGCACATTTATTTTTGCATTTACTTTGCAATGAATGACACTCGCCAAAATTGTAATGACATTGGAATGGAGGAAAAAAAAGTCTCGCACAGATTTGTACTAGAAAAAAGCAAATTTATATTTAAGCGATGGGTTTTATCTTTCGCGTTAAGAAATCGCTGTTCCATCAGCAAGACGATTTTATCGTCGGTAAATCCGCGCTTGACGTCGCGCGTCGCGGCTGTAATAATTAAAATATTATTTCGTGATAAAAAAAAAAGGGAGGAAAATGGAGCGATAAGCGTAACGAGCCCATCGTGGACGTAAAAGCGTTTCCATTTAATTACAATCGATCGTAGCCGGGATCGCCTTCGGCATCGGCCTCCGGGGGAGGAGGGCAGGGAGAGCGGTTTTATCGGCGGTCAGCCACGGTGGTTCGTACATCGGCGTTAAAACCACCACTCAAATTTGCAGAACTTTTTATTTGCCCCGCTCTCGCCGCGAGCATGTTCGTTCCAACCTCTTATCGGCCATTCTTTTCGGAGGAGCTTAAAATTTCAGAAAGCTTTTCTTCCTGTCCACCACTCCGTTCTTCGCTTCTCCTTTTCCTTTCGCCGCCATGGATCTTTCTTTCGCGTCATTTGGTTAAGAGATTTTTTTCATTTGGGTTCTCGGTGGTTCTCCATGGTCCCCGTGAGGGCAACCAACAGAAAATGTTTGATCTACTTGATGCAGTCCCTTCAAATGCTCCCTCAATTCTTGGTTTCTCTTTTCGAACGCCTGGTCTCTCATCCGACTGCCTCTTGTTAGCTCGAATTTCGATCTTGCCGGTATTTCCTACTTTACTGCGTTTCGCGACCTGCCTTTGCAGCCTTTGAGCGATTGTAAATGCAAATGGTAGTGGTCCATTCTGCAGAAATCATCGAATAGTACGCGAGATCAAATTTTACCTGATAAAGGAGAATTTTTAATCGCATAAAAACACTTATTTCCAAAAGATAATCGAGGGCTTATACGAAAAGGACGATTTTGCTGACGTATCTAAAATTTAACTAGATACAGATATAAAAATGATTTTGTTAGATCATAAAATAATTATGGAGAATAATGAAACTAATTGTTAAAATATCCAAACTTTTTGAAATATTGCTCATCATATTTTCCTACGTAATTTTTATCAAAATTATTTTCAGATCTGTATTTAAATTATTAGAGACTAGCAAAATCATTTTGTCCATGTTCTGCAACAGTGGATTAATTCACATTTTGTAACAACGGAAAAAATAAACTGTGTCATGCATTTATTGTTTTTTTTTATGAAAGTTTGTGTTATTTATGACAGACAATCTTTCTAAAGATTGCCGAATAAACGGATAAAATCGCGATGTTTAAGATAACTTTAAGATATCTTTCCGTGTTCTTTGTGAAATATTTTAAAGACTTTTCTTAAAAAATTCTTGAAGATATCTTAAAGCTATCTTATACGTCAATTTTGCTCATTGGATAACTAAAAAAAATATGACGAAAATTTCAAAATGGTAGAGAAATTTTTGTCTCAGTTTTTTATTAGGAATAACACTACATGATTAGTAGGCGTTACATCTTGTATAATATTTCAGTTACATCTTGTATAATGAATTACAATTAAAATGTTCGATTTTTTTATCTGTTGAAAATGGCTAAAAATCTGTAGCCGAAACGTCCAAAGAACATACGTGATCAAAGTAATAATTGTACGTGATTAAAGTAAATTTATTGCTGATACTTTGCGTACAGTTGACTCCTAGTGCCCCTTTAACGTTTCGATTAAATTCTAAAAATTTAACTAGATACACACAGATTTGAAACTAATTTCGTTGGGCCATCAAAATAATTATTTAGAAAACTCAAGTATAATGAGCAATGTTGCAAAAAGTTTTGACATTCTAATAATCTGTTTCAGCGTCCTCCGTAATTAATTTATGATGAAAAAAATTTATGAGACAGTTTTTGCAAAATATGAGTCAGCTCACTGTTGCGATAAGCCCTTTAATTGAAAATTTATAAATAATCGATATTAATAGGGAGAACGTAATTAAAAGATTATCCAGGAAATTCCATGTTACGATAGATTTAGAAACAAACCCGATAGATTTTCACCCCGCGGTTGTGCTCTGGCTTCCGTTCACCGTTCCCCGCGGCTTCCCGCCATTTCTTGCGAATGCTCGTTTGTCATTTTTTGAGCAAAGTTCATTGCTTCCCGGACCATCGGACGTGAGCTATAAAAAATGCAGGAAAAAGAAGGTGGGAGGTGAGAAGAAGGTAGGAGAAACACTTTGAAGCGGGGCAAAACTTTGGAGCCGGCGTTATTGATGTCTTCGGTAGACGTGTGCAAGTGAAGGAGGGGACGGTGATAGGCGGTGGAAAGTGGGATCGGTCGAGGGGTAATCCTGAGAGCAGCCTGAAAGGCTAAATGAGAAATACTTTCCGATCGGGCATCAGCCGCAGCAGTAGCAGAGTAGCAGCCGCCCCAAAGACTCGCTGGCGAAGCTTAAGACTTCATATAACGCTCCTGATCCTCGACATCTCAGTCCGGCGTTGAGATTTCGACGCTTTTATTACGTAACTGTCGATTTTCTCTCGTCTCTCAAAATCCTTTTTAAATTGTAATCTTCGTTTGTGCTTACGCACACAAATCACCGTGTGATCCAGGGAGACAAAAGTACTCCGTGCCAAAATATATGATGAATAACTTCAGCTAAGCTTTCTAAAGCTTTATGGATTTAATATCGAACTCATCAAGAAAGAGATAAACGTTATTGCTAACACGTATCCGTACTTTTTTCCACGCGATTACTTAGAGTTAATCGATTTCTACGCATAATGGGCTTTCCACAATAAGCCGTTAGTTTCCACTCATATAACACTAATGATAAGTCATAAATTAATTAACTATTAAGTCATAATCATTAATCTTGGAAAATTTACATCTAGAATAAGTCATATTAGACTATGTCATAAATATTTCAAACAATCAGAAGGATGGTAGCTCTCAAGGCAAACAAGACAGTATGGCTTGTATTCAAAGTCAAGTCTTATATTTAAGTGCAGTCTTCAGATATCACGAACAATGTACAGAGCAATATTAAGACATTATATACTTAAGATAATCTTGAAATAAGAACAGACTATAAATATTGGTCTATGAATACCGACTTGTATTCACATTTGATTGATTAGTCATAACGTTATCTAATTGTACGTTTTAATACATAAGAAATGGAATTTGATCATCTCCATACAGTCACTGATTATTGTTTTGCAGTGACTTATTATTATTGTTTTATGACACATTACTCGTTTACAATTTGTTCCTGTAATCTTCTAATCTATTACTAATGGTTTATTGTAGAAAGCTCATAAAATTTCCTACACGTCTCTCGCAGTTTTAAACCTCAGCTGTATGGATAATCGAGAGATGAAGAGCAGAGAGGAGGAGAGAAAGGAGAGAAAAGAACGAAGGTAAAAGAACGAAGGAAAAAATTAATTATGGGTACACAACGAGCCATAATGCTATAACAAGTCGGTGTACCGAAGTACACGAGGCTGTCCTGTCGACAGTAATAGTAAATTAGGCAATAAATAATCGCATTTAAGTGGCAACGTAATTTTCAGCTGCTAGTCTTACGGCTACCATTAAGGCCATTATTGCGAATCTCTTAATTTGCGAAAAACACTGCCTTCTCTGCAGGAATAGACGAGAGAAAAGGAGAATGCGAGAAGGGGGCGCGAGCGTGTGCTAAATGAAGCGCCGCGGGGTTGAAACTGTTCGCCGCATGTGTTAGGATATTATTCATTCTAACCAACCGGCTCTTGACCTCCTTTCGTCGGATTATATCGCACCCTCTTTCTCCCTGTATTCTCTTACTTGCGTTTTTTTTTCCTCAGCAATTACTATAAACAATTCCGACAGTTAATGGCCACTTATCGCGCTCTCTTGAAACGTCATTTTCAGTGATAACAAGATTGTTTTCTCAAACTTTATCTGCATCAGCCATTACTATAACAATTCGATACCGATTCCTTGATTACAAGAATTCTCATCTATATTAATTTTTTTAATTACATGTGATTGAAAATCAAATTTGTAGAAATATAAAATAATTAATGTAAAATTGGCATTCTTCATTTTATGAGAATTTGATTTTAGCAAAATAATTTATCTGATCCAAATAGATTACTATTAGTTTTTTATTTCATTAATATATCATAATTAAGAAAATTTAATAACGATCATTTAATAAAATTAAGGTAAAACTGAGATTCGATCAAATTTTCGTTACAACAAATCTAAAAATCTATATTGATCAAAGAATTTCTTAATAATCGCATTAATATCAAAATCAAATTAACCTCATTGATATCGAAATTCCTGTAGATGAATAAAATTACAGGAGTATAAAAATTTCTCTTATTTAATTAGATTCAGTCTCATCAATCTGAATTTGGATCATCTTGATATAAAATTTTATAGATTTCTATAGAATTATCCCGCACACCATATCTTACTTTTATTTTCATATGTTAATACGACATTATTGAAGTAAACAGACAAGGTGGCCTCTGTCTCAAGTTTGCCTTGTACTTTGCCCTAAAAGGCGGATATACACTAAGACTCCCTAGGAATACGAAATTTTCAAAGTTGCTTCCCGTTCCAGTCAATGTCTTAAGTCTTACTCCGCTTTGGGTACAGTTCACGTTCTCCGCGGCATAATTTTACATCTTTAGACCTGAATATTTAAACGTAAGTCTGCCACTGCGTTTGAGGATTCGTGGGCGTAGAGCCGCCGGGGCTTCGCGTAACTTTTACACGATGTTCTATTGTATGAGAATACCTAAGATTTCGCGCGGCAACGCGAAACCTCCGCAACATGCTACTCTCTCCAACAATAGCGATTTGCAGAGCGCCATTAGTTTAAGAAGAGCAGACAATGAACAAACCATTTATATGATGCGCATACGACGAGACACTTTTTATAATCTTTAGTAGATTTCGCGAAATTTCAATCTGTGATTTAACTCACAATCCACATTTCTCGTGACACTAAAAGAAAATATGAATCCTTTAGACTCACCTTTCTGTTATCTACTAGTTATGGAAAAAGATATAGACTGCATTGTTCCACCTTTTGAAACTTCAGTTTTCTTTCACCTTCTTATTCTCTTATTTTCTTACTCTTTTATTCATCCATTAGATAAGTTATCACATAGTTTATCTAAAGATGGAACAATCAACCTTTAAAAGTTTCCAACTATGTAACAAATTACAACACTTAAACTTAGCATAAATATAATATAATAATATTGTGGAACAAAATTTAACTTTTTTTTGTTACACAAATATGAATAATTATTTTCAATATATTTTATCTACTAAACACGAATCCGTTGGTAAAATTCGGTTATCATGTCACAATTTTGAGAAAAATGATGTTAAAAGGGATCACATTTTGGATATCTTGTAGTCATTTTTCATTAGCTTAAATTTTCTCCATAGTTATTTTAATGGTTTTCAACAAAATTGTTTTTTAAATCTGTATCAAGCTAAATATTTAGACTTAACAAAATTATTTCTTTGGTGTACACTATTTAAAAGTTAAAAAAAATTATCACTCATATATTCTAGTTATGAATTAGTAGTCTGTGCGTGCGTATGCACGTTAATGTTAAAAATTAAGAAATTGCGCGAAACAATGTTAAACAAACTCACTTTGACATCGTAATCAAATTAATCTCATTGATATGGAAATTTCTGTAGATGAATGAAATTACAGGAATTCGTAATAAGTGTTAGCTGGCGTATTGCGAGGGAAACTAACAGCTTCTGCTTCGCTTCTCTTGGTATGTTACCTTCAAATTCGGGCCTTATCTTCAATTTCGCGTATTTCGATATTATCTGTCACAGTCTCTCCGTAATGCTGCTTCTCCTCGCTTGCGCTTCTCATCCCCCTCTTTCGGTGCCTCTCTCACCCTACTGCGAGGCTGCTACTAACGCAAGCTGTTAATTATGATTAATCATGTCTCGGAAATTAAAGCGATTAATCTTCCTGTTGTTACCGGCTCGAGAGAGCGAGCGAGCGAGCCTGCGCTTGTCTGCGCGGGCTGTCCAGCGTTTCTGCTCTCCCTGTGAAAATAGAAGGGTGGTTTTCCCAATTAGTTGGACCCGCTAATCGGGCTCTTTAAGACCTACATTGGTTCACGTACGTAAGATAAGTCGCCCGTTCATGGCGGTATAACGATATGCATTTAAATTAAGTCGTTATATGTGTACGTTTGACTTTGGCTATGGTCCACTTATAGTGCAGAGTTTTTAAAAGCATTATTTGATTGGTCAATTAGTAAAATTATTTCTTTTAATTGATCAAATACCTTCAAGTAATTGTGACGTTAAATAAATCACATTCTTTATCATATAAGAAGTTGTTAATTTTTTTCAATTAAATTTTAATAAAGATACATTTTGTATCTTTATTAAAATTTATACGTACACATATAACGATGATTTTTTTATGTTTAATAAATGTACACTCTAACAAATCAGGGAAGAACTTCGTTAAAAAAAAAAAAAAAAAAAATACAAAGTGCAAGAATCGAGGCACGAAGTAACTCAAGAATAGACACGCGTCGTTACGCTTTTGTCGTTGCATCGAGGGGAAGCTAATTGAGCGGAGCTCATGAGCGAGTTCGATAAAGCCGCCATTAAGCCTGGAAAGCCACATTATCGAACATCGTACCAGATTCAAGACAAAAGAAAAAAAAAATAAAAAAGAAACGTATCAAATGAAGCCTTGATGACCGTATTCCTCGTTAATACGAAATACCATGGAAGGACGGAAATCATTATTTTTCCATTTTCACGATGCACCTTAGTAACGGCCGCTGGGCAATCGTTTCGTACACCTTCGCCGCTTTTCAACCTCCCGTTGAGAGGGAGGAAAGAATCGCGCTCCGGGGGGTGGCTCCAGGGAACAAAGGGTTCCGATAGCGGCCAGCGGTGTAAAAAGTACTATCGCAAATAAATAACCGATGGAGAGTGGTCGGAAGAGGTTGGTTTCTAAGTGCGAAATAGGGGTGCGCGATAGAGAGGATACGAGGGAGACTCGGCGGGGGTAGGGCATTGAAATAAATGCGCAGTGCACGAAATGGGGCGGCTGTCGGTGAATGCAAGTGTTCGACGGTGCAACGGGGAAAACAAGAGAGAAAGAGAGAAAAAGTTGTCGAGAGTGAGAAGAAAGAGGGTTGGGTTCGAGAGCGTGAAAATGCGGGGGCGGCAACCCCTTGTAAAAGAAAAATATATAAACTCGAAAGCCCGATAAAGTCAGTGCCTGCTGTTACAACAAGCCCTCTTTCTCCCTTTCACGTCGAACGACGGCTCTTTGTCTCGTTTCTCTCTCCTCCTCTTCCTCGGCGGCCACCAGGCGTTCCGTTCTCCCCTCGCAAATCCGGAACTCGCGACCAGAAAAATGGAGAGACAAGCTAAAAGCGCCATCCGTAAATCCGAGTCACGTGTGACGATGACTCGCTTCGTCGCACGCGATTCTGTGAGACGCAATATCAGCGAATCGCTCATTTCGCGAGAGCTCACGATAAAACTGAATTTTTACGCGGAGGAGAAAAAAGCCCGATACTATATACGCATGATATATCATCCCCCACTATTTCTGCTTTACAGGATTTGGTATTATTACAAGGCTTTGCCATTCGCTACACGCGCTCAATATCGATTGAATCTCGTTAAGTCGTTTCGGTGTTTCAAAACCGTCCGGTGCTACGAGAGTATCTCAGGATTTCAGTTAGGAGGGATAACAATTTATATCTTCACATATAACTTATTAAAATATATACTTATTATTAGTCTTAATTGGTAAGACGTTTGCATGGAATTTGGGAAATTCAAGTCGATCTCGGCTGAGTTAATACTTTTTGCAATAAACTCTTTCCAGCATCTCAAAGATGCTCATTAGTATCAGCAATATTAAATTGCTTGTCAATTTACTTTGTATTATTACGTCCTCCAGCTTCAGTAGAACTGTGTTTTGCAAGACCGACAAATAATAGATGCGCTGTTTTCTTGAACTGGAAATTGTAAAAATTTATACAAAAATATTATAACCTTGCCTGAATAATATTCACTTCATTCATTTGAACTTTTCTCAGTCCATTTTCACTCAATTTTATTCACTTGATATTAAAATATTTACAATAAAATTAGCCTTTGAGAATCTTCAACAAACTTTTTTACAAATACACAGTTAAATAAGTAACGAAAGTTTACATATGAAGTCGATTTTAATTGAATATTTGGTGTAAATTATATATATCTTAATTCCTATTTGCACGTCGAAACATTTTCAGTCTTGAAACGCAATTATAAATAGAACTTGAGTAGTAATATCACAAATTTAATTGACAAGTAACTTAATAATATTGATGCTAATAAACCACAAATTCATTAAAAAGTCAAATTATTAGTATCCTTCTAAGATGCCTATTAGCATCAATATTAAATTACTTGTCAATTTAATTTGTGATATTATTACTCTAGTTCTGTTTATAATTGCGTTTCAAGACTGAAAACATTTCGGCGCGCAGTTTGCAGAATTGGATGTGTACATAAAAGTTACACTGAAATATTCATTAAGATCCTATTCATACTGTGTAGGCTTAGATGTGTATTTACATATCACGATTTTATGATGCTTTATTTCTTATGAATAACAAAATGAATTACAAAATGAGCGTTTAACTTTTCATTATAAAAATGGTTTTTATGTTAATGGTTTTAATAATTTGTTTCTCTTTATCAAAGGCTTTTTTAGAAGAGTAAGGGCCTTTCCTGCTTCCCTTGCATATCCAATGCTATTCTTTGAGTTAGAAAACAATCCGAACAAAGATCGCGCGTGATGTCGTTATTGCACAAATGATTGATTAAATATTCTATCACTTCGCGAACAACGAGCGTAGCGCAATATCGGAGTAATCGAACACTTAAATAATCTGTAAGCGATAATTACATGACAATTTAAAACAGAACATTTGCGAAACAGCGCAGTAATAATGCGATAATTATAAATCAAACATTCGCAGTAATAATACGGTTACTATAAATTAATTATTGACATGTCATAATATAAATAATTATAAATCAAATGTTCGTGGAATAACGCAATAATTACGTATTATCGTTTCGATTGAACGTTGGCAGTTAGAAGACCGCACGAGATTAACAACAACGATTAACAAGCGTTACGCTGGAAATACTTAGCTCTTAGTTTCGCCCAAGAGGCTTGGCGGTCATCTTGAAGCGATGTGTAATAGATTAAACCTCTCAGTGTCCAGTCGCGCAGTTGTAACTACATTTACACGATCCACTTACAGTTGCCTCACTTACTGACACCAATTCAGAAACACAGAGTGTTAAACGACGCGTAAATGTTTCGCGTTGGTGTTACGACACCGGTTTATACGCCGAATTTATTGGAGAACGCTAAGTCTTAATATTACGTTCATGTCACGCATGTAATACCTCAACACTGCCGATTTTGCGTATGTCGTACGTACGATCGTAGTGGGAACAGAGCGACTTCTTAAAGCGAAGCCATAAACTCGCTGGCTGCATTGTTATTGTACGTTGTATGAGGGATTTGTGGAATAGTCAATAAAATTGTGAGAAGAACAGTGGTTATATGTATTGATATATAGGTATCTATTATAGAGCTTCTTTTTTTCGGGAGATTGAAAACCATCGTCAGCTATTGCAAAATTTTACTATTTATGGTTGATTTCTAGTGAAATTCGATGGCTGTCTGGAACATCCCGTTGATAGTTGAAAAATTTTGTATTAAATTAACTTAACACATTTCTCTCAAGTCTCAAACATTCACCTAGATTTTCATGTTAATTTGACATAAGATGAATATGTTTAAGAAAAGTAATGCAAACATTATATAAAAAATTAATACAAAAAATGTAATATTTACACACAGCTTAGAAGCAATTAAATTTGCAATTAAATTGGAAGCATATTTCTTCGTCAAATTAACATTTATATGCTAAATTGACATTTTATTCATACGTTTTTTATTTATTTATCTTAAAATTTATATTTTAAAATATATTATTTTTATATTATTTATCTATTTATTTGTACATTGTATTTTAACACTAAGAAATATTAGATAAATATTAATTTAAGACAAGATATTCAAGTAACAAATTAACACACGAACATGTTAAGCATTTCAACATAAAAATTTTAACAAGGACCAATTTTAACACAAATACAAAATGTTTTTTATTGTGTAGCTGTCAACGGCGATCGAGATTGAACGTGTTACGTGTACATCAAATGCCATATTATCTGACGCAACCGTTTTGTCGAAAATCTGCTCGAACTTGCCGGGAAATGTATTTACCGCAACGGGACGACGTGCCTCTGTGTCGCGACAAAGCCGTTCAATCAGGCCGTCTCAGGGCCGCGAGAGAAGAAGGAAAGGAAGGCGATGTGAGAGAGAAGCGATTTGAGAGGATCGACAGCGTCAACTTGCAAGAATGGCAACGATAAAGCAACGGTGTACAAACTCGGGGAGAGGCAACAGATAAAGTCTCGCGACTGTCCGGTTACATTCACCTCGTTTCGCTCGTCGTCGTATATTCTCTGGATTTTTTCATTCGCAATCCACCTTATCTCGCTCGCTTCGTTCGGCTTTCCCTTTGAGAACAGAGCTAGGAGCTGGTTCGCCAGGCGGGTCACGCGTGATGACTAAATAGCTAAGGCTAGAGCGTGCCGCGGATACGACAGTATGTTACAGAGTGTTTATAGAATAATATTGAAACATTTTATAGAATTAAATAGAAAGTTAATTTCAATAATGACTTCAAGATAGAAAAAAAGCAATTGGAAGTGTTTCTATTGTATTTTGCTTTACAAAGTCTTAATCCTAATTGGCATTCGCTCCAAATACTAATTTTCCGAATACCTTTCCTTAGTATTCATGAATCCAGTGCGTTTTAAATTAATACACCTTAATTGGCTTAATGTTGTAATTGAACGATTTTTTCATTTTAAAATCCAAAGAATAAAATTATGTAAAAGTTAAAATTATGTCTTGCAAAATTAACGTTTGTTATAAATTGTGAAAACATTTGTTATAACGTTTAGCGCGTAATTGTTCAATGGACCCGCGAATATCAATTAGGGTTGAAAGTGACCAGAAATACATTTAATTTTCAAAAAGTCATTTATTTTTCAATTACGTTCGTTTTTATTCGGCGTGACATCTCGATTTGTGACTCTTAAAATTTCCCGGTACCTCTCAACATTTTCCATTAAAAAATTATTATAAAAAAATATATGTATTTTATATCTTCGTAAAATATTTTGATGTTTTTCTACGTGTTCTATACATTCGAATACGCGGTACACATTCATTAACACATACACACGTATACGCTCCTGTTTTCCTCGTCTCTTCACGGAGTATTCCAGGTAATGGATGAAGGGAAACAAAAGGGCTGGTATGTGTAAAGAAGAATGGCCACACGGCGTGCCGCGACGGTACGGCATATCAATTCAAGTAGTAACAGCCGACTATGGTCAGCCGTAGCGACTTTACGCTTTGTACGCATTTAACTCTTATCGTATCGTAGCGATAACATAGCGATTGTATTGTTGACAGAAATCATTACTCTTTGTGTTCCTCGAAAGTCATTTAAATGTCATGCACGTGTGCATACAAAAATTTGACACGCATTGTAATACATGTAGCAGCATTTTTTAATCTTTTCTAATTGGTGACAAATTAAATAACGAGTCAAATTTTTAGAGGTACAATATTAAGTTTTTAAATCTTTTGTAAGGGTGCATACAATAAATCATTATTATTATTATTATTATTATTAGTGCACACGCTTCAGCGTTCAGCATAGATTTTTTTATTAGATAAAATTCAGAAATAAAAAGTAAAGTTTTAACAGTTCTAAGATTTTAATTTTTGATTTTATTGTTTTAAAAGACATTTTAATATACATTTTAATATATGATTTAATATATGATCGCTTTGTTAAAATGAGAACAAAAACAATATAATTTAGATAATTTTCATAATTTTTAAAGCGTTTTTTATTTAATTCGTTTTTTTGATTTTTTCTAAATTTTTTTCGCCTTCTTTTTACCTTTTCTAAAATTTTTACAGAATACTAGTGTTACGGAATACCGGTTGAAACATTCTGATATGGCATTTATTATTATTAAAAAAAAAATAGACGGTGCTACATTGCAAAATAATTACACATCGTTCTTCCCGCCAAATCTGTTTCACAAAGTTTCGTCAAAATTGTTTTTGCCAAATATATTTAGAGATTTTCAAGACGTAGATAAGTTAAATCGTAGAGAGAAGGAGTACTGGTCCATTAATTTCAGCGAAACAATGTAACAATAACAATGGCGAGTGTTGCAATCGGGCGCGGGAGATCTCTCACTTAAAGCGTATCTTCTATTACGCAGCGTAGCGTTAATCCATGAGATTGTTCTCATCACTCTAGAAGTCTATAAGTTCTAAACGCTTTCATTTTATACTCCGCATTTTATACTCAGCGGATGATTGACTATCATGCTGATCAATTAATTCGTCACTTGTCAAAAGAATAGTTTGATAGATGTCCAGACTTAACGTCACACCCGTTAATGGCAAAATTCCTGAGCTCATTTCGAGACGAAAATATCAAAATTTCAAGAATAATTGTTGAATTATAAACATCTTTTCTCACTTTAAATCTGAGACATCCTATATATTTTATGTTATGTTAGTATAATCACATAAATATATATTATGTTCCATAATAGATATTACAATGCGAGACTTATTACAAATGAATGTAGAGATAGAAATATGTTTAGAGCCATTTCTGCTTTTTAATATGTGAGCTGAGATAAAAAAAAATTAATTGAATGATAATAGCAAGTATATAGAAGTAATATATAACTAGTAAGTTAAAAATAAAGAAAAATCGGACTCCATTGATAAAAAAAATTGTGATGTGATAAGGCAATTTGAACATTGGATTTAGCTTCAAAGCATCAAAATAAGTTATAAAAATATCATGGTCTAATCTTCGGATAAAAAAAATTTGTTTCTGTGTAATTAATGAACATTTCTTTGAAAAAGAAATAATTTGTTTCTTTGCAAACGTTTCATATTTTGTCTTATTAAATCATGTACAATTCAATCAAATAGTAATGATAAATAGTTTCTACCAGTGAAAGATTAGCGTTTGTAGTTTGTACGACGTATAAAAATTATAACAACTAATTCTTCTAGAAAATAATCCGAAATATTGAAAAATTTATTTTGCTTTTTAAAATTAGAGAATAAGCTAATGATATAATATGATAATAATAGAGTTTTGAGCTTGTTTTTAAGGAACCTGTTGCTGAAATTAAAATCAGAAGTTCCAGAATATTTCATACATATATATGTATATATATAGCAGCGAAGAATACATCGTTTCTCTCGGATGTCTGATGTAATGCAGCGCGAATAAACTCGGACAAGTGGGAATTTTCGCGAAGTGTGAAAATACGGTACGCGCACGTCGATCCGCAACAGGCCGTAAATAAGGGATACATCCTATATATATCAGCCGGTCATGTACATAAAATATCCGTAAGCAGCGGTGTACACGGAGCTGGAATTTGATCGGACCATAACTCTCGCTATCAAATATTCATTCGCCATTGACTAATAGATGCGGTGGTGGCTGTCGGACCGACTGGCAAGCGTTTCGCCGGCAGAACGGTGTACAAAACACGGTCCTAAACGCGAGAGTGATGTGCATATGTGCACCGATGACGATGACCGATTGACGCCTAATATACCGCATTAGAGGCTTGAATGAAAATCGGGGTATTCGGGTTCGCCAACATGAAGTATTCGTCGTTCAGCGCGCGCATAAATGCGCGTATATGTATGTATATAACTTTTTTGCTATATTTTGCTATAAAAAAATCAGCTAAAAAAGTCAATATCAGCTGATATCAGCCAAAAAACGAATGAATATATAAAATATATTTTAATAAAAATAATCTGAATTTTTATAGATGTACAAAAAAAAATTGAATTGTTTTGCATGTTTGACAAAGAGATTTATAATTGAGTGGATTTGTATAATAAACTTACATTCGGTTCCGCAAAGTTGATAGAAAATAAAAAAAAACCGGAACTCATTTTTCATATGGATTCGTATGGATTCATTATTCTAATAAAAAATACTGTCTCATTTCTACTTTCGGGGAGCTTCGGAAATCGCTTTCGGATAAAGTGAAACATACTTGGACCATTGCGAAATATCTGCGCCGGATATTGCGGACAAAGTCGATATCTCAGTAGGTATGAGACAAGCAAAGTCGATTCCATCTCTTTATCCCTTTATTGACATCCAAGGGAATGCACCGTGTGCACCGGTGGGTTAATACCCAGTCTCCAAACATATAATCCCGAGTCATCATCCATCGCGAATCTACATCGAAATAGTGACGTTATCTAGTTTATCTCTCTTGACTAAATCTCTCACTTTTCTAAGTTGTCAAACTCTCATATTTCATCTTAAGTAACTTAATAAGTTACATGAAAATTGTTAATAAGATTTATATTTAAAATAAAATTCATTTGTGTTTAGAATAAAATGCGCAAAGATGTTAATTTATCAAGGGAGATATTTCATATGAATTTTTTATGCCAAATCTATTCTCCTAAAATATTTCTGTTACACGTTAAAAAAAAATTGCATTTCTCAAGACTTGTCAGCAAAAGAAAACACTTTTCTGAGTAAATTATCGTTTAAGCGATAATCGATGTTATAATGTTTTCAATCTTTTCTAAGTTGTCGCATTCATCTCATCTTTTCTTAAGTCTTTATGATAAATTATATGGAAGAATATAACTAGATTTGTATTTAAAATAAAATTCATAAAAAAATATTAAATTATTATGAAAGATGTTATATGAATTTTTTATACTATCGATTATCTTGAATCATGTGTTTATGTGTCGCCTTCAAAAAGATCGTTGAGTTTTCCAAGGCTCATCGAAGAGAAACATTTTTCTGCTAAATTATCGCGTTTGAACGACAACCGATGCCTTCTATGTTTTACTATGTTTTATTACCCACGCCAATTTAACGACGAGAGTTATCGCTGCATACGATAATCATTTCATTTCGATGCTACTGCCGGCAGATACGATTCCCGCGGGAGAGGAGGCAATGGCCGTTTCGCGTTTCCTTTTTTATCAATCACGCTTTTACTCAATGATCGTTGCGCTATCGGTTTTCCCAATGGTGGCCGAGGGCTATCGGCGACACCCATTTATACTAGCCGCTATCCGATGATGTACGGAACGAGGCGGATGCTCTTTTTTATCTTGCCAACCTTTTTACGTTTCGAACTTCTGCACAAGATAATCCACCGGCAATAGTCGCTTCTCTCTCTCTCTCTCTCTTTCTCTCCCTACTCCGCATATTCTTGCTCGAATCGTTTAATTTAAAATCTTAAATTCTTAATTTCTGAGATTAAATATAAAGCTTAAGAATATCCAGTAAAACGTTCATACTGAGAAGCGAACACTTTCTAAAGAAAGTTAAACTTTTGGTAATAATTAAATATGTATTATATCAGATTTTGTATAAATTCTTAAATATAATATTTATTTTAATAAGATATTTTTACTTATATAGGTATATTCTATTTGGTTATTCTAAAATACGATCATTCAAATTTATCGTTAATTTAATAGACTAGAAGAGTTTAGAAATTATCACGTTTCCTTTTAAGGGAAGCTATTTCTTGCATAAATGTTCTTTACAATTAATATTAGTAACTTCATTAAATTTAAGTTTTATAATTTTAAGATTGAACATGACAGATAAAGATATTTTATTCATTTAATTGCTGTGACTCAATTAGAAAATGTAATCATTTTCTAAGTGCTCGAAAAGATTGACGTCCCGACATTTTCAGTTAGGAAAAAGTCGATTGTTAAAACACTCTGTACATCCACGTTGACAAATTGTTTCTATCGAGAGAAGCGGAGTAATGTCAAACGGAATGAAAGAAATAGTTTGATTTCATTAAAAAACGAGAAAAAAAGAGGACAAAATGGGTTTCCTGGCGCGCCTGTGACTGCAACAAAAACTTCCCAACAACGCGCGGAAAATTCCTGCGCACCGTTACGCACTCCAGCGTGTGGACTTCCCCCTGTAAAAGGTTGGCAAATAAAACGACGAAAAGGAAAAAAAAAACATAAAAACGGAAAAAGAGAGAAAGGGGGAGAAAAAGAGAGAGAAGAGGCGCATTTTATTTCGAATTCCGACGGCCACTAAACAAGTTCGCTCTCTCGCGGGCACCGTCAACCGTCAAAAAATTTATTGGTCGTCTCCACGTGCTTATCGGTGACATTTATCGCGCCGCAATATTTTCTTCTGAAACACAGCTCGCGCTCGCGCCCCTTTTTTGTCAGTCGTTGACGCTCTATTTCTCCATGCGCGCGTCTCTCCTCGATCGCCACGTATATGTGTGTGTGTGTGTGTGTGTGTGTGTGTGTCCATTTTTATTTCTGTTTTCTTCCCCTTCCTTTTTTATTTTTTTTTACATTTTCAGTAACCGCGTCAGAGTCCTCTCGACCTGTCGGCGTAGAAATTGTCGAGATCGATCAGCCGACCGGTCGGCCGGCTGGCCAGCCGGCCGACCGTTCCACTGCTGCGCCACGTCCCACGAGTGCTTCCGCGCGAAATCCAGTTAAATACACCACCGTCGCATTTTCGGTCGCATGCGAATGTAACGCGAATTGAAACATGATTCTTTCGACCACGGTACACCGGGGGCAAGAAGAAAAAAAAAAGGGTGACGTTGACATTTATAGAGCGAAACGAGTATCATATAGTCCATTCGCAATCTCTCAAGTGATTGCCTTCCCATTGCGTTTTATTATGGACATTCAAGATTTTCACGGATTTTTAAGAGAGATACTGTAAGGGACGAGATATACGATACGTTTGATTACCTTCAGGATTAGACTTGTGATTATGAAATTATTTGAAGTGCGCGAAATTATCCCGGGCCACCGAAATGCACGGGATTCTTAATCCCTTAATTTTCAATGTAACCCAGAGTGATCCTTTAAATTTGCATAGATATTAATAAGATTTTCGTAGTCTCTGTGTAAGTTTAGAAGACCTGTACGTGACAGTGGTAATCGAAGATTTAATTATGAGATGCAATTCATGTGAAATCAATTTTTGTTTTTCATATTAGATTAGCGAGGACATATGATAAGAGAACATTATCTCTGGCTTTACATCGAGCTTATTTTCAAACGTAGGGAATTGATCTTCATTAATTTTGCATAGAAAATTAATTAGAAATTTGTATTAAATTTATCTTCTTCGTCTTCTAAAATTTTGATGTTAACATAAGATAAATGTTAGGAAATAACATGAATAATATATAAAAAATTAACACAAAAATGCAACACTAACACAATTTGTAAGTAAATTGTGGAAACATATCTTTTCAATAAAATTAACATTTATAATGTATGAAATTAACACATTTTATTCAGTTATATCTTAGAAAATTTGCGTTTTAAAATATATTATTTTCATAATATTTACTCGTAAATATTATTTTTTACTCGTAAGTATTATTTTAACACTAAAAAATGTTGAGTATTAATTTAACAAAATAATATAATCTTAAATAAATATAATCTAAAGATTATGTTAAATTAACACTCGAATATGTTAAAAATTCACCACAAAAAAAATTTCAACAATTGTTTTTAAAAATAGGAAATATTTTTTATAATGTGTTAACTTATTTAAGGAATAACATGGCGCAGTGGCATTGTTTCGTGTCAAGCCGAAACTTTTCTATCGACCAAATTCGTTTCTCGTATGTATTTCAATTAAAAAGAACCGCGCGACTTTCAGTTCCACTGAACGGTTACATCGGTCGGCCGAAACACGATTCTTTCGGTTACGGAAAACGAGCTAACGGTATCGAATAACGTAAAACTGCAGAGAAAACTCGATTTTCCATAGATATTTTGTTGAGTTACTCGATAGATTATTCTTCAAATTTTACTACTTGTGAAACGATGAAAACTTATTACGTTATAAAGTTAAAATTTCAAGATTAAAAACTTTTGTAGAACTTCGTCACGTAAAAAAAAAAATATTTAACTGATGAGCCATTTGATAAAAATTCCTTATCATTGTATAAAATCATTATTTAAAGGAAAACTTAATTCTTTTAATTTAAAATATTAAATATATTTGCAATTTATTACAGAATATAGATATACTTTACATCCACGTGAAATTGATAATTTAAAATATTTGTCTATAAAATATCCCCTGTGTAAGTTTGAAATATTCTCCATGTTTAACACGGAGAATTATCTTGGAGGCACCGATGCTAGAAGGTGATTTCGTTCGTTCACACGAATAATAGAGGATATTGTCATGAGCAGAAACTGAGGATACGATGATGTAGTGTCGCGTGTTCGGTTGGAGCACGTGCCGTTCAATGGAAAAAGTAGGTTTGCAACTGTGTTAAAGATTCTTTAAAGTGATTAATTTTTGCCTTTAATTCCTCATAGATTTAAATATATAACTCAAATCGTAGTAAAAATTATATTAAAAAGTCTTACAACATTTGCTTTTTCTGCTCGCGCAGCCAATGGTAAATTCGAGCCGAGCCGCGATCGTGGGCGTTAAAATAGAATAACGTGTACATGAGGGCCAAAGTTATACGACTGCTGGAGAAAAAGGGAAAGAAAGAAAGAAAAAAAAAAGTAACGGAAAAAGGGAATGAACCGCGGTGGATTCTTCATCGTGACACCGGCAGACCGTGCGTCGCGAGCCGTAGCCATTTTCCGCGCTGCGGAGTAGAAAAAAGTCCGCGTGAGCCTCAGGACAGATCCATGGAACACGCGAGATATTTCTATGAAATTATGCGTTCGAGAATTTTCACGGAGAATCAGCGGGGGACCGCGGGAGATGAACTGCCGTCGCGAATATGTATTCGCGTAGAGAAGAGGAACTTCTCGCATTTAACTCCGATATATTAATGCTAGCGAATGTCTGCGCCGTATGTTTTCCGAGTGTTGCATTATGTCGGAATTTAGAAGAGTTAATTGAGTCAAAAATTAATTGAGGAAAACGGCGGGTAACGGGATATTCTGGAAATTAATTACTTCTTAGTCCAAGTTCGATCGCTATATCTCATACTTTTTAAAATTTTAACGTTGAATTTCTGAGACAAGATTCAAACTTTTGCTAAAATAAAATGTAACTAAAGAGGATGAGAGACTTAATTATTGAGAGATAGAAAGAGAGGGAGGAGAGAAAGAGAGAAAGAAGAGTGCAGGAATTCGGCAAAGTCCTTAGTTTTCAAATACTGAAGAAGAAGTCTGGTCATAATAATCAAACCTAAATGATAATTATTAAAGCTTTGGTGAAATAATTTTAATCGACTGTTCGGTTAACATAATCAAAATCAACTATATATATAAACGTTTTTTTTTTAATTTTACTTTTTTAAATATTATGATTTTACTTTTCTAATTATCAAACGGTTAGATATTATCATTATGTTTGATAATATTTCTTAAATATTGTACAAATATGTTAAACAAAATACATTTATTAGCTATTATTACCAGACTTTTTAAATAAATGATAACATATTTTTAGACACAAAAGCGATGTCAATAAGAAGAATGGTACGTTTACAAATATTGCAATATAATTTTGCAATTAAAGTATTTATCGTATGAGCACCATTAATAAATGTATCGGAACATGAGATTTTCATCAATGCATATGCCATCACGAACGAAATGATCTGGAAAGATCAAAACTGTTAAACGGTAATTATGTGGAAAATAAAAGCCGTGATGAATAAATGCGAACAAACAGGACAATGACGTTCGATTAAACGAGCCGAGCTACCCGGCGATCAATGGACTTTCAACAATCGAATCATCCTCAATCCGTTCGCAAATAGAATTGTTTATTCTGATGCGTTATTTGTATTGTTCGCTTTATATATTTCGTCATAATGAGCACGGAGCTTTCTGCATATATAATTATAAAAGAGATTATTCGCACATTAAATTTTTGGGAAACTCGAGAAGGATGTTACACACAGCTCGTTTCGCTCTTCCTTCACGTAGCAGTTTTGTTTACAAGCTATTATCTTGATTTCGATTATCACAATTGACCCTCCATTACTTTTATTGTGTTTATATAGAAAGTAGCCTTGTAATTATTAATATTTGAAAGGGAAGGAGGAATTTCTTGTCGTCATACGATCCACCCTAGTCCAAATGTTTACGTGAGTGATGGAAGAAATAGGGTTTGTCCTCAGACGGGGAATAGAATGGGAGAAGTAGAAAGAGGTGTAACAAACAGAATAACAGAAGACATCAAATTGAGTTCTTGGAGAATCGAGCGCTGGTATAGGACGACGAGAACCGAAATCTAAGGCGCAGATAGAAGGAGAAAGAAAGAGAAAAAGGAAAGAGAAGAGAGAGAGGAGAGAGGGTAGTAAAGAATTTCTTTCAAGGTGTGAAGGCAGACGTAAGATACGTATAATGGAAAGCCTGATAACTTTTCGCGTACCGCTCTCCTCGCATGGGTCGCGAAAAGAGACGCCCTGCTCACGAGGTGCACGGTCGCCGTGGCGTAAACCGCGGATTATTCGTTTAGGTCGAGGGTGCAAGACCGTGGGATTTAATATTATATTCTTTTCGCCTTTGGCCGGCTTCTCTCCGTGCAACCGGAAGAGAGAAAGAGAGAGAAGGGCAGTAGGTGCAGGGCTTCGACCTAAAGTCGACAACAGTACGTAACAGCTGACGCCATTAACTTCGAGTGCGGCGTCCTGCTTTTCCACCTCTCTTCTCCCTCGATCACTCTCTTCTTCCTCTCTTCCACTTTTACTTCCTCTCTTCCACTCTCCTGCACCCACACTTCTCACCCTCCCGCACGAGTACCTTCGCGGCGACTCTCGTTGCGCGCAGAGCCAGTGCTTGAATACGGAGCTTCCGCACTTCAATCCATCTGTCTACTTCTGTTAAGAATCGGTCGACGTATAGCGCGATTCTTCGTGAAACTCAGGATATTTCGTTCGAGGATTAAAATTCGCGTAGCGGTCAACGCGATAAACTTGATTTTGAAATCGCGGCGATTAATTCTGTGCCGATCTCAAAGACCCTCGATGGATTTTCTCTCTTCAAGAACTGAAGATATAAAAAATCCGTCTTGTTGTTTCGAAATTACGACAATTGTATATAATTGTAAAAATAGCTAATAAAAAAATATATGTATATTATTTTTCAACAATTGCATTATTCAATGATTCTAAATCACATCCTTTCTTAAGACTCCTATAGCTTCCTTGATTGTTTTTAAAAGTACTTGGACTATTGATAAATTATAGAAGATTACTATATTTCACATAAATTAATAATTAATATTTTGAAACTACGATAATTGTACATAATAAAAACAATGTAGCTAACATATAATATATTATTTTCCAGGAACTGCATTATTCAGTGAAAGCTCTATATCGCATCCTTTTTCAAGGCTTCCGTATCTTTCTTCCCCGATTATTTTTAAGAATACTTAAAACATCAATAAATTATAGAAGATTGCTGTTTTACACAAACTAATAATTAATTTGGTACACTGTCTCGGGAAAGTGATTTGTTAAATAGCAATTATGCGCGAGCGTTCTAGCGTTAATGGAAAAATTCAATATTCAGTTGTAACAAAATGCCAATGCGAATGAGCGAGTTAATTACATGCGATTGCCAGACAATTTCAATGAAGAAAATTTCCCATTGCTGTAGCGGATTGCATATCCGTGCAACGATTAAATAATGTAACTGCCTGTTCATTTGAATTGTAACTACATTGTACATACACACTTTATGTCATTAATGAGACTCTCATTTAAATAAAAAAACATCACATTTGAATACTTTGAAATGTTACCTAAATTCATGTTTTTACATGAAAACGCTAAAACGCGGACGCAATTTACAGCGACAATATTAGATTATCTATTATGTCACTTATTCCAGCACTAGAAATTCCGAATTGATGTTGCTCGGTTATAATTATTAAATGCACGATAATAATGGACCATTAAATGCACAATGAAAATGTCAATATTTACATGTTACTGGATTTGAATAATATTGAAGTGCGTAACTGCCAAATGAGGTCTACGTAAAACAAACTTTCCATCAAAATTAAGGAGATACGATCGATCATTTGCGGAAATAGGTGGCAAGAGAGTATGCTTATCTCGTCTTCTTATACGTTAATAATATTAACATAATATATGAAAATCTTTTAATAATAAGAAAGACGTTATTTCATGATTTACTAGAATAAAAAGTAATATTATGAAGTGGTAATTTTTAATTATGTTGAATTACAACATACAAGTAATTTAATATGTCAAATTCAATATGTCAATGATTATCGATCACTTGGCAACAATAAATTCTGAAAATAAGGTTGGCATTCTTGATCGATTTGTACGTAAACAAAAAGATATTTTTATCAGCTTTGTATTAAAAAAAATTACGTAATGAATAGAATTAATTCATTAGAGACCGTAAAAAAAATTTTCTCTAATTATTCATGTAATCTTTATGGATTGAGCATTCAATGCATCTGTCATATAAGACACAATAAATAAAACTCGCTATTGTAACTTCAGCTTTTTTTTTTCTAAAAACGACACAATCAATCGATTTGAAATTTTAATATATCAGTTTTGCTTTAACTAATGTTTCATGTAATTCTTAAATAGATTAAAGCATTTTGATTTCTCGATCATAATTCCTTTTTAAACGCGGGTCGCAATTTCTTCCGCAATTGTAGCGAAAAATTGTTTTCACGTAATTAGCACAACATTATACAATCTTAAAGTATTTTCGCATAGAAGAGGACAGTGCCCTCGGTTAAGGGTTCGAGAGAAGCATATAAGTTTCATTAGCTCCCATGTGGAGATTCGCCCTTGCGTAAAATAAGCTCCGTAAACCCGTGTAATACGGTCCAACCACAAATGACAAAACTTTGCATGTAATCGAGCATACGGCGGCGGACAGTCCGAGGGTGGCAACTCCGTGATAGGGCGCACAACCCTTCTCTCCAACGGCACTCTCCTACCCGCGCGAAGAGCCTGGAAGTTTGATTTAAGCGCTTGATATAAGAGTCGTAAAAGCGATACGATATTCCGCACTTGTGGAAAGGGACAGCTTTATTACTTTAGAAATATGGCGCAAATCACGCTCGCGTGATAACGCTGACCTTTCCTTTGCCAAGCCGTTTCTTTGATGATCTGCGTCCCGACTTTAATGCAATTTCAAAGGAATGCCTTATCAAAAGGCTTACATAACTTATTATTATAAGAAATTGTATACGTTAAAATAAACCCTTTGCAACGGATGTAACGAAGTAGTGTAGCGAAAAATCTATAATCGGAAAAACTTCGTTCAAAATATTAAAGTACGATCAATACGTTACAATCTCTTGAAATTATTATTTTGACCTATTTTTTATTTGATCCATATTACGGAAAATTTCATTTATATCTTGATTTGACAAGATGCACCTCTTTACGATCAATTGATTTGACTCATACTTTGCTTCGATAGAGCTAAAGTTTTTGAGTGTCTATTATTAAAAATAGAATTTTGAAAAGTTGAGCTGTTTTTGAGAAATTGACAATGGGATAGACCAACCTGGATGGACAAACCAACTCTATGAAACTATAAAATAGTTTACTATCCTGTATTATTTAATAAAACAAATAAAATCTGGATGGAGAGATAATTTAAATAGCTGACGAATTGTAAAAAAAGGTTAAGTGCTTCATAGCAAACTAAAGATTTTCCAAATGTAGAAACACTCTCTTAAAATAATATCAATGCACTCTATAAAAATCATCCAATATCTGTACAGTACTTATTTTTTAAAGGAATGACGATTTTTAACCGATTCCATTTCTTAAATAAACGTGTCATTCGTCATCGAGAAAATGAGAACGTATGTGCTATCTTTAACTGTTGTTCAAGTGAAATGTATCAGATGTTAAGTTTATTTTTTATAGATGAACTAGTATACACTTTTGGAACTTAAAGTAAAATAGATATATACATATATAATAGTTGGCATAAGCGAGGAAAAAAATTCTAGTGTAGTCTAATGCAGGAATAAAAAACAATCTATATACAAAAATGAGATTTTGCTGAAGTATTTAAAAATTTACAGTCTAAAATAAGATTTCTATAATCTAAAAATTTAGCTAGATACAGATTTGAAAATAATTTTGTCGGACCATTAAAATAATTTTGTAGAAATGTCAAACATGATGAGCAATACTGCAAAAAGTTTTGACATTCGAACAATCAATATGAATGTCCTGTATAATAACTTTATAACTTTTATGGTTCAACAAAATTATTTTCAGATCTGTATTTTTAGCTAAATTTTTAGATATTTCAGCAAAATTGTTCTTTTCATATATTATTTTACGTTCCGTGTGATACAAGAATTAGAAACATCCATGTGTGATGTAACTGATGTTAACACGTTTTCGATTCTTCGTGCAAAAAATGAAGACAGAAAATCATCATCGCGGCTGCTGAGATTTTTGCGTAAATTACAGTTTCCTCCCTACTTATTCATTGTATGCTCTTCTCTTGATAATCTGAGTAAATGAACATCTGCGTATGTCACCGAGTACTGTCCCGTTGACGGCGACGACGATGACGACGACGGCGACGACAACGACGACGACGACGCAGCCAGAGACGTCTGAGACTATAAATATGCATGGCATTAACGGAATGGTAATGAATTCGGTAAACTCTCTCTCCTACCCCCGAGTCTCCCTCTCACCCCTCGAGGACATTGGTTTTTCTTCTCTTTTCTTTATTAAGCGCGAGAGCCGGACTAGAATGCATTAATTAAGCGAGTTTCCACTCCGCTCCAAATTGATCGGCGCTACGGTAAACAACATCGCGCGTACCTTTCCATCCTTTTATCCCTCTACCGTTGCAATTATCTGCAATCGCGGGAGGCGAGGAGGATTTCAATGAGGCTGCGGCGAAATGAGATCGAAGAAACGTTTTATGTATATGTATAAACGTAAGAATCACCATTTCTCGTTAATGATTCCAGTCTGTATCGTATCGAAAATTGTATTGTGGTTGTCAGTATTAGCTTTTCAGGCTCAATACAGTTGGTAATACATGCTCGTCAAAATAAACCGAAATCATTTTTTTTTTCAAAAGATGGGAATTTCCAGTTCGCTTTTCGTGCAAATTGGTTACACACACGATTGCCATCTTTTGACTAGTGTTTCATAAAAAATCGACGGCCAATTTTCCGGAAATCCCGCTATCTTGCCGGAGATCAATAAGTATTAAATAATACCGAAATTACCGATATTGAAACTTATATAGTATGTATTCTAAAAAAAAAAAAAGATTATCAGATCTGACTCTCCTGTCAAAGATTTTTCAAAAATCGAAGAATGGAGCATTTAAAAAAAAACTCGTTAAAATTTTAAGCAGTTAGTTGCGGACATTTTTTTCTGTGTGCTAGAAAGTCGGAAATTTAGTTAAAAAAAACCGAAGTTCCCAATTGAAAACCACAGAGAGGCATGTGACGACCGTGATGACGCATTCGAAAGAGTGCCGATTCATAAAGAAAGAAATATCAATTATTAAAGTACTTGCATGATTCGGAACTTATTAATCTCTTTTCTGAATATGTGATTGGCAATTTAAACCGGAGAATTGCTACATATATACTACTTTTTGAATGGTTATAATTTGAATATTTAACATAGTTACTTGCTCTTGTCAAGCTTTCACGACACCTTTATAAGGGATAGGCGATTTTAAATCGATTTTCTTAAGAATCAATTTTTTTTTGCAACTGCAGGGTTGACTGCTCTTGATGCTCCCAACACTCTTGGAATCATTTCGTCTATAGGTTTGTTTTCTATGGTTAAATTAGTACATTTTAGGCACTTAAAGTGAAGGTATTTGTTTAAATTATAATATTTGGCGAAAACACACAAAAAGTTCTAATGCAATCTGATACAGAGGAATGAAAAACAGACCTGTCGTTGCTTATTCAATGTTAAACAAGGACGAAGATATATGTGAGCGTCGAGTGAAACGTATTTCCCTTATAAATGGACACTACCGAACGAAAAATTACCTTTTATATCAAAGATATATATAAGGATTTAAGAAGAAGATCATCGGGATATCTCCTTATATATGTATACTTGGAAGAAGATACAGGAGCCTTCGATTGTTGTCTTTGGATTTAAGAAATTGTGGTACTTGTACCCTTCAGGATTGGAGATTCGGTGAGCAGCAGTAGAAGAAAAAGAGGGAGTCGATACGATATAATCACTACGCGTATCTTATCGCCTATTATAATTTCATTCATTTGTTTATCATTGATAAATAAAACCTAAACTGTTCGGTATATGCAATTTCAGCAGGACGCGATTCCGCAAATGAAATGTCTCATATTCGTGCCTGTGAGGGTAAAACCGAAGCGCCGCGTCTCCACGACACATATTAAATTTGTTTCCCCGAGATATAATCCGGAGACGGAGGAGGAAAGTTACTTTCCTCCCAGGAAGAGAGGAGAAAACAAGACGCGAAAGGCGGAAGGATAGACGAGGGGAGGGGGCTGAGGGTAGACCGGCGTAATAAATAAATAGGGGTCGATGGTGTTGTAAACGTCCGTCGTAAAGTGATTTAGCCACTTCATTGGCTCATAGAGAGTTAAGTGCAGACGCGGGCTACATAAATGCCGGTCGTGAGATTCTCTCGCACCCCTCGCGCGATCCTCTTCTCTATCCATCTCTCGTACCCGTTGTCCCGTTCTTCTCCCCCTTTTTTTTTATCCCCGTATTTCCCCGCCTCTCGCTTCACCTCCGCCGAGTCACCCCCGCACATCCCCGTTTCCACCACCGGACGGCATGTGTAAATCCCACGGCTGTGTCGTCCCTCACCGCTTCCCGGACGCTCTACTTTCTCGTGCGGATCCCTTGGGGGCGTAAAGCGCGCCTTTATTTTTACGTCGGATTTAACTGCGGTTTCACGCGGATCTTCGAAACGATCTCGCCCCTGCGTGGCCTGTGTGTCAATAACGCTGGCTCGTAGAGCTATTGAAGACTGGTTATGTCGTTCGTTGTACATTTGGCGCACTTTAACTCATTAGCGTATCATTAGCTACCACATATGGTAATCAAGAAACAATTGATTTGTTGTTTCAATCTAGAGAAGTAGATTGTGTGAGATTCTAAGTTATTTATTTATTAATTACTTATTTTTTTATGTTTTGATGTATTTCTGAGACTTTCAATCCTTCGTTTCATGAATGGATAGAAAAATAAAGAGATATAGAAGAACTTCTTATCTTCGCAAGACGTTTCAAGAACGTAGGATGATATCAAATTCTAATATAACCATAAGTATGAAGCATCTTCAATTTTTTTTGCATTTTCTTGGAGAAAGTATATTGTTAGATATTAAAAAAGGAGCAATGAAACCCAATCTCTTGAGTTAAATAACATTTTGTTATTTTTTTAACTTCCATATATATATATATATATATATATATATATATATATCAAAATGTAAATCAATCCATTTCTGTGCAGATTAATTTCAAAGTAAACACGTTCATATTAACGTATGCACTTAATAAATAACAAACTAAACTTTAGTTTAGTTTATTTTATACAAAAACTCAAATTTAATACAATTCTAGAATTGTTTAATTCTATTGTTAGATAAAATAATGACATATTGAGTAGAAGCAATGGTGCCCTATAGAAATGATTAAAAATAATTCAAATTAAATATAATTTAACGTAAATTTAAAGTGTTTATAACTAAAGCTTCTTTTTTCGTTGATTTTCAATGACAATTTTTGGAACGTCCATAATTTGTAATAAATTTTTAGTCGATAGTATCAAATATCTGAATAATAATTAAATTAGGTCAAACGTTGTGAAAAAAGTTTAGTTAGAATTAACAAGAAAAATATTTTATTAACGTGGCGTAATCTACGAAACAACAGGAATTTCTCAGGAATAGGAATTCTTAAATAAAGTCGCAAACGATGGTTCATCGTCGTCGTCGTCGTCGTCGTCGTCGTCGTCGTCGTCGTCATCGTCGTCCATCGAAGATCTCGCGAAGATCCTCTCGCGAGGAGCTTTCAGACACAGTTTTCTTTAGCTTGCTTGAATCGCGGCGAAGGCGCAACCGTGCTGTGTGTTTGATAAAAGGCGCAACGCGATTTTCAAAGGTCTCTCGTCTCGTGTCGTCTAGATAGACCGTAGAATTGGTGTGCGCGGCTCTTTACTATCTTTATGGTTTGCTCTCCACTGTGTCGTTGCGGGCCATTCTTCTTACTCTTGTCACTCTTATCCCCGTCTCGCGTCTCCCCCTCGCGACTTACCTTTCTTCTCGTCGCCTCTTTCTAAGTAAGAGATGCTCTTTCTGCTTTCCTCGCGAAAAGCAAGCTTTTCGTCCCGTGGATTTAATACAACGGACAGTATCGAGTCTTCTATTAAACCGCAATTTCATTTTGCATAAATCGCAGACCATAAATATTCATTTATTTGAGGCGATAATGATACTCGAAAAATTTTCGCGCAGCTGAAAGCGGCTGAACCGGCAAATTTCGCAATTGGATTGCCAAGATGATGTTTTGGTAGCGAAAGAGAATCGAGGAAAGATAACACGTGAAAGAACTGAGAACGAGCTTTCATAAAAGGAACGGATTATTCTCGAGGGAGAAGTGTGAGAATGCCGGAAGAGAAAGAGGCATACGATAGAGCTGATGGTCGAGTTTGAAAGCAAGTACATGTCAGATGTTAAAACTTAGACGGAAGGAAATGTAAGAGTTGTTATATGATATTTATGGAGACGGAAAAAGAAATTCGAAAGTATAGAATATCCTAACATAAGATAAGGATACTATTACTAACGAAAATATATTAAAATAAAATAAATAATATAAGCGAAAAGGACTCCAGCTTCAGTTTAGGACTGTGTTTCAAGACCAACAATGCTGGCGAAAATAATAAAGAAAAATTGTCGATATAACTGATACAAATCCTCGATAAGCTCGCCGATAAGACAATGTTTATGAAATTATATGTTTGCAATTAATTTCGACATAGTATTAAAAAAAAATTATAACGATAATTATCTTAGCGGCATATTCGTAATTCATCAATAAAACTCTTTATAAACAGAGTATAACCATTAATAAAACTGTCACAAACTAATATAACATAATTTCTCATTAAAAACTTTTGCCAGGGAAATAATCGGCACACAGTTTGCTTCAATAGAAAACTGTGAGATTTATGCAAAAAATATTATTTATGTAAAACATTAATTTTTATAGATATGTGAATTGAGATTAGCGGATTTCGATTACATGATAAATAATGAAATCTGCGATATGACTAAATCCCGAGTGATTCAATTATAGAGCGGTTCTCTTAACGAGACGCTGAGCTTATACCCAATTCGATCTACGAGATTTCAGAATTCAAGCATTTAATTTCGACCCAGCGAGGTCTTCCGGTCGATTGCGGTGCAAAACCCTGAAAAAATTGTCAGATAAGCGGCTATTCCTAGGGAACGACGGTTATCACTGGTGAATCTTGGTCGGCGGAACAACTTTCACGGCGGGCGGGTTTGTGTGTTCGGTCCGAATAGCAATGTTCCAATCTGATCAAGCCTGTGTCACAGAAAGGACCGGCGAAGATCGTGATTACACTCACCACTATCGCGACCGACCTTAGTTGAATTCATTTTCCATACTCTTTTTCGTGTACTTAAACAGGATGTACTTTTGTTTCGCTGGAAAGCAAGGTCAGCATGTATTAACGTATCGCAATGTAGTAAAACAAATTTATAACATCGCATTGAACATTTATCGTCTCATTGTTTTCTCCTCTTTTCTCTCTCTCTCTCTCTCTCTCTCTCTCTCTCTCTCTATCTTCGTCTATTTCTCTATCTCTATTTCTCTGGTTCGCTCTGTAACTACTTCATCTCTCATTTCCTCGTCAGGATTTCAGCGTAGTTAAGCAATTTTAGGATGTAATTAGAGTTCAATAGTTTGGATTCATTAGCGCTGAAGCGGTATTATCTCAAGATCTAATTCGTGATACTTCGGGTCGAGAGGCAGCCTATTACTTTCGAGGACTTTCAAAGAATTCTCCTTTTCGCTTACGACCCCATCTACAACGTCGTCTTTCAACAATGCCGAAAGAATTTATTGTATAACATACTTACATGCTATAATAAAATAATATATATCACATTAAACTATTAGTAAATTTTTCGATTATCGTATATCAATATAGATAACGAAAGTTCTACTGTCTCTTCAAAAAGTAAATTCACACGAGAGTAGATATGAATATAAAAAAAACGAAGATATTAATTTTAATATCTTTAATTATTGTCAATTAAAGTCAAGAACAAAAGTATGATATATTTCAAAAGAATACTTATTAGTAATAATCGTTAGTTTCTTTAATTAACCCTAGAACAATTGATATGTAAATTTGATGTACAAGCGAGGTTATTGAGCGCTAAGTTATATCTTTAGTGATCATCAGAAGATCTAATCTATCATGCTAAAAGCTAGAACAAGCGGGAACAAGCTTTTAAAAATTCAGTCCGTTATATACATCATTCTGGCTTCTCGGTGATTAATATTGTAAGAAAGCGTGATAAGTGATTTCAATTTTTAAGCAGTTTTGTGTTATCATCTATTTTATTGATAAATGTCATAAGGAGATATTGGATTACATATTCCGTATTCAAGATTGAAGGTCGATAGTATGTTTCTTCTTTCTTTCTTTTTTAAGTTAACAATTAGATTATTTGTGTTTATATATGAAGGTCTAGAGTACAAATATTTTGTTTTTTAAATATGACATGTATAAAAATTTTGTGTTACATTAATTAAGAATGATCTTTTTTTTTACGTCTTAAATAATCTATAAAAATGAATAATGTCAAATTATACCCAATTTTGAATTATTTTTAATCATTTTCAAAAGTCGTTACTACTCTTATTCAATATATCGTTAATTTAATTAAAACAATGGAGTTAAATAATTGAATTTCCAAAAATGTTAATTAAATTTGATTCAATTTATTTCATAAGATCTGTTTTTTTTAGCTGAACTTTTGCACCAGTTCATCTTTCTTCCTTTTCTCTCCAGAAGGAAAGAAGAGGAAGAAAGATAAACTGATGCAAAAATTCCAAAAAGAACAGGCCTATTATTTACAGTGCATATGTTAATATAGACGTTGTTTACTTTAAAATTAACCACAGAGATGGATTAATTTACATTTTGATACATGGAAGTTAAAAACAACGAAATATTTTTTTACTCAATAGATTGGATTATTATTATTCCTTTAATATTTAACAGTATTCATATCATTTAATAGCGTTCTAAGGATTAATTCATAGGATGAATTCAGAAAAATGTCACTGTAAGTTTCACTGTTTTAAGAAAGTAAATTAATGGCTGCATTCTCAAGATAGAATTCGACAGAGACGAACTTTTGTACCAACTAACACGTAATTCTATCACAAGCCATTCGAAGAGGTGTACATTATTAATTTTGTATATCTTGTGCATCAAATCTTTCGCGAATCGCATTACCGTAATCGTCCTACCGCTTATGCTTCCGTTATGCTACGATGCGAAGTGCAAGAACACTTAATCGGTAACGTCGCATAATGCGTACATTCAGACGCGAGTTAAGACTGTGAATCAAACATAAAACGGAGCTTCATCCAATTACAACTTCCTACAAAGGGCATTTACGTAAAATAATCGTATTAATGTTCAACAGACCGGACTAATTACCTTACCTCTAAGCAAGGGAACGCATAATTCTCCCGGAAACGACAGCGGCCAGATTGGAAACTCCTTGCGCTCGCTTGTCTGCTGAAACGATTCAGCACGCTCCATGGTACCCGCCAAGGCAAGCGGCGTGGATTAGTTTTGCAAATACACAAATACGCGCGCATGTTTCGCGGTCGTTACGCCTAATTTAGCCAACACTTCTGTGTCTGCCGACGAAGCGGAAGTCAATGGCCCGAAAGTCAAACGAATCAAGAGTGATTCAGGGGAGGGAGAGAATTTTGCGGCATTCAGGCTGACGATAAGATGAGACAAATAGTTATTACATTTCTTGTAACAGCGCTTTTCAACTTTTTCTTCAATTCGCTGCACATTAAATAATGAACCAAATGTCTTGAGATACATTGTAATTATATAATACTTCAATGTTTAACATTGATTTTCTATCAAATACGACATTCAGAAAAAGTAAGTTTTAAAGTTTTCAGTTTTTATAATTTTCACAATTTTTGAAACGTTTTTACTTCGTGCATCACTTATTCTATTTATTTCTAAATTTTTGTTCGCTCCCATTTACCTTATTCCTTAAAATTTGTGCGGCATACCGATTGAAAAATTCTATTTTATAGCGATCATATAGCAACAATTAATTCTATATATTGCGTTGCATCTAGTAAAAATTGACACATAAAAATAAATAAATTTTGATTGAGATATCAATTGAACAATCAATTTCCTCCCTCACTGGTAATTCTTGATAATTTTCTGTTGATTGGACATGAAAACAAAAACTGGAATAGAGTATCATAATTAAAACGTATTCGATAGTTTCATAAAAGCTATCCCATATGTATTAAAAGATTGATTAATATATAATAATGAATGATATAATAATTAATTATTTTGCAGTAATAATCATGTAACAATTGATTTTTATATTGCGATATAAAGATATTGAAGCTACAAATTAATTTTCTATTCGCTTCATCAGTTAATCAGTTTAGATTATTTAATTTCTTACGCGATTGTGACAGAATATTCACGAATAAGCAATCGGATGCGTTTTACTGAGCGATCAATCCTCAATCTGCGATTGAGGATTACTGGTATCACATATCGCCTCGATGCTTCAGGGTGGAGTACATCGGCATTAAGTCTAACGTCCATTATAATCCATATCCAATCACTTGGAGTCGATTACCGGGGTGGCAGGAAATGGCCCGCGCCTTGTTTCGTGCCGTCGTTGAGTGCCAGCGCTTCGATTGCCGTTGTTGTCGTATACTTCGCCGAAAATAAACTGATGTTTGATATTCCCGTCTCATACTCTTAAGATATTACATCGAGAAGGGACAGTCCGGTAGGTAAATATATTTTTTTATATTGATCATTTTTCTAACAACATCGTACTTTTAAATTAGATAATTTTTTTAAATATTAAATATAGAAGATTAAATATACTAAATTATTAAGAATATTTAAAGCAAAGTAAATCTTGAATTTAAATTTGCGGAAACATCGCCAGAAATTGATACCAAAAATTGTTAAACGCGAATGAAACTTTGTCTATATATCATAATCTATATGCAATAATAAAAGCAATTAGTTTTCCTAACTAAAGATAGTAATTTCTCTTATTTTCGAGCAGGATTTCGGACAACTGTGCCGTCAAATTCCCTGATTAAAGTACAACGCAAGTGGAAATCGTGTTCCTCGTTCGCGGTCGTCTCCCTTAGCGAAATTTCTACCGGATAACCGTCGATGCCCACCATCGTTCGCCGACACGTAGCCGGAAAGAGAACATTCTACGTACAGATCAGCAGACGAGAGATGTTGGACGTCCGTTTTTGCGAAGGGAACGACGCGCGTGAGCCGGATAACCGGAGGCTCGTTCCGAGCCTTTCTCTCGGCTGATCCTAATCGGGCCAACCCACTGCCTGACTAGTTCTGGGCGTAACCACTGGATGGAATCGCGATCCCTCTGCAACGGTCACTGCGACAGTTCTCCTCTTTTCTTTCTTTTTTCTATCATTTTCGAGATGCGAGTTCGACCAAGATTGCGCGTCGTGATCCACTCCAGTTGGACAATGAGGATGTAAGCTCGCTTTTACGAAAACAATCTTTCTTCTCATACGCGTACGTATAAAACATTTAACTAACAATTTCTATTGTAACTTTTATACGTCAATTCTGATGCTAAATGATTATGAAGAAGGATGTGACTTGTATATAAATGTGTTTTTAAAACAAAAAACTCTTCGTCTATTTTATGTAAAAATTTAAATCTCTCGTGTAGAGATAAATAATACATCATATTATAAAGCATAAAGAGTATATTAAAATTGAATACATAAACAAATTTTGTGGGAAGAGGAATGAATAAAAAAAGGATCTAGAAATATTTTTAATTACATAATAAAAGATCATTAGTTGATTAAAAACATTCTACAAGCATCAATAGCAAAATTAACATACCTAACATATCATATTGATAAAGTCATCATACTGATCGTGTATGATAGCTGCAGATCAGTATGATAACTTTATTAATGTGATATGCTAATTTTGTTATTTATATTTGCAAAATATTTTTAATCAACTAATGGTCCTTTATTATATATAATTAAAAATATTTTGAGATCCCCTTTTTTATTCGTCCCTCTTCCCACAAGATTTGTTTCTGTATTCAGAATATTTTCTCGCTATCATGGCAGAGTGACGCGGTATTGCAAAAATATACAAATTTCAAGGTTAAAATTGCTTGTTATATTTTTTTGATTGTTGATGGGGATGATTTTTCAAATTTCGGTGATCTGAAAATTGTTCAATTTTAAACGTTTCAAAAGTGTTTTCTGTTTCTTATTGAATGTAGTGTATAACAAAAATTTTACATAATATTTGTACATAAAGTTGTGCTAGAATGTATAAACTAACTTGTATACAGATCTTTATTAAAAAAAGAAAAGGATTCTTTATTTAAACAATATGATAAAATTACTCATTGACTGGAAAATTTTGAAAGCTACTAATGTGTACGCTATTTTAATTAAACTGATTGTAGAAAGAAGAGAGAGAGCGAAATGGAAAAAAAATACATTACCTACTATGTCGCAAAAGATAATGGCGCATTTAAGTATAAAGAATGAAAACCGATCTCCGTTAGCATCGATTTCGGACTTCGGAAACTGTTGGAAAATCCTTCAAACGGACCGTTCCGCAGGAAATTACGAGAGATGGAATTATTTTTCCATATCAGCAGAGGAGATATGGTGCTCACGCTCGCGACACACACGTGCCGTTCGGGAAATGCGACGCTGGTTATTTTCCATCTGGAAAGAAAACATTTGCCTCTGCACTCAACTTACAGGGGATCGCCTTACGGTGCGGGAAATTCGAACTCCGCTCTCTATATCGGATTGACTCGATATCAGGCAGGGTGGCAGGCGGGGATGGCATCCGGTTACACGTCAGACAAGTGATGGATCGGGAATAAATGGGGAATATTGACTGGAAATATTAGAGATATTAAAAAGGAGCCGCGCACGCCCCGTCGTATCTCGCATATCGAGAGATTGAAATCTGACACTCCCGTATTATCCAAATCGAACAAAGGGCACGCTCGACGAGATATGGAATATTCGCGTGATGCCTCTGTTCGTCTCCGCGCTTATAAGCCCGTTTTGGGGGAAAAAACGCACGACAGAATATACGTCGGGAACGTATCCCGAAAATCTAATAAAAGATCTGGATAGAATTTGATAGATGAAAAAAAATTTTGTTATAATTGAATCACGTTTTTAGTTAAATATCAGATTTTCCGTTTGACATGTTCTCGTGTATGTAAATAATCTTTTCATATCTCATTTTAATCGCGTACGTGTCGTTCAACGATGAAACCGATTCATTTTCTGACCTATATTTTATGTTACGATTTTAAATGTTGGAGAACACGATTCTACCTGTACACTGTTAAACATCAAAGAATTGCAATGGTAACCGAATCTCCTGAGTTAAATTACATTTTGTTATTTTTAACTTTCATGTGTAAGTCAAAAAATGTAAAATGTAAATCAATTGCTGCTGAATTGTTTAGCTTCAAAGTAAACAACATTTAATGTATGCACTTAACGAATAATAAATTAAATTTAAGTCAAATTTAATAAAAGAGGTAATGACGTGAATCTTCATTTTATTTTTTGTGTAACTTTTTATTTTTTTAGTTATATTCAAGTCAATCATATTTCAAACAATAATTTGTATATTAATTTAAATTTAATATAAAACATTTGAAATGATTAAGACAGATTCACAAAGTGGAAAAAAAATGTTTAAATGAAAAGAGAAAATATAATGTGACTATTACATTGTGATGATAAAATGGGCCCTTCTTATATTTTTACCGAATCTAGTTTTTCCAAGTCTATTTGGACTTCCCATGAAGTTCAAATAGCCTGAATTCATAGAAAATTCTGAATGTATTAAGATATTATCAGATTCAGAAGTTTTCGTTTCATGAATACGTTCTCCTAGCAAAATCTTGCATTAATCCTGTCCTCGTAATGTTTACCATGAGCACTTCTTTTTCTCCGCTTCGCAAATACCTCAAGGAATTTCTTAAATTTCTTTATCATTTTAAAATAATAATCAAGATACATTTCTATATTTTATTTCAGCATTTCTCGAGTTAAATGATTTAACTCCATTGTTTTATTAGTTAAATTAAGAATTTTCTATTTAGTGATGATACAAATCGAGCAATTCTTTCTTGCCTCAGAGAGTAACAAGGATAGAACTTGTGTTTACTTGTGTCACCAAATAGAAAGCACTCTTTAACGACATATTGAATAAAAACAATGAGTAGAAACAGAAACAATCTATAAAAATGATTATCTATAAAAATACTTCAAATTGAATATAATTTAACATTATGCATTTATGCATTAACATGACACTTTATACATATGTAGGATTTCAATTTTAAAAAAATGTAAACTTCCTTTAAAAAGCAGGAGGCAGTGATTTGGATACGTCGGAAAAATACTTCACATTTGTCTGCGGTTAGAAGGAAATAAGTAGCTAGAGGTAAGTATAACTATTTGTTATAGTTACTCGTCTCTTTGTGTGCGAGCTCCCTTATAGAATCTTGAAGACGTCTTTAGTTACAGGGAACGCGTCTCCGACTTGCTGCGAATCGGGCTTTTCCTTAAACCGCTTTCCATGACAAAGGGCGCGCTTTGCCGCGATACCATCACATAAACGCGACACAATCTCGCGAAAGACAGCGACGGTGGTCTAACTGTGATTAGGTAAGAAAGGGAGAAATGCAACGAGGAAGACGTTTCTGTGGAGTTCCGGGCCTGATGTTCTTTCTTTCCTTTCTTCTTTTTTTCTCCTTTTTTGGAGAAGGGAGAAACCATACGGTGGGGCTTAATTTCAGCTGGATTTCTGAGACGGCTCGCTTCCTCCTTTTTTTATGACCGGTACTAAAGCCTCGTACAAAGAGACAAGGAGGTAGCGCGAGGAAAGGGCGCGGGAAATGCGGGAAAACATCCGACCCGGGCGAGATTGCCTCTTTCCTAATTTATAACTAGGCGAGGCCTCGCCTTAACAATTTACACTGTATCCGTACTCCGTGCCAACCATCACCCCCTTCACGCCGAACACCTTCCCTGAGATTCTGAAACGGTTACGAACCTATAGGACGTCTGAGGCAGTTACGACGTCGCGACACAAGATTGCCGGAGGGAGACGTCGCGCCGTTTCCTTCGCCCGTCACCGCTCCAACATGTTATCTCTCTTCCTTTGTTTCCTGAAGACTTACGGCTCCTGTTGACGGGAACTCTTGATTCTGATTGACCCATTCGAAATAATGTCGAGAAAAGGTTTGACATACAATATAAAGACCAACAAATCCTCGAGGACAGATCCTCGATGATGGCGAATGCCGGACATTATTCGAAGAGGTAAGATGATAGGAGCTCAGTGTTAAATTTATCGAGAATAAAGAAGGCTGTCTTGCAGTGATCTAGATCACGATAATTCGTATACGAACTGTCTACGCTCTTCCTATTTATGAACTTGATTTATATATAGTATGTAGAAATGTGTTATAAAGTACATTTTAATTTTCCTGTACTGAGAAAAATTTCTGATTGAAAATAGATGAATCAGAATTTTCTGATTAAATCTATTATAATTCTAGTTGAGATAACCAGATGCCAAATTACATTAATGATAGAAATTCTGATTAATAATCAGAATCTTATTGGTCCGTTCATTTTCAACCAGAAATTTTTCCTAGTACTGAAAAAGTCGGCAACATCAATGCAAATGTGAGAAATATCTCGCTTATCTGAATTGCAAATTTCATTTTCTTAATGGTGCCGAATTGTGAAACACGCCTTTCAAACTTGAAGAAGCTTCCAAACATTTGCTTCTTACATACAGATATAATATGAAGAGGCGAACAATTAAACTATGATGTCAATAATTTGTTCCAACTATTCTTTTCTTAAATTGTTATCGACGTTATTGTAGTCACAGATACGAGATAGTCACTATTAATAAAAAATATTATGTGCACATTGTCATACAACAAGAAAAAATGTTCGATTAATTTTTCGGAACGAGATACTTTTACAGAAAAATATAAGAAGGTAAGTGAATTTAAAAACATTGATTTTTTCCTTCTCTATTTTATTTTTAAAAATTAAATTAAAGAATAAGAATTGCAAAGTATCGAAAAATTATGTACCGTATTTTGTATAATTCACGACGCAAATATTATCTGGTTAACAATAATCCTAGGACCTACATCGAGCGGATTTAAACCAGGGCGTTATAGTTATCGTAAAAGTTTCGCGAATTTACATGCAGGCAACGCGGCATATACGAAAAAACACATATACACACATAGCGTATATATAATATAATATTCCGGTGGGCAATCGCGCTATGGAACTTATACTGTGCGGACCGGAGCCCTAATACCAGGAGAATTTCCCTGGAAATTTCAGTTCCCCGACGCAAATCGAGGAAACACTAATTATTTCGCAATCTCGGCATTCACCCCATTTCGCAGATAGTGTTGCATTAAGAAAATTAATTTTTTACAACCGCTCCCGCTAAAGCGGATGCGCGCGCGTCGCCCGTTCGTCCTGGCGATCTGATTCCGGAAGTAGCGATAGCAATTGGATGTAAACTGAAGATTATGCCATTAAGAAAATTAATAATTGAAAATGAAATTTTACACATGCGCGACCATTAAGAAAATTAATTTCCTTGTGACGCGTAGTTCGAAAAAGTCTGTATATGTGCGTTTATATGTGTGCGTGTATTCGACATTTAGAAAGAACGCCATTATGTAATGTTCTTTTCTTCGATCCATTCTGCTTCTTTTGCCTTTTTATTTCGCATGAAAAGAATAATTTTGTTAAAGTATCTAAAAATTTAACTATACAAAACCAAAGGTGAATCGGATCAACTTTTCTTTATTGGCAAAAATTCTAAAACCAACTTTATATATATCATTCTTACATAATTATTTTGATAATGTAATAAAATTATTTTTAGATCTGTATTTAGCTAAATGTTTAAATACTCCAGCAAAATCATCTTTTCCATGCATCTTCTTATTATTGTTCCTTCTATTATTGATTCCTTTTAGGAAAAGTTGTCACATCTTACTTTCATCCCTTTTGTCAGGATCAGACGAATGAAATGCATCGCGAGCTCCTTGTCCATTTCGTGACACAATTGCATGCTGTAATTGAATCCACCGAGGTCTCATGGTTCTGAGTGAGTAATGTCATTAGACGGAGACAATCTTATCACGTTGTTACATTGGAAATGACGGACGAGTACAACGTCGATCGAAATCGATGTGACTACAATTCTTCCGAAAGATTTGTCCGGCGAGATATGTGCAGTACATTCTAGTAGAGTAAACTCGAATGATACTGGGATCGCGATTACGTATTTGTCAAGGACTCGCTCGCGAGACGTGCCTGTCGGTATTCCGGAGAGATATTATTCGCGATAGAAGAGAGATGGAGGTGTCCCGCGAAAATGGGCACTTGGACAGTTGGACAGTTCGTGGTCGCTCAGAAGACGAGCGTCGTCGTCGTTCAGGTCATTGCGGGGTGCGAGGATGAACGTCGAGGGTTGTGCGGGAAGATCGGTGAACAGATGGTAGGAAGAGAGAGAATCGGTGGTGGTGGCGGTAGCGGCTTCGTGAGTCACTCTATTCTTGTCATCCCGAGTTTCTTGACGGTAGGATGACATCTCTATCGAGTTACCGCTTTGTTTTTGGGTCGGCCGACTCCATCGGCACTTCGGAAGGCAGTCTGGGGGAGGTTCGGAGACTTTCTTTCTCGATCCCACGTCGTTCGCAGGAAGACGAGCGGACGGTGATGCTTGATTGAACATCCGTTACCTTGATCGCAAATTCTTATTTCACGGATAGAACGATTTTGCTGAGATATCTGAAAATTTAAGTAGATACAGACCTGAAAATAATTTTGTTGGACCATCAAAATAATTACATGTGTAGGAAACTCAAGCATCATAAGTAATGCAAAAAGAGTTGAAATTCTAACCAGTTTGAATATATAATTATTTTGATAGTCCAAATTATTTTCGGATCTGTACCTACCTAAATTTTTATAATAAATACTTCAGCGAAATTATTCTTTCTGTGCATCAATCTGTTCGGGAACATACTATCGCGTTCGAATTTATTGACAGTTTTATTTCGACAACACTCGCAAAAGAAATTTGGGAAGATTATTTTAAGAAGTCAACTAGAATAGTCGAATTTTTAAATGTGTAATTAAGAAAGATTGAATAGGTTAGAATATTATTTTTCCATAAAAACAAAACAGATGAACGGAAAGAATGATTTGAAGTATTAAAAAATTTAGCTAGATACAGATCTGAAAATAATTACATTGGACCATCAAAATAATTATGTGATGAGTTGTTTTACGTAAACAAGATAAACATGTATGTGGCCCGAAAGATTTTACCTATTTCTATAAATGATCTTCTAAAAATTCTTAAGTAGGTTGCGCTTTGATATCCTCATTCTTTATTCCTAGCAATGAAAGTTCTACATAATTATTTCTCCAGTTTAATAAAGTTATTTTCAGATCTGTATCTAGCTAAATTTTTAGACACTTCAGTAAAACTGTTCTTTCTACGTACCAAAGAGAGAGAGAGACAGAAAGAAGGAGAATTGTATCTTTGACATCCCATTTCTTATTCCTGGCAATGATTCATCGTTGCACAGTTTGCAGGATGGTTCATTCCGACACAAGGCTATCCATCTCACGGCAGCCGTTCGCCGAACATTCGATACCACTGAGAGCATCTATACCACGCGGTCACGCATCTTCGTGCCACGTTCTGTAATTTACGCCGCGCGCGCGCGCGTATATCGCATCAGAAAGTTTACACCGGTGCGCGATGGAACTATCCCCATGGCTGTTCCCCATCGCGTACCGAGAAATTCTTCCGAGTTTAAGAAGGTTCGAACTCGTAGTAACCAATAACGAGGAAGAAAGCTTTCTTTATCTAGGTTGCAAAATCAAATTGCCACCCCACCGCCGCGCCGCTGTGAGCTCCTTCGGCTCCTCTCTTCCCTTTTTCCTTCAGTCACAACTCTAGTTCTCTTCCTCTTTCTCACGAATTTTCTCGCACCTTTCTACAGCCATTCGCTCAAGTCGAGTTCATGAAAGCGTTTCGTTCGAGCACCCGACCGCCATTCAAGCCCCATACCGAAGTTAAGAACTCGCTGATGAGGTAAATCAAACGTTCCCCGAGAAAAACAATTCTTTCGCCATTCTAATGACCACGCTTTCATTTGAAAGTCTCACGTCTTGCGAAAAATGTCGATCGATTCAAAAAGCTCCGGAGAGAGAGAGAGAGAGAGAGAGAGAGAGAGAGAGAGAGAGAGAGAGAGAGAGAGAGAGAGAGAGTCCGCGAGGGTTTGACGTAGAGAAGAAAAAAAAACATATAATCCCGCATAATGTTGCCTTATCTGGAAATACGGAGGTACATCTTGCGCAAAAGTAAAACTTTAAATTAAGATTCTTTTTAAACAGCAAAGGCTACATTTTTCAAGTAAATCCTATCTGAAATCGAAAGCTTTTCAATGCAACAATCGCATTTGACGCATTTTTCCAAGAAGTTACAAAAATGTATTCTAAAGTTGTTACATTGTTACCTAAAAAGTTATTGCTAAAATCAAGTTTAGTTGCACTTCGTCGTTCTTGAAAAGAGGAATTAAGCCACTCGCACATCGAACGTAATCGATTTCGAGAATTCGCGTTCGTACCAAACTTAAATAACCAACATTGAATAAAGAATACCAGGAAGGAGCATATAATGCAATACTGCTGGGTTTACGTTATTTATTAGTATTGAATTATTTTTATGACATACCATATATAATGTTACCGAAAATACAAGAATAGCGATATATTATTGCATATAAAACGTTTTGATTAAAAAAAAATTATACAGACAGCAACTGATTATTTTAGTTTACTTTTGAAAGAAGAAGTGATAAAGAACGACATATGATGTATCATATTTGATTTGACTCGTAGATATTGAGCACCAATAATCACATTCGGTTCACTTTTACGATGCCACATTCGTAATACTAAAAACAATGACCGATATACATAGTCGGTTCTTATTTTAACCGTCTTATCCCGTTGGAATTCAATCTCCAGTTTAAAATCTGTAAGATGCTAATACAATATATGATTGGCTTATATGACACCTCAAGATTGTAATTAACCCTCCATCGAGAGTTACTTACAACGTGAAATTTTCGCCCTTCGTTAACAACTTAGGTCTTCAAACTTTAGTGCAAATTTTTATATTGTTCCTGACTGTATAAAAATCTGGAAACTTCTTATATACTTGTGAAAGCTTTAACAAGTTTTTATTATCATCAAAGTTAGATTGTATTTTATTTTTTACTAGAGATTCATCTACTAGAGTTTACAATAAAAAAAATCGACTGTGCCTTTATAAAGCATTGAGAAATCCGATGGAAAATTAAGAGTCTTAAATACAAGAATCCACTGAACAGCGGCCAATTTTTTTTCTCTTTATGCTCCTTCCAGATATTCTTTAATAAATTCAACTATCCATCGTTCTGAACTTGAATTCAATAATTTAGTCAGAATTTTGTACATTAAAATTTGCTTACTTCGGAAGACGTGTATATAATTTCTGACGTCACCCGAGAGCTTCTCTCCCCCACTGGTTCGTAATATCATCACTATCGAGTGAGAAGCACGCTTTGTTCCGCCTATGCAGCGCGCCAAGTTTCGCAGTAAGAACACCCAGCGAGAACTGTCGTCACTTCCTCAACAGTTTGCAAGTAGCTGGCAAACATCGGTATCGACTCGCGTGTAGTTCGCGAGTACTTCTTTTCCACTGTGTGGAACCAATTGTAAGCATGATATGTTTTCACCAAATAATACATCGTATGAGGTTGTAAATCTTTTTGCAACCGAGTTTAAATGGTGAAAGAATAAAAAGGAAGCCAAAATTTTTATGCAAGTATAACTATGTAAGTGTGTCTATAAGCAACAGGTAAAGCAATTTCGCTGATATTAAACATAGAAAAGACGAAAAATAAACCATCTATTTGGTTCTACAAGAATATTTCGTTATAGATAAAAATATATGCGATTAAATATCTTTTTATTGAAATCTTACAGCTTTCTTGCTGCAAATATTTTCATTTGAAATTAGAATTTCCTAAAATATTCAGTCTGTCACACTTTAAATGCTTCTTCCTGCAGAAGAAGACCTCTGTACGAAAAAATTGCGTATCTCAGCGTCTGCGAGAGAGAAGACTGACAGGTGACTTGGCTGACTCGAATAAGGACGCAGTCAAGGCAAGGTAGGAAGGAAGACCAGAGTAACTTAAACAGCAGCTAACAAGAAGTAGCAAGTCATAATTGAGTCGGGCAAGTATGGCGGGAGTCCATGTCGGTAGGTGGAAAGCGCCGCTGCCGACATACCTGACCGGAATTCCGAAAACAAGGAGAAGTAGTTCTTCGGTCCCCGAGATGGTTTCTGTTAGTTCGTCGCTGATCGAATAGAGTAGATGTTTCTCGGCATATTAATGCTAACTATATACACCCAAATATCTCTTCGACCGCGTAGAGAGAAAGAGAAAGGGAACAATAGAAATAAAAATTTAATAGAAACTTAAAAATCTTAAAACAGACACTAAGGCCGGTATTCATAGTCGATTCTCATTTCAAGACCGTCTTAAATAATGTTTTAAGATGCTAATGTGGACCTCTGATTGATTCATGATATCTTAAGATTGAACTTGAGACGATCTTGAATATAAGAACTGACTATGAATACCATAGTCGGTTCTTATTTCAAGACTGTCTTAAGTAATATCTTAAGATGCTTATGCGGCTCTCTGATTATTTCATGACATCTCAAGGCTGAACTTAAGACGATTTTAAATATAAGATCTGACTATGTGAATACCTAAACAATTCAACCAACCTAAATCAATGTGCTTCCTATTAAATCAACGAATTTTTCATGATCTTTTTTTATGGTCGAATCGAATTATTCTAGAATTTCCATCTGTATAAATATTTCAAGGACTTGTCTTTTCATTATATATATACGAGTGAAATATTATTTGGGCAAAGTAGTTCTTCATGCCTAACATTAATAGTTTTCATTTACATCATCGATTCTCAGATATAATTCTCACTTGTGACGTCATAACTGAGTTGAATGCGCATTCCTTTTGTCATTCTGACAAATGAGATTTAACTGAGTTTTTGTTTATAATCTATACATCGAAACTGTGTGCTTTAATGATTCTCGTAAATTCACTTTAAAAATGAGGTTATGAATCTGTGTTGTCATATGATAACTTTTTTATCAAAGCAAATAATAACATCGTTAATCTGAGTATGAAATACACAGCTCACTTCAGACTCAATTTCACTTGTGAGTAAAGCAACTAATATTTCTTACGAATTTATACGATTTTCAGTTCAAGCTAACCGTACGTCGATTATTTGTCGACTTAATATTGTTTTTATTATATATATAATTTTTTATATTATATATTTAATCCTCTGTTTGCAATCTAGATCTTTTTTGGTACAAACGAAATTTTTCGAAAATAAAGGAAAGCGGAGTCCGGTTCCTTTATTATTAATTTAAACGTTTTTTTTTTTAACAAATTTGAATTTTTATTAAAGATTTACATTGGAATTAAAAGACTCAGATTTAGCTAAGAAATGGTGAGTTAATTTAGCGTATTAATTTTATCATATTATATTTGTTATATTAAAAAAACGTACCTTTTTGTTGAAACGTTAAATAGCACGATTCTTCGTGTTCGCAAAAGGTGAGAGCAAAAGAATCAGTGAGCTGCATTTCGACGAGTTCCTCTTGTGACGGGTTTGAGATCGAAACAGATAATAAAGGGCACGATCTTGCCGAGACTTGTTAGAACTCGGATCGTTCGTCAGAAGGCGCTCGTGTAGCGTGCTTTTACTCGATTCCTGGAATTATTCGGTGGAGGTCAATGCAGATGACATTGAGGGGGGCAGGAGCCGGCCAGGGACCGATTCACGAACGATCGATGCGAAAATGTCACACGGCAATTTGATGCAGGGATACAACTGTAAGTATAACCGTCTTACCGTTCTCGCGGTTCGCCTCGCCAATAAAGTCGCGGATCCGCCGAGCGGGCATCGCCAGCATCACATGAAAAATGAGCTCTGATAATGGCGGCTTTCGTTTATTTGACGCCAGACAAAACAAGCCGAGATCAGAGCCGCGAATCGCGACGCGTCGTGACACGTCGGGAAGATCGGTCGCATGTCGTAAAAAGTTTTATGTAAAAATCGGGTCTCGATTTATTCGGAGAATGAAAAAAGTTAACATGCTTTATCGGTAAACATATCTTTCGTCGTGCATCATTCACGGTTCAAGGACGATTCTTAGCTTGTGGATCCTCTCGAGTCGTTGATGCCTTCTGCAGAATGCCGTTCACAGTACGCTTCTTTTTTTTTACTACATTTTGCTGTATGCTGCGGTGCCTGATAATTATAGAATGGCGGAAACGTTTTGGAGTAAAATTTTCTCAAATAGAATAAGAAAAAAATATTAGTAATTTATACATAATAGAATATAAAGCTAGTAAGTTGATTAAATATAATTTAATTAAATATAATAGAATATACATGTATACATTTAATACGAATAATAGAAATTTATTTTATTTACGGATATGACAATGGCAGATTAATTATGTTATTATAGATTATATTTATTCTCCTTGCTTCAGTTAATATTTTTGCAATTAATGTTTAATCCTGTAATCTGAGTCCTTTTTATTCAATCCAAGTTTTTTTACTGTTCTATGCTTTAAGAAAAATTCAGTGTCATTTTTCAACATTTCTATTAAATTATCAGATAATTTTTTTTAACTCAAATATTAAAATATAATGTTTAACTCTTTATTTACAATTTGAATCTTTTCATTCAACTCAAATTTTTTTATTGTTTTATAGTTTAAAAAAAATCAGAATTATTTTTTAACATCTCTATCACATTACTAAATTTTTTAATTCAAGTGATAAAACTTTTATTTCAAAAATTGAAATTCAAACAAAAATGAGGAAAAATCGAAATTTGTTTAAAAATGTATAACTTAGCAATAAGGAATCGAACTCCTTTATTTTGGAGAAATTTGAGAATTTCACTTGTACCAAAAAAGATCTAGCTTGCACGAAAGATTAGATACACAATTAGAGGAATGCCAATGGTGAGGCTAGAATTCGACCTAATAATATTTTTATATGTATTTATTTAAATATACATCTAGAAATATTTTAGATTATGTATTTAAGTACATCTAATAGATATAACTTTGATATTTTGGAATTTTACATTATGTAATTATTTTATATTTTCTTATGTCTTAAGACTTTAAGACTTAAAGCTTAGGAAATTTATCATAGAAAGCCCATTACACATAAAATGAGTGTCAATGGTGTTCATGCAAACGTTGATGTCGTTGATGCATAATTTATGAACGCGACGAAACTTCGAGATAGATGTTTACACGATGTAATGTCACTATGTATAAAATGAGCTGTATACGTGTTGCATATACCGATACGATTGTATCACAATTATCTCGCTCGAGATGTCATCCGCTGATTAGACGGTTATGTCACCAAACAAACGATCTTTCCTTCATGAAGAATTTTTGAGCAAAAAGTAACAAAAACGGAAGGTTCTCGATTAATTCTTCCACAAACAATAATATCGTAAACATGTTTCTTTCTCTCGAGCAAGAAAATATCAACATCGTGGAAGTATAGTATTTTTATTCTGCTTTGTCGAATTTCAGATTTTAGGATTACACATTTATTGTTACTAGAATTACAATGATGATGATGATGATGATGATGATGATGATGATGATGATGATGATGATGATGATGATGATGATGATGATAATAATGATATATAACAAACACTAAAAATTAGACTTTTTAAAAGATGGATCAGTCTCAAAAGTATATAGTATACATTATGAAAATCATGCTTTTAACAAAGCATTTGGTTGTGTATAAAATAAGAAAATGCATTTTTATGAAATAAATAAAGTTATTTCAAAATATCAAATATGCTCCTCACGATACGAAGTGTCTGTACAGCACAACGTACCGTCGTAATTATTTTTAAGATAAAACAACAATTTCTCCACGGAATGTGCTTTTCAACTTCTTAGGGGAAACTCAGTACGACGATCCGCAGGTGCAATTCCCTCGTCCCATTCCGGACGAAGTTATCAGGTGAGCTCGCAACATTCGCGTAAATAGTCAGCATAAGTACGGATGCGAACTACTTTCTTCGAATATCGGTAATACGAAGAAAAATATAATTATTGAATCATACAATGTGATGTAAAAAATCCTTTTCTTTTTATAAAACCTAATATTAATGAGTTAGCAATATTCAGGTTTTTTTTAAGTGAATTTTAATACATATAAAAAGTCTTAGAATTTAGTCTGCTATAGTAGAGAAATGATATATTTATTGTAATTTCGTTATAATATTTAATAAAAAGCTAATATTCTTCAATTTTTCTTAGATGAATTTTCTTGACGAAAATATTAGATCAATATTATAATTATCCACTCAACAATGTGATGTAACACATGCTGTACATAAGTTACATTGTTGAATAGGAAATTATAACATTGATGTGTAATACTGTTAGTTTACTCGTTCTGTATTTATAAAAAAAATATAATTAACCTGTTATATTGTAGTATTGAAAATGTATGACACGTTTATTGTAATTCTGCTTATTAATTCTGTTAATTTATGAAATAAATGCGGCGACTATATGCAGCGTTTACGAGGTTTACGTGAAAGAAGACTCCGGCCCGGAATCGAAGAACGGTGATGTACCGGGTGTTTCGGGATTAGGACTTGTCGCCAATCATCAATTGAGCCAAGTAATCAATCGCTACAATAGTTTTATCAAAACTGAGAGTGATTTACAACCGAGTAAAATCACTTTCAAGGAGGAGTGCGTGGACCTGGGAGTGGATTCTATAGATTCCGAAGTAATCAATATCGACAGTACCATCACGAAACTCGTGGGCAAGGACGCGTTAAGGTACAAAGTAAGTGCCAAAGTAAGATATCTTAAATATTTGTCGAACTATTAGTGCGGCAAGTTGTTTGCCAAGAGCGAGTGTATCGTTACGGCAGCAGTTTATATAAAATATTTTACCTGACGGACGTTGCTCCGTTTATCTATTATAGTTTGCTCCCTTTCTTCTTACTTTGAAGAATGTCATTTACATACGCTCATTTCTATAGTTTTATGCTCCAGGTATTTGCCTATCTACATCGCGATGCATAATTGTGGGAGTATTCTAGCAAACTGTATTTTTACACAGCATAATGCAATCCTTGAAATTGCATCAAACTTTGTGTGTATGAATTTCACATTTTTGGTGTCAATTATGCATATATATTTTTTAGTATATAGAATAATACAATAATAGTTATTACTAACATAATATTTTAATAATAATAAAGATTGGAGCCTTTGTTTATAATTATTTTATTATGTAATTATAATCATAAACATTAAACATTTTTTTCTCACTGCATGATTTAATTTTGCAGTACTTCTTTATGTTCGCAATTTGTAGATTAAAAAATTTTTTTCGCTTTTGATATTTTCATTTAAGTAACTCTTTTTTAGATTTTCGAGCAAAGTGTTAACGCGCCGGACAAGAATGTGGTTGTATATTCACATCCTGTTGCCGAAAGACCTTCGCCTCCGACGACCCGGCTTATCGACAAGGATGATCCGCGATCCAGGTTGCATTTTGTGAAATATCTGAAACGCGATGGGAAGACGCTCAAGATCTGGGAATGCGGTATTTGTACGTAATTCTTCTTGTCGTAATAATATTTGAACTTATTTAATTAATAAAAAAATATTTTAAAATTTAATTTATATAAAGAATATTTGATACGAATAATTGTAATTCTTACATTTCCGCATTAGCCAATAATTAAGGAAAAAATTACACAAAAAAATAAATAGAATTAAAAATAAAAATGACAAATATTTTTTTTCGAGGAAAAGTGTGATTCAGATTTCTCATTCGATTTCACAGTGTAGCGAGTAATTACTTTTTAATGTCGACGAAGGCCCGACAACTTGTATTCGTTATAAGAAACTTTTACGTTTGATATTCGAATCAGGTTCAAAAGAGTTTCGCCATCAGTACACTCTGATGAGACATTTGCCGACTCATACCGACGAGAGAAACTTTAAATGCGAGGCTTGCGGCAAGGCTTTCCGACAGTTGTCAACATTGAGTCAGCACAAAGCTATACACAGCGATGCCAGGCCCTATGTGTGCGAATTTTGCAAGAAAACATTTAACAGGTCGGAAATCATCTCTAGTAACTCTAAATTTTATATTTAAACGACAAAATGATTTCTGTATTGACTTGCACTTGGTTTTAAAATAATGTGTATTTTACATAGAGTATCTACGTTAATCTCCCATCGAAAAACACATTCGGAACATAAACCGCACAAGTGCCACGTGTGCGGTAAAGGATTTCATCAAAAAGGTATAATACGTACAAGTATGCAAAGATCCATTATTTCATATTGGCAAATTTTTTTCGCATTCAGTCCGAAAGAATTTCCGAATGAAATTCCGTTAAGTCTTCTTTTTACTCTTTCTCCTTTAAATTTATTTATGTCAGTGATTTTATTATATATTTTTCATATTAATTGACGTGCATAAAACATATGACCATCGAAAAATCCAGCAATTAACGTTTTTCAGGCAATTTGCGAAATCATGTGTTCACGCACACGAATGAGCGACCGTACAAGTGCGAGTTGTGCGGTAAAGGCTTCAATCAAATGTCGAATTTGGTCTGTCACAAGGTAAAAGCGCACGCACACGTCGACAAAATGCAATATTCATGCGGAGTCTGCGGAAAGGAGTTCCCGCGACGGTTCGCCTTGCGCTCGCACGAGGAGTACAAGCACGGTATTAAGTATCGAAGCACGAACAATGCGCAGTCCGCAGTGAACGAGCCAAATACTGGGAAAAGGTACGTGAGGAAGAGGCTATGACATGAAGCGCGATGTACAATGCATAACCATTGACGTAATAAACGTATAAATGATCTGAAAAAATTATTGGAATTTGTCCGTCATCTCGAATGAATATCCACAGAATGCGAATAGAATTTCAAACTCATTTAATTAAAAAATATCGATCTCTCTATTATTGATTGATATCTTTGTTGGATATAAAAGAAATGATTAAATATAGACGAATTAAAAACAAAATTGTAATTTTACAGGTCAGTCTCCTGTAAGAGATATCTCTCTGAATTAGTTTATTTCTCACAGAGGCTAGACGGACGATCAAAGCGTTTATATTTAATTATTATTTCATGTGATGTACAATTGATTGTAATTATAGATATCTCAATGCGCGATATGTGATTATATATTTTCAGCAAGAATGTTAGGATCATTCAGTTATACAATGGCGATCGGCGTCAAACAAGTGAGAGCAAAGAGAAAGATTATTTCGGCTCGGTTAGTATATATAAATTTGATTTACGATGAATACGTTAAATTACGGATTGTGTAATTAAGTTTTGACATTTTATTTCATGAAAGTCGGATTTGACGGACAGCATCATGATAAATAAAATCGATACGAAAGCGATGGAAATAGCATTGCTTCAGGGTCAAACTCCTTTCGCCCTTTACAAACCCGCGAAAGGTATACCAGTACTCGTTAAAATTTCGTCCGCTGCGAATAATAAGCATGTAAGTATACTTGTAACATAATTAAATCTTTAATTGTCAACATAATTAAATCTCATCTCGGAAATTTAGCTTTTTAGCAAAAGAAAGATAGGTGAGCATGAAAATTATTCATATTATTTAAAAGATCAACTCAGACAATACGCATTGTCTAGAAAATCTATGATGTCTTTTAGATATCTTTTAGATATGTATGTCTTAAAAAACGTCTTTTAGACATGCATGTTGTCTGGGAAGTAATATATGACAAAATAGTACAACAATATTATTTATGTATTAGAAATGAAATAAATGAATCTATGTATAATTACGTATAATAATCTACGTATATATTATCTACGAAAAATATCTACATTATAGTGAAGTTAATTAAAATTTTTTAATTTCGTAATATAGCTTATTATTTTTTCGCATTAATTTGATGAAGATTGGGATTTGACTTTGCAAGAAACTTAAAAATTTATATGTTTGATATTACAACAAGTAGACTGCAAGTATATTTGTTTCGATTATTTTGCTATAAATAATTCTGATAGCTCCTAGCTTAATCTGTTACAATGGGATTCGTTTAGAACAATAATTCCTAGGTATCAATTAGCATTAATATCTACTGACATTAATGACAAAAATAACAATAATAACTTAATAATAATATTTAATTATTGGACGTGTTTAGTTGTCGTACTTGACAATTACACATAATTTATCACAGATACTTACACCTGCGACTGCCGATGATTTGCGAATGGCAGAAAAAATAACTTTGAATCCTACCGAGACTTCAGATGCTGACGGTAATAAAGCTGTTCAGGTGAAAGTACCAGTGGTTGCTACTGTGATGCAGAATATCGAACCTGATGGCAGATCTACCTTCATCGTCGAGCCTCCTGGTGCGGAACAGGAGCAAGGTAAGCTCTCTCGTCAATCTTGCAAGGCGAGACGAGGAAGAAGGAGACGTGCTCCTCTCTTTAATCTGTCGTCGTCAGATGATCTGGTGACAGCATTGGACACGCAGTTCTCTCCTTCCGTGCTCAATCGCAACGAATCGGACCGGCAAAATGGCCTGAACTCAACTACGTCGATAGACGAGTGTAACGAGTTACTGGAACTAGCCGCGCAAGGTGGAATACAGTTTGTTCGCGCCACGGAGGACGGTCGTTACGAGGTAATGTAGAAACGATTACCACATTCAACGTATGAAGTTGTGTTAGCGCGCTCGTAACAGCACGTCCGTTAATAGTCACGTTTGGGGAACAGAATGATTGTTGGATCTCTTGTTGAAACTCTCTCTTAAAATAACTTTCCCTTTAATTTAATTTAATTATTCGTGCGGTATATTTTTGCGGGCTCTAAAAGATTTAATCCTGTTGGTAATTTACGTTTATTATACGATCATATCGCTTGAATTAATATAATTAAAGAGCTCTAAAAAATAAATAATTAATTTTCACAGAAAAAGATTTTACATTAATAGAAGCCATTGAATACCAAAGAAAAAAGTTTAAATAAAGTAAATATATTAAAAAAGAATTACATTTTGGGTTAAATAGATCCGAACAGAGACAACAGCAGAGTTAAGATGAATTATCTATATGATAACTGTGCTTCAAGCCCGATTACTGTGATAAACTTGAATAAAATCGAGACGAAGACAATTATTATGTGGTGGGAATTTAATGTAAGAATACGAATATCCCAAGTTATAACATCGTCTTTCGACATCTTTATCTTTGAAAGGATGGCGTACTCTTCTTTACGTAGAACCGACATTACGCCGTCGACGTCTTTTCGATCGACTTTTCGACTTACAGTACGCGCGACACATTCGGAGTATTCACGTCAGGCATCTTCATTCCTTTACATAGAGTTCTCTATTTAGAGAACTGCTGCGTTGCCGCGTTTGCGAAACGTGCTGTGTAACGTTCTCTTATAGGAACATATAACTGGAATTTATCTTTGCTTCTTCAAATTAGCCGTAGAAACCCAATTAATTTTAGCCACTATATCGATAGACTCCAAATACTACAAGAATTTTAATTAAATCCTAATTTCCGTTGCAATTCCGTGAAGTAACTTCGGAAAGCTAATTGATTTTTATTGGTAAAAAATTTAAATTGATAGACAAATTCTACATATTTAAAATTTCAAGAATCCATTTCCGTTTAAATCCTCGATTTAAATTTATCTTATTTTAATATAATATTTTGGATTCAACTCTGTAAGGATAATTACGATTTGTATGATTTTTTTGTAACAATAGGAATTACCATGGCTAGAAAATATTGTAAAAATATTTTTTTTTGTATGCTGTGTATATATGTCACACAGTTTGCCTTGTCGTAATAAATTATTCCGGTCATGACGAAGCTTTAAACAGTTCAATGCCCTTACACGCACGCGTTATGGCTGCAGGTCATGACGAACAGCGAGGCCCGCGACTTAATGGCGCAGAATTCCCACGACGTAACGATTCTTGACGGTGAACAGGCGGATGCCATCAATCTCGTGAATATACGCAATAATAGTGATGTCATCATCGGCGACAACGATAATCAGATCATGGTGCTGGAATCCGGCCAAAAGTCCAGTGGTATGTCAATGGACGACATCGAAGTTCTTGAGGATAAAGATATTAGAATTCTCGATAGTAAAAGCCTCGACGATCGTTTCGTGGATGGCATGTCATTTCTTTCCCAGACCAAAATCGACGATCTCCTGCTGGGTCCCAAATCGTTGCCTATCGATGGCGATGGCGCTCTTGCCGGGCATGATGATGGTAGGTGAATCGATGTCGTAATATCACGATTTACATAAATCCTTTAGACGTTCGAGATTGTTGCACATTTTCTCAAGTAAATTTGAACAGTACTTTTATAATTTAACTCTCCGCTGGCCAAGTAGACTTAAGACGACGATATTTTGATGAATTTAGATTCATAAAAAATAAGTAAAATACAATCTAATTTCTCTATGATAGTAAAAATTAAAGCTTTCATAAGTATGCAAGAATTTTTTCAGATTTTTATGCAGTAAAATAAAAACAATATAAAACATACAGTATAACAATATAAAAAAATTTGCATTGAAGTTCAAAGAAAATTGCTGACGGAAGGTGCAAAATTCCACATGGATGATGGAGAATTAAGTAGTTAATAATTATTAATGTTGAAAAAATATATCAGAATATTTTCAGATTTTTTTAGAACTCAAAAACCTTTTAAAAAATGTAACTATCCCTCAGTAACCCAGGTGATCACTAACAATAAGTTGTGAAATTCGGGATTGTATGCAGAGGTTTAATTAAAAAATCCGGATTAAAATATAAGAAAGAACAAATTACGCATAGCAACGTTACGATGTTAGAAAATAGATTCGTTTAGAAATAGTACTACAACTAGTAGTATTACAACTTTTGTTATTATCGATTTCAGTAATGACTGTAACATCGAGCCAGCAAGATCTAACGAGCATTTTGGGTCATCCCTCGAATCTATCTACCAGTTCGCAATCCTCGTTATCATCTCTGTTCATGAAGAACCATACGCCATTGTCATTGTTGAGCGAGACATTACCGTACCTAAAGAGCAATCAAAGCCTCGCAGAAGATCTAAATATTCTTGGTGTCTCTCCCATGGAAGATCATCATTCGGAATACGATCCGAAGATGAAATTGTCGTCAGTCTTTGACGACGACTGCGATACTGGCTTAGTGCCTTTTGGTCAATCAGACATGAAGATGCTCGACCCCGGAAGTCAGTGCATGAAGGTACAGTTAATTAAACATTGCGCGCGAGCGATAGTTATTGAGAATACGTTACGAGAATACATTTATACGACGAATTTTATAGTCTTTCAGTGACAAGTTTTGTTTACCACCCCCGAAGCTATATCCTGGCTTAAATGAGGTGAAGATTTTGGGACCGAAAAATCACAGTCATGAGTTTATGGCTCCGCACTATCAAGATACTAGATTCCTCAGTCCTTACGAACAGTTCCTCAAGAATACTTCCATGCAAAATGTTTGTGTACCTAACATCATCGACGCATCGGAAGGATGTAAAAAGGAGGTGAAAATACTCGGTAAAAGACTTGGTACTGGAATTATTACTACGACTGAGGAAGGTGACATCGTCAAAGTTATCGATGACAAACCTAAATTTGTAAGTAAAATCTTTAATATAATTCTTTTTTTTTAAATTATTTTGTAAAAGATAATGAAGTAAAAAATTTAATTATTAATTTATAAGCGTTATAACATAAATGTATTTGTCTGTTATAATTTATAACGAGATAAATAGCGGTTTCATTAACAAAGATCAAGTGATCGAGACATTCCAATTATTTGATGAAATGTTTGATTATAGGAAAATACATTGGATCTCTGCGACAACGTTTTGCAGCAATGTACGACCATGTCGCCTAGACGATTGCACCGGCAGCCACCGATAGAAAATGACTCGGACAACTTTTTGCTTCAAGTAAACACTTTCGAAAATAATTATTATAAGAGCGACGATAAAGAGAACCTTTTTCGAACCTATGCAGGCTGGCAGTCCCTGTTCGGATTTTCTGAATTTCGGTAATCGCCTCGCCGGTAAAGATTTGTCACCCGACGGTCACATTGATAGAAGTCAGAAGGATGATCGCGGGGATAGTTTCACGTCCGGAGAAATGCTGGATCTGGATTGACGAAACGCGGCAGACGTAGATAAAACGGATTCTTACTTCCGGAATTATTCGTTTTTTTTTTGTATCGCTGCGGTTTGCCTGGCGAAATATTCGTGCATTGCTTCGATCCTGTTCGGTGCGTATACAGAAATGAAAGGTAATATGTGAATAAAAAATAATTAAATTGCAATGAGGAGGAAGGTGCATTTTGGCAATTTTATAGTTTTCCGTTCTGCAAAAAGTTACACATATTTAATACGATAGACCAAATTTTTATTACTTACGTATTTTTACTTGCAAATTTATGTTGCTAAATAATGAAGGATACTACATACAAATTATCCTAATATTTTTGAGAGTGCGCAACGATTCGCAATCGAAGGCTAAATAAAATATTTCGCGAAGTAAAAAATTAATATAATTTCAATCAATTTTAATAAATATATTTGTATAAATCGAAATACAAATAACCGTTCTTGAATTATGCTATATCGCTACTTTCAAGTTTTCTACACTGATTTACGTAATATGTATAAAAAAATCTATCCAGTATTTTATATTTAGATATTTTAATGTTGAAGAATAAATGAAAGTCTTTTCCGAGCTCCTCTCTTTTATTCGGTGATAATAAAAAATAAAATATAGTATATATCCGTTAGAACGAGAAAAATCATCTCAGCATTGCTGTTTTTAATAAATACGTGGGATAGAGAGATACGAAAGACTGCGGTATCCCGATACGAAGGTTATTTAGATTTATTCGCGAATTCTCGACTCGGCAATATTTTCTCCGCGTGTACGTGCCAATACCAATAGGTGGAGTGGTTAATACCGTCCGCCCTGGCATCTATCCCTGCTACTTGATAGTCAGCTCCCATTCGGAACCGCATCGTCTTATATAGTAACCTGTACAAGCAATCTGATTTGCAATTTGTGGGATTTATTATAGAATTGACGCGAAAGACAAATTAGTTAGCAGTTTGTTGACGTTCAAATTATTATATGCGAACTGTTCATAGATATATATTTTTAATCGGGATATATCCAAGCAGAACATAAAAGTCATCATGATGTCAAAATGGCTCTAAAATGATTATCAAAAGTCATTTTTTCATTAGTTACAATTTTTTTAAATGTCTAAACAATGTTAGCGTGACCTATTGTTCTGCTTGGATAATATCTTAAAAATTATGTGCTTGATTATATTTGTAAACAAAGTTTGATTTTTGTTCTTTTTATGTTACATTTTATCACTATACAATAAAATATAAATTTATAATGACAGAGATGTTGGTTTGTAAGTGTAACTACCATGGTATACCCATCGAGTGATATCTTATGGTCGGAGTTAGCATTTATCTTCACTACTTGATAGTCAGCTCGTAGAAACCTTTCTACATTTAGATAACGTGGGGGAAGAAGATGTAATATAATATCTCGGAAAACGTAAGATTGAAATAAACGTAATAAGTTATAAAAGAAAAGAAATGACATTGCTTATTCGTGTATCGATAAGCGCAAGCATTTCTGATACGAAATTGTTGGACATCTTTTCCTTTGGGAAGCGAATTTTTTGATCAAATTGAAATTTATCTCTTGTCTTCAATTTGAGATGCAATTTGAGATGCTTTTATTGAATAGAGTTAATAAACTAATTTAATAAACTGGTTAAACTTATCTTCATTTTTCTTCGTGAAAACATAGAATTGGCGAGTAGCAAATTAATAAAATTCTGACGCAAATCCGTGGCGGCGACACGTTGCTGCTTACGAACGCGGCGCCATGTGCGCGAGCAAACGTGTCGGAAAATTTACTTTTCTCCCGCAAAAGCCGGCAACCCGCCGTCGTCGCAGCTCGCAAATACGCAAAAATTAAGTTGTAAAAGTCGCTCCGAATCGCTCGCGCTTTCCAGCCACGTCTGCCGCGAGGAGGAGTGAATCCCACGGAAATTCCATTCGTTCTTTCCCCGTACCCCCCGTGCACCTCCTCCCCGTCATTCACGGGACCTCTCGGAAGGGAATTCGCGGCCTTTTCTCGGCTGCTTTGCATCGAATTATTTAAAAATGCACCCGACGTACCGAGAAACATCTACTTAACTTGAAAGCGCTTCGGGACGTTCTTAACGCGCCGGAAGTACCGTGAGAACAATGGCGTTAACGATGACTTGCTGTCATTCGACAACACCTTACCTACAAAAGACGAAGAATTCGAAATCCTTAAAAGCCAACCGGGATGCTTACGACTATTCTTAACTAATGTTTCCTAGGTTGTAGGATTTTCATCTTCTGCGATACATTGGTATAATTATCATTTAACGTATTTCTTTCACACAGTAGTTTTCTCAATAATGTATCAAATTACGTATAAAATTTTATTTTTTATGGAAAGAACGATTTTTTTTGCAGAAATATATATCAAAACCTCGTATTAATTATATAGAAAATTGCACAAGTTTTACATCTTTGATACATCAGCTCAAAAAATATCTATTATTGAATCTTGTCTATAATATAATTTGTTCACCATTCCAAATAGAATAATAAATACACAGAATCATAATATAGTCATAATGATATTATAGGATGTCATCATAATGTCATTTAATATCTAAAACTGAATTTATAAATGATAAATAAAGTCATAATGATGTCCTTGTGATATTATTATGATTTTTGATTGAGATATAATCATATGTGATGTAGCTTAATTAACTTATTTTACCGGAGCTTAATTTATTATAGAATTAGTAGATGTCGCATTAATTATGATGAAAATTGTACAAGTTTCATTACATCTTTATTACATTTTTGATACACATTATACATCAAAAACTACTATCTATTATTGAACCTTCAATGACATTTTTGTTCACCACATCACAAGTTACATTACATGAAAAAATTCTTTTTTTTTTCATCAGGATTTAATTTTTTATTTAATTAGAAATAGATTAAAAAATTTTAATTAAAATAAAAATTAGAACGCTCAACGCTGGTTAGAATCAAAATTTTATACAGCATTACGAATCATGCTCGAACTTTTTATATAACTATTTCGGTAATCTAATAAAATTACTTTCAGCTCTATATCTATTAAATTTTTAGATATTCAGCAAAATCGTTCTTTCCGTGTAGAAATGTATCCTGGACGCGCGCGGGCGGTTATTATCGGGTAATCATTTCCAATAAATCCATTTATGGATAGCGATTTATCGAGCAAAAAGAGATTAGCGCAAGCGTCGCTGATCGCCACGCGGGAGATAATTGAATTTGGCTCGGCGGGCTAATCGCATTTTTGTAAAGAACCGTGCGATGAGAATGGCCGAGGATGAGCATTCTTGCTTTATAACGTAATTGCAGCAGAAAGTATTCCCGCGTTAGATCACTCGGCGCATTATGGCTCCGCAGCCAGTACCCGTATAAGCTGGGAAAGAACGCTCGTCCTTTTCTACGGAGGCGCGAGATTTCTCCCGCGGGTATAACTTTGGTGAGCGAAACGGCCCCGCGGATTATCTGAGGAAGTGCGAAGAGGCTTTTAACTCGGTATAATTTATTTAAAAGTCGAGGCCGAGGGGGCTGGCCGCGAAAGGGGAATCTCTGAAGAAACAGCCTTAATTAGCACGGACTTTCTTACTACCGGCAGATTCTGCCTTAATTTTCGCAGATGAAAACCGCGCGATCCGCCTCTTCTTCTTCGTGCCTTTTCTTTTCGCAAACCTCTCTCTTTCTCTCTTTCTCTCATCTTCTTTTTCTTCTTCCCTCTTTCTTCCCAGTGACTTCTCTTCGTACTTTTCGATATCACCGCGCCTTTGTCCTTAAACGCGTTTGACAATTCGCGGTAAAGAAAAGTCCACGTGTTGATTAAATCCTGCAATTAAGGGCAGCGATGTTCAGTCGAACGTATATGCGGGATTTAATGTGCGACGAGTAAAGTTGAAGTCTGAATGTAATATGATTTTGCTCGATTCTATGGACTTTATGTAAAGCCTGTCCCACATTTATCGCAACTGCGTAATATGCGGAATCGATTTTAGCTTGATGAAGATTTGATGAAAGTTGTGTAATCAGAAAGATATTTAACATTGCAAATGAAAAAGTTCAGTTTTCGTAAGTTAATATTCAAGAGATGGATAGTAAGGCCTTTCTCCCCTTGGTTAATCTTTAGATTTTATAGTTTAAAAGAAATTTTATTTAACTTTATCATAAAAATGTATGGTATTAAAAATTTAGAATCTGTAAGTAGTTCTTCCGTGAGTTTTAAAAGAATTTTATTATGAGCGATGAACGAGACTGTATTTCGCGGATTAGACGTACTGTTCTCACTCGCATTTTCACCGACGTTACGTTGAGAGAAAAATTCAGTACTTGTGACTATAATCGCATGATAAAATAATTGTGATTAGAAGCTCCATTTTTTAATTATTACTCTATAGTGTTACTCTATAATATAATAATTTATTATTTTATGAAATAATAATAGGCCTATTGGCTACGAGCCAAGATAATTAATGCTAGAATTTATAATAATTATTATAATAAAGAATAATCAAACATTTCGATCTGTATCAGGCCATTTTCAACATTAACCAAAATCAAATATTTTGAGATGATATAGAAATTACAAATATTGAAAGGCAAATATTTGATATAAATTATATTTTTATAGTTTTGTAAAAGAATATGTGGTTAGTATTAGTACCGAAAATAAATTATAATTATGATAATTACGACCTTTTTTTTCTCTCATTGCAGACACTTTTTAGATTCAAAGTAAATTCGTGGGAAGAATCGAGAAGCTCGTTGTAAAAAAACGGGCGTCTGTTGTGCATGCCTGACGACAACTATTCTCCCTAACAAAGTCAATTGACGGCGCTGCCGTAATGCACTGCCGCCTACTTTGGAAAATTTACTTTGAATTTCGCTTCCTTTACGAGCTTTTCCTTTCTACTTTCCACGGGACATTACGTCGTTCCTGCACCCGTGCGCTGGTGCCCTCGCGAATTACCTCGTCAGGTATTCAGCCCTCATACACAGCCATTTCGCAAATTCGATCTTCCTCAGTGTACGAGACGCGGCGAGACCCCTCTGCGTTTCGACAGGTAGAAGGAGAAACAGACGAGAGCGAGTCAGCTAGTAACGTTAAATTAAACCGACTTGCGACACATAAAACTGCGCGACGTCGTTTGATTAACGCTGTAGCATGGAAGGCTCAGCATAAAAGAGATTATATACGTGCTAAAAATGATGGTATATAAAAGAGATTGCGTATTAAACTAAGAATCTCGGAACAAGCTACTTCCCCAAATATTTCTTCTTTTTAACTTCATAATTAAATAATCTCTACTAAAAACAATAATGTGCTGTGAACTAAATTAAGTTTTGATGCTAAAATTTATAGAATAAATATTCTTGTATATTTATAGAATAAATATACAAAAGCAAACGTTTCGAAATTATAGACTATCTTCAATGCGTGCGTGCGTGTGTGTGTGTGTGTGTGTGTGTGTGCGTGTATGTGTGTGCGCGTAAATTATAAAAGTAATATCAAAAGTTAGTTGGAAATAAATAAATAGATCATAATTCATATTAAAAGTCAATAGCAAATATAAAAATTACGGGCCTTATAGATTATTTAATTATTTCTTTTGTTTGATAATTCATTCGATGACAAAAATTCTCTGATCAAAAATATCAGCGATAGAATCGAAGTGATAGAATTTAAAAGTGATAGAAAATGCTGCGCGTTTGCTATTGGATTAGACGCACGTGCACATTGTATTATACTACTAAAAACCGTTAGGAAGAATTGTACGGAGATGGAAGGAGATAGTGAACCGTTCAGTCGAGAAGAAATTTTCCCAGGATGCCTTTTGTTTTAAAGGCGGGAGACGTGAACCTGATCTGATCCAATCTGATTTCAGTCTACTCGAAAGACTATCGTGCAGACATAAGGTTTCTTTTCTGCAGCAAAGTAAAAGAGGCATGAGATGTTGGCGAAAAGGTGAGAAAGAACGAGAAAGTGGACCAGGAAATGAAGCTGCAATCTGCTACGACAAATATTCGCCGTTGGCGATCGGTAGTATCTTTATTGGATTTGATAATTTTCCACTTTTAGAGAAAAAATAATTACGAAGTAAATCAAATTAAAATCGATAGAAATATGGAATAAATTAACTCGCAGCATTCTTAATTTTTGTTCGAGAAAAAAATAATATCGCTATATGCTTATATTCGCGCAATACATTGAAACATCACACTGAAAATATGTCAAAAGACAATAACTGTTCTTTTCCGATAAAGGTATAATTATCGTGTTCTTTTAATATTCATCATTTTGCTAATTTGCTGATTTCGTTCAATTATACAGTGAATTAAATTTGACCACTCAGCGATTTCTTGATTATCATATTTCCCATTTAATATTCCTTACTTCAGTAATATTCCCGATTCAGACTCGTAAAATTTAGATAGAAATTTGTCAAATGGATGTTGATTTTAAAGATTGTTCTTCATTTAATTTCATCCTCATTTTGGCTAACCAGTATTTCTTATTGCCCATAATGAAATCGTAAAACTCGGCTCTTTCAGCTGACGACAGAAAACTCGGTTTTCTCGAATACTCGATATTCTGTTTTTGTCATTAATCATATGTCGCATTAGACAAAAAGACATTGAAGTGAAGAATTACATTCTTGTTATCAAAGAAAAGAATGTAACTACGAATTACATTCACGGAATGTTTCTGTCGGAAATGCAATTTTTAAGAATAAATTAATTTAGCTTGTGTGTGTGTCCTATTGATAATCAAAATCTGATTGCTTATTTTTACCACTCAAGGAAATCATAATTTTACCACTTAGAAATTGATCAATTGAATTTATTTATAACGAGGGAAAAAAGTTTAACAGAGGGAAAAAATACTGCGCGTGAGATATGCCTCTATTTCTCATCCTTTTACGAATCTTACATATTCTTAGAGTCTCGAAAGTTTTATATGTCTCGATTATAGCGAGCATAATGTTAGCGGGGCTATCTTAACTCGTTGCGGTCTTTTGTGGGGAATACCCAATATATCATGACGATTCTACTCAAGCGCGTCTTTACGAGCCTCGCCAAGGAATTTATGACTCCAAGATAGAATTGGATCGGGCGGTAAGCGTCTGTTGAATACCGATTACGCATTGCGTTACTTGCACACATTGTGAAGCTTGCTCAATTTGCGGAAAGAAATATTTTCTTTCAAAAGATGTAAGTCATGGCATTTTTGACGATTTTGCTTGTATTATCATAACTTTTTTTACGACAAAAAAATAAAGACCAGTATTTGTTGTATAATTTCCTTACAGAAATCTAATGCTATTTTAATATTGGTAAATGTAATACTGAAAGATAGTAATTAATTATTTTAAGTATTAAAAGCACGGTGCTTTCAGTGGCTCCAAACACAGTGGCTGCCAAAAGTTTTTGAATAACATATGATTTTATGATAACTTTATTATCAATTTTTTTCAATTTATATTAATACAATTTTTGTTACATTAAACTTAAAAGAACATAATATTTTAAATACTAGAATATATTAAATTAAGTATACTTGTATACTTGATTTTTATTTGTAAAGATTCTTTACTTGAGCAATACGATAAAATTACATTGGCCGTAAACTTTTGGTACTATCAGTAATATTACTGTTTTTCAATAATAAATTGATCAGTATTAGATGTAACAGTCTGTTCTTATTTTAAAATCATTTTAATCTCTTTAATCTCTTATGATAATTTATCTCTACTAATTTATGACATTTTAAAACTTAAAACGGTCTTAAATATGAGAATCTACTATGAATAGCAACCTATGACATATAAGTTTCTATTTGATTATAGACATTCGGCAAAATAACTGTCGGAAAAGTAGACATTAAAATTTCATAAGATGTCACAAAAACCTTCGATATGTCTTCTGAACGCGACGAGATCCGCACGAGATTTCTCGGTGCGCGATAAATAAAGCTCGCGTTAAATTCACGGGAAGCATTAACGAAATATTCGGAATTATCAAACCCCGGCTTCGGTCCGGTTGGGTATGAATCTTGGATATCGCCACGGTCCACCGGGACAATATTATCGAGTAGTTAAATTCAGCGGTACAATATATTTCGAGCCAGCCAACGGCTATTAAGTTCGCTCGAGCGCAGTGCCGCGGGGCGAATTAATTAATAAAACCCGTTGTTCATTAACTAATTGACCATCGGGCAAAGAGCTTCGCTGAGAGATTTCGTTTCTGATGCGACACATTACATTGACCCCCAACGCACGAGCGTGATTTAATAATTGCAGCATGCACATATCACATCACGTGTACCAAGTGCTTACACTTGATGACGGTAAAACTATTAAGCCTAATTTATTTTTTTTTTATATGCCTTAAAAGACATATCGGTAGTCACATGTAAAGGCAACAGAGTTAAAGGCTTACTCTAAAGGACGGATTTATAATAGCTTGAATTTAGTAAGAAATACATATGTATGTAATGTTTCGTATATTTATATATTTATATAAAATGCAAAAAAAGTGATTTGTAACGTAAATAAAAAATCGGGATGTGAATTTGTAGCGAAATAAATAAATCCATAAATAGCAGCTAAATTATACGAACAAGTCGTACGATGTAAAGTGTATATTATATGCACTATTCTGTAGCAGATATAAAAATTTTAGAATTAATAAATTAATAAATTACATCTCTCACATTATATTTTGTGCCAAATGTTTAGTGTATCTTGTCTACTATATTTATAAGTATTTATAAATATATTTTCATATATTTGTATATTCTTTAATAAATTTGTTGGAAATGTTGTTTTCTTGTTAACAAAATTTTAATGCGGCATTATTTGTCAGATTCAATGCTCTAAGCATGGTACTTGTTTGTTTACAATAGTGCGTGCACGTCACGCGCATTATTTTGAGCACGAGAATTTCACAGGAATTGCCAATACGCCAAGCCGTTTTGCGTCATCACGGAAGAACATTTATACAGTTGTAAGTGGAAAGCCCGCTAACGATCTACAAACTAATATGTGTAATAGCACCGTACTGGTATCGGGGCCAGTTGTCGGGACCGTTTCCGCTTTTCAAACATGTTCTCAAACGCAACGGAACTATCCAATAACATTTACACTCTGCTCACGTGATTGCTCAAGATTTCCAAACTTTACTAAATACCACCACGAGGTAAAGCCTTCGTTTCCACAGAAGCGACTTTAAAGCTCACCATTAAATGCATTTGACCCCGTTTGTCAAATTTCACTTGTGAATATTTAATGTACGTTATTTTGAAGGATGGATTCAGCTTAATGTAATAGCGCTTGAATTTATTAAGAAATAAGCATATTTATATATACTTGCGTATTTATGTATTCGTATAAAACGCAAAATGCAAATTGATTTGTGTGGTGTAAAGCAAAAATCAAAATGTAAATTCGCATAACCTAGTGAAATAAATAAATTCACAAAAGGGCAATGTTTAATTCGTCGTTTATTCGCATCGACGGTTAATATATATATATATATATCGCGTTCGAACGAACTCGGAAAATTATTAATAGTGATAATCCGGGGTGTGCGTGCACGTCGCCAGATGGTGAGTTTTAATAAGTCAAATTAAATTGGATTAAGAGGAGCCATCCGCACGATACGGGACCGAGGATTTTGAATATTATATCAAGAATTTTCTGCAGGTTCCTGTGTAGGAGCAGCCGTGTAGTAATTTGGCTACATCAGCCGGAATGGAGCGAAACGATCTTGCGAAGGAAAGATTGTTTCTTTCACAATTGTTACAGCGTGTCTAACACGCTTCTAATTAATATGTCATCTTTACATAAACTTTATATTTCCAAACAGAAATTATTTTAATGCAATCTTGATAATGTCTAATTTTTTAAAAAGCCTTATTTTAATATTAATTAACCTTCCATCTGCAATCTGAGTCTTTTTAACAAAATTTTACTTTTAAATTTCATTTTCATATTCATTCTTCAATTTTTTTAACAAGGTTTTAACATTAGAGTTAAAAATTATTCTATAATTTCTATATGTAATAGCGAGATGTTGAAAGGTAAACTTTGATTTTTTTTTAAAGTCCAGAACAATAAAAAATCTGAGCTAAACAAAAAGCTTGAGCTAAAAAGACCCAGATTGCAAATGAAAGGAGCAAAAATACGATTGCAGATAGAAAATTAAGCTTATTTTTTAAAAAATCGAATGATTTTTTGATATTTGAAAAATAATCAAAATTAATTGACACGATATAATAGATAATATCGATAAACGCAACAAAGCGAGTATATCAAAATTGTTTTCAACGATACGATTATTCACTGATTTCTTTACATAATCGAAAAAAAAAAATGAAAAGAAAATTCCTTATAATATTGGAAGTATTTGCTTGATTTACTGTTCACTTGTGTACATATTCCATATATTTCCGAATGAGCGCGACCCGTAAATATTTTCGAATATAAATCATAAATGCAGTATTAATTAATTGCGCGAGATTAGGTTGTTCGAGATAAAATGGGTTGACAGTAACATGTGATAATATGCATTCCCTTATTTATTATTAATAATCGTATTTTGGAGGCACGAAACTCGAGTGAAAATAGAATACAATGACACATGAGCACGTTGCTACGTGTGCGTTGCACTTTCAGAAACAGACGTGTAAAACGCGCAAACCCATCGTACACATTGTAACGCGTTTACGCGGGCAGGTACAAAATTCTGAAAGCATAAATTAATTTCCCCCTATTCCTCCATTATCGGCGGGAATCCGCGAGTGGGAGCATAATTTCGCAATTAATGTTTACTTTTTTTTTATCTCTAATTATATTATGATTTTGTTTCGGTCACGCATCGCAAATATTCACACTCTGATAAACCTGTGATATGTGCAACGTATCAATTTTGTAAAAATTAGCTTGTCCGGTTAGTCGAAAGTGGTCGAAATTGGAAAAAAAAAGAAAGGAGACTCGGCAATTGGCGTGTTTTCGTTAATTGAATTTTCAGCCGCTTCATTATCAGTGCCGGTTGCTCGCCCGTTGATATTTTTCCAATCGCGCTCGTTCGCTCGTGCTCGCGTTTTTCTTCGTTTTATTTTATTTTTTTTTATTTTTTTTTTCACTGTAAACGAACGCGCGCGCGCAGTCAGTAATTAAAACATAGAAAGTGGATACGAGTGGAGAATCGCAAGAGGCCCCTGTGGTCAATGAAATAAAGATATAAGAGAAAAAAATGTTTGATGCCTCTGCATTAACTGTTCGCTGCATTTAAGTATTTTGGATTGATTGTTTTTTCAAACGTGGAATAATCGAAATATTTTTCTGAATTTTTAAAACAGAATTTGCCTTTCAAATCGAATTTTAATTTAATCATTAATATATTCTCAGGCCTTTTAAAATTAAAATGTCAATTGTAACATTTGATAAAAATGTCTGTCATTTGATAAATCTGTGCCTTCGAGTTTCCTTCAATTAATTTTTTCAGTTGGACGTTAATTTGGTTTTATTATACGTTGAATTGTTGCGATGATGTAGTTTAATAATGCTTATTAATAAACTACATTTTACATGAAATCAAACTAAAATCGTGAACAATTGCGTAACAATTGCTCGATGCATATGAGCAAAAGAAATTTCATCGTAAGGGGAAATACACGTTTTCCCGAATTGAGCAATCACCGTAATGTGCGTTACACCATAGACATTGCAAATACGATGTTAACGCAATGTTGTGTTACGCCGGAGTGGTGCGAGTCTTCCAGCGAAAGCGACGAGAATCTTGCGAACTTACTTTTGCATAACGTAACTCGATGTTAATAATTTCTTTTATTTCATCAAGTTTTTATTAAAAAATCGCATTTTAAGAGTTGGATATTTATGTTGAGTATCGTCCATGATATGCGAAGTGACACGCTTATGATCAGGTAGAATATAAAATCATAATAAGACCGAGGTGATATCAAGTCGAAGACATTTTAGGAAAAATTTCATTCGAGGCTCTTTATTCTTTAACTAAAAAAAAAAAAATCACTGTTATATGAAGAATTTGTCACAAAATCATCGTTAAAAATGTATCAAAATAATATTATTATGATTTTTCTTAAAACAACTTCAACTTAATATCATCTTGACTTTATTACGATTTTGTATTGTAATGGGAATGTGAATTCGCTCGAGGCACGAACAAGAAGAGGTTTCGAGGGTGGTTCACGACCGACGCTAGTTTCGATCGTAATCGCGCAACGATACGCCACGGTTGTCCGACCATATCAATCACATCAGAAGCGGCCCAGTCGATTCCGCGCGTTACCACAATAGTGTTTCCACGGGATTATTGCCACGTTACATCGGTGTGTGCGAACAACACCCAACGCATTTTGACGATACACTTTATCGCGGCTTGCATGCCGCACTGTAATCCCGCATCCTTCCCAGTCTTGGGTTTCTCTTTCGCATCGAATAAATAAGTAAACCGCCATAGAGTTGATTTGACGTCGCATGTGTTATTTTCGCAATATGTTTCTTTAGAATATTGCGGCTTTCCGATGATTTCCCTATAGACTCTCTCTGTCTTGATCCTATTGTTAAATTATTAATGACTTTATGCCATCTCTTCAATTATTATATTATTTTTATCAATTTTAGAATTTCTATACAGAAATAATAGAGGAAGATTTTTATTAAAAAGAAAAGGGTAAAAACATTTTCATAAAAGAAAGGGTGAAAGATCTCAGTTGAAAAATTCCAAAACTTCGGGGGCAAAGCCCCCGTCCATTTTAAATTCTTTACGATGCGAAATAACTTATAACAACGTCGTGGATAAAACACTTCTTTCACCATCCCCTTCTTATTCGATCGTTGGAATTATTGACGAGCCGCGGATTATATCGAAAGTACGAAAAGGGGCGAAGACGCTAAGGAAAAAGAACGCGTATCCGCGGGCGGGAGAGGAGGCGAAAAAAGGCGCGCCCTTAAAAAATAAACGAACAAAGACGAGGAGAAAAGGAGGAATAAAGCGAGGAAGAGAGGCACACGCGCGCGCCGATAGAAATGGCGACTGCTTGATACACCGTGCACATCGGATAAATTTTCAATCGGACAAATTCTGAAAGGGTCGCTACTACACCCCCGCTACTGCCCTCTTCTTCCGTTCCTTTACCCACCTCTTCGAGTCCCCGCACACGACCGAGTAAGTTTAAAAATCGATGCAGTCTCGAGGAACCTTCTTCGTCTTCTCTCTCTCTCTCTCTCTCTCTCGCACTTTCTCTTCCCTCCTTCTCGATTTCGCAGTGAAACTATCCTTCCCTTCCTTTATCGAGTCTCCTTTTCTCCGTCTCGTGAATAGGAAAAAGAACGTATACACACTGGCCAGCGATGGGCGATATAAACTACACTACGATAAAACGTACCCTCTCCCCGCTTCGATACGATTTTTGGTGGACACGATTGGTATTCGAATGCATATAAAGCTGTCTTGTTTTTATTTTTATCAAACGTTATTATTTTAGTATTTTAATTTTTATTGCCTGAAGCTTAACTCACGTAGCGCGTATTAAAAATAAATAATTAATTTATGTGGCTCCAATAACGTTTGCTATGCAAATTAATTATTTGTTCCGTGAAGCTACCTTTACTATATAAACCGCTATAGATCGAGAGAGCGCGCGTATTATTTTTACGGTTCGTTGCCTTGCGGCCTGGATCTGTATTTTTAATGCTTTCTGGGTACCTTTGGGGGATTTTCCAGTTTGATACATCGCATATGCGCCACCGAGATCACGAGCCGCAGAATTGCAAATCGAAAATACGTATCCATTTTTTTCTCCGAACCTTGCTTCGCTCCGGCCTGGTACGTTTCGACTGCGTGTGTGTGTGTGCGTGCGTGTGCGTGTGTATGTGTGTGTGTGTGTGTGTGCGCGCTAAGACGAAGCTCCCGAGGTATTGGATGTGGTTCGGGGTGCCGAAATTCCGAATGCGGGCCACGTAGACGCTAAAACGCCCCCATGATTCAATTCGCATCAGCCATCCTCCCTCGCCCACCCCCTCGTCGACCTCTCCTTTCATTTCCCCTTTCATACCCCCGATCGTTTCCCCGCAACCTCCTCTCTTGTGCACATCTCCGCGAAAGCTCGCGAGTTTCATCCTGGCGCGAAGACATTCTCGAGCGTGTCAACCCGTGCACTACTTACCACGATTGTCTGCTCTCACCCTGCTACGGGATATTCTCCTTTTGCCCCTCGCGGTAGAAATTTTCCTTTTACGGTCCTTCGCGGGGATGCAATTCCTATTTTAGGAGCGCCGATCGAATACATTTAGGCGCTGTGCCGAGTCGAAGCTGAGCGGGCCGAAGAGGGCGAAGAAGACTTCACTTCAACCCTCGAGGATCGATATGCGGCAGCTCGGACTCGTAAACTATCGCGTATCTACACAGACGCGCGGCCCTGACACTTTGAAGCCACTTGAAGAAAAGAGGCTTGGAGACGATGGTGCACACGTGGACGACGGATATGAAGTGACTTAGAAAATAAGTTGGTTAAAAAAAAACTAAAATTGTTTTTCTTTATAGATTCAATTTTATCTCCGAGCTGACATATTGAAGCACTGTTAAATAATTTTCAAATTTGATTTATAATCAAATTAGACTTAATGCAAGTTATTTTTTATTATTTTTATAGGTCGCCACACACACACTGTTCTCACTTAATATATTAATTTAATTAAAATAATGAAATTAAATAAATTAACTTAAGAAAATGTAACTGATGTGTTGAAACTAATCACAGAAATGAATTTAGGTAATTATATATTTTGATACATGGAAATTAAAAATGTTATTTAATTCGAGGAATTGGGTTACCATTGCTCTTTGGATATTTAATAGTACAATTGAACAAAACTCTAATTTTATTAAGGTAAAACGCATACCTCATATGATGAGTAATATTTCATTATCTATTTGAAGCTTAATTCGCAAAAAGCTTTTTATTTTTAGCAGCTTATAGTTCGAATGTTATTAATAATTCTGGTTAAATCATTTGCAAATATCAATATTTCACTTCATGTTCCATTCATTTATTAATCCATATAATTATTTTTTAATATATTATCTTTTTGTCTTATAATATATGTATTTTAAATATTATACTGTTTTAGATTAATATTTAATATAAATGTTTTTAATATGTAATGTTTCTAAAATTTAATTAATTGCTACTTTTTAAAATTAGAAACGTTGAGTTCGTTCGTGTTACATATTTAATATATTACGACACAGGATACTAGTAGAGTAATTAAATTCTAAATATTCGCAATGCATTAAATAAATAAAAAAAAATAGTACTTCATACCAGTGACAGACACAGTTAGTTAATTAATTGGGAAAACGATCAATTTGATAATTAATGAATTGAAACTCGATTGAATCGATGACGATGAAGTTACATGGAGATGCGACGTACGTTAATTCTATATGGAAATTGGACGTAATTAAACAAACTAATATATGGGCCATTAAAATTGGCAGAATTGTAATGTTATTCATTATATAAATGAATTATATTTGGACATTGATGAAAAAAATTCTGTTGGATATATTCATTGCTTGCCTAAACATCGTATTTCATTAATACAAGGAAATTTCTCATTTTCAGTTAATGGATGTGATAAATGTAATATAATGTACGCGAGTGAGATTTCTATTTGCGTGGGAATAATCAGAGACTCGAATCATACATACAGGATGAATGTTACATTCAGGAACATAATATTTGGTTTGAAAAATTTTATGATAAACGACACGCTGTGTAGCAAAGAAACGAATGGATTAGCTTCCATTTTCGCGCGCGAACGCCGTGCATGGTGAAAAAAAAGGGAAGTAACATACGCGTACGGAATACACGTGCCAGTCAGGTATATATATATGGAACTCATCGTTCCCAAGCTATTTCGTAAGTCCGCCCAATCGTAGAACTATTTTGTTGTACGTGGCCGGGTTCGGAATGAAATTTTCCTTACTTTCTGGTGCTTGTCAAAATATCCGAAATTGTTAAGATGAGGTTTACACTGAGTCGATGATGATATTTACAAAAAAAAAAGAATTCTTCCTACGTTATGTAAAACAATTTTGTCGAAATTTTGTCATTAATATTTTCTTTGGACATTTCAACATAAAAAATTTTTATATTTCAATATTTTTTTAAATGTGTACGTTGATATTAATCCGAAAACCTCGAGCATGGTACACAGAATTCATCGGTCGAAATTGTTAGAGAATTGCGAGTAGATCACCCCGTATCGGAATTGTAACACCAGACGGTCTGTGTTATTTTGTGGTCGCAACGTAAATATTTTTTTGTGGAATTCGAGGTAGCAAAACATATTTCGGAAAAAAAAGAGCTCTGTGCGAAATTTATTCGGCAGCATTGCAAATCTGAAGTGTTTTCTTTATGTAAACGTCGCAACGATGGATGAAATAGCTTGAGATACCTCTTTAGTATCGAGAGCGCTACCAGATAATGTAGTTATTAACTCTAGAATACTATCGTATGTAAATTTTACGTGCAAGTGAGCGAGGTCGTTGAGCGTTAATCTAAATAGTGTCGTTAATATAATGTCTGTTGTGAGTCAATAATGTCATCAAAATTATATCATGAAAGACACAAATAAAATCTTTGGTCATAGAATGAAGTGATACTTATGATAAAATTATAGCAAAGCAATGAGAAATATATATAATACGTTATTTTACGCAACACGTAAGCTAAGATTCAATTTATTTTTTTGTAAAATAAATAATAGAATAACATTATTAATTATTATTCTTCTTAAATAAGCAATAATTGAAAGTAAATAAGTATATATATCAAATATGAATAATGTATAATTACTATTTCTCTTAATTAGGCAATAAGTATAAGTTACAAAAGAATACATATTATATGCTAGTAATAATTATTTATTTGCAGTATTGTAAAAATTATTCATCACAAGTATCAAATTTATTCAAATTATACTTTGATTCCTAATAGTGAGCTTGATATTTGAATCAAGATTATTAAATCAAAACAATTTCAATTTGCTTATTACAAATCATTTAAATAACCCTATTTTCGTTAGAAGCGAATATTATTGCTTACGTATTTTTATAAGTATTTTTTAAATTTATATATATCTAATTTTGCAAACCGTGTGCTAAAATCTTTTTCAATTTAAAAATACAATCATGAATAGAATCAGAATGGTAAAGAAATATATATTAAATTAACAAGTAATTTAATAATTCTTGATCCTCATAAGTAGCTCTTAAAAGGATATTAATTTTCCACATTTTTCAAAAATCTAGAGTAGTAAAAAAACTTGGGATAGACAAGTAAAGGTCCAGATTGTAGATGGAAGGAATTCAGAGAACAAAATATAATTGCAGACGAAGGGTTAAAAGTATGAAGCGTATGAAAATTTTATATTAATTAGTCAAGTCTATTTCTTTGTGCGTAAAAACGTATTCTCTAAATTCTTTGGAGTAAAATTTCACTCTAAAGAATAAAAAATTGAGTTAATCTTGAAATCAAGTGGCTCAATCTTTAAGAGTCAGATTTCACTCTTCAAAATGAGATTCATTCTACAAGTTTTAGAGAGTATCAATTAGAGAGTATCAATACTGTATCACTCAATATCGATAGAGTTTTAGGATTAATAAGCAAATGAATGTTGATAGGTACAATATCAAACTCGCGAATGTGCTAGCATAGGTTACTTTGCAACAGGCAGCTTTAGGTAGGAATTTACAGAGTCGCGATGGGGCGAAAACGAGGGTAGACGGCGATGACGACGAAGCAGGCTGAGGTCAAAGATGATACGAATTGATTCGTAGGGAGACGAATGAAAGCTCGTCGAGGTCTCATGAAAGGGATGAAACGCAAACTTTTCAACGACCCGATGTGAAGGGCGCGATTTCTTCTCCATCAGACTTTTTCCTCCTTCTTCTCTTCCTTTACGGCCGTTCCAACCCTTTTGCGTGAACGACGCTTCCAGATAGACTTTCTGAAAAGGGCAACGGTATTTTCTGACTTTCCTCCGTAGCAGCGCTACCTGCATATTAAAATCTCGTTAACGCCGTCGCTCAAAATTATCTTACGCCTTTCTTTTTTCTTCTCGCTGACTTTAATGCGTAGCCGCCGGGTGAAGCTGTAATCGATGCCAAAAAAGAAAAACACTTTTCTTTTTAGTACTTTAGTAAATGCGCGAAATTGGAATATGAGTTTATACAGACAAATTGGTGTAATTACATTTGGAAAAAATTACAATTATTCTTTTTTAAACAATCGTTATGAAGCAATTAAACGTCACAGAATAACTAATCCCATCGATGATAAATGCGTTTCCCAATAGTGATATTTAAAACATCACGCGTATAAAAATCTGGATTTATTTTTCGTTAACCTGGAAATAGTTATCTAGTTTTTATTTTGTATAAATATCAACTGGAATATTTTAACACCTCAGTTAAGTCTATTATTGAAATATCTATTATTAAGTAGACATATATTGTTATATATTACTGATTCTGCAATTTATTGGTATTTGAGATCATCACATTACGTATGTAGATTTATTTAATATTTTTTTAAAAAGTATGAAAAATAGGTATGAATTCTCGATCAGTAACAAAACTACTGTGATTTAATTTTATTTGCTGTTAGTAAAAATCATCCCAAGTGACTATTCTCGAGTTAAAGACGTGTATACTGCGATGGTATTTCATAGAATTGTTAACGAGAGATACATGAAACGCGCGCATCTCAATCTAAAAAAATCGGACTCTATATGATCAGTTCCACCCGATGTGTCTACTCGCTGTTTATAGGTAATTATAAGATGAATTTAACAGGTAAGGTAGGTTTAATGCTTAGGTTATTCAGTCTATTATTATCAATAAAGCAAAATGCAAAATGAAATAGTAATGATGTAATATTTCGTAGGTAATTGTTTTTTATAATCAAGAGATGGTTATTAATTTTCGCGCTTAGTATTGTAGCTCGTTATTCTTTATATCATTATATTTCATGTATATTTTCATTATAATGTTTATCATTAAAGAGAGTAAATTCTTTGTAAGGTAGAATCATATGACCAACTGATTGTGAGTCATACGAGTGTAAACACATCAATTATAACTTTTTCTTTGATACTTTTGTTATTCCAGACCATGGATTTTAATTCATTGTGAAAATAAGTAGATAAGGCAATTGTTCAGAAAATAGTTTTTTGTGTAGTATAATGTGTGAATTTATATCAATAAACATATCAATATGTTAATAAATTTATAATGTGTGAATTTATATCAATAAACGTATCAATATATTAATAAATTTATAATCTTATAAAAGTAATACATTGTGGATCATTTAATTTTCCATTTCTGTAACTTTTTTTTGTAAAAAAAGGGAATCATATACTTAGATTATATTGGATACATATAACTGAAATTGTTTTTTTTTTCAAATCTTCACTGCATCCATGTGAATATTTGAATATTTGCTTTTATATTTCAGAAAAGTGCTTCCTTTTTTATTTAACCATTAGTTTTCAATTTTGGACTCAGCAAAAAATTAGAAAAATTCGCAAAGCTTAAAGATAAGCCATGTATTATAGTTTTATCAAAACTGCAGACGCAGAGATATTTTACTCGAATTTTCTTCTTCTATCGTTATACTCTGTATATGTAGGTATAAACGGTAAACATATTATGCGAGATAATAGAACAAATAATGTACTACTAATAATGTTACGTGTCGTAGGGCTTGTTAATTGATAAGGACGGCTAATCAAAATTAATGCGGTCATCGTTAACGACGACGATGTCGAACTTTCTCCAAGGTCCATTCGTCTCTTTCACAAGGATCAGACTCAGCTAGATTCAGGAAACCTCTGGCGAAACCCGACGGTCCTACCGCGAGAATATCCGGACGTTTGTCAAACGTTTTCTTGCCGCGACTTGTCGGAATCGGCCCCGACAAATTGGCTAGTGAGGCAAAAAGCGATACCGAGCTTTCGGCGTGTCTGTATATGTCGCACGTTGGTCGCCTGTTACGGAGAGCGAATCCCTTTCGTCGCTTTTTGCATGGGCCTGGCAAACTCGCGCGGCAGTTCGCAAGATTTCTCTATTACGCGTAATGAAACGACGCGGTTACGTCTGAAAACACGACAGTGGGATGGTTAAACGAGATAATTCATAGCGGCCTTGGAGAATGGACGAGTTCTGGCTGTTTTGATACGAAATAGCGGAAAGCTTGCCGAGAAATTAAACGCAATTACAGTCGCGATTATGATCCCTTATAATGCGGTCGCAAATATTTTGGCAGCTTGATTTTCGAAAGGATATCACAGTAAAAGGAGACTGTTTTAGAAATTTAATTTACACAAATATTACTTGGATAAAAATTATTCTTAAAAATTTTAACAGATATATGAATAAATAATTAAACAACAATTTAATAAGTAAAATTTAATATAAAATAAAATAATATAAATAATTACGTAAGATTTAAAAACAATAAGTAATTATATTTACTAAGTTTTTTATTTAATATATAATAAATATATTATATTTAATAAGTAATTTATTTTATCTGTAATTTTTTATATATAATTTATTAATATATGTTTATATAAATATATAAAAAAAAAGACAAGAATAGTAAGATAGTCGTAAATGCATTCCACGTATTGTTATATTCTTTAATATGTGTTTGTAAGAATTGAGATAATAGTAAACTCAACTACAAAGGCATTTGATTATAAAAAGATGTGTTTGATTGTGATTATGAAAAATAGTTGAGCTTTCTTGATTGTCAACTATCAATCGGCGGTCATCGTAAGGGTAGGAGTCAAACTGAGAAAGTAGGACGATCTTATGAAAGCGAAGGGAACTATGCTCATAAAAGTCGACTCCGAACTTTACATCCAGGATCGACTCGAGTTCGGTTTGACACATCACAGGAAAGTTATAATTCGGCTTCAATTTGGCACATTTGGCTGAAGAAGTTCAGAGTCTCGCTCCTTGGAACGCGCCGTGAAACTTTATATTCACGGTCGATATGGATAAAATATACGCGTTTACTGACGATGTTTGAATTAATAATTTTCGTCACCGGGTAAGCGATCGACTTTCAACCAAGTATCGGAAAAGTTTACTGGTTCTTTTCTGTATCGCGTGAGATCGCTATTTATTTATATCAAAATATATGCATCACTTCATCGTTCGAGGATAAATCACCGCACATTATAACTCCTTTTTCTTTCCAAGATTTTATTAATCGGAAAGCTTGCATACATCATCCCTCCCTTATGTATAAAATCCATCACGGAGAATCTCTTCCGACTAGTTCCTAGTTGGGTAATTGTTGGGTAATACTTTAAGTGTCAAGGGTAGAACGTTTTACCAACGGCTTATTCCCGGCCGCTTCATTTATTATGGCCCCAAATTTATCACGGTTGCGAATTTGTCGCTGTGGCGAAATTTCGTGGACGTGGGTTGAGTCCACGCGTTTCTGCCGATGGCTCGCCATGCGAATAGTGCCCACCTGCTTCGTAGGAGAGAGAGAAGAGGTCATGTGTGTATGTCGCGGCGTACGTGCGGCGACTGTAAACGCGGACGAGGCTTAATAATGGTGGAAACTTGCGGCCTAACATTCCAACGTGACCGCTGGCATACGCGGTTAGCACACCTGAGGGATTTTGAGTTATGACCGGAAACGACGTCGGCAACGGCGGTCAGGGCAGACGCAGAGGGTGACACAGGTGAACGAAGGGTCGTAGGGTGCGACGCGAGGGACTTGGAGGGACTAGGTGAACGGGATGGCGGGGACGCGCTTTGGGATTGCGGACGAAAGCGAGCAGGTCGAGGACGTAACACGGTGACGCGCAAGTCCGCGTTGCCTGGCATTAATTATTTCATATCCAGAACTCAATTTCCCGTCTGGCTAAAACAGAGTCAATTCTATCCTTCGTCGGCTCCAGTGGATCAGAAAGCGATATTAATATCGAAATGTATATGATGAGCCATCTAAAGTAATCCTTGAGTTTTAAAAGAGAAAGCGGAAACGTGAATTATTTTATGTGAACTGGATGTTTCTAATACGTGTTATATATACTATATATATTATAAACACACCGTCAGGAATTTAATCCTTTGGAATTAACGCTAAAATCTGTAAGTTATTAATACGATTATTAACACTAATTTAGTTAATATAGCCTCATTTAATATATGTCGATTAAAAGACACTAATAAGTTTCAGGAATTATAATAATACAACATGCTTAAAAAAATAAATACTAAAAGTTCATTTTAATAAGATATAGTTCAATTTTTTTGCGGATGTAATATAAAGAAAATAGAAGAAATGATTTGACATTTTTGTTTAAAATGACAATTTTTATAATATATTATGAATTTTTATAATGTATTATGAAATATTTATGAATATATTATGAATTTATAATATATTATATCCTGGTAACATGAGTTTTCACATCCTCAGTAACACTATTTATTGGCACAATATTGACCTAATACATTCCTAATGCAATTAGCCCAATATATACCTAATGCAATGTCAACTATGTATTGTCAATAAATTACTACTAGGGATGTAGTTTATAATGTGATAAACGAAAGATGTTACAAACACAAGGCTCAATAATGGATAATTTTTGAGCTATAATATATCAAAGGTATAAAATTTGTGCTCACAGAGCACCTTTGATACATTATAGTTCGAAAACTGTTCATTATTGAATTTGATGTATATGACATCTTTTGTTCACCACATTATATTAAACTACATATATGTGAAAACTAATTCATTTCACCAGAACAATTTTTCATATAATTATGATCTTTTAGTTACCAAATGGTGATGCTACATTTTGTAAAATACGTAATACGAGACGTATTAGCTGGCAACGCGAATTAACGAGCATCCTATAATCGAGAGGATCCCGTAAAAGTACGATTAGGTACGGCAAACCATTATTCTCTGATGTCGCGAGAAGACCGTCGTGTATCTGTAATCCGCTGTGCTCGTCGACAAAATTGAAATCTAGAAGCAGTGCTGGGCGTCGAGCTAATTACGTCTGCCACCGTCGATGTATCGGCTGCCATCGGCGAATATTGCAGCTCGGTGCTATCCGCGGCAGTCGACGACAATTATTGGCTTGATTGTAAGTATCTTCGTGCTGTAATTGGACTGTCAGTGAAGTACTTGCACACAGTCAATTATCGCGAAAAAGACACGATTGGGCCGTCGCTTCGAGCTTCACGTTCGCGTGTAACTTACGGCAACAAGTGGAACTTATAAAGTACGACTATGTCAACGTTCCATTTCATTTCGAGTTACTAGAAAATGGAAGTTAAATCGAAAAACTATATACAATTTTTCTCCTCTTACATCTGTTACTTTATTAATTTGAGCGTTTACGATTTAAAATCGATTTACGTAATGTATAAGAATGTACAAATGAGATTTTATTTTTAAATAAAGCAATATGAGTATACAAGGTAACGGTTTTAAGAAATGCATTTTTCTGATACGAACAATAACTGCGAATTTCATTATCAGCTGTATCGCTGAACTACGGTGTACTTCATCATACACCGTCCCGCACTTCAAAAGTTCTCCTGCTAAAAGCTAGCGCCGTTCTTTTACGGCAGGTCATTAATGATTAATTGCCTTTCAACGTACGGCAGCCACGATCAATCGATCGCGATCGACAGCAGCTCTTTCCTGTTTCTCTCTTTCTCTCTATCTCTATCTTTCTTCCTCTCTTTCTCTCTCTCTCTCTCTCTCTCTCTCTCTCTCTCTCTCTCTCTCTCTCTCTCTTCGACCATCCACTCCTCGACGCTCAACTCGCATTTACCACTGATGGTTTTGCACGCAATTTGGAGTCACGCCAGGATGTGGTTTCCCACGACCATCGTGGGAGGAGGATACCGTGGGAGGTGTACCGAGCGGAGCCGGATTGTGAGATGGAACAGAAGATAGGCAGTCCGATCGGCTTCTGGACGCGCGGATGCAGCGTATTTGAGCGGATTGCCAAGTAGCTGCCGTGCCGCATTCCACAGAATCCGATGGTCCGCCATTAAGTTTTCGTTCAATTGCAGATTAAGGTTTACTTCTGACGCATTTTTGAATAATCTGCTGAGTTTGTGAATTTCAATTTTATCCGTTCTCCTTAATTCAAGCAATTCTATTCATATTTTAAATATCATTATTAAGTATATATTAGGTCTTATTTAAAAAGCCAATTATATAAAGAATGATTTTGCAGAAGCACCTAAAAATTTAGCTGGATGCAAATCTAAAAATAATTTTGTTGGGCTGTTAAAATTATTATTATATATAGGATGCTAAAACATACATAATATGCTGTAAAGAATTTTGACACATATCCAGCTTGAACATCTTATGTCTAACTATTTGAAGATCCAATAAAGTTAACTAATTTGTATTTAACTGACATACTCGTATACACATAGACCAAATATTCTGTTCATAGCTTGAAACCGGAAGATGGCAATTTAACAGGATCCATGTGTCTCTTTCTTTCTTAAGAGAGAGGAATGCTCTTTGTCGCTCTTGACAGTTGCAGGTATAAGATAGAATGAAATAGTACGAATGTTCAACGGCTACTAGTTTTATCTCCCACCACTGAAAAGCATGCTTGGTCTGTGTATGTTATTGATTTTTAGACACTTTAGCTAAACTCTTCTCTCCTCGCTAGTTTGTTCTTATTTCAAGACCATCTCTCTTAAGTAATATTTTAAGATTATTAAAATAATCTTAATAAGATTATTAAATTAATATCATAACATAATATTGACTGAAATTTATATCCAGAAAAATACTTTATCTTATTTTTTCATGAAAAAAAAAGTAAACTAAAACGATGAGGTAACACACATACACACATAGACGTAGTAAAAGAAAATAAAATTTCTCATGGATTGCGAACGTGCTTTTCTGAGAACATACGAGAATTTATTTACTTCGAAATGCTATCTAGAATATCATGTGAGGAACTCATGAAGCGACTTCCTGGCTCCAGGAAGGATTTAAACAAGAGCTTCTCACTCATGGTGGTGCTTCACTCATGGTGAGCGTCCGCAAACCATTCACGGGATCTCTCGCGTGTGGCAATGTTTTTGCGAATGTTCAGCGTATGTTTGCGTGGCTAGCCTGCGGGTATAGACGTTCGTAGATGTATTCACATATGCATTCTACCTCGCGTTTACTACGTTCGTTTGCACATTTGTGCGAGTTGGACGCAACTTGGCCACAAAGAACAACCGTGTCCCAGAAGCTATTAAAGCTACCGGAGAGTATATTAATTTCCTTAGAATTATCTCTACGATAATATTAATCCCTAGGAAATTCCTTCCTCTAAACATTGCTTTCAATTTCGATTCTACTTTAGAATCAAAATTCGCGGAAGTGCGTATTAAAAAACACTAATAAACACTATTCAACTGTGACGATCACATTCAATCATTTTTATATCGCTTTGAGTCGCACCGATTTTCGTTCTCACTTCACAGTGCACATACGGATCTAGACAAACTGACGTACGCATACCCAGAGGGAGACAAAGGAAGGATATGAAACATCCGGCGATGGGGATACTGTTAAAATGTCGCCTTCGGGGTCTTCTTGCAAAGCTACCGACTGAGTCATCATTCCACGTCTCCTTTTCAGCTTGCAAGATTATTCTTCTCGGGTAGGACGAATAGCGACGTTCACGCGGGGGAGTTGCTAAGAAATTTTATGACGCTGGAAAGGACGCCGAGAAATCCGCGCGACGTGCTTAAAAGCTCGTTCGGAGATCGTCGCAGATTATGCTGGAGGTTTCGGTGCGATGTCGTCTATATGTCGCGCCGTAAATTGTCGCTGTCGCGATACAACTAACTCATATTATTTAGAATTGTATCACAATTAATTTTAATCTATCTCGTTGGAATTTTATAAAAGACTGTTACTTTTATATCCCATGTGCAATATAATTCAATCAAGATATTGAAACGAAATACAATGAATTATAAAACGAGCGAATTAAATTACACAATTGGAAAATTTGTATTAAATTTAACGTATCTCAAACGATCTACTCAAATTTTTGTGTTAATTTAACATAAGATGGGTATTTTAAAAAGTAATATATAATCATTACATAAAAAATTGGCATAAATTGTGAAGGTACATTTCTTCGATAAAATTAACATTTATAATATGTTAAATTGACACATTTCAATAAAATTACTTATATGTTAAATTATCATATTTTATTCACTTATTTAAAAATTTACGTTTCAAAATGTATTATTTTTATATTAATTGTTCACTTATTAATAAAGTGTGTTATTTTAATCGAAGAAATGTTGAACATCAATTTAGCACAAAATGTTTAAATAAGAATCACATTATGTTAAATTAACACTGATATATTAAGATTTCAACCAAAAAATTTTAACAACGACCGGTTTTAAGACAAATACAAAATGTTTTTTACTGCGTAGAATAAAAATAAAATTAATAAACAAATAATAATTAAACAACATTCGATGCTGAATTTAAAATGGTAAAATCATTCCAATGCTTTTCTTGTAACCTACATTTTTCTTTTCGGAAAAGCAGGAAAATAGAAAAATCGCGTAAAGTACGGTACCTTCAAGCAATCGGTGGTCGCTTAAGGGGTAAGTTGGGCTCTCGTTGCTTCCTTCGCAAGTATCATCGACCAGTTGATCTAAGTGAAAAGTTCACTGCATTTCGGAGTGCAGGTTGATGTTGTCCTGAAACAAAACGTGTGTCAGTTTACACAAAAAAGTAAAAAATGTATATTCAACAATAAATTTGATGTAATTATTTTGCATCTATATTTTTCATATTATACAAAGTTGTAATTGCACTTATTAGACATAATAGACGAATAATCACGATATTTTGACACATTAATCTCGCAATACAATATAGAAATAACTTTCTCTTTTTTTATAGTCCCTAAAAAAATTTGTAAGAGTTTATTCAAAAAATATAAAAAATGACATTCTAACAAATTTAGATAGAATATTACTGAAATTTGACGGAAAGTATCTCATTTTAAGTTTTGTAATTGTCCGAATTTGAACATTTCGATACCATTTCAGACATTTGGAGAAATTTAGGACAAATTCGGACACATTTTGACTATATTTTGAACAATTTCGAATACATTCGGACAAATTTTTCTCAAGGAGTTGCTTAAAAAATATATACCTAGAGAAAAAGTTGCTTCGATTTAAAGAAATTTTCTTTGCCATACGGTTAAAGAAAAAAATTTCCTTGATTTGTGAAAAAATTTCTTTGATTTAAACATTATTTTTTCAAATCAAATAAATTTTTTCACAAATCAAAGGAATTTTTTCTTTAACCGTATAATAAAAAAAATTTTTTTAAATCGAAGCAACCTTTTCTCTTGGTGAAATGTAGGAAAAACGGATACTTTTATAAATAAGCAACGAGCTTATCATGCATGAAACGAACGCATCGTCGGTCAAGCGGGACTAGCATAACGAGCGCGCGAGAGGAGATATAAGATGCGCAGTAATAATATAGCTATAAGATTAATTGCGAGATGCGAAGGATGTAGCGTACATACGCTTTACATACTTGTACGTTGTAACGTCGAGTGTCTCGCAGTACTCCGGTACACGTTGAATGTCTTGAACTAACATTCTGGCAGAGCTCGATCTTACGCACGTACCATTATTCGTGTATATACGCCGCTTGCGGCGCGACGGTTACTCATGGCGCCCTCCAAGCGTATCCAAGGTCGTGACGTCATGTTGTTCGCGCCGCGCGACCCGCTGTTTGTATATTGTCGCATCAATATCTCTCGAGACGCGATCGTGACGAGTGTCTCAAAGTGCGCCATCGCACCTTATAGGCGCAAATTATAGGACTATTACACTATTCATAGCTCAGTCTTATTTCAAGCTTCGTCGTGAGTATCAGCCTCAAAAAAGTCGATCCGCGATTGGTTGATTCAATCGATAATGAATCAACGGGAACGCGAAATAATGCACGATTCTTGAGCCAATGTATCTTTCATCAGTAATAAACATCGTTAATAATAAATGTGTTTTGTTTGTCATCGTACAACTATACGATATCGCGCTTTGATCGTTCGTTTTCGGGTCGACCGTTACGTTTGAATTGCAGTTGCCAGCTTGATTCGTGTTGTGCCACTGACGTGAAGTTGCCGCTCTTTGAGAACGTCGGAGATACACAGTAGTCTGTCTCAAGTAGCGACGCGTTTAATCTGGTAAATATAATCCGCGATTAAGGGAGCACAGAGTCATACATAATGTAACATATAAAGCGTAAGAAAAATCAACCGATCAAGAGTCTCTTATTTCATAAATAAGAAAACGGAGAACTATGGCCGGTATTCATAGTCAATTTTTATATTCATGACTGTCTTAAGTTCTGTCTTGAGGTGTCACGAACCAATCGGAGGGCCGCATTAGCATCTTAAGACATTACTTATTAAGACGGTCTTGAAATAAGAACTGACTATATGAATATCGGCCTTTGATTGGTTAATTTTCTTATGTATTACGCGTTCTACATTACACAAGACTATGCTTCCCCGCCCTATGTTTGTAGTTTGGTATTTGTCGTTTGCATAACGTAAGTTCTATGCGTGTCGGGGTCGGCTATTCGTCAAGTCACGCGCTCTTCGTTCACGACGTTCATTTGATTGAGATCTGCAAGGTTGGACTTCGACAAAAGAGCAACCTTACCTCATCGCTCCTCCCTTCGTTTCGTGAAACGTGACTTACGTGACTCGCCACTCGCGCGGATTTAGTTTGACGAGACTGTCCCGCGTCTCTTCCTCCCCGCGCCATGTTTGATTCGCGTCGTGACACGGCATAATTATAGACGTTGAGTGCGTTCCACTCGCTTGCAACGCTTTATGGAATCATTTCGTGTTCTTATTGTTAATCGAGTGTCAAGTAAGGATAAATAATAGAATAGAATTTATTTATACTTCAGCATATACAGCCAAGAAGGGGAAACCTTTGGTTTACAGAAATACATAATCATTCACACTTACATTTCTCTCCCACATTTATCTTACAATTACAAACCTAAATTATTATACATTCTCTTTTACCTATACATAATCTCTATCACAGCCCTATCACAGTCTATTATTATTGTCCATATTTTTTTTATATATATATATTCCTTATATCCCTTTTCTTATTTACCTTTATCTCTACATAACATTTCTCTACCCGTACTTATCTCCTTATCTTATATTCTTTAACTGCACATTTTATCTATATCTTGTCCTTTTTATTTTCTATTAGTCTCATTACAATGCATTTCCTTAACTTATAATAGATAATAAATTACCTATAAATAATATTCGCGAATTGTGAGCATTAAACTATCGAAACTCATATCTAAGGTGCGTTCGGACGTTATTAGCGCTATTTATGTTATTAAATCTATCTTCATTGTTCATTAGACATATAAAACAAGGATAGAATGGCACAAACAGCGCCAACAGTGTCTCCTCGTACACACCTCTAAACCGAGCATTTTTTGAAATTTAGGGTAACGTTCACGTAGAAAAAATAGTGCTCTCATTTCGCGACGCGAACGAGAGAGGTCGCAATTGGTACAACGTTCAACGTTTTCTATATGAGGTCTATCCCCACTCCTCTAATGTTCAATCTAGATAACTGCGTCTATGGACATAATAAAGCGTCCGCGTTTCGCGCCATTCGCACGATAAACATCGGGAGCGTCGTTCAAAGTGATTCGAAGTGACGTGCAATCATTGATTTCGGTAACTGTGTTTCAGTGCGCGATCGTAATTAATCGCGTTCTCGCGAGTATTGTGTGACTGCAACTAGGAAGTCTGAGAGGAGGAGGAGGTTTGGGCGGCATCGTGCGTCGGCGGAGCAACTTCGAGGTAATTACACAGATAACCAAGCATGTCTCAGCAAAATCGCGCAAATCTGCGATTGTCTATAATGCTGGCAACTTGCCGTATATATTTGTTTTTAACGGTCTCGAATCTTGAATATACCAACATTGTAGCAATCGAGTCAACACACGCGCTAGCAATTCAACGGCAAAATGGCAGCATTATTGTTTAAATAAATTATAAGAATAAATCAGCTAATGCAAGTCAACACAGGTTAAACGAGTGTAAAATACTTGTGTCGTATACTTTAGTTTTTAGAAAAATTTTCAAACGTTCCGACCACTTTCGATTGGGTCTTTCTCAGTGTAAAAATAAAATCGGTGATAGTATTTATAAATTTAATATAAAAGATGCGATGTGATGCAAATTGGAGTATCGTTTTTTAAATCATATATTCATGAAATGATAATAATGCTGTCTGTCGTATCTAGCAAAATACTCAAATCTTACATTTCAGATTATCTCTGATTTAAAGGTTTTGAAGGTTTTATTTTTACACTGAGGAAGGCCCAATCGAAACATTTGTTAATTTTTCTCAAGGATAAAGTGTACAATTTTACACACGTCTAACTTGTGTTGACTTGCATTGGCTGATTTTACATTTATCCTTGGATTTATTCGTTGGAACCTATACCAAGAATTGATAGTTATTATTGTTTAAAATATTAATTATTTCCTACGCGCGTTATAATAGTTCAAATTTTGTATTTTACAGATCACAACGCAGTTACAACGCCGCCGTTGCCTATTGGTGAGTGACGAATTATCCTTTATTTTGATTTAAGATAATAGATCCATGAAAAAAATATTATAAATAAATGTAGAACTTCATAGAATTATTATCTTTAAATGAATGAGCTAGAAGATATATTAATATATTAATATATTTAATTCTGGAATATCCATGGATTTATCTTTGAATGTGAAAAGTTAAATAATGCGTGCAAAGCGTTGTGATGTTTAAAATATACATATTAAGTATATGAAAGAAGAGCAGGAAATATGATTAGTCAAAGTATAATTGAACTACTTTATTTAATAAACAGTGCGTCAGTAAATTAATAATCATAATTGCTTTCTTGTAGGGCTATTTATCTCAATTTTTCGTATTTATTCATATTTATTGATAATTTAATTTTATCACTCATTTTTCTTGAACAAAAAAAAATTAATGACACAAGATTTGATGGAAGCTTTTCGCGGAATAGAAAATCGGTATGCATGGTAAGCGCGGTTACCTGAAAGCGTGATATATATATTATCGACTCATAATTCGGAAATTCTCGTGATACTGGCATTTTCATATTAAGGTATCCGTCTATAATTAATTCCAAAAATACATTATTAAAGTATCGTACAATAGTTATCGGACACCCCGTAGATTTCAAGCCGTATAGTGGTCGGGCTTGTTTTGTCCTGGCAGACTGAGGGATACCGGTGATTTATTAGCACAGGCAAGCAAATCCTTGTCGCATGCAAATAGAATAAACGAATGGAAAAAAGGAATGCGCAAATGATGCAGCCGCGAGCGTGTTATGGGGCGATAAAAGATTACCGGCGGCAGAGAGTGCAGTGGCGATACAGGATGAGTCTGCGCGCGGAAAAAAACAAAATTAAAAGTTACGACGAAATGTGCAGAAATTGAAGATGAAATCAATTCGCGCGGTAACTCCACCATGCGGAAACACCATGTGCATTAATTTCATTTATCGAATTTTAGTACAAAGCAAGCCCTATAGGAAAAAGGAGCAGCACATTGAAGGGCTTTATACACCAGACGTACAGTTTCATATACTCCCTCTTTTTTTTTGCTGTTCTGTATATAAAATGCTTTCCGTAATTTCGTGTTGCTAAATCTGTTTTAATTAAAACAAAAATATATCGCGTAAGAAATAAAGAAATATCCACGCGGTTGCTAATATACTGATTGTGAAAGAAAATGTTTGATATTTGTGGCTATTCCAGCAATATTACAGCAAGATTGCAACTTTCCTACAATATTGCAACATTGCAGCAATGCAGCTGCAAGCTTCTGTGTTGGGAATAATATGTATATACAATCTTATTAAAAAGATATATATATTTGGCTTTGAAAACTACTATAAATTATATATCTTTTTTGTATATATATATATATATATATATAATACAAAAATATAATTATTAATATTATAGCAGTAATGATCATCAAAATTGAGCTCCTAATCATAATTATTTTACCATGCAGTTATAATCACAACTTCCACTGCTAAAAATATATCGCACAAACATCATGGTGAATGTCCGCTTTGTCACATCACTACACTGAAAGAAAAGATTGGTTGCTGTAGCAAATTAGATGGTTAAATATGGCATAGCATTTTTAATTGACTACAGCAACCAATTTTTGGTTGCGTTAGCTAATCGAAATCCTATACCGACATTGCGGATAAGCTAACACAACTAACAATTGGCTGTTGCAACCAATTAAAAATGCTATGCCATATTTTACCATCTAATTTGCTGCAGCAGTCAATCTTTTCTTTCAGTGTATGAAGCTGTGATAAATATTGTACCTCTCCGCTACGATATACACAGATTAAAGATAATAATGTGATATGTTATTTGATAATCTCATAGTACATAATTATTTGTGAGCCTATTGTGACGTCACTGTGAAGTTTTTTGCTATATAGGGAGAAATATCAAACACTGTCAACGTATTAAGACGCGTAGTTACGGTGATTGATTTTAACGAAAAGTTCGGTGTAAGAGAAATAAAACCATTCTTTAACCACATTAACTGCAACTCCGTTTGATTGTATCCGAATCGCATTGTTACGTTTACGTAAATATACGTTTATATGTGACTCGCCACGGGCTCGATCGTCGACGTAACGCGACGCGACGCGACGCGTTACGTTTCGATAAACTCTCGCGGCAGCAAATAAAGCATCCAAGAAACACGTTCACTGTATCTACAGGATGGCAGGCTGATAATCCGATATAATGACGATGACGAAAGTAAGAACGACGATAAAGGTAAACGATGGTCCCGTCACATCTTTCAGCCGGATGGCGTGGCGAGTACTTTTTCCACGGCCTCCTCCTCCTCCCCCTCCCCCTCTCCCTCCCCCTTCATGCCACCCTCGTTCTCTGTCACCACGCCGTACGTCGGTCGCTCAATTCCCGACGAAATGGAATATCGATACGCGGAACATCCCGAGGGAAGTGTAGCGAATATTGAAAAATTCTTGCCTGAAAGAAAAAAAAAGGCGGGAGCGAGCGAGAAGGAGAGAAAAGAAGAGAGGATTCACAGAGGAGGGGACGGGAGAGGCGGAAGGGGGGAGGGAGGGGGAGGGGTGAAGGGAACGTTATAGAGTCGTTTGCATTTTTGGAAAATATAATCGACCGGCTTGAATTGATCGGCGCCGAGACAATTGGCCGGCGTTCTCGTCGCCGCTCGTTTGCTTTCGCTCGAATTCACGGCTGCGGATGCGCCGTGGAAAAACCGTTGATCGGCACAACGCGCCGAGAGAATTCGACCTGGAATTTATTCTCACAACAATGTGCGTGTTATTGCAGTCCTCGATTTGAAATATATGCATCCCCGTCGCTTTTTGCCCGGCGATTCTGATAACAAAAAAAAAAAGGAGAAAGTTTCGCCTGAATCGCGTTATCATTTCGAATCCTTTCTATTATCGTTACATATATATATGATATTAATATTAATAATAATAATAATAATGATGTTGATATTTTGGTTGCACGAGTCCAGTGAGGAATGTGTAAATTTATCATCGGTGTAATGTTAGATTCGATAGCTCTATCGTTTGTGTGCTGATACTTGTCGGTGTGTATTTATATGATAAACTCTATTTTAACTCCGAAAAAAAAAACTAATAGCTTTTCACGTGTATTGTTTAAAAACTTTCTGTCAATAAATTTGAAAACCGGATACAAAAATCGCTTTGAAAATCGCGCAGTTCCGGCGGGAGAACGTTAACGGCAATTTGGCCTCGAGTGCTTCGACTTTTGAATCCGTCCATCGCAGGCTTCAGGTTCATATCGGCTACAGAGAGATATTTTATTTTTTTTTGTGTGCGCATTTACGCGCGACAGAAATGATTGTTGCAGAAAGGGATGCTTCGGGAAGAGTTGAGGGAGGGGCGGGGGGGGGGAGGGGGGAGGTAGGGCCGAGAGGTGATTCGGGGATGGATTAAACGTACATTCGAAATTTCGATTAAACGGGATTTCGATACACACGGAACACGTCCCGAAGGGAAATTTACCGAATGTAGCGATCCGGTGTCCGATCGGAGATACGAGAGGGGCAGTTTTCGGCCGGTACGAAGTCATTGGTCGGTCGACGCGGGGGAAGAGGGCGTGGCGCGGAATGTATAGTATAATGCGAAATGAAATTGTCACGATAATCGTCCGTGAGCGTGTATACACATCGCGGCCGGATAAGCTGCGTGGCGAGTATATACCCGCGATTGTCACCGTCCACGCTGTATTTGCGCGCGGGAAACTTTACGTGTATAAACGATGAGATTCTCCCACTTTGTACACAAATCAATCCCGGCTAACGGAGGGCTCAATTATCATCGGACGCGTGAATTACCCGCCGCGTTTCGAAATGGAGATATCGGATTCGCTGTGTTTTAAACGTGAATGCATTCTGTCATGCATCTGTATATACTATGACTGAATAAGAGTTATTAACCCTTAGTACACGCGATGATTTTCCGCTCTATTACTATAAACGATGGATCGTTCCTCAGCAGACAATGTTTTTAAAACGGTTTTTTTTAAATATCATTTAATGTAAAAAATATTTAATAAATATTAAAAAAAACATTTTTTAAATATTATGTACTGATTGAGTCGCATCTATGGATTAATTTTCATCACTTTTACACTTTTATCTATATACAAAAATTATTAAGTGATTTTTTATTTAGAATATGTGTATTAATTAATTATAATTTCGCGTGCACTGATTAATTATTATTCTTATTTCTTTCGATTGATTATGTTGGAAGTGATGGAAGTAATGCGAGAAAAGGAAAAATAGAAGAGTGCGTTTACACCTGCCAAGTGTAACCACAGACTGCAATTTTACTCTCTACTATTGACACTTTTTTAATTGCTTGTCGTTTCTTTTGGCACCGTCACGTTTCTTACGGGATTAAATAAAAAATGCATCCGTATTTCCGCGTCTGTGCACGTTTCCTTTTGTTGGCGCGACGACAGTTAATGACAGGATCCTTTCTTTCATCTTCCAGTATATTCCATGCTAGACTGAGAATTGGTCCCCGGAGGAAAGCGGTAGGAGAGAAATAAAAAAAGAGAAATCGGCTGCGTGCGCGCGCGTTTAAAGGATCGAAGAAACGTAAAAAGCCGGAAAAAAAAACCCGGGGGTTATCGATATGCGGGTGAAGTAAAACAGAATCGAAATGAGACAGTGAAACGTCGCTTTGACGGTACGTCGATCAAAGCGCGAAATGAAGGTAGACGCGAAAAAATCTTTTTGCATTCATCTTCTTGTTGAGCACGTTCCTTCGTTCTCGATTATCAGTCGCAGTGTGCTGAAACCATCGTCTGGAAAAATGTCGGCCCTTTGAAACGCGAATTATGGATCCGACCGACGAATATTTAAGATTACTCCAACCGGACGGGTACTTGTAAATTATACCTTTCGTTTTTCTCGATCATCCGTTTTCATTGCAAGCCACACGTCGAACGACTAAAGACGTCGCGAGAAGTAGCTTTCTATTTCGCCATTATACTCGTCGCCTGCTTTGTGTCGTGCGGAGAGGCAGGTAGGAAATCACAAACTTAATACTCTCCCTTTGAAGTTGAAATTCTTCTATTCGTCAGACGCCAATCCGTACGATTCACATACGTGGTCTTTGTAAATGTTTTCTTCTCTCAGAAGTCAAGAGACGCTTTTTCGTTAGGATGGCTTTGTCCTCCGCTCTAATGCACTTTCTAATTACGTTTCTACAGAGGATTTTTGGAACAATATAAATGTATGAGAATGAAATTTGATAAAATTTTAATTTTATGATTATTAGATCATTAATTAGATAAAAATATAATTATGGAAAATGTAATGTAAATTAATGCGAAAATAATATAAACTTTATTATGTCATTTTGTACAAGTGCCAGCAAGAATATTTAGAAAATGTGTCAGCTAAATCGTTGAGTAGTTCTACTTGACTCGATTTAAATTTAATTTTTGTCGTGAATTACTAGATTAAATTATCGAATATTTAGCAAGTCTCTAATGCAAGAAAGATTAACATCTCAATTTATGATGTTATCTATTGTGAATCTGGCAATGCTTGTCTGGCAGTGCATGCGTTTACTAGCGCATTATCGCGCAGCTATCCGATAATTATTTATGTCTCTAGAGGCACGGCGCCCATTCTAGTCTAAGTTCGACCACTACGATGTACGTGAATTAATTGACAATTACTACATGGGGAGGTACTAATCAGAGCTTCAACATTAAGCTGGTTAATGAACTGCTATAAATAATGTAGAATACATGCAAGATTGGGAAATAAATAATTCATTGTTTGTAATGAAATTATAGTAACGAGTCTATGGATATATAACATATACTTTTTAAAAATGTCTCAAAGACTTTTGCGAAAAACGTCTGAAAGATGTTTCGATTTTAGATTTCGCATTGTCTAAGCAATTAGATAAGAATAGATGGGATATCTTTAGTACCTTTCATATATTCGTATGTATAATATATGTACATTAATAGGATACTTAAAGTCCGTTTAATTATTTGTTGTGGATATAACCAAAAGGGACCTTTCAATAAGTAAGTGGTGTTCGACTGAAACAATCCTTTTTAATTTCGGTCAAAACCATAAACGAATATTTGATTAGGCCAATTTCGGCTGAAACAGAAATTGAAAATCGAAACTTGCATGGAAATCCCGCGCACATATATTGTACTTATATGTACACTTTTTTTTATAAATATCATAATTTAATTATTGAAGCAATAATTATTACCACCATCCTAGTATTACAATTCCATTATCACAATTTGTAATATCCTAATAAGCAAGAAACATTTTGTAAAAATATTTCCTATTAGGATGTCACACACTATTCGTAATATTGCAATTATGGATATTATTTTAATAATAACAAAATATAAAATAAAAGTATATTTTAATCAAATTTTTGAAAAATCAGTCGAAAATAAATATTTCATATAAAATAAATTTTAAGTAATAAATGCTTATTACAGTACTGATCAGTTTCAACTACGTTGTCGAAATTCTCTTTCAATTTCAGCTGAAATCTAACCGAAATTTCAATTTTGAGCCGGAACTGACTGAAACCGAATTTTCGATTGGACTTTACGTGATGAATAACGTATATAAATTTTATTGAATTTTGTATATTATATTTATGACATGTATACTTTATTAACATAAGCCAAAGAGAGTCTGTATTTGGAGGCTTGAAATGTAAATTTATTGTATTAGAATATATTGTTCCTAAAATAGGGATGGTAATTATCCAAACTCAATGTGCAGAGAAAGACAGAGAGGGAGAGAGATAGAGAGAGAAAGAGAGAGGGAGAGAGAGAGAGAGAGAGAGAGAGAGAGAGAATAAGAGAAATTGCTCGAATTCATAGTGTCACGCCATTGCTGTTGGCAGGCGATCGGCACCATCGGGGAAGCGACACCCATACGTTCGTCGCCGGTAGTACTGTGCAGTAATTTGAAATGCAGGAGCACGTCGCGCATTATATATTGACTGCACTACTAGCGTCTGCGATGTCGCCGGTATTTCCGAAGTTGTCCCTCACGAAATCCAACGGGGGCTGGACCCCGTCGATTGCCTGTTCGCCGTCCAAGCTCTTATACTTTACTTCTTTCGGGAGTTACTAAGTTTCGCGTAATGGAAAGTAATTTCGAGAGTAACGACATCCTCCACGAGAAGATTGCGGTGCAAAAGTATCATGCCCAACACGAAGTATCATAAAAAGTGCTTAGATTGTGCGTTAGAATTGACGTCTTGGCAATTTATTATTATCTATTATTATCTTTTTATTATATATTATACAGGAATAATAAAAAAAAGTTTTAAATGAATAATTGGATAATTAATTGTAAAAGATCTTCATTTTATTTTTACAAAACGTCTGCTTTTTAAGTACCTTCTATGTATATAATGTGTAAGCCATTTGTATGGACAGTATTGTCAATATTTGTGATTATCATTCTAAATAATAAAGATTATTAAATCCACTTTAGTCATTTTTATTATTTAGAATTATAATCATAATTGTGTCTACACAAAATGATATTGTACATCATTTACATAGAAAATATTTGGAAAGCAAACGTTTTCGAAAAATAAAATAAAAACGTTTGAAAGTCTAGGGACAACACAGATTTATGTTCCAAGTAAATCTCTACATGCAAACTCTCTTTACAAGCTTGTGTTAATAAAGTAGGCATAAATATAATGGTCAAAGCTTCATTTTATGTACGTTATTCATTAGATGGTATATCTCATTAAAACATTGCTTAGATTTTTTTTTATATGTACAAACATCTAAATGGAATGTTAAGTATCATATTAACATACATACTTGAAGGTGTTAGAGATTTTCAAGCAATTCTTATTTTATCCTGAATAAAAGAAAAGCTGAATTTGAATAATTACGAAAGCGTAATGCTATTACCAATCAATTGATTATGAGCTATAGCGATGAATTTTTTGTAAGATACGACAAACATATTGTCTTTCGTTTTTCATTGATATCTAATTTAAATTATAATTTTTTACAAATTCTATCAATATAGATTCTCTGTAAATTGCATTCAGACATGTTATAGTGTACAAAATAATTCGAAATTGTGCTAGATACTTTTGGGATAGATATATTATTCTTCTCATTAAAAAAAACCACGAAAAGTTCGTGTAAGAAAAAAAAATTTTTTTATTAGAATATTCTGTCATTTTCGAAATTTGCAATAAAAAAGAAAGTACTAGTTACATCTTGCGATACGAATAGCAGACACAATCATAGTAATCAATCATAAAATGGACGAACCGTAATGAATCGATAGACGATGCACGTTCGATTTGTCTTGGGCCAGTTGATAGATAGATGATGGATAGTACTTGCGTTTCGAGTCCAGTCAAAAATAGCTGCGTGTAGATAGGTAGGGAAAGGACATACACTGTAGTGCTCAGGGGCAAGGGGGTGGCTGACAGGGATGGAGAGAGGGAGGGGGGAGGAGGGGATTGGTGGAGAGGATAGACCGGAGGGTGAGCCGTTATACTAATTTGGCGGGCGCTCGTTAACGACCCCTTTGAGGTCATAACTTTTGCCGCAAGCTCGACGCGTGTGCGAGCTTGGGTGGCGCGAAGCGCGCGATGTACCCGGTGTCCTTTCTGCATCGCGCGCGTCTCCCTTTCTCCTTCCTTTCCGTCGCGTTGTCGCCCCACTACTGGTGGTTTCAACAGCGTTTCAACACTACTCGGCAGTCGGTACTCTAAAAGCATCGCAGAGCTTTCGTTGTCCCCTTTTCTCCCTCATCCAACTCTTCTGTCTCCTCTCTCTCTCTCTCTCTCTCTCTCTCTCTCTCTCTCTCTCTCTCTCTTCTTGCTTCTTTCTTCCTCCATACTAGAGGGAGCACGCACGTTACTCGACGAGCTTTCGGGCGCATGCCCGGCCAATCAGCGCGCACCGCGCGCAACGTAATCGTGGGTTCACCAAGTGGGGATGAGAAACGTGCTCTCATCTCGCGGACGCTCCTCGAGGAGCTTTCCCGCAAGCTCAGTAAGCGCTGCGAGCTCGCCGTGGCCGGGAGCGTCTCGTGGTTGTTACGCGTTGATAGATCAAGTATAGTCCTCGCACCTCCTAGACTTACTCCAGCAAGCCGAGTATTCACTATTCTTCAAATTTCAAAACTTCGTACGGGGGAAAGTTCTGCGAAGAAAAGTCGCGAGTTGGCAAATCGTGATAGTCTCGCCGACGTTTGGTTGTCGTGAACTTACTGCAAATTAACTCGTGTCACAGCGAGATACACTTGGCGAGTCTCCTTAAATTCCAGATGAGAATTAACTTTTTATCGAAGAAAGAAAAAAGGGACACAATTAAATTGAAGTTTCGCATCTACTTCGTATAGAACGGATGCTTTGATCAAAAGATAAAAGTTCGACTATATTCGATGAATAGGAGGAGGTCTAGTTGCACTAAGGGGCACTTCAACTTACTTCGCTAAGTTGCGCTGAGAGGATCCCAGATCGAGGAAGCTAGCCCGTGAGGAATTGCGAGGTAGCTTTCGGCGAGCTGACGTCATCTAGAACAAACAAGTAGACTGAAGACGCGGCAGGGAGGGTATTATATCCTAAGGCTAAAGGAAAGAAAGTGAAGGCGAAGTAGTAGGGACGAACAGCAGGAGCAGCAGCAGTTGGAAAAGGGATATGTGAAGAAAGAAGAGTAAGAACGAGAGAGTAGAAAGACAGAGAAAGTCGAAGGACGAGAAAAAAGAAAAAAGGCTTGGAAGCCTCGAGCCTTAGGGTTATTACGGCAGGCAAGTTAGAAACCAGGCGAAATAGGATTTCGATCGAAGTATTTCCAGGTGCTGTGGTGATTAAGAGCCGATTAATGCGATCGGCCTTAATTAGTAATCAGCTAGCTCGCAGTCGTAATTCGCTCTGTCGTTCGCTTTTGCATGATCGCGAACATCTGCTAACTGACACGTCATCATCGTCATCATTGTTGTCGTTGTCGGAAGAAAGGTGAAACCGACCTCATCTCGATGCTAACTCTAGACATTTTTGGCATCATTCGGCAATGATGACGGGCGCAGCATTCCTGGGAAACGTCTTCGTGCTTGTTATCGATTGATTGATCAGACTGACTGATCAGACGAGGAATTGGATCCCACGTATTACTAGGACGAGGACGAACGATGTTTCATAAAGCCACGTAAGGATCGCGCGTGCCTGTTTTCTCTTCACTTTTCTTTCGTCGAGGGTGACGGAAAGAGAAGGAGCTAAGATGTGCTCGAGATCGTTCCTACTGTGCGTCCTTGGCATCATTGCTGTCGTCAACGGTAAGCCTATGTTAAGCCTTATAACATTATCGAAAGTTGATTCCCTGATTGAGATAGTTTTCTATTTTCTGCACGAAAGGGAGAAATTGTTTCTGAAGAAACAAAATCTCTTCGTAATTCGTACTTTTAACTAAAGAAATGAAAAATATTTCGTAATTTATGGCAGTTTAGATATTCGGCATGATATTGATGATCATTATTACTCTGATAATCATGTTTGTGTGGTTGAGTATTTCTTAGATGATTAACTTTTTGCAGACTATTCTGAATTTTACTACTTATTATGAGTCAGATCACTTGTACTACTGAGGAATGATTGTTTTTCAAAGGGTTTTTGTACTCTAAAGAAATTCAACATTACAGTTTACAGTTGTATGACTCGAACGTTTTTTTACTTTTTTTAATTACGTGTTAGAATTTGAGGCAGAATCAGCAAAATAATTTAAAATTGAGAAACTATCTTTAAATCCCCCCCCACGTGGTCTGTAGGGAGTTATGAGAGAATATTGCAAAACTTTTGGAGAGATTTCTGGGAGATTTTCAAGCGTATTCTTAATTATAATTGCTACTGACGTAAAAATTGAAATGGGAGAAAGATGGAATAATAAATAAAAGTATAAAAAATTAATACCTATGTATGTGATAGATGAGAACAATTTTTTTTAATTGATTAAAAATCTCTTGACTGCATCAAAAAAGTTGTTTGTCTACCAATGTACATGGTTTTCCGAAACTAACTCGAAATTTGCGTGTAAATTGTGCATCCAGCACCGGAAATGTAAGTAAGAGCTAACCGAGCTAACCCATCATTCTTTATGTTTCTTGTTCTCCGGCGTGCCTTTCTCTGACGGGCGACAGGATGGACCTTGCAGAAAAAGAACGACGAGAGGTGGCGGAAGGGGAGTCCGACGAAAATGCTCGCTCGTCGAGCACGGGGTAACACGACGGTTTTATACATGGCCGGTTTTTATGAGCGCACGCCATACGCGCGTGCCGATGGCCGTAATCTATGTGCTGAAATTGAGGGATGTCGAAGAGAGACGGGCAGTATAGTATGATAGGGTGAAAGAGAGAGATGGCTGGTTAGGTTCGCAAAGGGTAAAAGAGAGAAAAGAGGAGGGGGGAGAGAGAGAGAGAGAGAGAGAGAGAGAGAGAGAGAGAGCCAGGCCAGGTTGTTACGTGTGCTAACGAAATTCTCTCGTACGAACTACGACGAAAAAAAGGCTGATATTTTCGCCGTTTCAATGAATCGGTGACAGAAAAAAACGGACGATCAGTACGAGGAAAAATTATGCCAGTAAGGGTCCAGGAGGTGGTATCAGTTTCGTTCAGGATAAATTGAAATACTGGCCGAATAATGATTCTCCTTTTTCAGCGGTATTGCACACTCGTAATCATACCATTCGAGACTCTGTTTTTACCATCGTTTTAGAATCCCTCTGTGCCGAGCAGAAAAAAATGTACGATGTTGCTGTTTGCGCATTTCCACGTATCCACAGAATGTCTACTCGTATATCTTTTAATTGCGATTTTTTTTAATTTACTTGGGAATATAATTTTCACTTAGCAAAATTTTAATAGGACGAAATCTCCTTGTCGAAATTGTTTAATATTAAAAGATAATTATCGCGACAAGAAATTTTTATGAAACAAATATCGCGCTAGAGATGATGTTTTGATGATTTTGGGACGTAGAGTGTATGTTTTATCGTATAATATTTTTTACACCTGAAAGGATTTTGTTTGTACAGCATAGTAGTGTTTGGCCGTGTTTATATTAATTAATATAATCCGGTGTATGCGTGGTGTATTGTGGCTTTTGCGCGGCCGCACCATTGCGCGGAAAAGCTAATTTCGAATACTCGGAAAAGAGAGGCGCTTTTTGACTAGGACATGTAACAAAAATGCAGAAATATATATCGGTGCGTTGGTTATAATATAAACGCTTCGCTCAGCGCGTAAGATACGCTTGTTACCTCCGCCATTGTTTGAACTCCATGTAATTAATTAATCATGACGTTATGCGCGGTATCACAAATATTTGAGATAAAAATGCATAACTGTATGCATCGAGCATCGTGATTAATGGCATGAACGCTCGTTATACGTGTGCGTCGAGAGAGTAGCTGAAGCAAAATTTCATTGCAATTGTAAACAGTGAAAAATACGGAAACATTTATTAACAGAAAGTAACAATTGCGTAAATAAAGGAAGGTAAAATTATATAAATATCCAAATAAAATAACTAACAATTTAAGAGGGTATTTAAAGACCATGTGTGTGTATATATATATATATATATATATATGTATGTATATATATATATATATATAGATAGATAGAATAAAAAATAAAATAAAATAAAATTTAGAAAGAATTAAGTTATCAATTAAATTAAATTAATTTTCAAACAGACACATAATTGGCTAATTAAATAATATCGGCAAAAAAATATTTTTTTAATTTGATCAAATGTCATTTATGACATTTTCGTTTTGTAATAAGTAAAAAATTATGTTTTTTGAATTATATTATTATATTTTTGAAGTAAAAGAGCTAAGCATATCTTGCTTCTTTTTAAAATCCATTTTGTAACAGACTTTGCATTTCGTTTGCCACATACAGCTGATACAGCGACTGTGAGAAACGAACAACAGGAGCAAAATCTCAGTTGTGCGATTTGATTTCTATTCGTATACGCGTAAACTGTTGGGTATTGTTGGATTCGAACCAATCATCGTCAGCAGGCTGCGCGCGAGCGTGATTCTGGGCGATAGAAAGCGCAGAACCTGCACGTTATATTGGTCGCCTCCGGAAATCTAGTCCGTCTCTAGTATTGTCTATCGTGTAAAATCGACCATCGTCTGAAGATGATCGTCGTTTCTCGGTTCGATCGGTCCGATGACGATCACGCGTTTAACTTCCGGCCGTCTTAAAAGGATTTTAATCCGGGAACGAAATTGTTAAAAGCGCATGTAGCTATTTTTTTGCTTAAGGTGTATATATAGTACTACATAAAAGTAATGATTTTGCTAGTATCTAAAAATTTAACTAGATAGATCTGAAAATAGATCTGAAAATTTTCTTGAGTTATCAAAATGATTGTCTTCCAAAATTGTTTTGACGATTCAAGAAAATTATTTTTAGATCTGTCTCTCTAAATTTTTTAAAATAAAATTTCGATAAAACTATTTTTTTTGTTTATAAGGCCAAAGTGGTACTGGAAATATAAGCCAAATATAAAAATCATTTTTATAAAGCATCAGATATATGGTATGATGATAATAATGACAAATTTGCTTATGAAAGAAAGAATAGAGGGTAATTTGCTATTTAATTTTTTTCTCTTCCTTATTTTATCTCGTCACGCTTTATGTAAAATCATTAAATTGACGAGACGAACGTCATGGTTTCAAGTATTTGCGTCTCTTGACCGTGACTAGAAAATCACCAGTGATGGCGGCAGAATCTGCATATAGCGTGTTCGCGTGTTCGCGTGAACACGCGGGCTGACGCCTTTAATGACGCGTGCGCATCACGACATCAGCAAGATTGACAGTTCGAGCTCTAACAATTCGCAAATAACAATTCACTTGAAATTATTGACGGCTTGACAATGAGTTAGGAGAGACATAGTCTCGAACTGTTTGATTGAATTGAAGTAGATGGGCACATAAGTGCATAGCTATAACTATCGAAAGCTGTAGGTAATTATTTTAATTATTAATAAATAAATGTTCAAGAAAGACATGCCGGTAATCATAGTCCGTTTTTATTTCAAAAGTATCTTAAGAATATATCAGGTAGTTTTTCTGCAAAAAATGACTGAAATTGTGTTTATACTTTCCATGTAAAAATGATTATTATATGCAGTTTTGAAATAGTTCAAATATATTTTATTCGATAACTACCGTATGAATTTTTAATTTAAATGTCAATTTTCTCTTTTTATCTTAGTTATTTTTAAAAAAAACAAAGTTACTTTCTGTTGAAATAATTTCTGATCCAGATCCTAAATTACCGTAAAAATGTTTACTTTTAAAACAATATAAAAAATAATTTTTCATAATTTTTTTATTTGATTAAATACGTAATACATCCTTATTTAACATACTATAGTTCTATGATTTGTTTATGATATATCTTAAGACTGTACATAAGATGGCTTAAATATAAAAATTAATTACCGACCGTAGAGTTAAAAAAAAAGAGATCAAGATTTTTGCGTTATCAGTAACTGTCGCCGTATTAATGCGATGAATAATTGATAGTTAAATTCCAACTGTCTGGAGTTTGTAATATTAAACGCTTATTTGATAAATTAGTGGATAAAATCGGACAAAGTAAATTCAATTATATCGCGTAATACAATATGAGGAGTACAATGAATCGAAATGATAATAGATATCCAAGCTGGGAGAGATGATACGAGCAATTTTGAGCGAACTTACTTGAAATTTTTTGCCGGTCGCGACAAGCATGAGAATTTTTCCCGTGAATTTTACGGTGACCTTTTTCCACTTGGCGGATTACGAGCGTACATCCAGGTGAAAATGCTCCCGCTGGGATATGGGAACGCGATCGTACATGAGGCAAAGGAATATTGCTAAGAAACATTTACAGATAACATGTAAAATGTGTGAGGAGCCCTAAAGAGATGGCGAAACTCTTCCGCAACCAGTCTAATTTGATCACAAGATACCTTGAATATCAAAATTTTAGGAGTAGAGAAGTGAGAGCAAAAGTTGAAATTAAGTCTTCTTACTTTTCGCGATTAATCATCGAGTTATCCATTCTCTCTGTCTCTCTTTTTATTTCCCCTTTTTATTTTCCCTTTTCCTTCGTAAATTTTTATGCAAATATGAGTAAATAACAAACTCTTTATATATATTTTATATATATTTTTATAAATCTTAATTATTCTATCCCATTACTTATTTTTATCAATCTAACTAAACCTTATAATTATATTTTCCCACCCATTCCTTTATCATTATTACAAATCTTTATTTTTTTACCAATAATTATTATTAATATTTAAAAATTAATTATTTTTTAAAAACTATTATATTTTAATTTATTATTTTCTACCTTTCTCTATCTATACTAATATATTATTTAAATTTTTTATTCTTTAAAATTTTTAAATTTGCAATTTAATATTTTTTCTTAAATTATAATATATATGTATGTAAATATATGTGTGTGTGCGCGCGCGCGCGCGCGTGTGTGTGTGTGTGTGTGTACATATATATATATATATATTTGTTTCTAGCAGTTTCCTATATCCGCTCGATCGCCAATTAATTGTCAAACTAAACACACGCGTAACATTTGCATTTAGTTAATTGATATATGAAAATGATAATGACACGGAATACCGAGTCACGCCAGTCATCGAGTTAATCATAAATGAATAGCCCACAGCAATAGTTGCACTCTAAGTCATGATAGCCACATGAGAGTAAACTGCGTGACTCTTAATTATATATATTCATCTATTAACGAATTACTCGGCACGCACGAGACACGCCCGCGTATTTTCGCGGAAAATTTTCCAGAGTGACAATAGAATGTTATACAAATTTACGCGGATGCATGAAAAAAATTTCACGCTCGTTGTGCGTTCAGTATAAAATACGACGTAAGGCTATCACAATCCGTCGACGGATAGAATTATGTACACCTATTCTTACCTCATTTTTATAACTTTATATATTCTTAGAGGACTTATCCTTGGATACTTATAAAAGTACTATCTATCTCTTTCTTTCTTTTTTCCCTCTGCTTATCTGTTTCCCTTTCTTTCTCTTTCTGTCATTCCGCAGACTTCGCTCTCCTTGCGCATTCAAAAACCTTGTAAATTACGGCGAAGTGACGCAGGTTGATTAATTACGACTACGTGCGTGCACCCGCGCGCGATGTTCATCCTGGCGGGGACGCATCGCTCCGTCAATGCGACAACGTCGACGGAGACGTGACATCGAGACGACGACGACGATGACGACGATGACGACGACGGTACGAACATCTTTCCGCATGGCATACTATGAGCTCGCATATTCGCGAAAAGCATTCGCGACTCTCGTATGGTACTGCGAAATGCAGCGGTAAGACGACGCTTGCGGGTATGCACAGAAGGATGCGTGCGCAAGTGCGCTCATATACTTACTCGTATATGTATCGAAGGAACGCGTATGCATACATTATACGAATCTTTATTTTGAATTTCGAAGATCTCTTTTTGAAGATTGTGCTGAAAAACTGATTAATCAAAATAGTTTACTTGGATTTTTATATACGAAAAGAAAAATTTTCTTTTGAGCAGAGTGTAAAAAGCTTTAAAAAATTAAAAAGCTATTGTCGCCTTAATATTATTACATTTATTATATTTTAATTTTGTGCAATTTTTCGAATTTTATATACAGTTATAGCAAAAAGATCAGGAAATTATGAAAGTTACGAGAGTAATGACTAACTGAAATCAAAGTTACCATTTTATATTGTTAGGAATTTAATCGTTTTTAACTCTTGATTCTCAAACTTTCTGTATAATATTTATTGTAATAGCGTTATTATTGTACAACATGCTTGGCTGCATTTATTCGTTCCCAAAGTTTTGTTTTCAGCTAATTTACGTTTTTTGAATTCTCATGGCTAACCATTTTACTTGGCTTTCGAACTTCTTGTGAAATAAATCACTTTTAGACCATCCAGTGAATCTCTCTTGAATCTCTCTTCAATTAATATTTGTTCGGAAAATATGAGATTTACCGTCTACATATATTTTATAAAACATCGTTGAAAATGGCTCAAAGCGGAGCCGAAATGTTCGATTGTTTTAATTATGTATTATTTTAAATTTAATAACCATAATTTGCGCATCACTTACCGCGTTGAACTCTCATTGTATGCGAAGTATTCCTTGTACAATTTCAATAAAAAAATTTTTTTATAATGTAAAAAATATAAGAGTATAATAAATGGCAATGAGAGCGTGATAAGTGATGCGCAAATTACAATTATTTAATTAAATTTGAAATAACACATAATTGAAATGTATACGAATGTATTTCAACTGACAATGAGATTATTTTTTCAGAAAATGGATGTGTCTAGATAAATATTGCACGTAAAAATTGAGAAATCAATAATCGATATTTTTTCTTGTGGCGCATCTCCGTTGCCAAGATTCCCGCGCGATGAAATGTGGATACGGATATTTTTTTTTCTTTTTTCCTCGCTTTTTTCTGTCAGATGCACAGTAGTATATTTGATTATTTATCGATACAATACGAATTAGGGAGGCAAATACGTAAATGTTCGACGCTTTGCTATCGATATTCGCGTATGTCCATTATTATACGGTCGAATCTTTTATTCTCGTTAGCATATCCGGTGCAATATAGCACCGAGAATCTCGCTCGAAAATGAAAGGGATTTCAGAAAAAAGCGTGTTACGCGACGAGGGAAGGTGTATACATAGCAAATTGAAAAATACGGGAGTGCCGCGTAAATGCTGTTTTCACCCCATTTTTCTCCCCTCTTTTTTATTCGCGAACGAGAATGGTTTTTCGGACCACAGCCGCGACGGTGCGTATATTCGAACGTCGCCATGATTTATTCAAAGCATAATCCAAGAAACGGGAAGCCACGAAATAATTACTTTATTGCCAGATTCATCCGGGTTATATTTTCATGGCTTTTTTTTCTTTCTTTTTTTTAAATAGCGAAATATGAACGTACGTGCGATCGATAATACTGCTGCCACAATATTGTAACGAAATAAAAACGGAAAATGTGTTTTTTCGAATCGAATTAACAAATAAAATCTATTGTGTTAATAAATGGAATAAATAAATAAATTAATAAATATCTATAATCTATTTTATTAATAGATAGAATTTTAATATGTATTTTGGGATACTTATTACTTTAACTTTATCACGTGATTAAAATCTTTAAATACATAAATTTAATTCTGCATTAAGTTTTTAGTTTTAAAATGAAATTTTTAATTTTGGAATTGTAAATTATTGTGCAATGCACGGTATTTATAATAAATCACGATGTCTAATTACAACCTTGGCAATGAATGAAAGCGTTCAAACACGATGGCTATTTGGAAAGTATCGTAAATAAATTTGCATGAGTTTAGTTTTCAAATAACGTGGGAAATATTTCGTAAATCGTCGGTGTTGATTGCAGAGTACCGTGTTTACTGTTTACTTCGCGCAGCACAAGTCGCATAATAATTTTCGTTCTCTTTAATACGACGCACGTTAATATACGTTACATCGAGTAAAAGGCCGCGATATTATTTTGCATTTGAAAGTAACATGTATGATCGATATGCTTACAGGAATTCTGACAAATTTAACAAAATGATGTAAATGTTATTAGATATCACAATATTTTCCATTAAATTTCTTTATTTCAGAATAAATAAGATATCTCGTGTTATTCAAAATATAACACAATTTATAATTAAAAATAGTTATGACGAATAAATTAATGATATAATTTACGATAAAACGTAATCTTTATTTTGAAGCATGCTGATCTAGAAACAGACTAATGAAAAATTATATACGTACAAATTATACGTCCGACATTTTTTTGTTGTTGCGAAGTTCTTGGTTGTCGAGGGATGATTAGGACGTTAAATCCGAATGTTATTACGATTTCACGGCTCGGCCGAGGTTATTCCGGAAGGACAGGGATTATGGCTGCGGATATAGGATAATAAGGATCCAAGGAGGTAAAGACGAGAGCTTGGTTGTACGTGACTGGAATTTCGCGTTGAAGAAAGCTCGAATTACTTTGACAAACTCCGCGGCGTACGTGCTCCGTCCCTTTGCAAAAGAGTCATGCTTGTTAGAAATCAGCAGAACGTACATGGCGAAAGCGAAATACGTAGGATACGTATAAAGTCGAAACTGAATTAATTTCTGTTATGGCGAAACTACTTTTCTTTCTTGACGATGTCTGGAAACGTATACTGTTTCGTAGAACTTAGCGACGCAGAAGGAATTGCGAATTGCATGTGTAAAATTTGTTTTAAAACAAGAATTAAAATTTTTGATGTGTATGATCTATTTTACAATTAAACAGAACGATTAGATGTATGAGTTTTTATTACGTTATAATACAAATATAATAGTATTTAATAATAATAATAATAAGAAATCGAAGTCCACGGAAAGAATGATTTTACTGGAGTATTAATCGTTATTTTCAACAATGATGCTAATAAGTATCTTAAAACATTGCAAGAACTTATTGCGAAAAATATTACCCCACTGCAAATAATATATAAAATATATAAATATTAATAAAAAATAAATAAATAAATAAAAGTAATAATAAGTATAATAAATAAAATAAGTGAAATAAATGTATATATATACCTACATATATAAATACTTATACGGCAAGTTTCATTAATTTCACATCTATTAATAGAATAGTTAATAATAATTATTTTTAATAATATAATATTCCATGTTTTCTTTATATGCTTGGCGAATATTTTTTCTTTTTTGAAAAAAGTTTTGTTAGGGATTTGATATATATGAAAAATTTCATGAAGTTATAATTCAGCAGTTCGCAACAGAGCGATATGAAACGAATGAAAAACAGGAGAAGATAAGTTCTGATCCTTGTGCTTTTCGCTGCGATCCATTGCCTGCGCCTCCGTCGAATGAATAATTCTTGTATTTCAACCGTAAAAGTCAGACAGCGGGATACAATATACGGCGAGCCGAAATTCAAGGTGTGTGCGAAAGAAGCCGACGCGTCGGCAAAACGTATGTAACTTTTAAAAGGTATTGTCGCGCTGTATCGTCACGACGCGACGTCGGCCGAAGTTTTCCTGCCGAAAAGTTTGCGAGACAATGACGGGAACGACGGGGGTGGTTTGCCTTCCTGGGAGCATCCCCGGAGCGTGTCGGATACTACGCTGTCTATATCTATCCGTCGCCGATAGCAAGTTTACATCTGCGATAGTAGTTCGAAATGTTCTTTCTATCTATCCCGTTTTATTCCCGCCATGTCTCGGCGGCGATTTCTCGTTCGTTTCATCTCTCTTTTGCCATAACCCCGTTGGCGTTGGTCTCGACCCTTCCCGTCTTAGTACCTATCTACTCTCAGTCAAGTTACGACCCGCCCGAGAATGTGATCCCTCGAATCTGACTTCCCTTGTTTGCCAGGATCGACTGGTGGAATAGCGAACTTCCCTTCGGAATCAGTAACCCGATATCAATTCAATTGGTCATTTCGAAAAGATCACAAACAGAAATTTTATATAAGACAAGGAAATGATGAAGTAAGATGATGAAAAGACTTCAAATAGAACGAAATTAATTATTGTGAGCGAGAGATTGCGGAGGTAGATGTAGAATACTCATACAATAAATATTTCATGAAACGTTGTTGCAATATTGCTATGTTCACTAAAATAAATAAATATTGATGCAATATTTCGAGAAATATTATATGCTGCAATATTATGCGATATTTCAGTAATTAAGTCAAGTTTTAATACTAAATAAATAAAATGTTATTGATTAATATCACATTCTAAAATACACACGATAATGTTATGATCACAAAACATTTGGCAAAGTTCAAAAAACATGCTCGAAAGAGCTTGGGGATCTCCAGAAGACTTGCCAACGTGATTTGTGATTGTCCATCTTTTTATAGGACTCCTGGTTTCCTTTTTACAAGAAGCGCGTCCATCTTGTGGCGGGGCCGCGTACTTATCTGTTGAATTATAATATTGCAGCAATATATCGCAATATTTCCTACAAAATATTAAAATTCCATAATTATTCCTGCAATATTTCGTGCTGTAGGGGATGCGTTCCACTTGATGTTTCACCTGATGTAACGCTTGTGAGCATCATTTTATCTTTGTTGTTTATCAAATGTTAAACAAGGATGAAATAATATGTTTGCGAGCGTTGTAAACGCCAAGTGGAACACACCCATAGCGTATAGGTTCTTGGATGAATTTTATGTTCGTTCTACCGTGGAACGGCGTTTCCTATCTTTCCTTCATACGTTTAAATCGATGTAACGGGCGTTCCTAGCAGTTGGTACACGGCGCAATCGTGTACTTTAAATCGATTAATCGCGATAGGAACTGGTTGCGTGTGTAAGAACATTTCGGGGTCGGCGGCGATCACTTGAAACTTTTGGCAATAAATGTCGAAGACTATTACACGAAAATTACACGAAAATTTAGTTTCAACGATTGAAATTCCAAATCATTCTTCGAGTTACGAAAAGTTACAGAGTCGAGCGTGCACGACATTTCTGTGTGTGTTAGAAGTATAGAAATAATTCTTTCAAGATTTCATATATACGTTTATAAGTCAGTAATTTAACCTTCGACGTCTTATTGCGGTGCTTCCGTCTCTTGTTGTTACCAATATCTCCGTTCATCTTACGTCATTCGACTTACGACTTATCCTTCAATCCGATTTTCCTCTATTCACCAGGAAACCAGAAAAGCTGCAATCTCATAGGTATTCACAGGTCTTCGGTATTATCAGACGCTTAAGATAATATATCCAACAATAAATATCACTATCCGTTTATATATTAATGATAGTTTAATATTTTTGTTTAATTGAAATAATATAATACAAATTTAATCTTTAGTGAGAATTTAAGTAAAATATGAATAAATATAATTGTCTTTCATACACTGAGAAAAAAATGCTGTTGATTTAATTAAATTTTATATTATGGATTGTCACTAACATAAGTGATTAATTCATGTATATTTTTATTGACATAAAGGCCTTGATTATTGAAATAATAATTTATATCCTTTATGTCCATAAAAATATACATGAATTAATTACTTATGTTAGTGATAGTCTGTAATATAGACTTTAATTGAATCAACAGCATTTTTTTCTCAGTGTATAAATAATACGTATTAAATATACATTTAACCCCCTTTATATATTATTGATGTGGGACATCTATCGCCGCCTTATAAATTCCTTAAATGAACATTATTTATACACATTTTATAGTTACATTTACTACAAATTATTTCATAGTTTAAAACAATTTTTTTATTTACCTTTATCTAAAGAATGTATAGAATAGTATTAATCTTTAATTGTAAATCACACATCAAAGAGAACAATGAAAATTGAAATATAATATAGGGGTAATGAACACATTATTATGAGAATACATAAATAAAGTATCTACTGTTTCTGCGTTAATTAATGGTACTTAATAAATTTTAATAAAGGATGATGTTCAGACGAGTTTTGATAAAAACGTTAACTAAGCCGCAGAATTCATGGGCAAAAGTTTATTCTCATTCAAAGTCATTTGTTAAACTTTTATCGAAGAGGAGGACAAGGCGTTGCCGTGCCACTAGTAGTAATATACGCAAATAGTCAGCCATACTTGGACATGATCCTCAGAAGGTGTTCTATCGACCCTCAATGTTCCGTGTCTATTTCTTTCGATGCGATACGTAAGGAACATTTCTTGAGAAGCAGTGACAATAACGGCGAAAGACCATAACGTCGTAATAGCAATAAAAGCGTACTATCGCTGGCCGGAGATGAAATGAGTCGGCAGTAAAACTGCGGAATGCGTCGCGATGCATATAAGTCCCCATTTGTTTCAATTTGTGACGTTCGCTCTTTCGCCTTCGTTTCTTCTAACCACGTCTTTCAACAATCTTGCTTTTCCCTTCTCCACCGGCTTTCTGACTGCGACATAACCCTCCGCTGATTATTGTTACTCGGCTGACGGAGCTCCATCTTTGCGTATTATTAGTCGGCTGAGAGGGTGGATTTTTGGCTCATAAATTTCAACGCCCAACCCCGCAGACAATACGCTCTCCTCGATTGTGGTCGGAGATGTGTTTACCTTAATCATACATAAGAATGCTTCTTACATCTTGGTTTAGCGTTTTTTTTATGTTAATCTATTTTTTCCTGGTTGCTCGCCAGTGGGAGACAGAATTTTAAGGCGCGAGAATAAAGGATTATTATTACAAATGCTCCTATTTTAGCTGACTGCCATAGTTTTCGACTATAATCTGTATTTCTTTAATGAAAGATTTTAAATTATATATTTAGCTGGCTGCCATAATTTTCGACTATAATCTGTATTTCTTTAATGAAAGATTTTAAATTATGTATTTATCGCAGATATGGAGTGAAATTGTTAGAGCATCTATAATGTTTCTTTTTTTTCGTATATTTATTATATAAGTATATTTAGGAATTTAATTTAGGCAAGAGTTTCAATTTTGAAAGAGAATATATTTAAGATAAATTCAGGGCATGTACGAGGCACATAAGGGAGACACTTGGGTGTTAAATAAACGTGATTTCGCAAGTTCGATCGGATGATTCATGAATATCGGCTATATCGTCTTTGCGATGACCGCCATTGTGGCGCTTGATGTATCCATCCGCCTGTGTCCCCCGTCTTCTACCCCGACTAACAACGTCCAATCCTCCCCGAGGATTTTATTTTGCCCCATTACCTCCATATCGGAACGAACCGACGCTGACGTCATCGAGTTCCATCAAGTTGCCAATTTTGCACTTTTCTCGACCCTACGTCAACCTTCCTCTGCATTGCTCTTTTACACAGAGCCACTGTCCCCTCGCGCGCTTTTGCGTCCTAAATTCTCAGGATTATGTCTCACTTGAAATAATTTTTGTATGAATTTTGTTCGCGTTAATAATATACAGGAAATAGATAAAGTAATGTGAATTATTTACTTGTTTTATTAATAAAAAGTTGAGATACTATTTGTTATTAACACTATCTGTTCTTCTCTTTATTCTATTCTTGTTGGAATTATACACGAAAATGCTAAATACAATGCAATATTACATCATTCTTCTAGCAGAATATCTTTTAGTTGCTTAAAAGATATTAAAGAAGAATGTTTTTCACTTTGCTCTTCAAAACTAGAAATATTTAAATCAGAAGATTATATGACGAGGAGAGACATTGAAGTTTTCGAGAATGGAAGACAATTTTGAAAAATACACTGATTGTGAGACAAAATGCATTAAATTTTAATAAATAAATAAATAAAACAAGTATATAGATATAAAATAAATAATATATTTCCCAAGTGTTTACATTATTTTGTCTGTCCTCTATACCTATGTATCCTCTATACCTTGTCTTAATTTTTATACGAATACGCGAAGTACACCAGAAAATCGCAAGATTTACTTCACTTTACGTTCCTTCACTTACACACGTTAATTACGTTTTACTTGTACCAAGGTACGTGATTACGCCGGCACGGAGATTTGATGTTACCGGCAATTTTGTGTGTGTTTAATGGATCTACGACCCGCAGAAAATCAAGACTTAGCGTCGAGTGTGATAAAGCTCGACTGTTATTTGACGATACATCGCGCACTACAAGGCAACATCTTCCTCCAGTTTGTTTATGACGTCGCATAGACGAGCGAAGCAAGGATAACGTTTGTTGTGCCAGAAAGCTCCACGTATTTCCACCAAGATAAATGTCGAGCGCTTTACCGAAGACGACACAGTGTGAAATGCGGGATATACGGGGAGATCTTGTGGGTCACGTTAGATTTATATCGATAATCGAATAATTTTTTTCAATTCAAATTTCATCCTACTTATATACATATATATATATTTATTTTACATGCTAGGACTGTAATTTCAGATTGTCGTATTTTCTTGTAGTTGTAGATTCTGCGATAAACTTGCCATCAATCTTACTTTATCGAAGATTTAAAAAGTCTAAATGAGCATTTATTATTGAAGATTAAGTAACTTTGGCAAAGTAAGATTCAGCAGTATAAAGAGCTAGATAAGAAGATTTGACTTTTGCAGTTAATTCCACGCAAAATTTATGAAACATTAAATTGAAACTTTTAATATTGAAAATTAAAGGGTTGCAAGTACGATCTCGCTTTAGGTTTCTGCTAAAAAAATAGATATGTAATTCTTTCTCAACAGATAAAAATCTGTGAAATTATATATCCGCAATTACAATAAGATGGATATGACGCGACGAAACGCTCGGGAAAGATGCCAGATTATTCTGAAATAATTTTCGCAAGTTACAGACTTTTATTTTGATAAGAATATTCTCGCGCGAGAAGCATTAATACATATATACCGTGAAACACTTTAGAATATTTTATCTTTAACGACCGTCTTCGAGGCTAAAACAAGACCATTTGATATTTGCGTTAAGCAATCTCCGCGTCGCTCGTTAAAATCTAAATTTGTGGTCGCAATGTACTTCGTCTTTCTTCCTCTGTCTCTAAGAGAATTCCATGCAATCTTATCAAGTTCAGAAAAGTAGAGCGAATAATTTTTATATCCGCATCGCTAATATAATATTACTGTTATTTACATATGTAAAAGATGTCGTATAATATTTTTTTCTAAAGAAGTTCTTTTTTTCTGAGAAAAATATTCTGATTTAAATGAACAATAAGAATAGCATTTTGGTGAGACAAAATATTTTCTAATTAAGATAACCAGAAATTCTATTTGGTTTCACCACAATGCCATTTTTATCGTGAATTCATAACCAGCAATATTATTTGCTATTCTTGTTGAGTTTTTTTTCTTGATTTAATCAAAACTTTTTTTCAATATATGTGATCGAAGAATCCTTATGAAAGGAAAAGCAATTTTGGGGCATCCTGTATGTATTTTTATCGTCTGTTGGCGTATGTATATGTGCGTCCGTTTGCCAACATGAGCGTTTCATACGAGCTTGACGAGATAAATGGCAGACGGCGGAGATATCTGCGAAGAGCGAGGGACGTGAGAGCGGGGTAGTAGAAGGTAGTGGGTTTTGGGGGTCTATGGGGGGCGAAATGGGACCGTCGCGTTGGAAGAGTCCGTTTCAATTCAGATAGCGACGTCAGCGTAGGACATGTCGACTGGCAGGCTTTCGGGGCAACGGTCCACCCCCTTTCCTCCTCCTTCTCTTCTCGAACAGCGTGCGACAAAAAGCGGGGACGACGGGGAGGGGAGGGTCGAGGGCAACCTGGCGAGCAGATAACGCGGGTGAAATGTGCACGGGCATTATTTTTCCGGGTAAATGTGGCGTAATAGAAAAAAAGAACGAAAGAGCTGGAAGGGGGGGAGGGGGGAGGGGGGAGCGACGCATGCTCCCGAGTTATCCGGACTTTATTTCGCGGAGGTGAGAGAGCAAGTTCAAAGGATGGAAAAAGGAGACGCATCAGATTCTACTTGATGCTGTTAGATGGGAACGAGAGCAATGATTGAAGACCCTTGCGCAAGAATCAGGCAAGTTCACAAATGTTACCGGTGAAATTCCGATCAGTGGCGTTTCAATGAAGTGGAAATGGATGACGTTGTCTGACTACTAGCGTGGGAAATTGTGCGAATGAACGTTATAAGAAACTGTATTCGCAACAGTAGCGAGGGACGATGGCAAGGATGTATTGATGTATTTATTAACCTTGCTAAGAAATCTTCTATCAGATTTTCTGTATTTCTCTCTCCTTTTTGATCGACAAAAATTTTAAAAATCTTAGTAGATCGTAAAATATAGACGGACATTAAAGTGCGACTTTATTTTGAAATTACTGTTGATTTAATTGTTTTCATTTAAAGACACGTTTAAAAATTAATTAACGTTGGAAATGCATCCTGATAACAAGACGTTATAATAAGAACCTTTTAATTATGTCAACAGAGATTGTCCATCGTCCATCCTAAAAATTGCAAAATATGAATTCTATTTGCGTAGAAACAAACACTTCTCGTCATTTCTTCGTCTTTGAATATATTATATATATTTTATTAAAGAGTGCGACTGTGCTGACAGTGAAGTTAAAAAGGGAGGATAAAAAAGGGTCGAGTAAAAAAGCAACTAAGCGTCGTAAAGGAGAAGAGGAAGCGGACATACAGGACGAATATTTGAAATATTTTTGGCGAGAAAATTTCGGAAATTTGTTGCTGCAGGATGCCGCGAATTCTTCCCAGAAATTTATGGATCCTCGACGAAGTCTCGGTCGGGCTTCGTGAGAGGCGAGATATAATTACGACGAAGTAAATGGGGTGGGGTATTGCGGGTAGGGGGATGAGGGGTGGTGGTGCAGGCGTTGTAAGAGGTGGTTCGGGGGCCGTCCGTTAATGCCGACCACGAATTATGTACACGAGACTCGAAATAACGAGCGTAAATCGATACAACAAGCCGAAAGGGAACACAGTTTAAGTTTCTACTGATTGCGCAATAATTATGTCGGTTAATTACGCGCTAACGGCGAATCATTATTTACATACACTTTACGTCAATAAGGATCGTCTTCTCTCTCTCTCTCTCTCTCTCTCTCTCTCTCTCTCTCTCTCTCTCTCTCTCTCTTTCTCTCAAAGAAATAATGACAAAAAAGAAAATGAGTGATCTGAATAAGAGATAAAAAAGTTTTTGTATAATTAACAAAAAGCATCGTGATGCTAATTATACTACGCAAAGATTTATTTTTACAAGAGCTGAAGAAAGTTGAAAACTCTTTATCACATAATTATTGAATTATATATAAAATAGATTGAATATTTTATATTAATACTTCATAGATTTATTTTTGGAAACATCAAAATTCATTTCCTCTTCCATTGTAAAATTATTTAACTCTTTCGCGTACTATTTTTGGAATATACATGTACAATTACAAGAAAAAGTGCCGTGAGATACGATCGTAGTTATTAAATTAACAATTACAAGATCGTGCATTTAATGAACTCTCATTAAATTATAAGATCGAAATGAATAAAACGATAAATTGTCGAAGTAGATATCTCATGTTATTCTTCTATCGCACAATTACGTGATAAAGAGCGTGCCGCGTGCGGTAAATCTCGGAAGCATTGTGCAGAGTGCGGTACAATCGTCTTATTCACGTAATCGTAATTAACTACGTTCTCAAGAGTGAATGTTGTGCGAGTGAAACGAAGAAAGCTCAGAGAAGAAACTTGGAAAGCATCGGGTAACGATAAGACAACTTTGAGTGAAATTTATTTTTTATTTATTCTTTATATCTGCAAATTTAATTGTTTATGAGTAAATGATATTGAATAATAAAAATGAATTTTTATTTTAAATTAGATACTGGATCCATATGAAAATTTTATTATATAAAGTTAAGAATATACAATGTCGTACGTAAATGTAATTTTATGAACATCTAATAAATAAAATTTAAATAAGATAAAATCTTAGAACAAAAATCACTAAATTTTTATTAAATAATTAGCAAAAAAAAAATTAATTTTGCCATTAGTAATCTATTTATTAACAAATCGATTATTATTTATATAGGTATATATGAAACATTTCAAATATCGGAAAAAATTAACTCGGCAATAAAAATTAATCGAGAATTAGTAACATAAATAAATTCATAATAGATTGCTCATGTAAACTTAGTTAAAAATCCAACGTTTTGTGTGATATATTTAATTTAAATTTAAGGTTCGCTCTAAATAATGTTCAATTAAATTAAACTAAACAAGATAGATGGCTACGAACCAGAGTTAGATGTTTAATGTTAATTATACAACAATGAATCTCATAAAACAATAAGCATACGCGTTTCTATTCTCTATCATTTCATTATCAATATTAACAAAATAAAAATGATTAAAAACTGTACGTAATAATATTAAAACAGCAATTAAAAATATAAAATTAAAATTATAACGCATTAAGAACAATAAAATTAAAAATATTAAAACAGTTGAATTAGTAAGAGTGATTTAATGTTACAATTTTAATTTTATATCTTTAATTGTTATTTTTATATTAGTATTATATACCGCTTTTAATAATTTGTGTTTTATTAATATTTTGATAATAATTTTATAGAGATTGTATTGTTTTACGAAATTTATTGCTGTATAATTAGCATTAAACATCTAGCTCTGTCTTGTAGTTTTTTATCTTGTTAGTTTGATTAATTTAAATTGCTTTTAACTTGAAAATTATTACGATATCATATTTTTAAATTTTAATTAATCTCTAAAACACGCCGTTAAAGTATTATACGCGATGGCTATGGCATATCTTGTATAATAATTTCTGGAACAACGTGTGATACATTATTCCAGTAACTGACGTGGCGTCTTTGCATCCTTTTCACGAGAATGACATTATTATGGCGTGATTAAATTCCATATGATCTAGAAGTGATGTACATTGCGGTGTGTCATTGCGACCAAGTTTATTGATTTTCTGAAGATAGATTTAAAGTAAGCGAGAGAAACATACGTCATTTCTATGTAGGAATAAGGAATATCCATAAAACATTTTTCATTGCAATACGTAGGACGTATAGATTAATTCCGGGAAAAAATGTTTTAGAATATCGATATTATTTAAATATCTTTTTTATACTATGCCTTGTTGAAGATATTATTTCATACATCCTGGAATAGATGCATTTGCATTTCAATCATTTTCTAGAATTTCTTTTTTCGCTAAGCTATTCTCAGAATATTTTTATTTATTTATTAATAGTACATTTTTATTTTTTTTATCCATTTATGGTATATTTTCTATATTTTCTACATTTTAACATTAAAGTAATATATATATATATATATGCATACATAAGATAGTACATGAAATATGAGTTTTGTGAGAAGAAAATAAAATTTCCCGTAAAAAATATCGAAATGTCCGCATTTGTCGCACAGATTGCAATACAAGAGACATTCCAAGAATATCCGTTCATGTAACATGCAATCGTAGAAGGCAGCGTGTGACGTACATATTACAATAGGCGAGACTACTACATAAATGCGCGTTGTTGCACCGTTTTCTACCTGTCCAAGCGTTCTCCCTGGCGAAATAACGAAGAGAGGACAAAGTGGGCCGCCGAGAAGCGAGTCCAGTCCAAGGACAAGTTTCATCGCGAGCGCAAACTACGCGCATCGCTCACTCCGACGTAAGGGTGACGGAAAGTAAGGAGACGAAAGTGCGGGAGAATATTGCGGGGGACGATAGAATGGCTCGATGTGACACGCGGACATGAAGCGAAGAGCTAGGATTACACTTCGTCCATTAAAAGACTCGAGTCTTCCTGGCGAGGCGCGAGCCCGTCATCTTTGTGTGCCATGCACAGTGTGACCAACTGGTTTTGAAATGGAGTTGCACACACGACGCCTTTTCGCTATAAGCGAGATGAGACGATGTTCCTTGAGAACTCGATTGTTCGTTGCATGCAAGGATATCACGGTTGTAGCTTGAGGGTATGAGAGGAATATTGGCTGTCAGCAAAACTGTAGTGCGACGTAAAATGGAGATATATATCTATCAGACTGACACTTTGCACAAAGTAACATTATTTGTTTGGTATGCACACAAATTTATTTGATAGTACATCTTTGCGTTGTGTAATACAGAGAAATAACTGTTGTAATTCCATTAAAACTCGGAAACAGAAGAAGCAAAATCTGCTATCGTGAATACACGTGGAAAGGGAAACGAAAACAATGTCGTTCTTCTCCCTTTTTATTAAACGTACGAGTATTTTTCGCCTCTGTACACTATTGCATGAATGTGTAATGGAACAAGCGAGTGCACGCACTTTGAATGAAATATAAACGAACATATTTCACTCGCAGTGCGTCCGTTCGGTTCTTCCTTTACACCTCTACGGTAATATACACGAACGATACAGACACACTCGCGTGTATTTTGTGCAAAGAGAAACTTGAAATATATAACTTGCTCTCTTTTATGTTGTACCTGTTTCAATATTCAATGATGTCAAAGAAAACGATGTTCCAAAAAATTATTTTTATTATATCTATTATGCCAATATTTCATTGCTTGACAGATCATATAACGCGACACAACTTTAGAATTAATTATTTCGTGTAAAATGTCTATGTAATCAATACATACATTTATGTACATACATAAATATACGTACATACATTTATGTACATACATAAATATACGTACATACATTTATGTATTGCATTAGTATAATGTTACATACATCAGTTTATGTTTGATTACGTTGTATTGAATATCTTATGACTTTTAAATCATATATTAAATATTTCGAAATTTTAGTATTATTTAATATTTTAATAATTTAAAAAAAAACATCAAATAATTTTCCAAAGACAACAAAAATTTTCTAACTACAACGAAATGGTTTGTTATTGCTACTATAATACAGATATCACAGCTAAGATATTATCTATGATATCTATATTTCAGTTGTCCATATTTTACATTTGCCATTTAATTACCACATGTAGTTTTTAGTTATGACTACTTTCTTTTTTTCGTGAATATTTTGCTTTTTTGAATTGCGAAAAATCATTAAAAATAATTGTTAATTTCAGAAATAAAAGCTTGGTTAAAAGTCGTAAATAATTCGTATTCGAATAGTTAAACGATTCTAATGCTTCGGACATCTAATAGAATATTTCTTTCTTGTCCTTAAAAAACGAAACTTTTAAAGAGAATATTGAATCTATTTGAAGGTGTTAAAAAAGTATTTCAACCGACTTAAAATTATTACAAAGATAGAGGAAGAAAAGAAAAACAAAAAATTTATAATTGTGTGTATAACAGTTAAAAATATATCGTCACTATGTAAATTATATTTTATATAATAATTTTATATAATTATTTTTATTCTATTAAAAAGTGGCCAATGGACAGATGTCTGACAGGTTGAAGCGTCGTAAAATTAGTACGTCGCGAACTACTAAAACGGAGCAATTATTGCGTCACGTGTTGCTGAAGCAGAGTGATAACATGTGGCATAACAATCGCGTTCTGGTTTAGCAGGCGTAATGACCTCGTTGATTATGTTAATTATCTATAAAGTACAGCGTGCATTTCGGCTTGTCAGCTACTTCTATGATGCCTCGATGCGAATTGCACCTGAAACAGTTGCAATTTGAAGAAACCGCGAATATTATTTTATGCAATATTTAATTTTGGAAAGGTTGATGTTTATATATCTTGTACAGACAAAGAAAACTTGCGTTTTATTAGTTATTAATATAAGAGGCTGCGTATGAATTACGGACGCCTCAAATTATTTTGCAATGAAAAATGCAGCACGTTGGCCAGTTGAATAATGGAAAGATGGAGGGAAATAAGCGAAACAAAAAAGATGATCGCGTGCAATAGGTCGCCGAGACTGCGGTTGTAATGGCACAACGTCGGCAAAGTGAAAACGTACGACAAAAAGTGTACCATGGGAGGCATTGCAAGTGGAAGGTGGTCGGCTTAAGGAAACGTCAAGTAGTGTGGCGGCGGAACAAATTGTCACTAATACACCCCGAGAAAAATATAAGTATGACAATGTTGTTTTACGTACAGTAATATTCTTTGTTTATTCTCAACATTAGAATCAATACTGTTAAAATCGGTACCGTCGAAAAAAGATCTTGCAAAACTACCGTCACGTGAAATAATACAAACCTCGTTTTTCAGCTCGCGGCAATATCGCGCTTTGAAGTAAAATCGAATGCCGTTCGAGGCATGCAAATAGTCAGCATGTGTAAAAAATATACCGTAACTTTTGCTAGAATAGTCTAAATATTTTTGAGAGCATCCGCTGGTACCTGACAGGTTCGTGCTTTCGGTGTGCGAAGTAGAGGACGATTCTCTAGAAAAATATCAATTTTATGTGGAACAGACGTTTTCTTTGTCGTAATAAACGTCAGAAAATATCATGTAATGAAGAAAAAGTTAATGAACCGTTTCGTTATAAAATTCCCCGTGCCTTGATCGACGTATGAAAATTTTTCGTATATTTCCGGACGAAATTGCAAATGGTATCTTGACAGTTCATCGATTTCGCCTCGTTTCATTTTGATTGACGTACTGCACATTTCTTCTTATCGGTATTAAAATGTGATTTTACTCGGATATTTTAATTTGGCGACGTAGATTAATACGCTTGCCTTGTTTCTTGTTGAGTGCCTGTCGCTTGTATCTCTCTGCGTATGGATTTCTCAGCTGTCAATATAATTCGCAAATATTCTGAACGACATATATGGTCTGCTAAGTGCGACGAAGAGAGAGAAATATGATCGATATCGCGTCAGTGAACGCGAACGATGTTTTGTATAAATATTTACGAACACTGGATCAGACCAGAGTTAATGGCCGGTGGACCTTGCTATTTTGTCGTGTCGTATTGCGATGGGCAAACTGTTTCCGAAGCATGATCGTGGTTCGAAATTTCCCAGAGGCGTCAAATAGGACATGACAATAGGAGAAAACTCACTAACACGTCGGCACAGGATGGCACGGAAGCGGAAATCGGGGCGGTCGTTTGGAAATGAGTCTAGAAGTGGATGGAACGTATCGTCAATATATGACGTGTCGAGGGGAAAATCGGTAACAAAAGTTGGTCGGGTGTTCGGCCCAGCGAACGGAGGGATAACGTCAAAGGCCAGCTGGGTAGATAGAAATGTGAAAATTAAAATAAACGAATCAGCGAGGTAAAAAAAAGGGGATGAGAAAAATATATAAATCCGCGGAAGCTGACCAGGAAGAGCTCGAGGGGTTTATCGCGCACAAGGGAGAACAGCTCGGCATGAATGTGGAGATGGGAAACAGAGAGCGAAAGAGAGATAGATGGACGAGAGACGGATGGGTTTAGTGAATGAACGAGCGAGCGAGGAAGATGGTTGCACCTGGTTTCTGTATGAGTGTGCACCGTCCCGTTGGTGGATCAACTTTTATACGGATGCGAAAGTGTACGTGTACATAAATCGGTGGACGTGTGCACGCATCGCGGTCGCGCCTGGGGGAACCTGTTTGAGTCAGCTCGCAAATTGAAACCATGCCGCCGTATCTGGCGGCTCGCCCGGAAGCTCTCATGGAAGGTATTAATTCGACTGACAAAAAAAAATCGAAAGGGTTCAGTTGGAGAGAACCAGATAGACAGTTGGATCCTCTCAAATCATCAGGGAGGATCTTTCAAGCGATGTACCTCCGATTTGCATTGTTAGCCTTGCTTCACAGCTTCCGACTTACGGGAGGAAAAGTGATTTCATCCTTTCCGTGTATCAGCATTCTTTTTTTCTTCCTATCGTTGTACAAATTTGATCGACTTTTTTGTTAGAAAATAATAATGAAAAAAATTGCGGTAATAAAATTGTTAAGATTTTGTTTTTCTTAATTTTTTGAGAATCAGATATTTTTTACAAAATAATTTATCCACGATTTTATTTTCTAAGGATTGTTTTATAAGGATTTTCGCTACGTATAATTCTCTGGCCTCAATTCTATTATAAAATTTAAATTTCAAAAAAGTAATCTGATTATCGTGAAACTCATTTTAAGGAGGTTCTTGGTATCGTTCAAGTTGAATGTAGCCTGAAAATGTTGAATTTCAAAATGATAGTGATCTCCTTTGGGAAAATCTAGTGTCACAGGGTTCAATAATTACACGGTCGATTTTGACTGTAATATTTTAAAATTTAGCTAGATACAGATCCAAAATTATTTTTGTTGTACCATCAAAATAATTCTGTAGGAACTATGTAACTCAAACCGGTTGCTAAAATATCAAAACTGTTTGCTGCATTACTCATCATGCTTGAGATTCCTATGCAATTATATTTTGATGATCCAACAAAATTATTTTCAGGTTTGTATCTAGTTACATTTTTAGATACTTGAGCAAAATCGTTCTTTGCGTGCAGAGTTTAAAAGTTAGTTTCAAAATGAGTACTAACTACTGTTTGCGTAACATTGATGAGCTTCAAGTAAATAGCAACTGGAAACTTGATGTTACTTTGCGACTAAAAATTTTTTAAAACCAAGTTTTATAATAATCAGATTACTTTTTGAAATTCCGTCCGTCATATTGAATCTATTTTTAGTCTCAAATTATCTCAATTTAGTCAAGTTTCATAAAGAATCGAGCGAGTAGTTTACAAAATAGGAGAAGGTGACCAAATAAGGTCACCCAAATAGGATCGTTTTATAAAGAGTTAATTCGAGTTCTTGATAGTGTCAATCCGATTTGTCTCGGTTTACGTTGAAATCTGTGTGAATATTTTTGTGAATATATTTTTTTCATAAACAATACATACGTTAAAAATTAAGATGACAAAAGTATATTATGTGGCAACAAGAAATTTCATTGAATTCTGCTGAATTTTTTTTTATGTGAAAATGTCACAGAAAATGCCCCGCTTCCAGAAAACTCTTCCTCTGCCCTGGGAACACTTGCCTGGGAAAATTTCCCAATGGCGCATCGGTGGATAAACCGAGCACGGTTATTGCGCGATAACACGAGTTCCGCTCGTGACCGTTCGAATTTTCCGCGAGATCGAGGTTCGTTGAAGCTCTCTCTCTCCAACTGTCGGAGGAAAAAGAAAATAGCCGGGCAACTTCGGTTTTATTAAAGAGCGCGAACTTTGGACTTGCGCAAGAAGAGAAAACGATGTAATATGTCAACGGCATGGATAATGAAGCCGGAGAAATAACGTCCACCTCTGCTTCCGCAGCGTTGTCGAGTGCGGAGGGGAGATGGAAAAAAACGGAGAAACTTCCGTTCGCTTTTATCCGCTTCGCATAGTAATTCTCTAGAAATGAGTTTCGTGTTACTCGTAGCCGGCTTCATTGATTACATTAATTCTTGTAAAAGTTGGATATTGAGGAACGCGAAGGGCACTATACCGCGAATGAATTCCATCGGTTATTCAACTTTTCGAGATAACTGTAATATAGTACGTCGGACGGATTACAATACATATGGAATTATTCGAATTCGCATATAATATAATATCTATTAATATTCCTCGCAAAATATATATCGGGGAGCAAATGATTTAATTTATTTGTATGCACTTTTTTTCTTTCTTTCACGTGTTTTAGTTACAATTCATGAAGTTTATCTTAATAATTACTTGAATCCATTAAACAGAATTTAATAGTAACATTAAATCCATATTATAATTTCCTACAATTTTCTTATAATTTCCTACATAATTTTCCTATAATTTTCAATCTGTGCGTGCAACATGTGTTAAATTATATTTATATATTACATTTATATTTTTTTATTTCGAGGAAGATATTAGATTTTCAGCTTCAGCCTAGGGCTATGTTTTAAGACTAATATTATTTATAACATTGATGTAATGTTACTGTTTATATTTAGCTGGAAATTAATATAAAAAGTTAGCGTAATTTGTCGGCTGTTATCTCGTAATCCTCACATCTTAGTGTCACAAGGAAGAACAGAATTGTTTCATCATCTTAATGGCTAATAGGAGAAAACATATCTTTTTAGTCATCCTTTACACTTTTACAGTATAAGTATAAGAGGATCAGGAGAGAAATCGCACGCGATCACAGGGAGGGCATGATATCGCAAAAGGGCGACATATCGCTTGACTCAGATAAAACGGGCATGTCCATCAGCGGCAGCCAACCGGCGAGCGGTATCGCCACCCGGTATCGTCTATCGACTTGGTATTATCTCGAGCGGTGCTTGCGCAAATGGCGCGAACATCCGCGAGACTCCTTCCTAACTTATCGTTGTAGGAAGTGGCCCACTCATCCTCCTTACCGACGAGTTTCACCCTCCTCCTTCTTCGCATGAGGAGAAGATCCTCCCTCTTTTCCTCACCGATCCCCATACTTCGACGCTTCTTTCGTTTATCCTGTCTGGTGCGAGGTAAAAGACTCTCTTCAGAATCTCTGAGACCTTTTCGTGGGATGAGTTAAATCTCGCGGGTGGAAAGGATATCGTTTTTCTGTCTTAAAAAAAAAATGATATCCTGGGTCCACTTCAAAGATCCGAGAGTTTATGGCGTTCTACGGCGACAAGTCGACGTATTTTTCGAAGACGTGATGTTCAGCGTTTGTAAGAAACTATCAAAGATATTCTGGGTTTCCATCGCAAACGCTAAACCTAGATAACTTTTTTTGACTTTTGATCTTCGGACGACCTTGCAAGTGCATTTGATATGTTATATAAGCATTACTTTTCAAGCAAAATAAATATAAATCGCTGCGACAACTCACAGATGCGTGGGCTGTCGCAGCGATTTATATTTACCTTGCTCGAAAAGTAATGCTTATATTACATATGAAATGCACTTGCAAGGTCTTCCGTCGATCAAAAGTTAAAAAAAGATATCTAATAACAAATTTGATTGGACATATTGATGCATATTAAAGTTGTATGTACTAATTTCATCTAAATGTAAAAGTGAAATACAAATGTTTCGGATTATAAAATGCATATTTTACAATAGCAATAATAATAAAGTGTACTTATTGAGTATTTCATGATTTAACCCGTTTCTATATTTATAACAAATACATATCTTTATGTCAGTTTGTGTACGATGACAGTTTAATGTGCATGAGTGCACGCTGAGTGCGTTCAATCGAATTCACTATAAGTTTATCTTCTGTGATGGAACTCCGAATATCTTTGGTAGTGGGCGCGAGTCTACAAATAGATTCAGACAACACACACACACACACACACACACACACACACACACACACAAATAAGCGAAAAAGATCGAAGTTAGTTTAAGGGTTTAACATGCTTATTATATTAATATTTTTGAATTTTACAATTTTCTGTTTTTTAAGCAAACTGTATGCCAATTATTTTTCGGTCTTGAAACACAGTCTCAAACCGAAATCTAGAATACTTGATATCGTAAATTAAACTAACGAACAATATTACACTGAGAAAAATTTCTGGTTGAAAATGAACAAATCAGTAGATTCTGATCACATCAGAATTCTGATCATCATAATTAAATATTTGGTTATCTCGATTAGAATTATAATAGATTTAACTATAAAATTTTAATTTGTCCATTTTTTTACTGGAATTTTAATTAGAATTTTAATTAGTGCCACCAGACTTTTCCCTGCAAGTATATACTGATGCTAATGAATATATATATATGCTAATCTTTAACATATTGTAGAGAATTTATTGCAAAAAATATTGTCTTAGTCAGGATTTGAATCTGGATCTGTCTTATTCTATACGTGGGCGTCTTATCAATTCGACTACTGAGGCATGATATTAATCGCAATAACCATATATATTAGAAGAAAGTCTTTTTCAAGACACTATGACTCGCTGGTCAGGACCACATATGGTAGGAAAATGGTCACAAATGAAATCACAAGAGTACAACGTATGCTTTTAAAAAAAAAAGATGAATTGAAGAAAGAATATAATTTTTTTTTGCATTAAATGTAGGTATAGTATAGTAATAATCTTGCCTTGAACTTTATCCTCGTAAATGTTTACCAGAAGTATTTCTTCCCTGTTTCGCAAATATCTCTAGGGATTTCTTAAAATCATTTTAAAGTGATAACCATAAAGATTTTTAACGCTCCGCAATGTTTTTCATTAAAAATCCCGGAGCATATTACTTACTTGTTAAGAGAACCCGCTATAGAAACATTGTCAAGATTTACATTTAATTATGTCCCAGCGAAAATAAGATAAAATTTTTAGAATAAAAAAATTTTTATTAATATAATTTAATAAATATAAAACTTTAATTAATAACTAATAGAGTTTTATGATCTCAATAAGACTACGTGTATACTCTTAAATACGACTAATAACTCTGGTTATATTTTTTATTTATTTGTGTTGAACATTTCTCAGTCGATTTTCACTTAATATTATTATATGCAGACAGATTAGATCAAATCGAATTAACTTTCCGATATAATACTTGACGCGATACTTGAATGAACGCGCGATTTTAAACACACTTTATTTTTACGTGTCACAAGTGCGGATATCATGATGTTCGCGGATGGCTTTCAATATCATCTGTTACCACTTTCGAAACGAAGTTTCATTTATCGCATATCAACCTTTGTATTCTTGTCTTCTCCCGTAATTCCAACCGTCGTGTTCGCTGCCAACCGGCTCTTCTTTCGATTCTCGCAGCTCCTGGATCTTTTTCGCGGCCTCTCAATGCTTTCTACCTTCGGCTTGTCGCGGATCATCCGGCTTATCGCGATTCGAGAGTTATCAAAATCCCAACAAAGACGTAGACGTTTGAGCTATTACCTTCAGATAACAAATAAAAATTATACGTGTAACGCATTAATTAATACAAAATTTTGAAGAATATATTCAAAGTGGAAGGAGAGGTGGGCTGTTATTCTTTTTGTATAATTTTTATTTTTTAGTTACAAAATTCAAGTCAATAATATTTTAAAAGATAATTATTTATCTATTTATCTTAATATAAGACATATACACGAAATGATTAAGTTAGTTCACAAAATGAAAAAAATTGTTCACTAAAAAAGACATTATGATATAACTATTTGAATGTAATAGGAAAGTATCCCTATATTTTTACAAAATCTTATTTCTTCAAGTCTATTTGGATTTTTTGTAAAATCTAAAGAGTTTGAATTCATTTAGAAAATTTTAAATGTATTGAAATGATCAAGTTTAGAAGTTTGTTCTTATAAATATGTTCTCATAGTAATAATCTTGCCTTGAACTTTATCCTCGTAAATGTTTACCAGAAGTATTTCTTCCCTGTTTCGCAAATATTTTTAGAGATTTCTTAAAATCATTTTAAAGTGATAACCATAAAGATTTTTAACGCTCCGCAATGTTTTTCATTAAAAATCCCGGAGCATATTACCTTGTTAAGAGAACCCGCTATAGAAACATTGTCAAGATTTACATTTAATTATGTCCCAGCGAAAATATAATTATTTAAGCTTACTTACCTACTGAAAATAGAAGAACAACACCTTAAAAATTAATTTAGAGTATAAACTCATTATTCTTACGTACTTTAAATCACGTTAAATTTGACATTGGAAATTATACGAAGAAACTTTATATATATATCGCGTAATAAATAAACATTTATTATCAATAAAGAAGTCACCAGTCATGGCGGTAATTATTTCACAACTTCGATACTTATCTAAGAACAAGTTGAAAGCCTTTTGTAAGGGACGGGTTAATTATAACAGAATTTTAAGTGAGGCCCGTATTATCACCTTTTCCTTTGTATTTACACGCTTATTATTTTATAAGACGATAACAAACGTTTAAACTGTAACGATATCCGACGTCACGAAAGTGTCATGAAAATGCATCTATGCAGTATTTTAACGGGGAGACGCATTTCGCGCGTGGTGTTTCGATAAATCGGGTTTATGCTTGACACTTATTACACGAGACCTTTATCGTACGTTACATTATCGCGTAGGGTGAATTACGCCGACGGTTGCACGTTGCATGCACATGCACCCGCGTTGCAAGAATCAATGCCGATGACGAGGGGAAAAAAAAGGACGGCGAAGGGCGCGTACGGTAAAGTTCGCTTTGAACGCGAATCCGCGAGAGCAACAAGTGCAAGAAAAAAAAAAGAAACTATGAGAAAAGTTGCCACACGCGGGCGATACAGTTTTAGAAAAGTACACCGCCGCACTCCAGAGAGAAAGGAGCGTGAGGATAAGCGAGCGAGAAATCAAAATGGATGGGGAGAGACGGTGAATAAGGGTGAGCGGGGGCATAAAAGAGATTCAAAATACATCATATAACAGCCATTTTCAGAAAACCGCGCGAAGTTTGGCGGAGGCTTCTTTTACACCGCGCGCGGTGCCCGCAGTCGGGACAGCTGAGAGTTTTCCGAGAGGTAGAAGACTCGCTGAAGTAACCTAGTTTCCTCCACTCTCGTATGCACTTACTTAGCCGGAAAAGTTCATATGCGCGTAAAGGTATAGCGACAAGAGGCGATAAAAATTCGTCACGCGTCTCACGAATATTTTTTCGTATCACTCGGTACTTCTTGGTGGAACTTTTTTTTTTTTCCGTAATACATCTTACTCTAAAATCTGCCGCGCGTTTGTTACCGTAAATTTGCGAATTATGTTCTATCACGGTTTGACGGTTTACGGTTGATGCTTACAAGTATCGCATGTAATTGAAATAAAAAAAAAACAGCCAAGCACAAAAACGTTAAGATAAAATATTGCGGGTACGCAAAAGCGAGTACATTCGCGGTATTGCACTTTCGAGGTGAAATTCGATCTTGTCGAATCGAGAACAGTCCCAACGATACGGAGCGACTCTAAAACCATCGGATAATCCGATTAAAGCATTTCCGTGGCGCATGTATGTACCGTGCATTCGGTGTGCTCTCTTTCCATTCCGTTTCTGTTCTCTCTCTCTCTCTCTCTCTCTCTCTAGTCCTCTCTCCCCTCGTGTTCCATTCTCCTATTTCTCGTTCTCTCGCTCTATCAGCGTCACGGTGGTCTCTTCCCGTTTTCACCAGTGCTCTCACTCATGCGCACCGTCCCTGCAAATAGTCGTCAGTGAGGTGAGACCCCGAGGTTTAGCATCCAAATGGTGGCAATTTGCAGCAGGTGATAAAGGTGATAAAGGTGACACAGTGGTTGCACAAGCATGGTACCAGCTATCCCCTACTAGTCGCGTTACCTCCGTTACTCGTCGACCGCCCCCTGAGGTGTTAAGCCCCTAAATAGCTACCCCTTTCACCAGGTCGAGCTAGAAGTCGGTTAGTTACATCGCGTTGATAGTAACGGCTACGCCTCATTCTGAAATAATCGCTCTCCCTCTTTCTTGCAGTCTGTTATTTTTAAATTAATTATTTTGACAGATTTACTATATTATTACAACATCTCGGACAATTGTTCTTTACATTGTTTGATTTTTCCGAAAATGTTTTCCGGTCGTAATTTATTGAACGACATTTTGTGATTAAAAATTAAAAGTCGAAGATTCATAAATGTGTACTGCAAATCGAGTGTGCAATAAGTGTAATAAATGTGTGATTCAGTCTTCTCTAAAAAATAATACGTTATTACAAGGAATAGATTTATACATTTAAATGGGTAGAATAATGTTATATTTACATGGAAACTAAATTACACACATATATGAAGACACTTATTACTTTCGGATTTGCAGAATGTATTTTCATAAATATTTATGTATATATAATAAATTGTTATGTAGTTAATTAGGGGATTTATTGATATTGAATTTATTCATTTAACTTTAGAAACTTTTTGAACGAAGATCACGTTCGATCATTTAACAATATCTTAGTTTAAATATTTGAATGTGAAAAATATTGAAATGAAAGTAATTTATTTATGATCGATTAAACTTTTAGAAATGTGTTTCAAATGAACTGCAAATGAAGTATATCGAGAACCAGGCCATCTCTTTAGTAATATATAATCATATACCTTAACATATACAATTTCTATGAATATTCACGATATTAATATTAATGTCATTTATAATTACGTTTAATTATAAATTATAATTATGATAGTAATTATGATATTAATTTGTAGGCTAATGTAAAATGGTTATTGATATGTTAAAACGGCCGAAACGTTTTGTTCGCTTCGGGTGCAACGTAAAGTCTTTTCCTTGTAGATCGATGCATGAAAGTGAACAGGAAATACGTGCTATATGTGGTGGGCGAGCACACACGTGTATCTCTGGTAAAGCGCGAAGGCGAACGAGAGGTGGCGTCGACTAAGGTCGCTCTGTATCGGAAAACAATTCGAACGTTCGCACCTGCGGCGTGTTGGCACGTGCGAATTAGGCTAACCCCGCTCGTCGTTTCCCCCGCATTCACATCTTCGGCTGTTCTCTGTTCGTCGTATCGTTCGCACCGATGTGCAACGACGTGCAAACCTAATATCCGAGGGCTTACCTGGCTAATTAAGGGGCAAGTCTAATGACCTCCGTATCATACTCACACCTATAATCACTCTCTTAACCGATAATCATGCCCAATTCTCGAGTCGGGCGAACTGAATTCTACAAAGATGAGATCCGCACTTAACGTCGCGGCTCCGTAAACATTAAAAGTCTGTGTGTTTGAATTTCATTATTCACGTATATATTAGTCTATGCAGATTGCAAGCTGATTTGAATGTAAACATTTCATATGAAACGTTTTACATAAAACAAATATCGAATCACAACAAATATTTGAATCTCTATGTTAAATAACATGATTTAATTTTAAGGATCTGTGTGTGTCACATCTTGAAGCTCATTACTTAAAGTATTAGGTGTTGGAATTAATTCGTAGCGTTTTTTAATGAAAGAATGTTATTTATTTCACATGAGCATTAAAAAATACATTAATGAAAGTACTTCCCATCACTTGTAAAACGCTACGAATTAATTCCAACACCTAATATAAAAATTTCATAGAGATTGTTCTATCATTATGTCTGTAAAATTTTGAGCAGAATTCTCTTATTGGTTTAAAAGTTTTTTAATTTTTTATTTGCTTTGATTTCTGCTGATTTTTTATCTAATATTGACGCGAATATCTTTGAATTTTGTTTTGTTGATATCTAGGATAAATCACATTTATGTATTATCGACTTTTTTTATTTAGAACATCTGTCATGATAATCTCAATATCTTGATACCCCTATATTGATTCGCTAAATTCTATTTGGAGAGATATTCAATTATGAAATTACGTTATCGAATTGTTTTTATCTGATATTGTTGCGCAACTATTTATCGGGAATATCGCGGTGAGATTGGGCGCAGAAAAAGTATTGCGCCGTGATATGCTCAATTGCCACGAAGGTATGTGTATGTATACGATGAAATCTCTTCTACAAATTTCTTTCGTGTCACCAATAAACAGCACGCAGTGAGAAAAATATGATGCGCGGAAGAGCGTTAATTAAGAAATTAATTTTCCATTCCGCATTGTTTCTTATATATTACCTTAATCAAAGTTAGTTAACGATCAAAGGAATTTAAATTAGTATCTAGTATTATTAACGCGAGGGCCAAAGAGAAATGCGCTGCGGTAGATAGTGTGTATATGTGTACATATACTATATACATATATATCTCTCTGAAGGGGCATGCTCGAGGTGCAGATTGCATCTTCAGAAGCATCTCAACGTTGCGAATTCCACGAATTTCCGTCATCTTAGAGACGAGACCCAGTTAAAGAGCAGGTTATGAAGGTAAGCATCGTCAGATGATACTATCGACCCGCTTATGCATGATAAATGCATTCCGAATCTAATTATCAAAGCTTCATGTTACCGCATATACAAACTTGATCGTTGAAATACCATATTATAAAAACAAAAGGGTATTATTATACTTTCTGTATTTTAGAATCGACTTATTTTAAATAAAGAGATGAGAATAGCAAGAATTATTTTTCAAAAATAATATATGAAACTCGTGAAATGTGAATTGTGTTTCCAGTTTATAAATAAATGCTCTTATCTATGTTATCTTTTACAACGCTGCGGTGGAGTTTAACGTCATCGATATTCCACAGGTTAACGTGCTTACGTAAATAGGTATCGATATTGAAACTCACGTACGGATTTCCGCGTTTACATCGTGAATTTGTAAGTTGCACCGGGACACCCCGGAATCGAGTGCGGCGAATTTTATCTCCTCTCGTCGGAAGCGGCGAAGCGGAGTGCCATGCCGCCGCGTAGCGTACACGTCGCTTCCTGCCGCGTGAAATGAAAGCGGAATACGAAACGCCGAGCGTGCCGTTACGAAATTATAGGGGGTGGCGATACGGGGTTGGAGCGGCGAGGTGCAACGTTGATGCAACGCGCTTTTCGTACCAGCATCCCCTCCTGGGATCCGAGGTTCGCGAGGCATCCACACCCTCGGGCAGGTGTGTGGATTTCCCGAAAGTGCGAAATGTTTTCGAGAGCCGGGATAAGGCTGGGCTTTCTCTGAAAGTATTATCACGCTGGATAAAATCCGTCCAGCGTAGCATAAATGATGCGAAAATGTAAATCATAGCCGTGCAATGCTGTCATAACGAATCATCAAACTGCAAGTTTAAAACGCGACATTTTGCGTCAACGTAAATTTAAATATTAAAAATTAAAATAGAAAATATGTAATAAATGAACATGTACAGTGAGTGTAAAAGGTATTCGTACAGGAGAGGAATTAAAAAAAAAATTTTATTTTTAGAAGATTTGTTCTTTAAAGAAAGCATAACTTTTCATAAAGAAAGCTGTGCTGTAGAAATAAAAAATCTACGAAAATAAGATTGCAAGGTCCTTAAAGATAAATTTTTTAATTAGATATATTTTTTATTAAGATAATATATTTTAATTATTACATCTTTTTAGATAAAATTGTTTTGAGAAGTATACACAATCTATTTTATTTTTTGTTAATAAACTACCAATTAATGTTTATTTCAAATAAAGCTTTTTTTTAATAATAATTTCCTCTATACGAATGTTTTTTTGTATTTAGTATAAGTATAAATACAAGTACATGATCAACTTTTTAAACGTACGTTTATAAATTAGATGGTTGGAAATGGAGATAATATACTACTCTTACATAATAAAATGTTGGTTTTCGAAGAAAATAAGCTTTTACGCGAATACATTTCTTGTTATGCAGAATTATGAATTAATCTGCATATAAGTGCACATTGTCGAATCGCTACATTTTATATTTTTATATCATGGATGTGTATTTTCTACTGTTGTTCCGTTTCAAGTTGTATATTATAATGTTAATTTACTGAAAATTATGAAAAGATGCGGCACCGTTATACGCCTTGAAACGAGAAAAACAAGTCACGACAAAATTCCTCGAAGGCACCTTAAGTAATAAGTATCTGGCGCACTTAAAACAAGACTTTAAATAATACACAGCCATCGTTTTTAAACGAGCACTTTAAATAATAAACATGAAATATTACTGTAAATACTATTTTTTTCAGAAATTCTTCTTTCCAAATAAGGAGTTATTAGAGTTATATGAGAATTGAGTTTTAATTGTAAATAAAAGTATCTAATATATTTTCTTCTTAAATTATAAATATTGATAGCTAAAATGTGTTTATACGCTTCCAAACTGTAAAAAAACACACACATTACCCCCACACACACATACATTGAAATGTGCAAAAGTTCACTATTGACTCTTGCGCAAGAATATAATATCTCTATATATGAAAAATATATACAATAGACACGAGCTTCGCTCATTCAGGGACATTTATTTGACGCAACATTGTTTTTCAAACAAAAGAAAACTTGACGCGCACGACCAGAAAAAAACAAATCCGAGATCGTTATTGTATATTTTTACGCGTCAAATCATCCAGTGGTCGAAAAAACTAGTTTACAAAAATTGTTCGCGCACATACGCAGGCTTTATATTTTATACAATAAATCAGGATCACAATTTTTTAGTATGCGTGATTGTAATAAAATAAAACAAAATAAAACACCTAGATTTAATAATCTTGTAGAAATGAAAACATACGTTTTATTAAAAATTATATAAAAAGTTGACATTGTTTGATTTAATACGTATTTTGTAGGAAGAATTTGAGAGCAAAAATTGTAGGAATTTACACAAAAATATTGATTAGGCACCAAGAGACTGCTTTGGCTGAATTTCCTTCTCCGCTTATTTGTGTCGAATATTTTTCTGTCGATTTGCACTTACTATTGTTTGAGTGAAAAAGATAAAATTATAAAATATTTATAATTTTAGAAAAAGCTAAAGATACAAACCTCATAACTGTGATTCTTTCAAAACTATAGAAAATTACGCAAAAGAACAATCTCGAGTAATCCATCCATCATGTGAAAACGTTCGATTCTTTCATTTTTTTTATAGAATCGGTATTTTTAGCGAATTGCCTCGGTGCATTAAAAAGCCATCAGGAGCCTCAAGTTCTTGCGTTCGATCCGTTTGATAGAAGCAACGGCGTATCGTCACTTTTCACATTCGGTCTCCCTGCTCTCCTCCTCTCCGCGTTCAAATATTTATCTCGCTTCTATTGTCAAAGTAATATCAGGCAATTACAGGAAATTCAAGCGAACTTTGGCAAGCAATTGACTATTGGCTCGCGCTTCAATACGACTCGAATCGATCAAATAGCTATGAACTGAACGATTTATACCCGAATGTCTGAATATACCACTTAATGTACGTACATACACGTATAATATACACACATTCATTGGTTTTCATTTAATTGTGATTAGTGATCTGTAACACAATCATTGTACAACAGCCGATATATTTCGCATCTTTTTATAAAATACATTTGCGGTTCAAAATATCTCGTTAGTTCATTAAATCGTTGTTTAACTTGTGCCACGCTCGCCAGGAATATCGTCTGAGCTTCAGAGATAACGCTATCTCAGACGAGCTATTCATAAACTTTGCTCTTCGCACTTTCAGTTATGATTATTATTTCCGCGTTATTGCTGGCGCAATTATTTTCGCGGCTTAGCCGAGGTAAAACCAACGCCGTGTAAATAATTACTCGGCAATTACGGTGCAATTAAGGGAAATTAATAAAGCGCCTGAAGCTGCACGATTCTTCTCCTTGCATGCTGTATTTCTGTACATGTTATGTTCCTGTGCGAGTAGATTAAGTATGCGAGTAGAATGATTCGTGCAGAAATAACTTGTTCTCTAACATTACATTTGATTTAATGTTTCATGCGTGATCAATATTTAATGCGTGAATTTTATTGTCCTAAATGTAATCACTATACATTGAGAGACAAATTTTTTGTATTTGTGACTATAATTACTTAATTACTTATATTACTATAATTATTATTATTACTGCCATAATGTTCGTAATAATAAATACATATATAGTTCTATCGACAAATATATAAGTTGGCCAGAAATGACTATAATTATAGTTATTATTATTAAAAATGTTGCACTCACTATAATTTAACTATAAATTATAGTCACTTTTCGTGTGTGTGTGGATCAACCATATTTTGTTAGCCCAAGAATTGATTGTAAATTATAATTAAATTATTATTATCATTAATTATTATTATTAATATTATAGCGCCCGTAGTGATAATCATAATTGTAGTAAAATATAATTATAATTACAAATATAAATAGTAAAAAATTTTTTTCTCAGTGTAACAAATTAATAAGGTTGTGCATATAATTTTAAAAAAGCGTAGTGAAGTGTTTAGAGGCATCCGATTTAAATAATAGTCTTTGTGTTGTACTACTAATGAATTAAAAAAAGGAATCAACGAAAAAAATTACAAAACAATGATTAAAAAAATATATAATAAATAAAATTTTATGGCGGAATAACAAATTATTTGCTTAAAGGCAGACAGCGACAAAAATATATAGCGAGCCACAAAATCTTTTGAAAATTTATGATGTCTCATATAAACCAGATCGCTGGCAGATGGCTATTGCTCTCTAATAAAAAAAAATGCAGTTACGATCTTTATCGCGTGTCATTCTCGTAGCACTACGTTCATACGATAGCGTTACGATGCATCGTTAAAATTGCGCTACAGTGCATATTTCGGCCGATTTTATGGTCTGCGAAAAATAGTTTTCGAATTTTGGCAGCCGAATAGTAGAAGCCATACGTCTAGTTACTCGGCCATTTCCGACTGTTGCATCACCGTTATATTAATAAAAGACACAGTTATTAAATTTAAACAGATACTATATTAAAATTTGTATATGTGCCAAAATTTTGATGAATAAAAGCAAATATGAGGCACATATGGAACATCAAGCTTAAAAAACGTACAGACAGAAATAAAACTTGCATATACGTGTTTCAAGATTGAAGTTAAAAAACACGTTTTTTGTGAATTTATACGAGTGTGACCTGGACTGTGAACTAAATGAGGATGTTATATATCAGTTTTACAGTACGTGATTATCTGCAGAAAATGTTTGTGTATTCTATATATATATATTTAATGTATCTTTTTCAACTTTTTTAGTATTTTATATTATTAATTTAAAGCGGTCAATCACGAACAGAAACAATGACCAAACATTCGTGTTATCTTAATCAATTTAAGCAATTCACTATGCAGATCGCACAGTACAGAATGCATATACCTATATATTACATACATGCATATTTTTTTCTTTTTTTAATAGAACGAAAAATCCAAGAGAATTTTTATGGATCGTTTTTTTGGATATATCTGTTACATTTTTTATAATATTAAATGAATAAATTGCTAAAAGGATACTAATATAATTAAGTATATTCTTGGAAGTACCTACATACACTTACGATTTTTATAGAAAATTCAGTTACGAGAATTTAAAAGAATACCTTATCGCATACACGTGCAAAGCGAGCTCGAAAATTTTATAAAGTTGTCATCTTGTACGCGCCAAGTGAAACTCGACGCCAAGTTTTGTTAGACACTAGAAGTTCAGAACTATGTACGGAGTTTGACATGTGTGAGTCTTCTGAGCAGGTGTAACCGTAATTTAGTCTCCACATTTCACTTAGAGGAGAAGATCACCTGCTTTTGTCCTAGTAAAACGTCTTGAATAAACGCGCCAGATGTCTGGGAAACGGGACGATTCAATTGAACGATGTTATAAATATAACTTACTGTACTGTGTTACTCTGTATTGTTCCTTAGATTTGCAATATTATTTATTACGTGCTTTATCGAATTTTATATGCACTTTACTGAACAAAGCCATATAACGACCTCTTTATGACAGCATGTTGTGTAATTATATATATATATATATATATATATATATATATATATATATACATTATCTTAATGAAAATAGACATAAAGAATATCTATGACTATACTATATTTAAACAACTAACGAGTTTCTCTTCAGCATTAAAGTTCAAAATATTCCTCAAATATCCTACAAATAATTGACAATTCCTTTCGTATTTCTGGCGTTTAAGCACAACGTTCAAATTGCTTAGTTAACATTGTTGCACAAAAGCCCGTGAAAAGCAAAAATCTTTTTAGGCGAATGCAGGCTTGTCAGACATGCGGATTGGAATAGATAATTCGACGGTGAGAAAGAGATGGTGAAAGAAGAGAGAGAGAAAGAGAGATGCGGAAAAGATGAGCAAAGAAGAGATGAAAGAGGAATGAGAAGAGAAAGAGAGATAGCAGAGAGTGTGTGTGTGTGTGTGAGAGAGAGAGAGAGAGAGAGAAATTGAGAGAGAGACACCTCGTATAATACTATCGTTGAATGTTCTTTGTGTCGAAGTTCGACGAACGATAGGGGGATGAGAGAAAAGGCCGTGGCAAAGGGCGTCGGTCCTTTTCGGCGTATAACCGGGCTAGGTATTTGAATGCAAATCCAATCGCGCTCCGGTGAATTTTGCAACGTGATCCTCCCTTGGAGCCAAGGCTGTCTTTAATTCATGAACGATTCGCGCGCTAAAGGTATCGAGGCTGGTCAAAGTCTTTCGACAAATTAAGCTGGTCCGTGAATGTGCTGAATATTGGAAGAAAATCCGATACTTTGTGCGAAAAGTACTGTATAGATATGGTTTAGCATTAAGAAAAGAATCATTTGTGCAAATACGTATTAAGAAATCAATGAATGTGATTTATAATATCTTTCTTAAATGCGGATATCAATTTTATATTTATTTTGTATATTATTATTTAATACAGTCGAACCTTCATAAAGTTAATTTCTATTTTGTTTTAACCTCCGTAAAAGTCATATCTTAACATCCCATGTAGTAATCGAGCTCATATGCTAGCGCAGGCGCATTTGTTTACTTTTAGAGGTCGATCGGTCTCGACAAGTTACTTTTATAGAGATTCGACTATATATATTATTTATATTAGATATTTTTATATCTAAATATTGTGCTTAATTTTCATTTCAGTTCATATAATTCGTATTACATTTATTATTTTTATCTAAAATATTTTAATTTTATAATTTTAAACATATATAATTAGATTTTATATTATATATATATGAGATATTTATGTGATTTATAAAATTACAGAGAAATCTTTTTCTGATTAAAACTATTTTAGACGACGCGATTCGTTGATTCAAAATGAAATACAATTGCAAAGTTAAAAATATTTGCACTGATCAATGAATTGTTCCCTTGTAACATCGCAATCTGTGTTTAATCAAAACTGCGAATGATCAAAGGGCTTAATCCGCACTTGTCAACGCTTCCGGTTTACGCATTAGCGGATTTCAAGCAATGTGTAATCGATGAATATTATCTATCATTGAACCACTATCATTGAATCTATAATTGCAAAGATTTATACGTTACAATTATTCCAGTAGTGATTTAATAATTGTATTAAAAATATTTTTTTTAAATAATTGTTACAAACAAATAATTTTTTTATAAACAATTTAATTTATGTATGACAATTCGGATAAATTATTAATTACTATATTATACTTAATATCTTTATAAAAATCGAGTGTACAAAACGAATTTTTAAAATTCGAATCATAATAATACTTATTTATTTTTATGAACCAAAAAAAAGGTGATATATTAATTACGTGAGATTATAAATTTCAAAAAACTTATCATTGTCGCTTCCATTGAATCATATCTAATTAAAGCAGTGCAATTGCGTACAAGCTATTCAGATGGCGAAGAGCATAAGGATTAAATGAAAATCAGCGCCATACGGTAATCTGCTAAAATATTCACGCGATATTATTTCGGTACACGCAGACGTGAAATGTCGCGCATCGCCGACTATGGTTGGCGGAGATACATTCATGAGCTCGTAATTTTGTTCACTCGGGTTACTCGCTCAAAAAGCAGGACAGATGCTCCACATCGAACGGACAAGCGTGAATTTTTCACGTATGCAATATCGTTAAATAAGGTATTAGACAAATGTAATCACGCTGCTTATTTATATATTTGAACGAAAATATTCTTTTAGAAACAGAAAACAAAGTTAGACATTACACTGTTAAATCTAGTGTTAAATTTAACATAATGTAAGTTGTTTTTGCTTCTACTAAATATTATATATCGTTATTTTATATTAAAATGATAATTGACATTATATCGTGTCAATTTAAAATATATATAAGTGTCAAATATAACTATCGTTTTAGTATAAAATTGATATAATTGAGTAGGAGCAGTGATGACTTAGATTTTGATACTATAGATTTAACAGTCTAATAAAAGGTATTTACTAAAATGAGCGTGTATTATGTAAATTGGAACAATATAATGTATTGAAACACATAAAACTGACTGAAAGTGACCTCATCATAAAGAACGAGGGTCTATCGAACCATGTGTGAATTTATGATTTCATAAGACAAAAAGGAACTCCACAAATAATCCATTATACAATTAAAAATATGTCAATATAAATCAAACTTGTTACACGTTCAAAGTCTCATAAAAATATTTATTATCAAACATTTTTCTTTTTCCCTAAATGTTCATGAATTTTCTAAAGTAGGTAAAAGGTTAAATAAAAACTTGGATGCGTTTAATTTGTTTTTGCATCCTAATAAAGTTAATTAATCCAAATGACTTTATGTTCTCTAAAAGATTCTGTCTGTCTCTTAGAGATATTTTCTAAAGAACTTGAAGGAGATAGAATCCGAAAATACTAAGAGAATAGTAGGTGCAAAAGAAAAATCTGCATGAATGCAATTCCGTCGATTTAGTGATTTTCTTTAAAGATTTGGACATTTGAGATCGAGAAAGGTAGGTCAGTAAACTCAACAGATTCAATTGAAACCACTTTAAGCAGCTAGTTTTGTGTACTTTGAAAATGACGAAGTTTCCATTCGATACCTTTTGTAATGCGGTTTAAGAAAATGAACAGTATACAGATCCTATTTTGAGAATGACATATTCTTTCGAAATTTGTTATCAAAATAGAACGATCTTTTCGGGGAAAGGGAAGAAGGATCTTAAATTTTCTTTTAGATTTCCAATCTCATACTTTTCCAACAAGAATTTCGCGCGAAGAGGATTTATCCGTCAAGTTTAATTGTTTCTTTTTTTGTAAGGGATTATTTACTCGAGTTACATCGGATTTTTATTACCTTCGATATAACTGTACCGATGATAGGAAAATGTCGATCACTTGTGAGAACGATGATAAAACGGCACAAGCGAGCTTCCATATATATAAGATTCCAGCGTGCTACTTCCGGTGCAATGCTTTCTCGCAAATCCGTGGCTGTCCATCGCTCGGAACGAAATCACACGGTTCAATTTCACGGGCCAAGGCTCTCCACGCACGTGAAATTTCCGAGCGAGCGATGTCAGTACGGTCTGAATTTTTAGAGGCTGCGATACGTGCCATAAAAACGTAATGCGAGAATATTAAACGAGACATCTATAGCTCTCTATCCGAAGGTTATTATTCGTTTATGTATTTTATAAAGAAATCTAAAAAATTATCTTTTGCGAATATACAAATTTTACGTGTACATTAAAAGAACGATTTTGTTGAAATAGTTAAAAGTGAAAATAATTTTGTTAGACCATCAAAAGAATTATGTAGGAAACTCAAGCATAATAAGCAATTTTGTGAGAAATTTTATATTCTCTAAGCAACCAGCTTGAGTCTCTTACATAAATATTTTGATGGTGTAACAGAATTATTTTTAGATCTGTATCTAGAAAAATTTTTAGATATTTTAGCAAAATCGTTCTTTTCGTGTAACAGTAACATCATTCTTTAAATATGTTTCTCTTTAAGTACGAAATACCATTCAGGAAGCAACGTGTTTTCAAACCGAGCGAATTTTTGTCTTTTATAAAATCCCCTTTTCAAAGCGAGCGATTCGATTAATATTTCTTTGTGCGTGAAATTGAATAAATTCAAGCACTTTTGCATCTCGTCATCGAGTCCACGAGACGCTCTTATCGTGATATGAATCGCAAAGGTGCCGAATACGTTTTGCACCCCTGGAACGCTACGCCACGCTCTCCCTTTTTCGCACGCTGTCAACCGAGATCAACGAGTTTTTCCTCGGGAAAGATCGCAATTTGCAACCGGGCGAACCTTTCAAACCGATTGACAACTTCTCTCTGTCGTAAACGCGGCACAGCGAATCGGAGAATCGACGGAATCGTAATGAACGACTCACGCGCACAGCCGCCAATCCTCTCCAACCACCCCCGGCCATCCCCGAGAGTAGTACTGCTCTCGTTCCTCTCGCCATTCCCCGATCAGGGGGATGGTAGATTGTCGCATCGAGGAATTCACGATCACCCAGAACGTTTTCATCGGATTCGGGCGTGCCGTGCTTTTCTGTCTTTCTTTTCCCCCCTTTTTTTCGTTTATCTTTTCACGGGGACTCGCCCCCAAATCGATGGAGATTCTCCTCTCCGATTCTGCGCTCGTTCTTCTTCGTTCTCTCATTCCTTTTTACCTTCTTCTTCTTTTTTTATTCGTATACCCGCGAATAAGCTTAAAGGAGAGGGTTTGCGCGATTGAAAGCATCGAATTTAGGCTGGCGCCCGTAGTAACAAGGCAAACAAATGGAAAACCTGACCGGTTGGTTGGCTAGCTGCTGGCTGCGTTGCAGTATTGAATCGAGTATATCGTATTACAGCGCGTTTTGTATCTAGACTGGAATAGAGAGAGCGTGCTCTTTCGAACGAACGAAAAAAGATGGCTCGTCGCCGCGCGTGTTTTTCAGCGGAAACCGTTTATTCGTCCTTCTGAATGTTATAACTACAAAAATGAATAATTTGATCTTGACTGAAAAATCATTTCATATTTTCGAACGCGAAGCGTATTTTTCATCAGCTTGACGAACTGACAGAAAAATAATAAAGAATATAAGAGAAAGTGCGGATCTCTTTAAAATGCTGGAAATATTTTTGTAATCATATTGTATAACTGTGAGATATTGTTTGCTTGATAGAAAAGCGACACAACTAAAAAATCCGCGTTTTATGATAATGCATCAGGAAATTAGTCCTAAAGACGTATATTTTTTATTGGAAAAATATATATGAAATACTTATTGACATTTTTTTAGTTAAATATTATGATGAGTCGATGCTAAAATAGTTATAGAAAAATTATATTCTATTTGAAATTATTAAAACATTTTTCTTTAAAACGCACATTATTCTAATAAAAGATTCTTTAAAATTCAATTCCAATTCTGAATTTTAGAAATGTTTTCCTGAAAAATTTTTAATTTTGAGATATACGTTTTTTTTTATCAATCAAGCGATATCTTTTTACAATGTCAGATTTCTTACAAATTAATTTAGACTGCAAAACAGGATTTATCTGTCGATCAGGAAAGTAATAACTTAGGCCTTCACAACTCACTTCATCAGTAAATGATAGATTCTTTTATCATCCAGTCATACAAACATACGTTTAGAATACGTTTGAAAAATTTTTATGATGTTTCTATTTAATTCTTTTATATAATACATTTTGAAGACTAATGTTTGTGGAGAAGATTATACATTAATTTAGAAATGTATACTGAATTTAAGTAGTTATTTGTAATAAGGCCGCATGAGAGGAGCCACAAATTCAATGCAAAATCCGTTTGAATAGCGTAGTTGAAACTCTCGAGCATAATTGAAAAATGTTTCAATAGCTGACTCGTAAAATGCTTTCATTATATGGACGCTATTTTAGCAAAAATCCGCCTCATTTGACCAACTTTTGCGAACAAAGTTTAATGTGGAATTTTATTACCGTTCGGCCACGCCGTCACGCGTGCTTCAGTAAATACGATGTAGTTAATAGGTGTGCACTTTCGCGGATTTTCACGTTAGAGATCGCCTAAGGGTTGTCAGGAAAATTTACTACGAGCTACAACGCATAACTCTGCAACCTGAAAGCTGGCAAAATATATAATAGAAATTTATGACTGTAAATTGTAAAATATGAAAATTACATTACTTTCCATTGAAAATACTTAAAACATACATGTCCTTAAAATTTAAATATAATTAAAATTTCGTATCTAGTTAAATATGAAATTGTTCCGCTCGCGAAAATGTCCCTATTTAATGATTTATTTCTTAATTTATTTAACGATGTAAAATTAAGAAATTGATAATTGATCTTAATAAGAATAAAAAAGAAAACTTAAGGGGGAAATATAAAGATCTTCGCATAAGGGTTCGAAAAAATTGGAGTATGCCGTTGAATGAAAAGCGGCCTGCTTCTGACTGCTTTCTCTTTCTTTTTCTTTCTCTTTCTCTTTCTATCAAAGACTACCAATTTAATCGAAAAAAGAGGGTGAAGGATAATTCCTCTTTCTCCGCTTTCCACCACCTGCAGCGCCTATCCGTCCTGCCCAACAGCTACCACCACCACCACCATCACTGGCGCTCCGCTGGTCGTCTATCTGTCTGGTCTAACCCCGGGCGCGCATCGGGCTATCTGTCGAGGAAGTATTTGCAGGCGACTGTACAGAAACCCAATTTAGTCTGCGGTCGACTAATCCTATCCTACTACATACCATCAGTCGATAGCTCGGGGCTCGACCCACTCTCACCCTCTCTTTCCACCCTCTTTCGAGCGCACTTCCTCCATCGCCCTCTCCTCTGCCTGCTGAATCTCCTTCTTCTCTTCCTCCTTGTCCGCTGGTCCCGACAATCCCGGTAAACTGTCCGAAACTATTCGATTGTCCCAGAAAACACGTTTTTCGAGAACTCCGGTTGGCGTACGGCAGAACTCCTCTTTTAAAACTTCACCGATATAACGTCCGGCTATCGAAGTTCCAATCCTGGGCGGCACTAAGGTTTCCCAATGATACAGAGAATCACGTTTGCTTTCGGTTTAAAGGATGAGACTGTCTTGGATAATAGCAGTCCAATAAAGAAACTTTATTAGACAACGGAAGTATCTACAACGGTTTGTAAATTTACTCTAAAAAATAGTGGAGTCTATAATCTTATTGTGTTAATGTTAAACTCAGGGTGTAGATTTAATATTTCTGATGTGAATTTAATATTAGTTTTAATCCACATTAGAGATGTTAAATCCACACCGATATTTTTTAGAATGTTGGTGGAAATGGAGAAGAGAAGATTTCTATTAATTAGATATATTATACTTCCCACCTACGAACAACATGATATGAATATGTTTTGAGACAACGGGGACTGACAGCGAAATTCTTGTTTGCTGGACGTGCTTAATCCTCTACGGAAGTAATTAGTTTCCTTCCGAGAAGAAAGATTGATAAAACCGCGAAGCGATAGCGAACCTAGTATGAGGTAAACATTAAATCACTTTTGCCCTTCTGACTTTGCACTTTTTAAAATAGATCAGAGCAAGGTTGCTATTTAAGATCCCTCACTTTGAGACCGTAAGTATACGGTGGAGTGCCGCACAAAGGGATAATACCAGGATACGCGTCCACGATATCAGGACTGTGCAACATACTTTCCGCATTTGACTTCTACTTGCTTCATCTAGTAATTTGCAAGGTTTCGCACGAACACTGCACGTGGGTATTATCTAGGGGCGCCGTGTACACAGGCACACAAGATGGCATAAGACGGCATAACGCGCGCCCGTTGGCAGAATAAGCCGACATAGCGCCGCGCCAAAGTCTTTCCTGACAAACCCTGCTCTGGACACGATGACGCGACATAGTTGGCGAAACACCGGCAAATAGTTTCGCCAACAATTTTGTGCAGTATTTTACCATGTGTTACGAGAATCGCCTCTTGTTCGTGTGCATGCTTCGCCGCCTGCGCCGCTATATCGAGCAACGCGTTCTTTCCTGACCGACGAGAAACCTGTGTTGCGTGCCTCGTCGACTTCCAAACAGAAAGCAACGAAAAAAGGAGAAAGGTAGAATGACGTGCCATGTGTACGAAAGACGGTAATTTTGTAAGCGCAATCTGAAATGTAATAAGGGCAAAGCGATAGGTGCAATTGCGAACTGGCCTGAGAAACTTATTTTCTTTTGTACTAGTATGGTATTAATAACTCGTATAATTGATAAATTTTTTTGCTAATAAATGTTTTTATATAATTAATAATTCAAAGGTACGTTGTTTCTTTATGCTGTACACTAAGAAAAAAGTTTTTGGTATGCGTGATTTACACGGTATATGATACTTACACGGTAAAATATTATGGTTAGGAGCTCCATTTTTAATGTTAGTAATTTTATATAATTTATAATGTTAGTAATAATATATAATTTATAATCTTATGTATCAAAGAGAATAATTGTTTTTGAAACTGTAATTTTGCAGTTGTTTTCAAGGATAATCATATATTTTTATATATGTAGAATTACAAGTATAATTATAAATATTATAGTAATATCTATAGAAATTATTTTTTATGTAATTATGGTTACCAAGAATTTTTCCCTCAATGTAGGACAGTATTGGAATTTGTTAAGACGAATTCATGAATTAAGATAAATTACTTGTTCACGAATAAATCATAGAAATTGGTCTGAGATTTTGAACAGAGAAAGAATTAACAAATCGCGTTTGAATATTTCGATCACTTGGCCAATGCGATTAGTTAATTCCTTCTTCATCCGAGATTTTGTATCAATTTTTAGTATCATGGATGCAAGATTTTAGTATCAAATGTATCGACAAAAATGTTGTTGCAGATTTCTTTTTACTTAACCGCAATCATCTTTCACAGATCACGACAGCCTAAATTTTTTCTCGATAGCAATAGCGTTCATCTTTTAGAGACGACTTTTTCCAGTCTCGATAGAAATAACTCGACTTTGCATTTTGCTTTGATTCTTCATTTTTCTTCTTTCTCTGTGTTTGTCTCTCTCCCCTTTCTATAGCCTTACTACCCGCACCGGGACAGTGCACCCTTCAGCGGGTTTTCGTTCCCAAGTTTCGACACAATGTCTTTTGAATTCTCACCGGCCGGCAAAGAAGGCACGCAGAAGGCGAGTGTAATCTAAAGTTCGAACTCTCGATTAACGACAAAGGGAACCTCAGGATGGAGAGCGATGAGCAGACGGTGGATGGGGATGGCAGCAGGCAAAAAGGAACACCGATAAGAGCGAAATAATATTTCTTTCTTCGTTTTGCCAGACACTGCAGGACGAAGAATTTGGGCGAGGAATAACTCAGTTGGCAAGTTTTCCATCTTTACCCCACACTACTCTTCCGCTCATCCTTCCACCCTCTTTCTTTGCCTTCAGCCATCATCCCTCGACCTACTCGGGCTGCGTATCTTCGATTTCTTCGTGTAGCTTCTTTCGCCTTGGCGAGGACGGCAATGCAGCGCGTTAGCGTCATTATTATCGTTATTATCCTTCGCTAAGCAGCCCATCATGAAAACCATTTTCCCACGGTTGCTCGGGGAATCTACGAGGAATTTATCGGTCAGGAATACCGAACGAGGTGAACGAACGAAAGAACGAACGTGAGAGAACAAACGCGCGGTGGAAAAAAAGGAGATAAGGAAGAGATAACGGGGCGCGATCTTATTTCGAGACGGTATTTGCATGGTTCACCGGTATTCCCAGGTAAGAGAAAGAAAAACGAGGGAAAAAAAACGCGGAAGAGAAAAATTGTGCGCGCTGTAGGTTGTCGATTGTAGCTCTGCAGGAGATATTTTAATATCAATACGTTATTGAATGTTGAAATAGCAGCTGTTTTGTGTTACAAATCTTTCATCGTTATGTATGCACAATGAGTACGAATAAAAACGAAGTTACTTAGTTTGATCTTTAATTTAATTTAATTTAATTTAATTTAATTTAATTTAATTTAATTTAATTTAATTTAATTTAATTTATCATGTATTCAAAGAATTACATTTGAGATTCATAGAAATGAGTAAATACGTAGATGGTGAGGTACTAGTAACTCTGCTGTTATTAAGGGGATTCTAAAGTGAAGACCAAACTCTGACGATACTGTTTTAATAATTCAAAAGGACTACACACATACGATTTATGTGCCATTGACATATCACTATTACATCAATATTGCACGCACATGTACGTACAAACGCGCATATTAATATTTGGTAGCAATGTAGAAGAATGAGTTCTAAATTTTGCAAAATAATGCAGAATCAAGACACTAATTAAAAAAATATCTTTAATTTTCTGCGTAACAATATCCACGTTTGACTCCTATATGCCCATTGTTGTTTTGTTTGTTTGAATTATCAGAAGTCTGTTTCTTAAATTTAAATATTTTTTAATTATTTTAAACCATACAAAGTATTTCTTATAGATATGTGTTGAAAACGTTGCACCGAAAATTTCAACAAGTCAGATTTCCAAAATAATTAAGGTTAATTAATATGCAAAATAACTTTTTTTGTGAATTTGTTCTATTTTTGTCTATTTGAAATTTGTTTGTAAAAAGATTAATATCATCTTGAAATTCTGAAAGTTATGAATGTATTGTTCTATTTAAAAATCTGTAAGAAATATCTTGTCTGGATCAAAATAATTTTTAGATGTAAACTAGTGTTATTTTTTACTATCTCTTATAAACCTTTGATTATTTTCTTTATATATTTTGAATGTTTCAATTAGGTATTTTATTTACTGAAATGTTTTATTGTATCACTCGAGTTGTATCGAATAAGTAGCGAGAAATAGAGAAAGTCGGAGTGTATCAAGTCTCAGGTACGCCGTTTTGGGCGTTGGATTCATCTCTCCGATGACGTTAAATAATTCCATAATTCTGCGCTTGCCGCGCGAGACCATATAATCCGGCAATATGTATTTCCTCGCACGATTCACCGGCATGATAATAATTGGCTGGCTGCATAACTTCAAAACGAGAGCCTGGCCACAAACGAGGATCGGCCGTTCGGGACCGTTCGCGATACGAAATTACCTGCATTCTCTCTCGCGATCGAGGCGATGGCCACCTCGCCCGAAATACTCGTAAGCGCGAGGCGGGACAAGGTCCTCGTAGAAATTATCTGGCATTTCGAAACCCTTGGATTACCCTTATCGCGCGACCTGAATTCAAACCCGTCTGCCCCTCGCGCGCGTTTCCCGCACCAGATTACCAATCCTCTCCCACACACACGCGGTACAACATTCCACAGAAATCCTAACCCGAAACATCCTGTGGGGTTATGGATACACACAATGTTGACACATTTACACGCGTCTATATATATAGACATACGCATAGACGCGACACCGGTCGGGAATCCCACATTGCACGTGCATAGATCGGTACATATGCAATTGTGGATTATGCGGAGGTTGAGTTGAATTGTTCAATTTCAAATAATGTATAAGAAGAAGTCAAGATAGGAATTTTATTAGCGATTCTATTATTTCGTATATAAGATTCTATTAGCGTTATTTAAATTACCTTATTTGTGTATTACAGAGACATTACTTAAATATTTAAAATATCTTAAATGTCTAAATATCGAAAAAAATGGCTCTTAAAGTATTTACCTAAAAATTTAATCAAATACGGATCTGAAAATAATTATAATAGGACGCTTGAATTGGTTGCTAAAAGTATTAAAATTTTTAACAGCATTATGTTCGAGCATCCTGCATAATTATTTTGATAATCTAACAAAGTTATTTTCAAATTTAGCTAAATTTTTAGCTAGATATTTTGACAAAATCCTTATTTCCGTAGATGTTAATTCACATAAAAAGATTTAATAAATCTATAATAACTAAAAAAAAATTAATAAAAAAATGAGATTTTCTGTCGAAAATAAAAGAGAAGTTTTCATCTTTTTACAGTGTAAAAATTTATTTTTTTATCGGATTATTTATAATCTTTTTAGTTTTTATTATAAATAAAAATTATTTATTATACCTAATTTATACATAAATATAATTCAATAAATAAATATAATTTAATATAAATAAATAATTCAAATGGGGGGATGCGTTATTTATTTTTGCTGTTAAGTAAAAATTCTAATTATTTATTTAATAGTATACACTGTATACGTAATTATTACATAAGGAACATGAACGTAATATTCGTTAATAATACATGTAGGTGTTATAATACCCAGCTTAATCTGAAGAATAACGCGTGCATAGAGCGGTACTATCGCGTGATATTCGTGGATAATTATCGTACCGGTCTACTCGGTGTTCGTCGATGTCATACATTTTCGAACCTAATACCGATGAAAATTTGGCTCTCTGATAGTGTACTAAATTAGTGTACTAATTAAAATATTATCTGCCGTGAACCTAATTACGTCCACAATAGCAATGTATTTATCTTATCTGTATTGTATATTGGAAAACATATAAAATCAAAAATTGACTGTGAACTTTGTTAATTTTTACACGAAAATAACGATTTTACTAAAGTATCTGAAAGTTCTGAAAATAATTTTGTTAGATCAAAGTGATTATGTAGGACGCTGGTTGCTAGAATGTCATTACCTTTGTAGCATTGCTAATTTGCGTCTTAATAATATTTAAACGTTCTATGTAATTATTTTGATACTCCAACAAAATTATTTTCAGATCTGTATCTAGTTAAATTTTTAGATACTTCAGCAAAACTGTTCTCTTCGTGTACGAGACATTGGATAAGCTTTTTTTAAATTTTAAATATTTTAGTTCTATTAAGCTTTTTTTTTTAGAAATTAACTGTAGAATACTGTCGATACATAAATTTTAGAAATAAGCCAAGTCGTTGAACGCTAAGCTAAGTTTTCATTAGGGGATTTAATCTGTTATGCTATAGAAGTCAAGTAAAGATAAATTTTTAAAAATCTATGTTTCACGTATATCGATTGGGCTCCTTGATTATCAGTATTATAATAAAGAGCGTATTTTATTTTTAAGCAATTTTATATTCTTATATATTTTATTTGTTATGAAGAGACACACGCATGCAGTTGGACTACACATATTTTTTTTCAAATTTGACAGTATGCTTCTACTTTCTTTCCTTTTAAATTGATAATTAAATTATTTGTGTTTATAAAAGTATATTATAAACATTTTACTATTAAAAGTGCGAACGTATGAAAAACTTGTTGTTAATTAAGAGTGGCTCATTTTCTTACACATAAAATTTACATATCAATAACATTCTAGCACTAAACATAGCAATAGTATTCTAATAAACAAATAACATGCTAGAGTTAGAAGCTATATTTAAATAAATATAAAATAGAATACGCTTACCGAGAGAAGCGATCATCTATCAATTCCGTTTCGCTATTTTAAGTTCAGTATAAAATATCTCGGTTGTGCAAAAGAGAGAGAAAAAATAGAAAAACATAATTGTGACTCGCTTTATAAATATATATATCCGTCAACTTTAGCGACGTCGATGTGTACGCAAATAACCGAAACCGCTTTACGCCGGCTCATATCGAACAAATAACCAAGGCTACGCGGACGTGTGCAGTCGCCTGCGGATGCGGTTGTGCGTGCAGAAACGTGCGTATCGAGCGTGGCCGATAAACGTGCGAGTCGTGCAGCCCAGCGGGGAGAACGCATCCCTCGTATATAAACGTGTTAACACAAGCGCATCCATATAAACGTGCATCCGCGCACTCGTCTCCATTTCCGTGTCTGCGCTATCGTGCCGCGACAATGAGAAGGGTGAGGCGCGGTGTATTGTTATTGGGTGTCGCAGATATTATTCGATTAAACACACTCGACTAACTGGACTCACGGGCTGGTCGAAAGCATGGCTCGCTCGAAAGCGAGTTTGTCATCGGCAAATACTCGCGTGACACGCGCTGGATTACGTCGCAGGATGACTCGCTGACGCACTGTTATTTGCGCGACGATTGTACTGATAAGTCGGATTTCACTAAGATGTCATAGTTGATCGAAGAGCGAAAATGAAAGATTGTATTTGTACGTTAATTGATTCGATGAACATCGAATATATGAAGTCACGCACTGAGAAAAATTTCTGGTTGAAAATGAACGAATCGGAAGGGTCTGATTATATCAGAATCCTGGTTATCTGATCCTGGTTATAGAATTATAATAGAGTCGAAAGATAAGTTCTGATTTTCAAACAGAATTCTAATTAATGAAATCGGGTTCTTTTTCCTGTGCGAAGTAGTGTATAACATCACTCGAGTAAGACAATGCGAAGATTCGTTATGCAGCCGTTTCATTTACGGGTCCCTCCTATTAAATTAATTACGGCGCAAGAGAGAAACTATGCTGTCCACAGAATGTTGTGAAACGGTAGAGACATGCCGGCGGAAGTTAAACTAATGAAAATCTGTTCTAAATTGGTAAGTTACGGCATGCACTTGCCCATGTGATGGTATATACCTCGGGTGCACGGAAAGAA